>NC_137429.1:11165000-12365000 GCF_964374335.1 Astatotilapia calliptera
AGTTACCAACTAAACACAACTAAAAGCTGGTGCACGCACAGAATACACCTGCACAGATTCTTTTTTTATACCTTAGCCCATAATGTGGCCAAACCACAGGTCCTTTCTAGCAGTAAAACCTTGATTCCAGTAGCATGGAATCATATGTGAATGCATCATTAAATGTCTACATTACAAAAAAATGAAACGTCCACTCGTCTGAAATCAGGGTATAACTCATCATATCAAGCTGAGACTGAAGACTCAGACATTATTCAGTCCAGGAGGACAAGTGGAGAGGTGAGGGAGACACCTCATGTGAGCGCAGACCTTTATATATTACCTCCTGCTCCAAAGGAAGGACAAAGGGAATGAAGATGACTACCCTGTCACAGGAAAAACAGATGAACCAGCCAGACCTGACTGAACTGTTCACTTACTGCAAACTGGCCCCAAACAACACAGTGCAACTTGACTAACATCTTTTTATATATTTTTGATCAATAGCCACTCTAGTGGAGTATGTTCATCCATGCCTTATGTCTGCTTTCAAAGTATGTCAAATACACACTGAGCATTTTTGTTTTTCTAGGTTATTGATGTTGATATGCTTACGGTCTCCCAAATGATTTTGAAAGAATGATGACATGATTCAGGCTGTTGTACAGACTCTGTCTATGCTGTGTAATAATTCAGGAATTTTATTCAAGAATTTTTAGAACTTAAACCACTCAGACCTAATATTTGTGATTTCCCTATTGCTTTTTAAGCTTAATGCTTAATCTGCTAATCATAATTGAGGCTGCCTGTTACCTTTTTGTAAGAATGTATTGACGGGTCACTTAGTATTGTACTTAAATATATTACAAATCAAATGACTGCTAGTATTAAATAATATTATGCTATACATGTAGCATACATGACATTTAAAAGTTAACCGTAATCTCTGAGATCCTATATATAAATATACTAAATAAGTGGGACAAGTTATTTGGTACCAGGAGCTTTCTGATTTATATTTCTAGTCTGCTTGAAGATGACTACCTTTGGTTATGCATCGATGATGATAGCAGCAGCCATGGTAGTTGACTAGGTTTGCCATAACGCAACTATTGTTGTTTTTGTTTTGTTTTTTTACATTTATTAGCATTCTACTACTACTAACACTATCTAATGACCATAAAAATAAATCCTGGAAAATGCAAAAACTGTCCACATAGGCTTAGCCAACTAGCTAGCTGGCTAGCTGGCTAGATGAGAAGCAATATTTTAAAAAATCTAAAACTGTTATGGGTGGCCAGGTTTCTTTCAGCCCCTGATCTGATTGTTTCTCTTTGTTAACACTTTCTATTAAAAGCAAAAATGCGCATCTCTTCATTTGTATCCATGTTATGGTGCGGTAATGTTGCCTAGCAACAATCTACAAATGGGCAAAAATGACTTATTTGTAGCATTTACGCAACTACCCCACCTTAGAAAAGCATTGTTTTATTTCATGACGATAGCAACTAATTCATACTCACAAAACTTTCATTATTTATGATATATCATCATGTTGCTTAGCAACCACGTAACACTGTCCTTGATCATACTCCAAATGATACTGTAGCATTGGCATGTACTAGTAATTAAAATGTGTATATTTTGTGAGGTAGATCAAAATAATATCCTCTGTTCACTTAACCTGTAAAATTCTGAACTATGAATAAAAGACATCATCACACCTTATCTGCATATTTGTTCCAAACAGAGGTATGCTTTGCCCCCAATTTTTGCTGTCAAGCTTGTAATTTTTTGTGACACCTTTCAGGCCACAGAGCAATAGAGGCAACAAAGGTCAAGACAACATCAGAAATGACAGGTAAGACAGATCATTTATGATTTGTACCAGCCTCAAAGTGAGCTGTGTTCATTTTGAATAGATTTCAGATGAATGCATCACTTAGGGTTCTCCATTTATCTAACAGTTAAGGCAATCTTAATCTTTCTGTCGATAATGAAGATGTGTGTGGTATCAACCAGTCAGGGTAATTAATAGGAATGTCAGCGACATTGTATTAATAGCATAATGCATAACATCAATTTAGCATAAATTGTCGTTTTGACAAGCCACTTTAATTAAAACTATCACACAAGAATTAAAAGGACCGTGGTAGTAATTTTGGGAGACTATCAAATAATGTTACCATCTGGTATTTTTTGCATGTCTTCTCCCTGCTAATTATAAGTAATACTCAAAAGGTTAGAGGCACTTTGGCAGATGCAGTGATCACCACCATACTGTTACTGCAATAACCCACAGGTCATTACACTATAGTGAAGATATTATATGGTGACCGGCTGTTCTAATATGACAGACAATAAGCATGAGTGAGAAGTTTAATACCTCTGACCGCTGTCATCATATTACTAATAGAAATTGTTATATTTCACCATTTCTAAATGTCCTTTCAAGCCTGCCGGGCCACATGATGCATGAGTTCAAACCGGAAATCACTTCAGTCTTTTATCAAGTGGTGATCGAGCCCAGGAATCAAAACTTCCTGACCAACTGAGTGGACAGGAGCAAGCTCAGTGTGGAATTTCATTCCTGTGGGGTCTTCTAGGGAAGAACTGAAATAGCACTCCTGCAAAGTCACACAGTCTTTACACAAAATGTTGCCTCTTATTCATCAAAATTCATTCATCCAAAGCCACAACTGTTCTTTTGCTTATAGGAACAGTGCTTTTTTATGCAAAGGGATGCTGTGGAAAAGAGCCATAGATTAGAACTAACTAATAATTGCATGCAGAGAGATGTATAAACACATAGTCAGTGAAAAAAGCAACTAACAAAGAAAGACTCAATGCATCATGGGAATCCCCCGGCAGCCTAGACCTATTGCAGGGCCACCTTCTCCAACCCTAACTATATGCTTTATCAAAAAGAAATGTTTTAAGCCTAATTTTTAACCTCCTAGGACCTGGTGTCCACATTTTGGGTTATTTAGACCAAAATACTCGATTTTGCTCTACAAGGGCCTGATATCCACTTACGAGGACATTATACTGCCACTGTTCTATCACAATTTGAAACAAATATCCTTATATGTGGCTCTGATTTTTCTTAGAAACAAAAATCAGGTTAAAAGAAAAATCAGGTAATTCTTTGTTTTTACATTCATTGGGTCCCAATATGCCCAAATATCATAGAGAAATTTAAAATGCATGCCGTGGAAGAGTTCGGGTCTTAGGAGGTTAAAAAAGAGACGATGTCGGTCTCCCAAAACTGGACCCAAACTGGAAGCTGGCTTGAAAGCTGAAGGCTTTGCCTCCCATTCAACTTTTAGATTTTTTTTCTTTACCACAAGTAAACCCCATTCTGAGAGCAAAGAGCTCTAATGGGGTGATGGGATCATCAAGATAACATGGGGCCTGATTATTCAAGACCTTGTAGGTGAAAAGCACAATTTTTGAATCAGCTGAAAGCTTTTCAGGGAATTTTTAGGACATCCTGATATTAATGAATTAGTCCAGCCTATAATAAATGCATGAACTCGTTTTTCAGCATCATTCTTGAGACAGCATGTTTCGAATTTTGCAGATATTGCACCAATGGAAGAAAGGAGTCCAATATATTTATTTAATATGTGTTCTGAAGGACATATCCTGATAAAGAAAGATTCCACGATCTTTAGGGCTGAGTACGATAACCTCAGTTTTGTCTGAATCTAGAAGCAGTTATTCAGGTCTTTGTGTCTTTAAGACATTTCTGTAGTTTAACTAATTGGTGTGTATTATCTGGCTTCATGGATTGATAAAGTTGGGTATCATCTGCATAGCAGTGAAAATGTATGCTATGCCTACTAATGATACTGTCTAAAGGACGCATGTATGATATAAACAGAAATAGGCCCAGTGAAACTCTATAATTATCCTGAGTGTGTGAAGAGTCTAATTGAAGTCTATTAGAAAGATATGATTCAAACCACTGCACCACGGTACCTTTAATACCTACTACACACTCTAATCACTTATAAAATATTATGGTCAACAGTTTTGAAACACAGAGATGAGTCAACTGTCACAGACCGTGACAAGAACATTTGCAACCTTCACTAAAGCTGTTTCTGTGTTGTGATGAGCTCTGAAACCTGACTGAAGCTCTTCAAATAAACCATTCCTCTGCAGATGATCCGTTAGTATATAATTGGTATATAGCCAATTAATAGAGATAGGTTGATCATATTTAAGATTGAAACATTAATTAATGCAAGGACTTCATCTAGTACCGTAGTCTTGTAGGAATGGGGTCTAAAAGACATGTTGCAGACAGAGTAAAAAGTTTACACTCTACCTTTCTGAACAAAATGGAGCCACTTAGATTTGGTGTCAACCAGCTTAGACCAGAGTAAATGTTCAGTAAACACAACTGGCAAATAAGCTAGAACTAGATGTTTCCATTCTTTTCAGGGAATTGACTGTTTTGAAAATGTGTTCAAAAATATGTTTTACAGCATCTGCAAAAAACAGTGCAACACAAATAATTTTCATTTTTAGAGAAATCTGGTCTCATCAAACATCTGATCACCAATTTGAACTAAACACCACAGCATTAACGTTTGGTACCTTGGTGTCATATTGTTTATTGCAAAATGCAAGCATTTCCAAAAGATTAGTGACCAGTTATTTATCGTATCTCTGCCATTAGGTACTGCTAACAAAAAGCTGACTGAAGACCAAAAAGCATTTGGAAAACACAGAAACTACACCACCCAGTTTGTTGCTTGTGTCCATAACTGTTTCTTTAATTTCTAAATGACCCTTAACAGTATGATTTAAGCATAACTTTAGCCTGGGATTGTGCAGTCAAAAGAAATATGAATGTTAGTCACTTTGTGACTAAAGACTTTCTTCTTGTTGTTGATATTAAAAAAAGATTCAGAGTCTGCTTTTCCTCAGATCCCAGGAGTGCACAAAGACTCTTGTGCTTACTCCTGTAGCCAATTTTAGAACATTAGGGGTACTTTGCACATAGCTGACACATTTTTACAGTTATAGCTAAAAGAAGTATCTAAAGCCAGTGACAGTAAGGCAGACTAGCCGCTAAGCAGGCATTATGCAAATCCATTACAAGATGTCACACACTGTATAAGTAACGGAAGAAAGAGTAATTCAAGAATAGTGTTTTCTGGAGAAAAATACGTCTATAGTCTTTTGCCTTTGATGTGACCTTTGCTGTTTGGAGCTATGCAAAGATATTCTATGCATGAAAAGCTATATAAGCTGCATTTAAAGGTTAGTATAAACACAGCACAATCTACAGGCATAACTATCTCCAAAAGTGGTTTCTACAAAAATTAACTTTTCTACTCTGTCTGTCTAAAAAAATTTGATTAAGTTATAGACCTATCCTGCTCCAACATTGGAAAAATTTCCTTTACCACAGCACAAAGTTTCTTTTTTGAAAAATAAAACTGTTGCTTGGCAACCTTTAAGATCATTGCACTTAGAAGAGGGTCAAAGGATGCCAGAGTCACAGGGCCAGAAATAGACATTAAAGATGGATATTTAAGAGCTACATTCAAGGTTTTCATTCCTTGGATGATTAGTCAGATAACGTAATTGTATTGTATCTTTCTATAACAAAAATATGGCAATTTATCATTTCCCAATACATGAAAACAATTGTTTTTTAAAGGTTTTTTAAAGTTCCTGTCCCCAAACAAAAAAACTGAATTCTTAATCTAACAATACAGAAATGTTTCCCTATTGTCAACCGTTTCATTGACATTTCTCACAGTAATTTTATCACAACCTATATCAGTAAGTGAGTAAGTGAGTGTGCGAGCAATAAAAGAGTGGAGTGAGAGTGACATAATGGGAATATGCACGAGTATAGCGGGTGTTTGCAACAAATGAAAGAGTGAACAGCCTGACCTCTTTGCTGACTTGTGTTTTCAGTCAGTCTTCCTGGTTACTATGCGTCATGCTTTGTTTCACCTGACGTGCAATTATTTTTCCCATTAAATACACAACATGTATTTCACTTAGTTTTTCTGAATGAAATTTCAATCAAAGGCCATTACACTCCTCAGACAGAGAAAGTTTAGAAAAATAACAAGACGCAATGGAAAAGAAAATAATGCTCTGTCAACGGAGATGGAAAACACAAAAATAATCATTTGCACGAAGCAGGTGATGCATATGTTAAAGTGTCAAGAAGCACAGGCGAAATTAATAGCTTTCTGCCATAAGCATTCTCTGATAAATATGATTACATTTGCATACTTCATTTTACTCTTGATCTGCTGTCTTGGTGATTCTTGTGATTCTTGTGTACTGGTTCCAAAAGAAAAGTAATTTTCATTACTGCTCAAACATGAAACAAGTATTTCAGAGTCTCATTAGGGATTTCCCTGCAGTTCACCCGTCGACAGAATCAAATGACACAATACAGAAATCATATGTCAGCCAGACCTTGTAGAGTAATTCTGGATCAAGATTAAAAGAAATGGCTGAGTTAGGTTTAGTTCACGAGGATGCAACCTTTAATTAGCCAGACTATTTCTGCAATGTAAACAATACAATGTGAATAATGTGTAAATCAATAATTTGAGTAGATGGTTGTGGGGTGGGTAGTGGACAGGTTTTCTAGGAAGTGTTTTTTGCCTCATTAACTTATCAATAAGGCCATCTGACACTGTCTCCTATCTGCCCTGATGAGGAAGGCTAACTCAGTTTCCATTTTATTTTTAATACCTAAATGCATGAGAGTTAACAGTATATTTAGAAAAAGAACTGCATGTATAAGGCACCAACTTGTAAATCTAGATCTCACTATTAAGCTATTTCTCTAGCTCTGGCTACACTGTTTCTAAAACATATTCAAATATGAGTCCTGTATCATATGTTGTCAATTAACATTAGGGAAAAAAGCTAATAAAATATTAGGTAACCCAACTTTATCTTGCTAAGTAATTTGAAAAGAGTCCTATTTAACGGCGCCTAAAGTCTGTGCTTCAACATTGTTAACATTTCATGTCTTTGCCAAGGATTGGAATTGACACACATATTCACAGTCTTCATATGGTGAATCTCTGGGTGACAATATTTGCACTTTTCCCCTGCTGTTTTCCAGTTCAGAATTCCAATTAACCTGTGCAAAGCGTGACGCCAATCACAGGACGCCGTATCGACAACGGGCATGAAAAGAATAATGCTGTTAGGATGATGTAGCTTACTGTGGGGGACTCCTCCCTCACTGGTGACAGAGAAGTTTGCTCAAGTCATTTATCAAGTCCTCTCTGGCCACCAAGGGGCTGGCGAGTCCCTGGGCCGCCTGCTGCTTGGGGGGCCAGCGTGCAATATGTGCATTTTAGGCCTCGGGTGGGCTGGCAAAAACTGCTGATCTGCTCAGTACTGCTAAGTTTGATGGATTTGTTGTTGTCATTTTCTTTGGTTGTGTTCCCCGCAACAAAACAAAGAGAATCATTAACTCTTTTGTGCTGCATGGAACTTTTATGGTTTAGGAATAATGCAAAACGAGATGGGGTACAGATGGGGTCAGCTGGAGTATTCTGTTCCTGGAGCCCTCCAGAATAGGGTGTTGAACATGCATGGATGAGCCTGCATAGAGGGCTGATTACAGAATGATTTAGCGACCACTGATATCCCCTTTCTTTCTCAAGCTCCCATCAGCGGGCTCATTTCAGCCGCAAGAGTGCAACTGGCAGTGTTCGCTACTTATATTTATAGCCGTTTGCTGTTTAGCACCTCATGCGACGCTCTGGCCAGGCTCATGCCTGAACCATTACTGTGCATCACCGTTAGAGGCTTGCTTTGTTTACTGATGCAGGCTTGGCACAAGTCTGTTCTACCAATTTAGGGATGCTGCTATGATCTTTGGTAGAGTTTAAAGTGCAGTGCAGTCATTTTTACACATGATAGAGTCACAGGGAAAACAAATGAAAGTAGTGTTAAAATTGTTTGTCATTTAGTTAATCTTCATATTTATGATTAATTAATTTAATGTCTTTCTCTACTGCATCTTGTAAACTGATAAATAAACTGATAAAATAAATAGCATAACTTTTTAAAATATGTTTCCAGACACAAGCAGCAAAACTGTGTATATTGCATGCATATTAAAGACTTTTGGTTTCAAAGTAATGTACAGTAGAAGGGAAAATTAAATGCCAAAAAACATCTTGAAAATCAAGCTCACTATATTAAAGTTTTCAGCTGAAAAAAACTGACATTTCACAAAACTTTGTGTGTGTACATGACACTAGAGAACCTCCCTCGTCACTAACAAAAGTACACTTTGACCCAAAGTAAGTGACCATGTGGTTGCTAAACTTCAAGGTGCAGACTAGTTTCCTCGAGGGATAGAGTTGAAGATCAAGACAAATCCTCTTATTTTTCTCTGTCAAGTCATCTCAGTCTGCGACGAAATACAAATTGAGATTGTAGCAACGGGCTGTGACAGTGTGCTGTTGACTGCAAGGGTTACAGGGGTGATTGAGTGTGTGTTTGACCGCCCGAGGCCGAGGGCTAACAGTAATGTTACACCGACAAGGTCGTCTCAGAGAGAGAGAGTAGCCTCAGCACATAATCCCAGTGTTCCTGGCTACTATGAACACAGGCCGGCCACAAAATTGATTAAGGTGGAAGAACATTATTTGGGAAATGAGATCATCGACACAGATTGAAGCTTATGGTTTTGACCCAAAAAATGTTCTGCAATATATTATTTTCCTCTTAGTTTTAAATAGGCATGTGTTCTTATTTTTGGTGATCTCGCCACCTAAAAAGAACCAGCGACTAATGCTTCGGCCTGCGTTGACTCATACGGCCCATTGAGGGGTCACCAGTCATGGTAATAATTTAATTTAGCTTAATGTCACATAAGCGTCCAAGAAAAATGGCTAAACTATACAGTAGCAATATTTTATCAATACTGACCAGAGGCTCAAGCCAACCTTGATATGTCCCCCTTACTCTCATCAATAACACAAAAGAGGAAAGTTATTTCCCCATATAAAACTAATCTTTCCTTTTTATTGTATTTTAATGAAACAGACTTCGTTCTAAGGCAGTAATTCATTCCATTTGTTATGTTTGGACAACTCATTAACATTATCATCTATTATCATTAGACTGAAATTTTAAGCTTCTTCTCCCTTGAGATGCAGTGCGTTTCTTCTCTTCAGTTTGCATTAAAACAAATGTGGACCTGCTGATGCATTAGATTAATGTGCTCACTCACTGCCTGCTATTCCAGCTTGAAAACTAGACCAAGTTTCTATCTTGAGCATCATCTAAACCTGTTTTTGTCGGGAAAAACCATTTATATGATTGTATATAGCTGTTCTTTTTCATCACTCGGATAGCAAAAAGTCACAAAAACGGAGTAACAGGGAAGCCGGTGCTGATATATACCAATTCATAAATTCCCGGAGATTTATTTGTGTTCTAATTTACCGACTGATTTAATCATCTACATGTCAAGCATAAGCAGCACTGACTTCATGTAACATTCAGTAAATCGTGATGCTAATGAGTTATTTAGACTACCAGATCAAATTCAAAGTTCCTAATTCTTGCTGAGTCTGCTCTAACAGATCAAGCCAGTTGCTAATTACAAAGTTAGCTTTTTTTTCCTGAATAAATAATGTTGATTAATTAGCAAGTCAAAATAAGTGAAGATGATCTATGTCGTATATATCACTGTCATAAAAACTTACTGAAACGTTTCGTTTACATTGCCTGACTTCTTAATTACATGCACCCAAACTTTACAAATCTGATGGAAAATGAATTGCATGTAAGGTGAAAGGCTGCATACAAAACCCGCCAACTAAAACCGATCTAGTGGCTGGAGTCATAAAAGGATCGAAAAAGTACACCCACGGCTCGTTAGCAATTTAATAAATTATTTATAAGAAGTAAGGCTCATCTCTCAGTTAAGTTCATCTTTCAGTTTCCAGTACTCTTGCACACTGTGGATGATTGAATAAGGTGTGAAGTTAATACTGAGACATGCTTATATTGATGTCTTCGTGCATTGCGGATATATACAGACTAGGTGGGATGTATCATAATGTATCATCATCACAAACCGATGGTCTCCAAAATGACTACAGAGTTGGATCAACACTGTCCTCACAAAAAATATATATTTTAAACTTCACAGAGAAACGATTGCCTTACAGAGTGGAACCCCATTTAGTTTCTCTGCTTTTTGTTCTTATTTTGCAAGCATCTGATAATCTAATCTTTGCATTATATTATCAATTCTTTGTTTTTGCTGTATCAGTTATACCAATATGTGCAATCAAATTAAAAATGTAAATGAGATTATACATACAGTTTACATCAGTGTTGTCATGTCAATAGCCTGTCTTCCATGTGCTGTCTGCAGTGACTCAAACCTCTCTTGGGATGTTTGGGTTGCATGGGTTTGCACTAACTGCACTGAATTTATTTACTACCAATCTCTGGGGTGTGGATGGGGTTGTCTTTCTGAACCTAAACAACAGGATATTTTAGATATATGACATATCTTATAGGGAAGCGTTGGTCAGATGTCTCACCTTCATGATGCAAGCATGTCTCATATATCTTGCCTAATCCTGTCACAATCAAAATCATCCATTTGCCGACACTGCTCTTTTAGGACTATGTCCTCACGTAGTCTGAATACCAGTGCTGTTGGTACATTTGCAGAGGAGGCTGTCATTTTGTACTCTTTTTTCAAAACGAATACCAAAATTGTCACCATATTTAGGCACTAGTTTCAAATGTTGGTGTTGTTGGTATTTTCTAAAAACAAGCTTTTTGCAACTTTAAACATAAAAATCTTCAGAGACCTTGATGGTTCTGGCTTCCATATTATCCATTAGTTGGTGTTAATGGACACCTCCTCAGGCATTATATTAATTATTTACCCCAATGGCCATGCACACTTGCTTTGGGTGGATTAGACAGCAGGAAGGCAGCTTCATCCAGTTTTTAGGCAGGACTTCCTCACACCTGTCTGTCAGGTTCAAACACCACATTGTGATTTTGCTATCAGAAAAATATGGCCACAGTTCATTTAGTGGTCCAGCTACAACTAATCATTGCTCTTTTTTGGTCTTAGTCCAATGAACTGAAAAGCATTTATATTATTACTGGATTTTGGCCTATGTTTCATAATAACACCGTACTACATAGTTCTAAGTTCTGCGGTACTGAAATAAGGACAAGAGTATTTATGGAGCGTTCAGTGGCAGCCTTTAATAAAGGACTTGTAATATGGACAGCCTCCATTACGTAGAAAAGTTTTGCATGCCAGTCCTTGCAGGTCCATCTTATGTCATTAAAGTTTCATTTTTTTTGTATGTTTTGCAGATGAATTCTGAAAAACCTTCTACCCAAAGACATTTTCACTATACCCTTTCTGTTCCTCCAATTATGAGAATGCAACAAAGACACGATTGACAAAAAATGTGTGTGGCCTCTGTAGAAAAGTAGTTTTCATTCAACACTGTCAAAGACTTTTGTCTTGCAGTCAATGACTGCAAGACAAAAGTCCATATTCAGCAAGAGCAGGCTACACTACAATTGATATTTAGGTAATTGATAATCACTTTATGACTAATGTTGTCAATTTGGCAACTAAATCCTATTTTGGTGGCCATCTGGGCTCACTGAATTACTCCCTTGAGAGCAGAGGTTATAAATAGTAATTATTCAGAAGTCATTGACTTTTAGAGGTGTTTAGTGCTTATCTATTTTTCAGTTAAAATGCTGACTTTGTGCCCACAGAGCTTCTTTCTTCCAAAAAAATATCTGCAAAGCATGTAAGGACTACCACGAAGTGTCGCAACACCACCTACATTTTCCCATGAAAAACTTTATTAAATTAGTTAATGACTATTTTACAATTAAATATGTTCACAACGCAAACTTAAAAAACAAGTCGTCATGATGGACTTCAGGAAAACTCATGTGATCTTTTCTCTTTTCTCTCTTCTAGGCAAGGTTTGTTTTTAATGTGGGGAATAAAGACTTCCGTGGCTCTTTCTACATGTAGATTACGAATGTGATCTGGATGACAAATGTTGGACTTACACAAGATTATCCAACATGCACTGTCTGTGCATTTCACTCACTTATTGCTGAAGCACTCTGTCAGATTGATTATCCAGTCAACTAATTCCCAGTCTATGTTTAGCTAAAGTATGATAGACTCATTGTGTCCCATGGGTGCAATTCTCATTTGTGTGTCTGTCTGTGTGAGTGAGTATTTACGTGAAAGAGGCTAACTAATCAACAAACTGGGCCAGAAGCTGAATATTGAGCAATCTGGGACAGTTGTCGGTGTGCTTTAGGGCTCATCACAGCCAAATCTAGGGATGCAGTCAGTGTTTGATGGAAAACAGCTATAATGTAGAATAAACATAGAGATGGTGATGATGATGGTGATAAGGGGACAAATGCTGTTTTATGTGTGATGTTTTTATTCATGTGCATCTCCACAAAAATCATTGACTCTGATCCTAGAACCAGATTTTAGCCAGGAATTTCCAAAACAGTGTAATTTAATTTTAAAAAGTATTATTTATAAATTGATTTAACTGGCCAACATTGATTGATTTCACATGCTTGTTGGCCAAAAGGAGTTTTTTCTCCACTGCACTTTCGATTCATCATATAAATTGTGAAAACACAAAAATAATAAAACCCCAAACCTCAGTCGGGATGAATACTACTGACAGAAATACAAAATGGAAAAGTATATAAACATTACAGTGGATGTATTTTGTGCTACTAAAAGACGTCTAATTAATTAATAAAAGAAAACCTAAACACATACTTAAAGCAAAGCTGAAAGTGGAGAGTCCACATTTAATGGAAATGTTAAGACAACTGATGTTTCAACTAATGTAGAAAAAACAATACATGGAGTCCCACTTAAATAAACTGTGCATCTGAATAGTTAAGCAGACAAATTAAGTAGTTATATGGAAAATATTTCATTATATTATCTTACCTTATCTCACTGTCCATTGCAAATTTGTATTGAAAGCTTTATCACCTAACCTTGTTATAATATTACTCATCCTTGTAGCATGCAGAAGGATCTTCTTATAATAGTAAAAACCCAATAATTCTTTGGGGGGTTTACATGTAAAACTAAACCAGTTTATTTATTTTTTTATTTAGAAGTAGCCAAGTTTAAACAATTGGCGGCTGTAAATACTGTAAGGTAAAATAACAACTATTTTTTACTTGCATCAGGGTGATAAAATGAACTCTAATGGCAATTAGAGTGCACCTTCACTCTTTCAAAGTTTGCTCTTTCAAACACTGTTATCAGTTTTGACCTAACAAGCCTCAAAAATCATAGAAAATAAATGGACCAAGTGCATTTGGAAGCAGCTATATCCGTTCTGTAATAATCCTTAGTGTGTCCTGTCTTCCTCCTCTTACCTCCAACCAGTTTCTTCCTGTTGAAAAGGAGTTTTTCCTTCCCAGCGTCGCCAAAGCGCTTGCCCATAGGAGTCACCTGACTGCTGGGGTTTTCTCTGTTTTCTCTGCATTATTGTTGGGTCTTTAAATTCCAATATAAAGCACCTTGAGGTAACTGTTGTTGCGATTTGGTTCTATATAAATAAAACTGAACTGAATTGAATTCTTAACAAAATAAAAACCCGGTAATATTTTTCAAAAAGTCTTTTTTCCAACTCTATGTAACAACAGCCAATTAAAATTTAACTTGATAATTTTCAACAGTTATTTTTTAATAATACTCGCATTTCCTGACATAATGACTACTATCATAATTGTCATTATTTAAATTGAGATGCAGATTTAATGATAATTAAATGTTTCTTATTATAGTATTACAGATGTGTAGTTGTAGTGGATAGATTTACTCTATGAGTGTTTTCATGAATTTTTTTTTTATATATATATCCATCGTACTGTACCTTTCTATCTTACAGTCTTATGCTCAGCGGGTCAGCTCAGGACCATAACAGAGTACCGTTCAATACCAGCTGGTCACACGAGAACACCTTCTTTATTTCCTATTGGAGCAGAAATATCTTTATCACATTATCTGGTGTGTCTGGCCAAGCAGAGTCCTCGGAGAGTAGAGGAGAGGGTGAAAGAGGTCATGTAGAACCAGACAGAGACACTTGCATGACACTGTGACATGTTAAGATCCCCTCCACTGAACTGTGCCTTGCACAACAACATGAAACAAGGAAATGAGCCACAAACATTTTCCTGACCACCCCCTCCTCCCCACAACTACTTAAAGGTTTACAGTCATATGCAGAAGCAACCCACAGATCTGAACAGACGGGTAACAGTAATTTCAAAACTATAAATATGAAGTTATTATCATACAAGTATCAGCTAGACTGTGTTTTCATTTTGAGGGATTTTAAATATTGTGACAAGTTAGTTGGAAATATGATTTCATGTTTTCAGCTGGCTTGATTGTTCGACTAGATAACAGCATGGTGGCCATGTGTTCATCTTGTTTAGTGCACTGAGGTGACAAGACTCCACTGGAAGGGAATTATATGTCCTCCACTGGGTCGTCTCTCCAAATGAGAGCCATTGCCCCTATTAGACAAAGGTTAATAGTCATTTGCGGAAGAAAACAGCTGATTTTATGTTTGATCCAGAACACAAACACAGCTAAAGACGGCTATACATTTATTGTCCTCCTCATGAGACCCTTTCTGTTCATGAAACCCCTAAATATTTTAATTCTGACCATGTGAAAAGAGTTTATGTTCATTTTCTCTGTGCCCTGCAGGCAGGAATCAATGACATTTGAAATAATTGTTGTTACAGGGGTAATCTCTGGAGGGAGAATGGGGCAAAACTGTAGAGAAGATTTGAGTAAATTACTGTGTCAGCTTCTATTTATTTGCAACTGGATTGCCAGAGGCAGCACTTCAAGATAGCCATTAGGAGTCAGGGCAATAAAGACAGAGCGTGTAGCCATTGTCGAAAAGTTAGCGTGTAATGCAGCAAGTTATCATCAAAGTGCTCCCTGTGGAGAGAGCAGGGCACACACTGAGGAGAATACATGTGAGGAGAACCAATTATAGCTCCTCAAATCTCTCTTTCTCAGAGGGAGAGGTCATAAATAGATTGATATAGCTGTGTACACTTGCTGTATATCTCTCCATATGGAGACTGTAGCCTATCTGTATCATTAAAGGTAACAGCCACCCTTAAACTGAGAACATGTGCTATACTTTTGGTGAGTACAGTAAAAAGCTAAAAGGGTGAACAAATTGCTAACAAAGTTCTAAATAGAAGAGCAAACACTTATGCGCGAAGGAAACGTTTTGTCACTGCAAGTATAAAAGAATAAAATACAAATTTTGCTCAGTGTACTTGTTTGCTAAAGAGAATTGAAGTACTGGAACATTTGATTTAAGTAAAACAAGCAACACTGTCGAATTATGGTGTTACTGCACTGCCATTTAAATTTTTATTAGTATCAAAATATAGTCCAAGTTACCAAATGTTATTGAGCATATTAGCCCGATTCAGAATAAACTTTACAGTGCAAAGGTAATTGTCTTAAATACCTTAAATGCTACAGAAATATATAACATGATCAGTTATTGTCATACATAAAACTTACAAAGAGTGACCACAAATAGCATAATTTATCCTCAGTACACTTTCACAGAGCTCTTTGATGTACACTGTTAAGGAGGCTGGTTCATGCATCTTTGAGATTGCGCCATAGTCCTGGAATTTCGTCTCAGTGTAAATGATCAGTACTTGCTCAGGTCTTTGTCTGGTTTTTCAGAACTTGTTCTTATGGTTGCAGCTGGTTATTATGAAGCTCTATAGGTGTGTGTTTGGCATTCCTGGAAAATTAAACAAATCTAAAACCTAGCCCATCAGTCTGTCTATTTCGTTTACACTGAGAGCAAACAAAGAAAAAACAATACGATTCCTTGTTTTTGTGTTCATACTTGGCCAATAAAGCTGATCCTAATTCTAGTAGAAACTTCCTTGAGAACATTAAGTTAAAAGTTAATTCAAAGTCATAAGGTCCAAATTTCAATTCTCCCTTTGGCTCTGACCTTTTGTGTGCAGTTTTCCTTTAACATTCCCATTTAAGTCGCTTGTTGTCTTTGTAATCACTCTGAATTTATCTTATGTAACAGCTATCTACTCTATTTCAAGCATATATTCCCAGAATATAACTATGCCTCGTGGGACATCCTAATTAAAATGCTAATTTTATGAACAATGTGAAAGCACACAATTAGCTGCAAATTAAATCACACGAAGCAGATTCAAATAACAGGCGAGCATGAACTGGTTAATCCTTTTACTCTGTCAAAATGAAACCTTCTTGACCTGTTTAACTGCATTTCTGGGGATATTAGCTGAAGTAATGGTAAAACAATGAATATTTAAGAAAGTCTTAATCCACAGAAGAGACACCTTTTTAATCCCCAGCCACTCAAATATGGTATGATAACCAGCACAGGCGGTGACTTTTAAATCTGGGACTTAAGAGAGGAGGGGGGAAGGAACAAACAATGAACAGGAAGTGCAGATGAAAAGGGAGGCTGCATTAATTAGATGACAGCGATGGGCTACAGCGGTGAAGACAAGGCAGGGAGAAAGGGGATTGAAACTGTTTGTAGGGTCTGCAAAACAAATGGCGCAGGTCCCTGCGGGAAAGAGATTATTATGGGGTCTGTGTCTGTCAAACATGTGAACACAATACAAAAAAGGAAAGGAGGTGGGAAGAGGAGGGGGCCCGAGGCAGTCCAGTAGCCTCTGAAGGCCTACGAGGACCCAGGCTCTCCCCAGCAACACTGGTCCTGCCAAAGAATGTCTGTAATCCTCAGACTGACTGAGGTGATCCCGTGGCTCTCTCTGGCAATGCAGCAGGCTTCCCTATTGTCAGTAACGCTCAAAGAGGAGAGGGAGGAAGCCAGAGAGGAGGGGGAGGCAGTGAGGCACTGGGGAGGTGGTGTCCTTTCTCAGCCTGGCCTTATGAAAGCTCCCTGCTATTGTCCAAAAGTTACAATTGCACTTTTCTGATCTTTTGTCCAGTCCTGTTGACAGTGGTTATTGACTAAACGGTTGGACATGGAAAGGATATGACCCCCACCCGTACCCTCCCTGCCTCCCTCTGTTTTTCGACTTTGGGGGGCCTCCATGAACAAGAGAGGAAGCAGGTTTGAGGTTTACATGTAGCATTAGACTTTAAAGGGGTTTGAGGCAGCTTATGTGAAAGAGGAATACAGAGATGGGCGGAGGCTTTGGCCCTTAGGAAGACAGCGGGAGACACAGTGAGCAAGAGAGAAACTTGGAAGAAAGAGAAGAAGAAGAGGAGGAGGAGGAAGAAGAAAGAACAGACTTTTCCCTCAATGTGAAGGTTTTTTTTCCCTGTTTCTCCCCTCAAACAGATGCTAAGGCAGATGGCGGTGAATTAGCAGAAAATGGGCGAAAAAAGAAATGAGACAGTATATTAGAAGTCCAGGGAGGACGGACATGATGAAATAAAGATTAAAACGCCTCTGCAGAGGGAAGGAAATCTCACCCAGGGGTTGTGGGAGGTCTGAGGTGTCATCTCGGAAACATAATGTCCAACGGCTTTGGTGATGAGCGATATGCTCTGGGCCTTGTGTTGCAAAAGACCCATCATACAGCAGCAGCGGTAGCAGCAGGACATTGTGTTTCTCACTGTGGGGCTATATAGGTGAGAAGCATCACATTAATAAAATAATGAGGATAACCGAACGATGGATCTCCAAATTCAATAAATGTAGTAGAATAGATGGATTTTAAAAAAAGCACCTATTTAACACTTTAATTGGAAAGAAACATATGCCCATCTTCATCATGTGCCTTGCAGGAACATTATTAGTTTTATTTCTATAACCTCTTTTTGGCCTTGTACTACATTCTATAAATCTATAAATAGAAAGCAGTCCACGGGTATTTCTCCAGAGTATCTATTACTTTGAGAGATTGACAGAAATAAAAATAGTGAAAGTGCAGACTAGGTTAAGACTACACAACATTACAGCCAGTAATTCTGGCTGCCTATTAGATTTATCTGTTGCAGGCTGAGGAAAAGCATGCACTTTGTCTTCAGACATGAAAACAGCATCTCAAGTGTTACAATTCCAGAGGGGGTAAAGTGGAATTGCTGTTTTTACATTTCTGTACCATTTTTTGCCCATAAGGAATATGGATAACAAATGAAATATTCAGCCACATTGTCTGATTTATCTCTTTTATTATCTGCAAATATCACCCCGGCAATTTAAAGGATAGCTCGCTTCATTCGGGCCTTTTCGCTTGGGGCCTGACAACCTATCAACTTTATACCGCATAAACAGGTCAGGATTGTATGAGCATTTCTATATGTTATAGTTTAAGGTTTTGAGCTCACAGAATTTCTAAATAGAAATTGAAAAAAGGAAAAGAAAAAAAAAGGCACGATCCTTAAGGGGATGCTACAGACCTTCTTGCCTGAGAAAGATAAATTTGCACTGTGTCCGTTTCTGAAACCAGGGAACAAAATGTTATTAATTTCAAACCAAGTGGAGACCTCCGTATCACAATTTCTCAGGCTGTAAGTAATATGACTCTCCTGGGGCGGATGATTGACTGACAGGCGCTCCAGTCCGGCTTTTTGTACGGGCTGAGTGTTTTGGAGCATCCCTACGATCCAGTTTGTCTTGGAGCTGTCAAGTGATATAATAAGCCTTAGTTCTTGCCCTCTAAATGGGCTCTGACTTCACAAAACTAATAGTGTTTGAAAACTGACCTGCATTCACACTTTAAGAAATAGGGATTAGGATAATTAGACAAAGTGGAAACATTTTATTCTGACACTTTCAGAAGAGGCTCTAGATTTCAGTAGTTTCTGTGTTCATTATAGTTATTTTATTCAGTTGGTGTTAAATGAATTGACCAGATAATTGGAAACAATCTTAGAGAATAGACCTTTAATTTCTACTGGGTCATTAATCATTTTTTCCTGCATTGTATCAATGATTGTAGACAGTTGGTATATTATTTAACCAAAATGATTTGTTTTAAGATCTGGAGACTATGAGCCCTGTTTAACAGCTCATAAAATGTGCAAATTATGAAATATACCGCAGGCCACTGTTTTTCTCCCTGCGGGCAATACTGGTATATATATATATATATATATATATATATATATATATATATATATATATATATATATATGGGGGAATTTACTTTGAAATTATACTGAATTATATAAATTATACTGAAATCTGAATATGATTAAAAAGCAGAAGAAGTGAAGCCAGTATCACATTGGATACTAGTCTTCTGGTTTTTGGTATAGACACAAGGTAGACTATTATCAGGCAAAGATACAGTACTCTGCCATTGAAAACAAAGTAAGCACAGTGCAGTCAGTAACTTATCATGAACTTGGCTGAGATCAAACGATCTGCCCCATGACCTTGACTGAAACACACTTTCTGTTCCTTCTAGGTACTCTGTCCCTCCTCTCTGCATTTCCAAACATACTGCATGGCTAAAGATAGTTATTCCACCTTGAACCGCTCTACATCACCTCCCCTGAGAATACAAGTCCCTCTTGTGAAACCTTACGCGCTACAGCATTTCTCACTTCCTGAAAGGGGAATAGAATGGCAGGGGGGGAGAATATTCAGCATGGCTCACTTTAAATCAAGATAAAAGACTGAAATAGAAAATAATGTGGGGAACAAACCCCCGGATAGCCCAAGGCTCTTAATAGAAACACATGGCTGAAGGCTGAGGTGTTGTCAGCAGCCAACACAGTGATATTCCTTTTTGATAATCTGGCCTGCCATAAAATTAGAATAGCAAATACCTCCTGACAAAGATGCATGCTCCTCCTCTATTGTGCCATCATAAAAAAAGAGGGAAAAAACTCCACTGGTGACTCTGAATGCCACAAACTTCAATTTAAATTTACAGCGCTGCAAAAAGAGAAGTGATATGCACTCAAAAATTTTAATAACCTATTAAGTTACGACTTCAATTTCATTTTATGAATATTTTCCTTGGGGAGCACAGCCATCACCAGAGAAAGATCGAAATTTAAAAAAGATAAATAGTGCCATTAATCTACAACATTTCTCTTCCATTATCCCTGAAAATGAGGAGTTATTTTTGCTCAGATCCTCACGTAATTAGCTTCTTACACTTGATTCACTAGCCAGAAAATGACCATGTTCAGAAAATTAAAAATTTGCCATTAAGTGGAATTTAACATAATACCATTTATCTTTATATATTCCTCCACTGACAGGCAGCAGCCTTGGATGTTGATCAGGCTTTTGTGTCAGAGGACTTAGCACTGTAAGAGACGCAGAGCTGTTAATGCGTGCTCAGTTAGCAGGTGAATATTGGTGATTTCAGCTGCTTTCACTCAGAATATTTATCCTACTAATGGTGCTGTCATTTGAAATTGGGAGTTGCCATTTGTGCTAAAATGAGAATAGGACTGAAACACGGTGTTATACTGTTTCACTCTATTATGAAGACAGATGTTAACATCCAGTAATGTGTCCACTTCAGTCTCAAAAGGCAAGTTGTTTCTTTTTGCTCATTTGTTTTCAGATGTTCATATTTAGATTTATATAAGGAAGTAAGTACATTTTTATTTATGAAGCACATTTAAAATCAAAGTACTCTACAATAAAATAAAAGAAATTAGATCCTAGAGCTTGATGCTACCATGTTTATAAAATAAGAACAACTTAAATGTACAACGTAATTTTTTACCTGAAGAATTTAATTGTAAAAAAGAAAGCCTTCATTAAGCTGGACATCGTTATTAAAAACAACTATATTGTGTCTGATAATGTCATTACTGGACTTTGCTTGGTTCAGCATACATATCTGAGGAGAAGTTAGCTAACACTAAGCCTCTGTGACTCTGTTGCTGTTATTTCAATTAGCCCCATAAAAGAGAAACAGTTATTGGTAAGAATCTGCTACTTGCATGAGTAATGTTTGCAGAGGAGTTCTCCTAGAAAACACATTTATGTAAGCTTACAGCTAACATGACAGTAAAAGCAATTTTAAAAGAAAAATATGAGGAATTGTTGAACACAACTGGAAAATGTTCAAATGTGTATCCAAGGTCTTGATACTTTCTTGTTTGCAAGTCTACTTTTTGGTGTCCATATAAACTCGTCTGTGGAGACTTTGCCTTTCCAGCTGCACATCCACCGCAAGCACCGGACTTCAAAGAACCAGAATGACTACTCTGCCATCATGTCTCCAACTGTGTCCAACAAAGTATAATCAAGGCTCAACTCTCTTAAGGACAAGCATGATCTAGTTAATATTATAAATATCAGTCATAGTGACTTAAGACGAGCCTGTTAGCATTTGTTATACATAAGCCTAACCACAGAAGGGAGTCAAAACACTGCCAAAAAAATATTTTTCTTTTACAGATGTTTCCATAAATGGTAAAATTAAAAAAGAAAAAAAAATACAGAAAAAAAATAAATATAAAATGTATACAAAAAAGGATGCCTTCCTTCTTTTTAAAAGTACAATGTACGGTATATGTGACAGCAGTTCCAATGTCAATTGAAATCATTTATTCTAACCATTGCAGCCCCTGGATATTGTTCTAGCCCACTAGCCTTAGCTAGCCAAGCAGTGTTTACTTAGCTAATATTATCTGTTTCACCAAAGCACATAGCTCTATTCTGGTCACTCTGAGATTGACTGCTGGTGTCTTTTCTGTTAACATTTTGAATCCACAGAAATCAAAGATAACAATCCTTTGCGTAGTGAAGATTTGTGTATCACATAACTGTTTTTGACATTTGATATTTACCAAAGACAAAGTGTGCTACTACTGTTAGCTCCAAAAGCTATGCCCCCAAAAGGCGAGATCCTCAAAGGTCTGAAACAGACATTCAGAAATTCCTTCATAAATAGTGACGTAGTTGCTTTACGATGGTGATTCAACTGCAAAATGAAACACACTTAACAATCTTACTTTTAAATTGCAATATAACTAGAATACAACCAAACGGCAATCAGATTGCGGCAAGTCTACGTCACAAAGAGTCTGCTTTTATAAATTAGACAGCAATTATTTGCAATCCTTCACCAGTCAAAGCGATTGGAGTCAGTCCAACCATGATTTTTTGGAGGCAGGTTGCCTCCCATCCAAGCAATCTGTCCAGTTACTTTGCAAGCAATTGCTCAACACAACCTCAATGCAATTATTGGGCAACCATCAATTTTTCCTATAGTTGCAATGAGGTTGCCATCAGATTTTTACTCTAGTGTGAATAAGACATTAGTCAGCGTACAGTATACCGAGATTCAGAAAAAAATTATTTTGGAAAACTAAAAATATCATGTGGTTTGGACAAAGAGAATAATTCACTTTTCTCCTTTGAACAAATACAAAAACCCTTAAAGCCATAGAGGATTAACTAGTATAGAAATGTTCATTAAGGCTCTAAAAGTTAATGTTCATTTTAAACACCAGCAACAGATATAAATTATTTGAAAATACCAAAGCAAATCCAGTGACAATGCATTTAAAATGATGTAATCAATGACTGAAACGTGCACAGACTGATTTGAATTGGAGGTTCTGTTCTGTGCTTCTGTGTGCAGTTCTGTCATTTACTTAGTTCAACACAAAAACATGTTGGTCATCATCTCACAGCACAGCAGGCTATCCATTAAGATCTAATTGATCATCAGAAGGAATGGAAGAAAGAAATGGAGTTGATAATGGTGAGAGAAACCATTTTGTCTCACTCCCATTACAGAGCAACAGCATTCTTGTTTAGTTATTATTCTCCTGTGACTATGAAAACAAGAAGTGAGGGGCCACATGCTGCACTTCTCTATTGAAAAACTTTCCCTTCTTATGATAGACCCGCACAAATCTTGTAAACCTTTAAAAGACATTAAAAAATATATTTTTTCAAAAATACATGAAAACAGTTGAAATCATCGCAGGAAACAACGTGAGATTCATAATAATTAAATACATGAAACTTATACCACAGCTGAATTGTGTTGCGATGTGCATGATCTCACGGTACTGAAGCAAATTAGGGATACATGTTGTACAATGAAGTCCTCACATCAAGTGGTTAATGCAGGCTCTCGTCACCCATGCCTGCTCCCCTAAAGCAAAAGCACATTACCGGTAGCTTTAAAACTAATAAACTCATTTCATAATAAAATGTGCAGCTGGGCTGGTAATAAATCATTATGGGACTTCTTGTTCCCTTGATACAGTATTGAGGCATTGACCCCAATCAAGTGCTTGCAACAAATATTTGGAATTACAGGCTGGAGTTGATTAATTTCACAAGATTCAGGGATTCTTTAAGAAGATTAACTATAAATGCCTATGAGAACAGAAAGTGGAAAAAAGATAGTGGATAAGTGGTAAAGCCATGCAATTTGATTCCCTGATGCTTTGATATACATTTTCTTTGAATTTTCTGGAATTTCTCTAAAGAATATAATTAAATATTTGAGTAAAAAAAATATTCATTTAAAATTGTGCTTCATTAGTTTTGTTTATGTGTTTTGGATTCTGGGGACTGTCATCCTGGGCAGGTTTCCACAATTTCTGTAAAGTCAAACAAGGCATGAAGTCACTGGTTTGTGATCTGATTTGGACTCTTACCTTTTGAAAATTATAGATTTTCTAGCAACAGAGACATACAGAGATATTTTAAATATCTAATGTTTAAATTATGAAGCAAAATCTTACATGTTTTCAGTGCAGATTAAGACAGATACTTAATAATAGGGAATAAAAACAGTGATTACAAGCAGACAATGACCTTTTTAAAAAGAAATTATACAAAATTATACACAAGTTTCTTATTTTTAACCTGGGTTTTCTGAACTGTCAAAATTTAATGCCTCAATTTAATGCCTTAATTTGTAAGATTGGGGTGCTCAGGCCTTAAATCAGTCTTTAATTGGTTTATTAAAACCCTTAATATTTAAAAAAAAAAAAATAGATTGAGAGACGTATTTTGTTCTTGTGAGGTACAAGCTCATATCTATCCCCGGCAAGTCAGCCATATTCATGTGAAAACTTTTTAGCGTTTATAGAGTTCTAACATCATAAATGACCCCAGACTTCATAAAGGCACTGCAAAAATATTATTAAAGCTGACATCTTTAGTATAAGAGCAGGGAAGCTGCTTATCACACAATAGGGAAGTGTGGTATTCATTCACTTGTAACAGCAAAGGAACAGAAGCGCATTCTGAGGTTGCATCAAACTCCACTACACGCATTTTTCACCAGCCCCTCCCTCTAAAACAAAACCAAGTATCCTCACATGCGAGTCACACATCTTTTCAGCTCCCTGGGGTTCTGAACAGTCTCTCTTGTCTTCAGCCAGTTTCTCTGCTCTAACCTGCAGCAGCCATCAAACCCATTAATCCATCCACCGAACACGACTATGACTGATCTGGTCGCCAAACAATAAATTTGTATCTCATTGTCGTTTGGTGTGGCTGTACACACTATCATGAAAGTATCAATGGCAGTTCCACCACCAGAGTGAAATAATAGAGTAATAAGGCAACCAGCATTTGACCTTGGAAGACAGCTAATTCATCTGCCCATCCATCTTAATTATTTCCTCTGAAATGGATACAAAAGGCAACCTGAACATTTCATCAGTTCTCACATGACAATTTCATTTTTTATGTGTTCGTAATGCCTCCATTTTTCTTATATGATGTAGCATTTCTTTGTCATGAATTCAAAGGAGTGGCCGATAAAGGCTACACCAGTGGAGATTAAATGGTTTATTGAAACTTCATGCTAGAACCAAGAAGCACAATGAACGTTGGTACATTTACCCTTAAGTAAATTTCTTTGCTTGGAAAAATCTACAGACGTCTTTCTGTCATGTCTATCATGTTTTCAAAGGCAGTATTAGACTTTAGGCAATTAGTCTAACCGGTTATAACGCTGGCAAATCAACAGAGATTTACTTTTTCATTCCTGCAGAAACATAACACTGAGCCACATTATTAAAACTTCTGATAACAGAAGGAAAAACACTGACCAGCTTGTTATGACTCAAGGTTCTCCTGGGAAAAAACTTGGGTCATGTGGACGCTACTTTGAAACATATCAATAGCAACAGCAGTTACTGATGACAGCGGCCTCACAGCAGCCTAGTCTCCCAACTGCCCTGATTCTAATTGTTGAGCATCCATGAGAAAACTTTCCATTCACTGAGGCCACATCTCACATGACCCAAAACACAAGCTACCCCAAGAGGTCCCATGTCCATGTTTTGATTGGTCTGAGCATGAGCATGCTGCCTTTTCAACATCCCCTTAATTTAACAATCAGGCTGAATATTTTCCAAGTAATTTTAAAGTTTTTGTTGTTACTAACTCAGTACAAGAAATCTGGATATATTTTCTCAGTCTACTTTATTGTTACTTTATTGTTCCATCGTCTCTATCAACACCTTGCTAGACTGATCATTTTTACTTTATTTTTAGACTTTTACGATGGATGAATGTGATGTCCTGCGTTTAACTTTACTGGGGCAATACCAACTGTCCTTCAACGCTAAACCACTCAGGAGTGAAACTGTCTGCTGTCAGCTACACAGTGCTGGTGAGCAGCATTTGGAAGCACTTGTAGCTTGTCAGTCTCATTTGATTTTTCATCAGTGGAAGTTTTTAAGCATCTGACAGATGATTCAACATGTAGGTTCAGCGATAGCTGTCAATCAGTCGAGGGCAGCATGAAATGTTGCTGTTAAAATAAAGGGAACAAAGCTTTTCTTTGGCAAGTATAAATGATTTGTGCAATATGTTCCCTCATTTGTCCATCTTATTGGACATACAGCAGGTGATTATCTGTTAGTTTTTGGGATACCAGTAACAACATATTGTACCTCTTGGTTTGACATTTGATCTGTCAGCTTGTTTGTTTTCCTCACAGTTGTAATCCTATTATTTAGGTCCATGTGATCAAGCTGCTCTTGATACTCTGATTTTCTCCCCAAGAACTGTGTTTGTAACAATGTTTTTGACACTTTCAATTAGATTTTCTGGAAGCTGCCAATTTGCGCTCAGCGGATAGAAAAATATTTGTTTGTTATCATTATTTCAGTAGGACCCATCTATTTTGCTCAACAGTTTGCTTATTTATATTCATCACACATTAATTTAAGTGCGCTTTAGCAGAGTAAAACTATAAGCAAACAGGAGTATTTCATGAGTTGGATTAGATGCATTTTTTTCAGGGGAATCTTGTATGAGTTAGACTTCATTAGTACTCAGCTAATTTTCTTGTTTGGGCTTCTTGTCCTTTGCATTTTTTCTTCCTAGGCCTTGGTAGTACTAGGTTGGAGCAAATCTCCAGATCCACCACATTCAGAATTATTTAAATCGCCTTTTTTTCCTCCTAATTTTTGGTTTGAACTTCTACAGGACATCATGAACATATCTATATGCCTAAATCTAATGTACAAACTTGCTACCAGTGTATCTCAAAGACGCTCTTTCAATTAAGATCTGGTGACTGTGGAGGCCATATGAGTACAGTGAACTTATTGTGATAGTCAGGATGATTCTTGAGATGATTTGAGCTTTGTGAAATCGGTCAGCAACAATACTCAGGTAAGCACATTTAAATGACCCTCAACTGGTGCTAAAGATCCAAAAATATACTACCAGATTTCCCTCACATCTTTACACCACCTCTTGGACTGTTGATACATGCCTAGATGGATCCATGCTTTCATGATCCTCGCATCTGAATGTTGCAGCAGAAATTAACACTCATCAGACCAGGTGATTTTTAATTTTTTTAAACTTCTTTTGAAATACCAAACCAGCCACCCCATATACCATGTCGCTAAATCACCTTTCTTCTCCATTCTTGGTTTGAATGTCACTAGGTCATCTTTATCAGGACTGCATAATAATATCAGGACTAATAAAATGGTATTAACTGTGTGCCATAATATCAAAAGGAATCCAGAATTAGTAATTTATTTAATTTAAAGTTAATCCCATTTTTAGACTTTACAATAACAGTAAATAATAAATAAAATAAATCAACAAAAAAACATTTAAATAATAAAACTTGTGTTGTGACAGTCCTAATAGGGACACTAAAGTACAAACAAGTCTTCTGAACTGATGACATGCTTCCTGGATAGGCCTTCAAATTATGAAAATTAAATTAAATGACTAAGTTATTGTTATTAGATCAGATTTTTTTCAGGTTTCTTTTGGAAGCAGATCAAACACTAAACCAATCTGAAGTTTTCAGCTCTTTTACATTGATATTTTTAGAATATAAATTCATCTAAATTCTGAAAATCAGAAATTGCAATTCTAAGTACAAAACAAATAGAAGATACCATAAAGACCATGAAAGGGTGGATGAATCGGGTGGGCTTTGCCTGTGCACAGAAGGCTCAGATAAAACTATATTTGCTCAACAGCATGTTGATGTAAAAACAAAAAATGATGTGCATGCCACCCATACATACTGTAATAGATATTCAACTGAGAAAAAAAAGTCGGAAGTGTTGGAATGATATTGCAAAAGATAGAAAAAGCATTCCGCATTTTAGGCGCACATTATAACAGTGTTTGATATAACCCTGTCTGATGCCGGGCTTTTGGCTGCCGTGCAGATAAAGCTGCTAATAGTGAGGCAAACGAGAATGCAAAGCAGGCCATCTGATAGCACAGAGCAGAAGGTACGAAGGAGGCATGTGTCTGGGAGAGGCAGCCGAGGAGCATTTGTCAGGAGACAGTGACAAAAGGGGGTTGAAGGGGCCTTGCTCAACGCTATTCAGAGACAATTTGTAAGCCCGGCTGTTGAAGCCAGGCCAAAGACTTGTGAACAGCTGGAGCCCTGCCGTGATTGATAAATGCGGGCCTCCAAGAACTTCATTTTGATATGAATGAAGACAAAAGCGTGACAACATTCTGTGAGTGTTTAATATTACCATCATTAAGTGACGACAGTGGACAAACGTTCCGTCCTCAGCTGGGGATACACAATGCCAAAAGGGAGGTCAGTACCCTCTGCTAATTAACATTTTTATGACAAAATTCCTTTCTCTTTTCTTTTTTTTTTTGTAGCAGATTTGTAATTAATTCAGGTTTCAAGCTGAGTGATTAAAAGGACATTTAATCTGGATTTAAAGGGGCTGATTACACCAAGGAATACTTACCAAGAAAGCCCCCCATGTTAGCCTTTTGATGGTCACTTTCGTGGCCATTTTTAAGGGTTAAACATGAATGATATAGTGTTTTCCAAAAAAAAAAGGTTTTCTTTCATATTTTCTTAAAATAAAATATTTTTGAATAGTTACAACCCTACAGATACGGAAACAATCATGTGAACATTAATCCAATTACAGTGTGTGCTGTGCTAATCATGCAATTAACAAATTTCAACATGTATTGACAACTGTAAAAGAGTTTTGCTGGTTCTCTGTCACAGGCTTTTGCAGATGTTGTGACCCATGTTCACATGGGTCACTGAGAGTGAGGGTGGCCAGCTATGATCTTTTCACTTACTGGGTTCACTGATTTTTAAACCTCTTTATCAACCGCTGATTTATATTTTACTAGATCTATAAAAGGGTATTTGATTTGGAGAGGAGTTTCCAAAAAAAATAAACTACTAAACAGGAAATTCAATGAGGTAATCCTTTTTTTCTTATTGATTATGTTTTTCTTCAAATAAGCTTTTTTCTTTTTTTATCAACATAACGCAGGATTTCTCTCAGTCTCTTCTATAGAATTGAAAGTAAACTATGCACATTCATCCCTGACCTATTTAATGGCTGAATAGTGCCAAAGACCTACACAAGAAAATTGAAAAGTTTTCCATCATTAGGTGATATATATAGCTGTGACCGAAGTCCATAAAAATTGGGAATTGTTCTATTCTAATTTAAAATTCCATTTCAGACACTCCTCACAGTGACAAAGGAGAACATCCATCCAGTAATACAGTCGAGAATTTGCTGCCAGGATTCACGATGAATGAGTGAATATTGATGAAGTTGAAAAACTCCACCGGGTCTCTGTTCCTACATCACTCCAGTGGAGGATGGGATGGGGGGAAGGGCAGGTTTCACTGGGTTTCCATGGAGTGAGACACCTTTCTCAATATTCAGAATCTCAGTGCTCAGTGCCGAGTCTCAAAAGGAGATCAATCTCACTTTGAAGCACTGGGGGCTTCATTTGTTTGTGAAGGATGTGAGGTGCTGCCTAAATGACTATGCCAATTCTTCAAAACCCACTTGCAGTTGACACCAGGTGCCTATGCATTCATTGTTTTTGGGGGGCTCAAGTTCAGAGACACATGACTGAATCCAGCCCACTTTGGAAAGACTTGCTCACAGTAAAGACTTTGACACTTGGCAGTCACATTTGTTACTTAACTGAACTCTGACATTGCAAAAGATCAGAAAAAGGAACCATAAAAACAATGAATGGGGACTAAAAAGAAATTTGGAAAAGTGCAAGAAATATACGAGCAATGAACAAGTTCAGACACCATTACTGCTGTGAGATTAGGGAGGATTTTTTTAATTCAATAAGACAATATGACAGAATCTAATTTACAGCTTGTAGGATATATTTTGAAATGAAATGAAATGAAAATATCAGAATTACTGGTAATAATACAAAAACAGATACTAAAATAATCTTGCTAAACTATATAAACTTTTAAAAATAGTGGACTATGAAAAAGACATTGTTACAACACTGAAAACCATTATATTTGTTCATGAGGTTGTGTTTTTATTTATAGCTAATTTAAATGTTTCTATGCTCTTACATGGAAAAGTGGATAATTTGTTTTCTTAATTGCATTTTTCCCCTTGCTTTCTTTTTCTTCTTCTTCTTCTTTATTTTGCAAAGACTTTTTTATTAAATAATTATGTCTTTAAGATTCAAAGCTGCATGCAGAGAAGTCAGATTTTTACAGATAATTGTTAAGTCTTTGGCTTTAAAACAGTCCTACCTTTTTCATTTGTATTTACATTGGGGCACCTGTCTATAATAACAACTCTGAGAGTAACTGAGTAGAAAGGACAAAAGGACTGTCTGTTTTTCTTTTACTGGGATAAGTAAAACTCCAGGAGCCCAGGGAGGTGTTACAAAAGTGTAAGTAGTGGGTCCAAACATAAATAAATACTCCCTCAGTCGCCTGAGCTTAACTAGCAGCGCGTCAAGCCATTCTTCTCCCAGTTTTAGCAGTTCAATGGCCCATGCGGTTTCCTCACAGTGTGTTTAGAAGAGGACCCTCCATGTCTGCTCAGTTGTGCCTGGTTTACCAACACTATTGATTGCAGGTGATGCTCTGGACAGAGTCCATCTGACCTCTGTAGGGGCTTAAATACATCATTGTCCAGAGAGGGGCCTCCTGAGACTCTGGTTATACTGTGTGTGCAGCCCTGAGCTTTACTCCCAGACACACTGATGAAGTGGCAGCAAAAAAAGTCAACAGGACAGATGGATAAGCACTTTTTTTTTACTACTTTTCCCCGCTGTGCAAAAACTATAAATATAGCTGGAGGTCAGAGAATAGCAAAGCAGTTAAGACATTGTTTAAGTTTGTCTGCTTTCAAAGCTGAAATGTGATAACTGCTACTGCCACACTGGTTTACACAAGACTGAGACGGTCTTCATTCTCTTCATCATGATCGTGCTGATCCGCTCTCTTGTTGCCTTGCTGTGAATTCTAATTGGCTTTATTAATCAGCAATCATGTTAACATTCTCCCTAATCTTTGTGGCAAGCTTTTGTTCCGTACACACCTCAGAGCCATTGATGGAAATGCAATGAGACATAGGTTTACCTGCCATGAAAGTACCTCAGCAGCAGTCATCAACACATTATGTTGAGTGAGGGGGGAAGTACACTTAGAATTAATTAGCATCAGACCTCTTGTAGCACTTCATTTCTGTAAACAAACGTTCTAATGTGGGGTAATTAATTAAATATGCCAAGCTTCCTCTCTGTTCGTGATTATCTTTCTTTCTGTTGTTCAGTTTTTAGGCATTAACTCTGGTTAGGAGTTGAAGTAGGTGGACATGTCAGTCCTCACAAAAGACTGTTTAGTCTTCTTATTGTGATTGGGAGCTTTGCTAATACAGTCAAAACATACTGCGATAACACAAGGGGCTCTAAAACATCTCCAGTATATTGATATCACACAAATTTTACTTGAAAGTGATTAAACAATGGATTTACAAATTCAAAATTTGGAAAGTGCCAGACGTTTAAGTTCAAACCAACATCATAATTGAATTAAAATTATTATTTCAACATAACTGACCTGATCCTAACCTTTAATAACACCAGAAAGCGTAAACACATGTTTTTATATTAAGTAATTCATCCATTAAGACCCTGTTTAATCATTTTAATGGTAATGGCAAATATTTTAACTTTTTTTTTTTTTGCTGAAGTTTGCTGAAACTTTGGTTGCATCACTGATTACCTCTTTAACACTGAAGAATCGTCTAATTTTTAAGCAATATACCTTATTTGCGAGCTTATTTCTCAGTGACACCCATTTCAAAACCAAGGGCCCAACTTTCTGTTTTCCTTATTTCCATTTCATATCTGTGACACACTCCCAGCTCTGCATGAGAGCTGCTCATGGATGATGATTTTTGAATCGATTTGCCATTCTCACAAACGAAAGGCACAAAAGGCTGAGCAATCAGTCCAAGGCTGGCTGCTTTTGGCCCAGAGAGAGGAGAGATACTCTGTGAGTGGAGGGCAAGCATGGCTGATCTGAATCATGAAGAATAATGTTTAGCCTGGCAGATGATTAGGGATGTTAATTTTTTTGGAGGGGGTGGGGGCAAACGGGGCTGGCACTTGGTGATGTCACTTTGGCTATCTGAACAATCTGGCAGGGCCAATCCTGGCGAAACGCTGCTCAATTTGCTGGGGCTCCTGCTCCATTTGCCTGTTAATGAGCACTGTTGTTGGAGGTACCCATGTGTACCATGTCATGAGGCTAGCAGGCAGCACCTTCACCTGACGCTCTGACCACAGAGGAAAATGGCAGGCGCTGTGACAGATGTTCTCACAGTCCTGGGGAGAGAGCCATGGGAGACCTGTACAGTCAGAGGGCCAGGATATATCGCTGGCAACAACTGCTACAACATGTGTCTGCATCAGTGTACATTCAGCATGCACTGAAAACAAGGAGTCAGATTGATTAAAGCCATTTTTTATTTGAAACACTTGCTAATTTAGTATAGCTGTTTTTTTCTGTTTTTCCACCATGTTAGCCATGCTGTGACCACTCAGACTAATGTTGAGAACACAGACTGTGCATAAAGTGGGATGTAGCCACCATGATGTCACACACTGGTTTGTCGGAAAAGTTAGGTACCACCTTGGTCCTTTGGAATTGGACATGGCCATATTTGAGAAGATTATCAAGCTAATCACCTAAAACTAGCTAGTTATTGCTGCAGTCACACGAGCACAATGACCTTGCAGGCTAGATCCTTTGAATTTGTTCCTTCCACGACAGAAGCCAGGTTTGTGACCACTTGTAGTCAGTTGCTATCTTCAGTGTGGCTTTGATGCATCAAGATGAAATGGTTACTGTTTGCGAACAGGTTGGTTCCCATTAGGCAACATGAGCAATTGTCTTGTGATTGAAAGTGGTTTCTTAGAAATTGCTGGAGTTGCATCCTGAGTCTCAGGGCAATTAGTTGGTCACTGCAAAAACTAGCAGTCACTGAATGCAAAAAATTCAACCAATTAAGACCAATCTTTCCTAGTCCCAAGTGGGTTACCTTCTTATTATCACTTTAGTATGACTAAGCTGCAATTTGGTTGACAATGTGCTTTTACATGAAACAAGATAAACATGCTACAGATTTGAAAGGTTTACTGAAAACTAAACAGCTGACACTTTAGTGTGTCTTTGAGTACAACTGAATCCTAAAAAAGAGGAAGCTGGATCTGACTGAGAAACCAATGACCCTGCATGCCCATTGTGACATGACAAGCAAATCCTTCTTTATCAACTGGTTTAAAGGCTTAAAACAAGCAAGTTCATTAGGAAATTGGTCAAATTTGGTCAAATTAGGAACCAGGTCGTTTTCCATAAGAAAGGATGCATATTTGTGACTGATGAGATTAGAGACTACAGCCTCCTTTTATATACAGGCCGTGATTGTGGCCACTTTGAAGAGCCTGGCTCTATACTGGGACCCATTGCTGAAGGCAGCGATTGGTTTCCATTAATTTCTGTATGGCATAAAAATCAATTGGCAGACTACTGACGCTTGCATGAGTATTGTAATTCATCACTCTGAACTCTGTCAAATCAAATATAATACAGTGAGGGATTAAAAAGCAGGCTGATTGATCACAAGAGATTTGGAAATGATTTGAAATCAATCGCAAACTATATTGGACTTAAAAGGCATCCATTCTGCATGGTTTGGAAATCTCCATCTGGATCAGCAGTACTGTGAAGTGCAGTGGCAGCAAGTTGATTAAGCACTGTTCATAGGTTTCATTTTGAGGTATTCTATTGTATTGTGTCATTTTTACTATTAACCTCTACATTTACCATGTAAGTAGTCTGCTTTTTACTTTAATAAATGTACAAAACACAGAAGTGGGTTGCAAAGCTTGCATATAAAGTTTTACACTTTCAAAAGCACTAGGTGCCAGTGCTTTTCAGGCACTGGCACCTAGGCTGTGGAACTCTCTGCCGTTGTCTTTACGCTGTCTAGACTCTACTGACTCCTTTAAAAAGCAGCTGAAGACTTTTTTATACAAACGGGCTTTTAACTAATTTAATTAATTTTAACTTGTATGTCTGATCTTACTGTAAAGCACTTTGTGATTTTTATCTGTGAAATGTGCTATATAAATAAATTTTACTTACTTACTTACTTACTTACTTACAAACCAGCAACATAATGTAAATGTTCACATGTTTCAACAATTTTAAAATACAGCACTGTACACAAGTTTTGAGTCACTCCGACCACCTTTATTCTTCACTACCTGCCTTCTCTTTGTCAATTCTCTCTCAAGGTGATCCTTCAGCCAGTCTTTGAGGAAGCCAATCCATAACTGATAGTTTTTCACTGTGTATGCTTTTCCTGCATTGGCAGTGTATTTGGGATCATTGTCGTGCTGAAAAACTAAGCCCTTGTCAGTCATGTGCTTTTATTATATGGTGGATCCAAATCTGACAATATCCTATCAATTTTGACAAGACCACCACCACCACTGGCTGAAATGCAGCCCCAAACCATGACAATGCCTCCACCGTGTTTTACAGATGGATCACTGTTGTATCTCTACCATGTTTATTGACATGGATTTGAACCAAAAACTTCTAGCTCGGATTCATCACTCCATTAGATCTGTTGTCACTGATTCGTTATCTACTTCTTGTGTAATATGACACCCCTCAGCTTGTTCTCTCTCCCTCCTTAAGAATGGCTTCCTAACGTCTATCCTTCCACTGAGACAATTTCTGAGGAGGCTTCAGGGAACAACCGATGGATCAGCTGAAAGACCAGTTCTCTGAGATCCTGTAGAATTGCGTGTTATCTTTGGCAAGACAAATGAATGTGTTTACTGACAGGCCTTAAAAAATTAAAAAAAAAAATTTCTTTTGTAAGAACTGGACTGAAGATTGGTGGAAAAGCAGGCAGTGCCCCCAAAAAACGTTGAAAGACCTTCAGAAAGCCCTGAGAACTACTGCTCAAAACCACTTTAAAAAGTTGAAAAAGAGTCAGGTTGCTTGGAAGGAAAATATAAAGAAATGCAGGGTGATTCAAGACTTTTGCACAGTAATGTATACATAAAAGTATGGAATAATTCTGCATGATTGCAGAGATATGGTATGATTTACTGCATTTTAACCAATTTTCTGTAATGAATTAAATATAATGACCTTAACTTGCAAAATTGATAACTTTAAGTAAAGAATCTGAGTACTTCCTCTATACCCCAGATGACGTATAAGAGCACAGTGATGTAAACAGACTCCACAGCAACAACGAGGATTGTGGAAAAAGAGGAAGCCTCTGAAGCGAGATGAAACTTGAAGGTTGCTGTGGTTATTTATTGAAGCCTCTGAGTGAAATGTGCCAGTACATCATGCGGCTATACATTGTAACACTATTACACAGTGCATCATTAAACAGATCCATAAACCACACGGGCAACCAGACCAAATTTTAATGACAAAAGCGTTGATCTGAGATAAGTATAAATACGATGTAATTCAGCAAGGTTTCATGCCTGGTTAAGCATGTACATCTTTTGGCGGCCCACTAACTGATATTACTTCAGTGCAATATTTCAGAGCACATCAACATCCCAGTGAAATTAACTCTGATGTGTGAGCAGACCCGAGTCCAGCACTACAAACTGTCTCGTGATTATATCGAGATAGATAGAGCAAGTTGTGCACAAAACTCCCCACAGTCTGCAAGCTGTCCTGGCAAATTTAAATACACCTCTGAAAAAATGGTAGAATCATTCTCTAATGTTTACGCTGCTGGAAAATAGGTAATAGATGTGATGCCCCGAGAGTGTTTTTGGAGGCAGTTGGTTTTTCCTCTGTCTGATTACTAAATCTAGGGTTGATATACAGATGTAAATATGCTGCTTAGAAGCACCCTCCTCCCCTATCCCTCCCTCCCTCTTCTCTTCCATCTGGCAGACAATAGTTTAAAATTCTTAATCCATGAGCAACCATTGAACATTAGTGAATTGCAAATTACAGATGTTTTACTGTCTCTCCCCCTTCTTTTTTTCCTGTTTTGATCTGTGCATCCCACTGTCACTCAGTGTCGCATACGCATCCCTGGCTCCTCTGCATTCATTAGACACCCTGTGCCATCATGGCACCATATGACACTGTCATCATTTGGTAATTAAACCTTTGCTCGTTTAAATATGAAAAGCTGGCAAGGGTGTGATCATAAACAATGTTGCGCAAACCAGATTTTCCAGACTAAATGAGAATTCGAGCAGCATCACGCCAGAGGTTTTTCTTTTTCTTTTTCTGTCTTCACTTGGAGCAAAACAATAATGAAAAACAAACGCAGGAAAAGTTGTCCTCGTGCCTAACACATCCGACTGTCGCCCATTAAAATTCATGTAAACTCCTACTTTATTTAAACCACAGAAAATACATTTTAGAAATGTTTTTATAGTCATAGTCACAGATTGCAGCTCTCATCTTTCAGTCTACAAGTAAACAATAATAATAAGCCAAAAGACGACAGCAGCCAACAACATTTTGTGCATGATTACATTACAAAAAGATTTTAAAATCAGACCCCTAAATGATAACTACAGGACACAACATCATTGCTGCACTCTTTTGTCCCCTAAACACAGTTGTGTGCTTGATCATGTTGGACCAGCAGACAATAAAATCTCTTCGGTGCCTGAGGACAAGCGTCAACATCTCCCAGATTCTCATCTAAATTCACACAGGCCTCCATCACTGAAGATTTAGCCAAATGGCTGTGAAGAGGAGGAATGCCCGAACCATTACAAGCCAAACTACTGGCTTTTTATTACCGCTAAACAATCTTCCTCAGAGCCGTCCTTTAGCGTACCTCTGAGCTCAGAGCCGGTGAGAAAGTATGTGGGAGGAGGCCATTCAGTCACATTATGGCTTTCCATAGATCAAGGTCACAATTTTCATGATCATTACACCACTGAAGGTGACAGGAAGCATTTACAGAAGTGATCAGGAGCTTATGTGGGAGCTGCTCATCCGTAGATTTCTGGGGAGAGGAATATATGTGTATACACAGCTTCTCCTGCACCCACAGACACACAAACTAATCAGCAAGTCACACGGGCGCAGCTATCATTGCTCATATAATCATGATTATTACGCTGAAGATAACTAGCGAGGACAAAGACAGAGAAGGAACAGAAACAACAAGACAATGTGTGAAAAATTAAGAAAATCAAATTGTCTGAGCTGGACAAAAAATACAACCTTTTGAGTTTTAAGTCTGCCACCAGGAGGTGACTGCTATATTATGCATTCACATGCCATAGGCTAACACATGTCAGCGGCCCACTGGACAGAAGCTCTGTTTCCCATATTGCTGACATGTGATTGGAAGCTGTTGGCTGTCTGGATGGGACAGAGGCAGCTGGCGGGACACCTCCGAGCCGCCTCGGGCTGATCTCTGTTGTACACACACACACACACACACACACACGCACACACACACACACACACACACACACACACACACACACACACACACACACACACACACACACACACATAGAGGAAAAGAGAGAGGAAAAGATAGAGAGAGACAAGCTCCTGCTTCTCCCATAGTGATGAACCCTGGGCCTTATGGGAGGCTGGCTAATGTGTGCTGCCTTTATCCACTGAAAGACATGCTTGTGTGCAGCTCTGATAGTCACTGTTAGTGGTGGTTGATGATGATGAGGATACTTTTATTTTCATTCATGTAAAATGATAAAAGAGAATGCTTGGGAAATGATCATAGCTGGACATTAGTGGCAATTAACTTTTATTGAACAAACAGTAAAGATACATATGATTTCCTTTACAGTTATCCAGAACACTCCTGACTTTCATTCCTGATGCCCTTACCAGCTTTGCTGCAAAGCCTCGCCAGTCTTTGTGAAGTTAAAACCAGAGGGGCACACATTTAACTATTCATGTGGAAAGTTTGATGGGGAAGAGGAAGGATTTAGCCCTTGTTCCCAGTGCAATAAATGCAACATGGAGAATACTTTTGAAAATGACAAGATACAGTCCTATTTTTAATCCGACACTGCAGGGCATATTTAACAGTAACTTCCAAATCTGCATAATGAATGAAGAGCCAGTTCTTTATCTTTATTCCCCAATTTAGGGTCTCAAAGAATGATAGCTATAACATATAACCCTGCTAAACAATAATAATAATAGTAATAATAATAATAATAATAATAATAATAATAATAATAATAATAATAATAATAATAATAATGCAATTTTTTTCTTTCATGTTTAAATGCAAATGAGATGTTAATTTTTCTTAATGATTTGCTCTACCTGAGGCATGGAAAAGCTCAGAAACTCGACTGTCTGACTGCCTTTTTGCTCAGGCTATGAAAAGTAATTTAACAAAGTGTTTTCTAATCAAAGTAATGTAACCTGATCTCACTTGCATTTGGATCTTTAATACAATACAAAATGACTGGAACCACTCATTATGTGTGTGTGTGTGTGCGTTGAGGGGGTGGAGGGCTGCTGTTGAGGACTAATGACGGGACAGATCATCAGATGAACAGCCAACCTGAAAACACAGCAGACATGGAAAGGCTTTAATTGCAGTTAACAACAAAACGGATGAAGGTAACAGTTTTTTGTTTTTACGCTGTTTTGTTTTCTTTGTTTTGTTTTTTAAGGTCGCTGTAAGGACATTTACAGTTACAGTACGGATCCTCAGAGCAGATAAAGTTCTTCCTGTGTGGGTTTTATCTTCTGAAATATGACCCTGGCAGCTGTAAACTATGGCATTGACTTTTACGCCTATTCTTAATTTTTCATGATTTGCCATCAAAGACAGTAAGCGGTTAAATTGGCTGAAGTGAACTGACGCACTCACTCTAAGTGCGCACACAAAGCAACAACTAAAATCTGATGTGTGGGGCCTACAGAGTGGCGTCAAAATGTCGATCAAAGGCTGACAGATTATTCTTTAACAAATGTTAATGACAAAAATGTGCAATGGCTTAATTTACTTACCTGTAAATCTATTCAGAAGACGCTCAGATATCAAGTTCAACCTTATTCCTAAGTGGATAAACGATATTATTAAAGAGTAATTGATTCCAGTTAAGTGTGAATGGACTAAATTGCTGACATCCGTAAAAATCGAGGTAAAAGCCTCTTTAGATTGCTTAATTATTACTGTTTATTCTTATTGTTATGTGCAGTGTGGATTTAATATCTGCAAAGTTACATATTGCAAAAGGTTCGTTTTTTAACTTGCACTTACTATATTAACATGTTAAATATATTTTTAAAACTGATCGGTTGCATTAACAAGAGCTTAAGAACTGATTGTTTAGATTAGAATTATTTAATTATTGATATACTATAACATCACGTGAGCACCATGGGAGCTATTATAATGCCACTGTCATAAAATAAAACATTAAAAAAAATAAAACTTTTTTTTTTTCGTTAAGAGACAGAGAGGACCGGACGTGTGTTTCCATGTCTGTGTTGTTATTCAATGAGGCCACACTCTGAGCTTATAATGACTTTATAACTCTGAAATATTAATCTGCTGCATCTTTGAGGGAACAGACTCTCAGCTGACAGCGCCAGAAACAATGTAGGATGCTCTTCAGCAGAGCAAATGCATAAATATATTGAAATAAAATCAGAGAAACGAAACAGAGATCGCGTTTTAATTTTACGTTTGAACTAGGGGATCAATGGAAAACAGTTGTAATGATCCAATTAATTATCGGCAAAATTAAAAGCAAGTGCAAAATCAATCTTTCACGGTGTAGAAGATGGAATCAAATTGATGCGCCATCTGTTCACAGGATTTGTAGCCCAGAGTATGGTAGCCTGGTTGCAGGAGCACAGGGCAGAGTGACGAAATCTAATATACAGTACGGTGTGGAGAGCTATTTTGTAAGTTTTACTGTATTATATGTAAGTGGGAGACCGTGGAGAGGCTGACCTGAACTTCTCAGATCCCCTGCTTATAAAACAACGAAATTACGTCTTTGTACATATTTAAGAGTGGGTTGTTTTTTGTTTTTTTTTTGTGTTTTTTTTGGGGGGGGGTTTTGTGAAACCTATATCAAAATAACAAGGCTGTTATTACTATTACTATTTTTATTCAATCGTACAGAGCATCTTTTCCAAATAAAAATGTGGACATTAATATTAGGTTTACACGATGTGCAAAAAGAGCCTAAATGAGCCTCCATTCTGCAGCAAATTCATCTAAATCAACTTAAATCTGATGACGAACCCCTCCCTTAAATCTAAAAGGATTAATATTCAACTTACAACGAGTGGTGTCAGCTCCCCTCTGCAGGGAAACTCAGATCGATTGGTGACGTTGGAATAACGCGAGGGAGCCAGCCAGCAGCCTGCACAGGAAGAAAAAAGGGGGGAAAACTGATATGACACCTCTACAGAAATAAAACTTCTTAACCACCACTCAGACGCCTCGATCATCCTCCCCACAGTTGCCTGAAAGTGTGAGTTGATGTTCGGCGGGTGGAGCTGCTGGACCGTCGGTGCTCCTTCTTCCCTCTCCACCTCCTTCTCCTCCTCCTCCTCCATGCCACCTTTCCTCTCTCCTCTGCACAGGCCATTAGGAAGCGGGGCAAAAGATAAATTGCTCTCTGTCAATACATTACACCTCTCCTAATGGGTGCACACAGGCTCCAAAAACATTTTCCAAACTCTTGACAAGCAGTCGCATCGTCTTAAATGCCGCTGCTGCATGTCAGAGCGGAGACGAGACAGTGATTTAATTTCTTGAAACTTTAATTTATTTTATTTTTTAAACAACTCGTTTCAGGTTTCTGGTTTTGGTGCTCACTTGATGAAAAGTACCAGGGATTAATTATAACAAGTAAAACTTTGGGGGGGGGGGGGGAGATATGTGTAAATATGTGTATTTATATATGTCAGTTCTCCTTTTTGATATATATATATATATATATATATATATATATATATATATATATATATATATATATATATATATATATATAAATTTTTTACCCTGAATGACTTTTTATGAGCTCTCTGATCCCAGGCTGTAACTGCTGAATGGAGCGGTCCCCTCCTCCAAAAAGTAGCACACCTGCGGTCCAAATAGGAGCCAAACAAAGTAAACAGACAAACACACTGATATCATTTGCTCTAAATTATTAATAATAATTTCACCTCCTGCCTAATTCTTGTATGGGGAGGATCAACTGTGGGGTGCAAAAGGCCACGAGAGAGAGTGAGAGAAGGTGAGTAGAAAACTGAGGGAGGGGGATGACGATGGTGATGGTGGCGGTGGTGTTAGTGATGGTGGGGGTCTTATAGGAGGGGGGAGAGAGAGAAAAAAAGAATGTAGCTTTAAGGGAAATGTGCAGCCGGGTGTGAAATTACAGCCTATAGTGCTACATATTGTACCAGAAGCTCTCTCCAAAAACAGTAACAAAAAGAGAAATCATCCTCTAACCTGACCAGGAGGCAGAGCGCGAGATGTGGCCGTCTGCCCCCCCAGTACGACCCCGCCCATCAGCGACCAGCGACCCTGGAGATACATATGTATATGTATAATATATATATGAATTGTGCTCAAAAATGCGTTATTATTATTATTATTATTATTATTATTATTATTATTATTATTATTATTATTATTATTATTATTGCTTTAGGTGCATAGAAATACTAGACTTTTATTTTGGTAATTATATTCTCTTTTATACGTGAAAAAAATCTAAGTGTTATTTTTTTGGTCTTTGTTAATAATTAATGTTCGTATTGTATTTAGAGCCTTATAAAATAATGTGTGTGTATATATATATATATATATATATATATATATATATATATATATATATATATATATATATATATATATATATATATATTGACATATTCTAACTGTGTAAAACAGGATGCTAGCAAAATTAAATAAAACGCACCTTCTTCACTTGTCTTCATCATCATTGTTGAAGTCCAAGATTCTCCAGTTTCGGATGGCGAAGTTATCAGTTAATAATTAATAACTTTGCAACCCTTTGCAGGAGTCTACAGGTCTACAACTGACAGATATTTTACTCGAATACTGTTTTTCACTCCTCAGGTTGCAAGCACTCAAGTGCACCCCAAGTTTAACTTTTTTTTTTTTTTTTGGACCACTTTGACAGCCACCTTTAAATTTGAGAAACTATACAGCGCCATCTACAGAAGCTAGGCGGCACTGCTGCGTGCGTAGCAACTTTCACCTCCAACCATCACCCCGGTTCAGTTTGAACCACCGCAATCATCATCACAATCAGCAGAATGTAGTAAAGTGAATACATGTGCATTTACATAGCCAGTTTCAACATTTCCTACATCGGATTAAAGGGAGAAATAGGATAAAAGCAAAAACAAAATGGGCCTAAAGTGGGCCCAGGGCTGGCGGCAAGATCAATAATATTATAATATTAATATTTTTTTAAAGAAAAGAAAAAAAAAGCTTAATAAATAGGAGAGCTACTTCATAGCTTTGAAGAATGGATGGATGTCCGGTATATTCCCAGAAATACGCTTGTTAGTCCGTTTATTTTAGGGAGGAAAAAAATCAGACGAAAACACACATTTAAAATATATATATATATGTATAGCTCTAATTCATTGATTTAAAACTTCCAATATGCGATCATATACTTCACTGCCGTTATAATGTCTAATAAAGTCTGATATTTGTAACTCGGAACTCCTTATTTATCTCCCTCCCCTTCCTGCCGGTGTGACAGACCCAGAGACCTCCTCATTTGGACCCCCGGTTTTTTGCGTTGGCGAATCACAAAGTGTTGGCATCTATTGCCTTTGTCTGACAAGTCATCCATATAAGCAAAAGGGGGGTCTGCAGAGGAGAGGGGGAGGGAGGGAGGGGAGGGTTGCAGCTTTTAGAACCACAGACACAGAGAGAGGCTTCATTTCCAACCCAAAGATCCAGCCTAACGCATCCAGCGCGAAAGAGAAACCCCGACGTGTGTGTGCTTGTGTGTGTGTGCGTACGCGCAGGTTCCCTTCGCCGTTTTGACGTGTGAATCAAAGCCACCAGGACTAAAGGAGATACCGGGCCCTGCACACTGGAACCTGAACGTTTCGTTTCTGTAAAAGAGACCCAGTTTGCTCGCTGGCATGCTGTGAGAATTACCTCTGGTCACTCCAGGCTTTGAAAAAATACCGATAAACTGAGCACAGGTCGTGTTTCTGAAACAATCCTTCGGTCATGCTTTGCACCTGCCAGACCTCCGCTGCAGGACGGGACTGTTAAAGAAAAGAAGGGCAACTTTGAGGGGGAAGAAGTTGCCATTAGATCGGTTGCTGAAGCGGGGGTGGAGGGGCAAACTTAGTCCCTCCATCGAGTAGAATCACCTTTTTTTCTTCTTCACATTTTCATTCTTGATAGGAAGGCGAAACGGCGACTTCAGTTGATTATCTGTCTTTCCTTTGCTATCCAATGGATATTCACTGCAAAGCAGACCCCTTTACAGCGATGCACCGTAAGTAGCACAACCCGAGTTTCTTTGCCACTGCAGCTTTTGCATGCATGCGGATAAAATAATAACGGGAATATATAATATTTCTGCACAGCACAAAGGCGGCTCGCAGCAGCCTGTATAGCAATTTGGGACGTAACCGGCATCTTCGTGCATTTAAAAAGACAAAATTACCATCTGATAAACGGACGAACAGAGCCTCAAAAGGAATCATAAGACTGGCAGTGGAATAAATATTATATTTAATACGAATTTCAGACCTTATATCTTTCGTGTGCGCGAATTTGAACCTCGCGAAATGTTCTGAAATTGTCACAGCCAAGCTGCTCTGCTCACAGCAGCAATGTGCACAAATTCAACTTTTTAACCACTAGTAAACAAAGAACATGCGTTGGCAGGTACTTTGTAATTTACACGTGCATCCCCACGTAGCTTCCCGCGCAGCGCGCGCGTGTGTGTAGGCCTAATAAGTCAGCACACATTACACATCTATTACTCAAATTATCCAGCTAACAACAAGCTCTGTGTGCAGCACTTTGTAGTCAACGCACAGTGTGCTTTACTCGTAATTTGGCGAATGTGTGTGAATTATTGATAATCTCTCCGTTTACTAAAATAATATGTAATGTGAGTAATCAAGGCTTGTTCAATTATTTAAATTTGCATGAAGGGAATGAAGGAGCTCGTAACTTAATAGCCAACAGGAGCCGTGAGGTGCTAAGAAAATATCAAGTCTTTGTTTCGACTGTGTGAAACTTTCATGGAGTGTCAAAAATATATTTATATTATTTTTTAAATTCATTTCGGGACATGCATTTCCGTTGTGGAGGAGGCTTACAGGTCCAATTTAAGGAGGAAGATGTCACAATAAGAGAGATTATTTACAATAATATTTCAAATATTAGAAATAAACACATGCATATTCTAAATAATTTTGTGGTTGAGTAGGTGAGTGTCACATCGATATTTATTTATTTATTGAAAGTATTTTAATTCACGATGTTTGAGATTGATTTTTGTAACTTAATTTGAATAAAATATGTATACATATAAAAAAATACATCAAGCAACATTCATCAAAATAATAATAAAAATTATTTTAGTCAGTTTTTATTTTGTGAAAATATGTGACCAAATTAAATAAATATTTAATATCTTACATATTGCTTTGCGCTGCTGTCACTATGTCCACTTTTAAATCTCCAGCAGCTGAAACAATCATACAATTTTTGCGATTATTCTGAAAACATATTATTATTTAGTCGCTTTGGTGAAGCTGTTTGAGAAACAAAGAGAAATATGGTATTGTAATTTCATAAAATTAAAATAGAAGCTACATACTTTTTTAATGAAAAAAATATATATTTTAAATTACACCATTAGAGGGTTCTCGATAATAATAAATGCATGTAGGTCAGCCTACTCACTTATATTACACACGCCTTTGCTCCGTGATTTTTTTCTGCCTGATATAATTTTTTTTAAATACTTACCTGCCTGGACCTTCCTGTCTATTACGACCTTATGTAATGTTACGTCTGTTTGTGGTGTTGCTGTTGTATCCCACGTAGGGCACGGAGGTGTGAACCAGCTCGGCGGGGTGTTTGTGAACGGCAGACCCCTCCCGGACGTGGTGAGACAGCGGATAGTGGAGCTGGCCCACCAGGGCGTCCGGCCCTGCGACATCTCCAGGCAGCTGCGGGTCAGCCACGGCTGCGTCAGCAAGATCCTGGGCAGGTAGGTGAAAACTCTCAGCCCTGCATTCAGCCAGGCAGGTTTTCCTAGCAGGAGAGTAAGTAACGCAGATGTAAAATAATGTGGGAAGAGAGAATTGAACATAGCCTACTAAACTCAGCTCTGCTTTTAATAATCTTGAAATATAAATGAAAACTGCCTTTGAGTAACCGTTATAATTAGCAGTCTGTTAGTTTGGGAGGGGTCAGATGACTTGTTAGTTTAGTGTCCACTAAAAGGATTTGACAACAGAACTATATGTTTGCACAGCGTGCGGTTTCCTGCTAGTAATTATTATTTTATTTTTATTTAAAGGTAACGATTAAAACTGATTGGGGTTTTTTCTTTTTTCTTTTTTAAAGAAGTTAAATGTTTCACACTTTCGTGTTAAACAAAACATAACTGGATTTGCCCACTCTTAAGGTTAACAGTCCGTTTATTGCTCGTATTGATTTAATTATTGCAGGTTTTTGTTTTGCAGATACTACGAGACTGGCAGCATCAAACCAGGGGTAATTGGTGGGTCTAAACCCAAAGTAGCCACGCCAAAGGTTGTGGAAAAAATAGCAGACTACAAGAGACAAAACCCAACCATGTTTGCCTGGGAGATCAGAGACAGACTTCTGGCAGAGGGCGTCTGCGACAATGACACTGTTCCCAGCGTCTCATCCATTAACAGGTAGGGGGAAATGGAAATTATAGAGTGACTTCAAAATAAATACACAATTTGGATTTTTTTTTTTCCTTTGTGAATGTAGTTTAGGTAAACGACGGGCTGCCGGATGTAAACACTTTAATGAAGAGGGCCGGCAGGGCGCAAATTGAAAATCATTTATCACTGTATGTCTGGGCTAAACGCGCCACCCACTGCAGAATATTGTTTGACCAACTTCTTGCTGCCCGGCACGCCGAGGCTGCCTGCGGTCTCAGAGGTGCAATTCAATCTTTCAGGCCAAACTCCCTCAACAATCAGCAGTACATCCAGGACTGAGTGAATCTGTCGAGATGAAAACCGATCAATATTCGGTGACCAGATCCCGTGGCGCTATAAAGAAGGCCAATTTTCTTTAGCACATCTAATGTGCTGGAGCTACTGCACAGAGAAAGCAACGCGGGTTTTTCAGCAAGATAATATTTCGGAAATATATATATATATATATATATATATATATATATATATATATATATACATATATATATATATATATATATATATATATATATATATATATATATATACATACATACATCTTTTTTTTTTTCACATTTCTTATCACATTTTCAGTTCATTCACAATTGTCCCTATAATTGCTTTCATCTCTTCAAAGTATTTTTTAACAGCATATAGTTATAGCCTGTATTTTGAAAACGGCAGTCACAGCAAGACCCAGGACATCCCCACTATCACCTCACCCTTCTTTACCCTGTCCCCCTCCCACCACCACCACCACCACCAGAGATCCCTGGTGATGAACTTTGGTTAAGAGGCACTGTTCCATAGAGCCAGCATCAGCATTACATTTTAATGAGCTGATGGGAGAGCATGGACAGCTCCACACAAGACATCTTTTAAATAGAGAAAAGGCTGAAGAAAATTCATTTCATGCTTCGTGGCTGCTTAAAAAGCCCCATTTAAGGAGGCTCAGACACATGTATGTGATAAATTCAAAATGTACATTAATATCATTAAAAGAGCCCTATAAAGTTTTTCAATTCCAATTAAAGCTTTCTATTTTGGAAGGAAGCTGTGTGTGTGAGAGGGGGGAGACTTATGTGTCTTTGTTTATGTGGGAAATTAAAATGCGAACACAAAGCGGTGTAATTCTATCAGCCAAATATGAGAGCTACTTTGAATTTCTATTATGGCTTAATGCTGAATATATTTTTCAATAGAACTCATGTAAGAGTTCAGTGTCTTGCTCCAAAAACACATATAAATGAAACTCTATGAGCATTTGCTTTGATTTAGCTACGGCTAAATATTTTAACATAACAATGAAATTTTAACAATGAAAACATTCTCAGTGATTCGGTCAGTTGCAAACTTAGATGCAGCAGTTCTTAAAAGTCACTATAATAATAGCTTAATCCATTTCAAGAAATGTTTGTACTTGAAAAAGGGGTTTTCCCAGTTAAGTAGTTATGTAGAAAAAAGAAAAAACAAGGCCATAGCCAGAGTCTTTTCCAGCTGGATGGTTGTGAGTGAGTGGGGCCAGTTGTGGGTTTCTGTGGCAGACAGTTTGACCTCAGGACTTGTGACAAAGGGGATGCTTGATTTAAACACCTCTCCCCTGTGCATGCATTATTAAATGCTACAGAGATAGTGTTGTACTGTTCGTCAGGGCCACCACAACCAACAAGTAACGCTACCTTGGGTGCTAGACATAAAAAAAAGGGTCTTCAATGGCGTTCAATATTATTGATTCAGGAGTAAAGCAATTTTAATATCTCTTCAGGGGATTTTCAGCAACAGCCAGGTCATTAATTCATTCTCCCAAATTGCTTATTCAATATCAAGAACATGGATACCAAATAAAGTCTTTGAATTTATGTAGCACACACAAGTCAAGGGGTCGAATAACTGTTATGGGGAGAAGTGAAAAAAATTAAAACATCAATATGCGCTTTCTGCAAAGGCTTGTTGTTAGGTAGCTTTGCCTTCGAGGGGAGTTTTCTTGGTTTTTGTTTTTGTTTTTAATTCGTGACAGTGTGGGATTAATTTTTCTGAAGGCTTCTGGCACCTACATAACATTGATATCGGATGACCAAAATAAAAACCATACTATTTTTGATTCAGAGTTCCAATCTACATAGTCACAAATGAGTGATAAGAACACCATCCAAAAGGCTCTACGGTCCTCACACCGCCTTCTTTTTTTTAGTACTTTTAAATGGCTCTCGTGGCATACGTGATGAATAGTTTTAAAGTTTACAAATTATTGTGACAGCTCCCTCTCTCCCCAGTTGCCATTCAGATTAAAGGAATCTAATGCTGGCGTAAGCTTGTGCAAGGCAATAAGGAACTATTGCTTTCCTGTCACATATAATTTATAGCTTTCTATTTGCATCTGTTTGCCCGTGTGACTAATCCCCAACTTTTTCTCCCCAAGCCCCGATCAATACAACCTCATCCGCACTGGCACATGGGGGCTGGTGGTTCTGCGGAGATGTTTGATCTGGGAGGCAAAGCGGGCTGCTATAGGGCTGTGATCGGCCCAGTGAAACCCCCTTCACAGTGGGGGAGAGAGAGAGACAGACAGAGAGAGAGAGCGTGCTGATTAGTGTGGGCCAGGTAGAGTCAGTGAAGCTGATCATTGAGGTGAATTGATGTGATTTCATGCTTTGTTTGCAAGATCACTCAGACCAAAAGTGCAATGAAGACTTTTCTTCAGTCTCACCTTTAAGGTAGAACCACTGACCAGATCCCCTCTTGTGTATGAGTTACATTTGATAGCTTATTCACAGTAACTGCTATGACTGATTTCTATGCATAGATAAGTGTCATATATGTGAGGTGACATGTGCTTTTCTGGTGTTGCTCAGGATCATCCGAACAAAAGTCCAGCAGCCTTTCCATCCATCTCCTGATGGGACATCTCTGTCGACACCAGGCCACACAATTGGTAATATTACAGCTCCCATGTGTGCTATAAATATATATATACATGTATATCAAATAGGAGTTGCTGATTTTTTTTCCTGTCTTTTTCTCAGTACCAAGCACAGCCTCTCCACCTGTAACTAGCGCCTCCAACGACCCTGCGGGATCCTATTCCATCAATGGAATTCTGGGTATTCCACGATCCAATGGTGAAAAGAGGAAAAGAGATGAAGGTAAGTGAGATTTTTACTTTTAAGAAAAAATGAACACATAAGATCAGGAGGGAAAAAAAGTCTTTTTAAAAACGAGGTTACAGCTTTGTACTATAAAACCCTCTGTGCTGAACATGCAATTACAGCATTCAAACCTGCTTCAGTTCCAGTAGATGACCCTTATAAAACACCTAAGTCTGAACTCTGTTACACTGCTGTGTCAACCTGCCAAGGAGTCTTTTGATTTGAAGACACGACCTCCGCTGTTGTCTCCTGCAATTAATCTTTATGGAAGTGATTAAAGGGCTTTAGATAATTACATGTCAAGATGATGTAGCCAACCACCCAGGTCAGTCAAGAAAGCGGCTATAGCTCTGTGGAGGGCTTGTGGTTTTTGTTTTGTTTTTTTAGAGCAAAAGTGGCTCTAGTTTTGCAGCTGAAGTCGTAGGTTAGTGGATGTAAGGGGGCCTGAGGCGATACAGATTATTGGTTCTGTAAGCAATAGGCTTCCTTAATGTCACTACATAAGAAGCTGATGAGAATAGCTAAACAGATGCACTCGTGTTACAAGGCGTGTATGGGTATGGAGGGATGATGTCGCTGCTGAAAAGGGGCAGTTATCTCAAACAGGGTGGGGAATGAGTGCCTTATTTCTGCAGTGCTCTGGAATGAGAGCTAATCAGAGCGCGGCAGCAGTTTACATAGCGTCTTCTTTGTTCTGGCGTTTGTTGAGAAGCACAGGGGTTTGCGGGATATTGAGTGGAATTGATGTTTTATGTGCGTGCAGGGAGGGAGGGATGACTAATGACCTGTCAGAGGTAGATTTCCTGGCAAAGATATAAAAACCAGCATGACGTGGACATGGCAAATGACATAATCAAGTCTTTCCCTGTAAGAGATGCAATCGCAGTGGCATAATGCAAACGTCTGGTATTTTCAAGGGTTCATTTTCAGTCGTTCGAGGACCTCTCATATTAGCCAGGGTGTAATGTCTAGTCACTGAATGATAGAATGCACACATTTCTATGCAGATTGCTACTGAAGGGCAAAGAGGTATTAAAGGGCATGGAGAGGAATAAGGTGTGTGTGTGTGTGTGTGTATATGTGTGTGTCTGAGAGAGAGAGAGAGAGAGAGAGAGAGAGAGAAGGAGAACTGGCCTGTTTTGTGGAGGTCTTCCAGGTGACAGCACCATGTTTCTATGGCTATTCAGTCTCAAATGATTCCCCTGATGTGCTGCCATTTCTGTGATTTAGGTGCTCGTCCAGCATTACATAGAAAGAGACGAAAGCTGCATGTGTGTGCGTGGATGCGTGTGCCTGTGTGCGTGCGTGTTTAAGTCAGAGTAGGGCTCGTACTGACAGAGATGGTGGAGCTTTGGTTCTTATATACTCTCGCAAAAGCCAGCTGGTGCCTACCTGAAACTACAGGGTCATGGATACTTCATCTCTCCAAAACATAAAACCTTGGGCCTTTGGCCAAACACAGCTGCAAAAGCAATGTCTTGCCTCAAGCCACAGTTTGTAAGAATAGTATATTACATACGATGCTACCCTGTAGACACAATTGTCCTGTTGCTGTCTTCCCTTAAAGTGCACTTTACCAAACAAAAAGATTTTGCTGCAGGTAGGTTAAACTGTCCATTGCACGAGGGCTCTCGCTACAGTTATGCCATGTTCTCTGCATGATGAGGAATGCAAAGATTTTTGCTTTAGTAATAAATTTGAGCCGCTGAGTAAATGTGATTCACTGTGTGAATAATGTTCTGACATTTGAGCTGCAACTCCAATCCGTCCTCTCTTGTGGTTTAGGAGACCGATATTGCCATGTAGCAATATTTTAGGGGTGTATTTTTGAAAGTAAAGCATTTATGCATGATGTGGACTCCGCTGACATCACATTTAAGCGGTGGTTGTAGCATTTGCATATTCATATTATATACCAATGAAAGCAAAGATGTTCGGAGATGTTAGAAAGATATTGCTGTTATCGGAGCGCTTCATTGTTGTTTTGGGTTCAAAGCAGATTTTCTCTCTGTGTTTCAGCAATGCCTTGTTTGCTGTTCAGACATATCTTCCTTCACTCAGTAGGCAGTAGTGTATACTGGGTTAATGCTGGGATTAAATTTCCTCACAGCACAGTAGCTTGCCTGAGCCCTATTTAACTTGGTAAGCCTCATGATTATTATGGCACAAGCAGTCATTATCAAGGGTTGAAAACATGAACAAAAATGAGAGAGAAGGAAAGGAGGGGAAGGGTTAGGGAGGGGAGGCGGTGTGCAACACAAGCCCCGGTGAAATGGATTGGCCGTGTAGCCCAGAGTATTTGTTTTAGGCAGTAGCCGTGGCTCTCTGCCAAGCCGGCAGACAGCTCCTAAGTTTCCAAGTCAGCAGTGCCCTTAAAAAAGGTTCCCCCATTACAGGCGGGATGTAGAGATAATGTAGTGTGACACACGTTATGTACACTGGGTCTCGGCAAGAGGAGCTTCAGGGACACAGGTGTCATAAGAGCCATTAATCTGCTATTGTCACGTGTTATTACAAATTAAAAGTAGCATGTTACACTTGGCAGCCATTGTTGCAGACGGACAGGGTGTGGGAGAGAGAGGGAGGGAGCACGAGCGAGACCCCAGGAGATGGTGTCTTTGGTGACCACGGCTGTCTGCACGTTTTACAAATTGACATATATTAGAATTCGCAATTCTGCAGAGAAAAGCTATTACCTCACAGATTAACATCCAAGTACCCCACCACCCGCCTCACCCCTGCATCCCTGCTCGAAAACCCCCCACTGCTTCTGACACTGTGGGCTTCAGAAAAGACAAAGGAGAAGCTGCTTCTCCCCGAGTGAAGTAAAAACAGTCGAAATATTTGAGCACAAATTTGCTTTCGGTGTTGTTTTTGAGTTTGTTCGTTTTTTTTTTCATGTTATTAGTGAATGTGTGTAAGAGCTGAATCGACTTAAGCAGACAACTCGGAGGTGTGTTGATAACAGGCCGTGTCCATGAAGTGTGTCCGGTCCTTTAAAGTGATATCATATGTCCTTTCAAAGCAATTCGCCAATTGCACAATCAGACCGGTAGATGATTCTTAATTTCAGCCATTGTGTGTGCTTTTCTTGCTTTTTGTCTGGCTTTCTTTTTTGATTTATGAAAGAAATACCAAGAGAGAAATTTCATGATAAGATGATCATCATATATTTCAAAACCCAACAACAATAGCCAGTGGCAGTCAGAATGGATGTGATTCTGTGCTTCAGTAGCTGTTGAATTAATTATTTCTCATCTCTGAGCGTCATGAGGACTGAACTGAGGCGTGTGGATGGAGATGAGTGATGGAGCGGGCCGCCGTCACACCCTGCTCTGTGTATCAGCATCTGTTTTGGGAGAGAGGAAGAATCAACACAGGAACTGGGAGTGCAGCAAAATGTCAGCACCGAAGTGTAACCTCCGAATTAGATTAATAAAGCCTTTAAAAGCTTGGCAACATCACAACAAATTAATGGCCACCACTAGGTGATATTCGACGTACCCAAATTCTCAGGAGTAATCACATTTTTTTGCAAGTAATCAATCAGGCTATGTTTGGCTAATAAAATGTGAAATAATGCAAAAGAAAAATGGGTTTAAAGTTCTCAAATTCTTATTACCAAAATTTAATTTCTGCTGATCTACACAATTTGTTGTTCCTACAGTAACACAGAAAAAACATATTACATCCAGAAGACAGTATTTCATCTATGTTTACATAATCAGAATAATCAATTAGCAAGCCAAAATGAAGCTGAGTTCATCCAATTTGATGCAAACGAGTTTTAATTTGATTTCATTTAGCCAAGAATTGAATCAGGCGGGAAATTATACAGGTATATTATTGTGAAATACGTGAATGTGTTGAGGGAACAAACTCGTATGCATGTTGACATGTTATTTAAACACGAAGCAGACCGGGTGGGAGTACAGTTGGGAGGGGGCAAAGCTCATTCGTCTAAGGGAGTCTTTCCTGACCTCAAGGTGCCTCAAACACAAACTTCAAAACTCAATTTTCATTAAACGAAAGACCTTAAACTTCTATTCTGAAGCCCCTCTCTTCTTCTAAGAAAAGCTGCTATTCATACTCAGTCTACACTTCATTTGCGATAATTGTTATCAAAAATAACAACTGTGACGGAGAAGCCAGTCACTCAGACCGACTTCAGACTCGGAGTTGCATTGGCTTAAGTCTCCTGCTAGGGGTCATGACCTCTGGGTGCCAATCCTGCAGAGAGGAGGCTGCTTCATAAAGCTGGTTATCTGATCTGATGGAGGCTACTCCCTTGTTACCAGAGTGTTAATACAGACCGATGTCAAGATGAATATCTTCAGTGCCAGCGGTGATCAATAAGTGACCACAGAGCGAGACAAGCAACAACAAAGCCACTGTGGTCAGAGATTATTATCACTGCAGCGTAATGGGCAGATTTAGAAATATCCAGATGATGGTTCGGACTTTCGGAAGAGATTTTGAAGCACTTATGCAAGCTGATGCATTTTTATTTAACAATATGTATGGCTATATAAGCAAAATGTTAAAGTTAACATTTCTAAATTTAAATATAGTAGATATATAGTGTAGATCAGGCTTGGTCAAATTTAATTGACAGCGGCTTCAGCTCGCTAACACATTAACTCTTTAAACCCCGAACCATGAAATAAGTAGCAGAAAATTCTTCTTTTTTAAAAAAAAATATATATATATGCATTTGTGAGTTTAGTTTGTGACAGTTTATTATTTCTTTATTGCTTAAAACTGTATTGTGCAATTTATTAAATTTTTTATGTTGAGGGTGGGATCACACTGATCATGTGGAAGTCTCAAAAACACAAAAAATCACATATTAAATGTGATAAACTGGGCATTAAGAGGTTAAACTAATGAGGCAGAAATCAGTCAAATGTAAATTATTATCAAATTACTAATTTAGATACTATTTTTTTTTCAATCTTGAGTATGGAAAAAAAGTAAATCTAAATAAAAAACCTCACACTCCAGAGCTTTTCCAGTTAGGCCTTTCTAGGTTTGACTTAAAATAACTACCTTGCTGTGGTTAAGCAACTTTGTCATGGGTTTTAATGATAGCAACAGGGGTAATAAGGTGAGAGAACAATCATAGTCTGGTTTAAAAAACCAGTTTTCACCAGCAACGGGAATGTCTGGTGTTAAAGATGTTTTGTTGGCACTTATAATGACATAATTGTACTCTTTTTTTTATCCTAATGCACAGGAGTCATAATTCACTTAAGAACAATATGTTCTTTTGGGACTTTGGTGTTTTTTTGGGGGAAACATTCTCCAAACTACTTAAACCTATGCTTGAAGAATCATAATTACATAGCTTCCTGAATGGTCTTAAGAGAGTCGTCTTCTTCACCAAAACACCACCTCTGCTGATTTGTCAGAAGAGAATCAGTAGCAGGGAGGGCAGATTGGACTGAGTGGGAGGAAAAGTGTGTAGCTTGACCCAGGATGGTTTGTCTTGTGTGTGGGAAGTGTATTCCACACTGGTGAATGACAAATATGGTTGGGGGTATTGATCAGGGTGTTGTGGATCAGGCTCGCTGATGGAAAGTAATTAATGACTCTATTTGCTTTGGTAGCAAAGAGGACAACTGGGTTTGATAAAGTGACTTGGTGCAGCTGTAGCAGGTGAGATTATCCACCTGAATGTACCAAAGTGCCACTACAGGGGCAAGAAAGCAGTTTTTTGGGGGGAGGTGTTTCCTTGTTTTTGTTGTGTATGAATTGCGTTATGCTCTTAAAGTAATAAATTTAACTTTTTACCAAGTAGTAGAGCTGTATCGTTGTATTTGCTGGGTATTGCACATGTTAAACCAGTGGGGATAGGCCCCTCTAGGGGGGTATAGAGTAGCGGTCCCCAACCTTTTTTGCACCACGGACCGGTTTATGCCCCACAATATTTTCACGGTCCGGCCTTTAAGGTGTCGCGGATAAATACAACAAAATAAAACTTGTACTGGTACCGAAAAAAATGAAGATATATTCATAACACACGTGAAAAGACCCAGGAAAACCGAGTTAACGATAAAAACAAGAACAAAATAACACTAAAAACCGATAAAAACCCTGAAAACCATACATTTCACACCCAAGCCTCAACTCTCGCAGCCCGGTACCAAACGACTCACGGACCGGTACCAGTCCGTGGCCCAGGGGTTGGGGACCGCTGGTATAGAGTGACACTATGAGGGGCAATAAGGGGGGATTTTCATATGCTATTGTGCTGAGCATGACATCACATATTTGTTTGTTGACTCCTGGTTTGGCCATCGCATCTTTTATTTTTAAAATGAAACATGGGTACCAAGGAGTGGATCTGACTAAGAAACAAAGGACACTGTAAGCTCATACATCCTGTTTTATGGGACCATACTTTACAAAATGAATGTCACGTTGTATTAAATAGGACTTTGCACTAATAATTGAAAGTACAAACTCATTAGGAAAGTATTTAATGAGGTCATTGCTCAAGGGAGCCAAAGGGTCATTTTTTTAAATGCACTTAATCTTTTTTCAGCTGTATTAGACTTCACTTTTCAGAGCTGCATCCATCTTTTATATACAGCCTTTCTACTGCTAACCTATGTCCTGTAAGATAAAACCTCAAATTAGGGCTGAAATGGATTATCTCATCTAACTTGATGTAAATCGAGTGGTCATGTCAACATTCACAGTTTCAAACCTGGAAACAAAGAGCAAATTCAATCACCTCAAACTTCTTCCTTTGCACACTATGTAATACATTACCCAGTTTCCTCCTTTGTCACAGCACCATTATAATTACTGGGCTGCTTTGTCACTTAATTAATTACACAAATAAATTCATTTTAGGGCAGTTGCTGAAATGAATGATGCTGCTGTCCTTCCTTTGCAGACACCCTCTACACATTACCTCATATTACCTCTTTGAAAGGTAAATGATGCATCAGTGAAACCGTTTATCTCCCAAATCAGATCTTCTGCATAGCAAAAATATAAGAGTTCCTCACAATGCAGCTCTATAAAAGCCTTTTTATGCAAACGTGACACTGACTAAGAAACTCATGGCAATATTTCCGTCACAAAACAATACAGCCTGTCAGATCTCTGCAGCACTTTTAAATAAACCTTAATGCATTTATTTTGGAGACTGAAAGTTTTGCTAATAAGATATTGTTAGCAAAACGCTTTATTTCTTTACATTTTTGCAGCCAGCACAATTTTGGCTTATGCACACCTACCTATGGTCTTGTTTATAGCTCCATCAGCTCCTCTTTGGAGAGTCGGGTTCATCCTCTGGCCTCAGCCGGTGAAAAAAGGTCAAGCAGCAGAATAGAACGGCAATAACCCTCCCAAATGGTACTATCACACAGACATGATTGATCAATTGAATTCCATGGCAGAGAAAAATGTGGGATTAAGTAGAGTATTATACGCACAATGAGTTGAGGCATGATGTTCATTTCAAGTTCATTTCAGCTCCCTCTTGCCACCAGAACAGGCAATCAATAGCGGCCTTGCATATCATATATCACCACTCTCCCACTGAGGGGAGAACATAATCTGCCGCAAATTTAGAATGACAGATTTGTAAGGGAGCTGAAGCTTTCTGGGATCCGGGGAAGAAGACCTACAGACACTGTCACTGCAGCCTGGAGAGGTGGCTGAGGGGGTGTGCGGGGGGTGGTTAAGAAGGGCTGGAGAAGAGAAAAAGAGAGGGCGCTATGGAAGGATGGTCTGTGAAGGTTTGAAAGCGTTGCACACAAGTAACAACGGGAGAGGCATCCTTCTCCCAACAGACGAGTAATCAGGTCAGGAGTCGGGAGAAAATTCCCGTGTTTGGAGAGCAGGATGATTGAACAAGAATGTACAATTTTATTCAGCCCCTTGTCCTCTGCTGCTGCTTTCAAATGGAACCACCCGCTCACTGAGAATGGAAGCAGTATTGAATTGTGAAAGGGAAATTGTGCTTTAAAAAAAAAGGCTGCTCTTGATTTCAGTAACATCGGTAGGGTTTTGGGTGGGGGGGGTAGGAAAGAAGGAAGAAAAATGCACTGGCTGAAATGAAAAGGCACTATAATGGGCTTGCTGCTGCTTTCATTAGTACACATGCTTGCCACAACATGTATATATTTGCAAGTGACGGTAATCCATCAATTACCAGAGGGCTTTCAGATCATGATGGTGTTAATACTGTGGAGGGGTGCAGGGAAAAGCCTGTGTAATGTAGCCAGTGGCTCACCACAGCCATTAAGGTACAGAAAAACCTGCACTCCATTTCTCAGATCCCCCACAGAGAAGGTACAGGAAAAAAACATGAGAAGAATATAAAGTGCATAGCTTGAAGTAAAGGCCAGCTTCCCGGGGTCAGTGTCTCGAATGTTGCTCTTTCTTCTTGTAGATGGTTCAGATGGTTCTGGCCCAAACAGTGATTCTCAGGGTAGTGTGGAGAGTTTACGGAAACACCTGAGGGCAGATGCCTTCACACAGCAGCAGCTGGAAGCGTTGGACCGGGTCTTTGAACGCCCCTCGTACCCTGACGTCTTCTCTACGACGGAACATGTCAAACTAGAACAGGTTAGTGGCACCGAAACTCTCCATCTTTGCTTTTCCTTTCTTGCAGCACTGAAAACCGAGCATGCTAGTACTGAGTCAAACACAGAAAAAGCACCTCTGTCACATATATTCCCAAACCCTTTCCTGGAAATAAAAGCTAATTAAATAAATGTCTGAGATGGCAAAGCCTGGGATTACAGCCCCAGCATGTATAATGCTGGAGGTATCAGTAGGAAAACTCCCACATACTATTGATTTGGTGATGAAAAACACATTCTGTGTACTCCCTGTAATTGAGAATAACAGTAAAGCAACAGAAATTAATCAATACCTAGATTTTTTTTCTTCATTTTTGCCACACTATTCAACTGTTGTTTCTTGCCTTTGTTGTTTATTTTCCAATTCTATGACATATCTTAATGTGCAACGACTGACGCGGCCTCAAAAAGCTGCCTTTATTGTAACACATGCCCATGAAATAGTTGTATGAAGCCTCCACCTTTTTCCTGGTCCTGATATTAAAGCCACTCTGGCCATCCATCCTCATTTCGAAAAATTAAGAGGCATTTGGGAAACAGCCACCCCCCACGCCAAAATGACAGCCAGAACCCACCGCTTATTAAAAGCTCTGGGCTTATTACAATGGATAACCTTTATTTACTTTCATTATACTATTAAACAACAAGAGACTATTAATTTCTCCCACCGAACTACAAGTCGGACCCATAAAGCAAAAGCAGTCACCTAATTGAGTTCATTTTAATTTCTCTCCAATCGGGGCGAATTACGCAGGTGATAAATCAGTGGGACAGGCCTCACCTCCAGAAGAGGGCCTAATTTGCAGCTAATTACAAAACTGATTTCTACTGGAAGATCAATACCAAAACGAATTGGAAATGACTTGCAATCACAAAGAGCGTCAGGGAGAGTATTAAAAGGCAGAGGGAAAAGGGTTAGACTAGGAAAAGGGGGTGAGTAAGTAAGAAAAAAGAAAGGAGGCCAGGAACAGTCCAGAAAAATCAGCTTTAATTTAATGCAATATTAATCAGAGTATTTTCCCTTTCATGGGTGCCTCATGGTTTTTTTTCTTTTTTCCTCAGGAAAATGTGTCCCTATTAGCCAGTGTCTGGGTTCTGTAGCGAGGCATTAAAAAGCCATTCTGGAGATGCAAAACTCAATGGATTCACCCCTCCCACACTTCTGCTAGCCATTTGGTCATCCTTTTCAGACCTATCTTTTCAGTTTTCCCCCTCCTGCCCTTTATCTGCATGATAAAACGTCTGTTTGGCGTCTGAAGCCTGCGAGAATAGAGGAAAACATCCGACATTGTGCCAGTGAACAGTTGTAGCAGACAATTAGAGTTTATCTGTGATAGTGGCAGACAAGAGCGGGGTCACAGGCGTCCTCCTGTGGGAGCGCGGCCCACTGAGCCTCGCACACTGCGCTTTGGACAAACATTGTCAACACTCAGACTCCGGAAGTCTCATCTCATTAAAAAAAATCTGCTAACATCTGCCATGGGGAACCTGGAAGAGTATTTTTTTACATTGAGAAAGTTTTTTATTTAATTAAAAAGTCAGGTCACCCAAATTACAAGTTAGAGTTCATTTTTTTTGTTCGTTTGTTTTTTGATTCCATCCCAGTGCAATGAAGGTGAATGGGAGGCTTTTGTGTAGCACAGTGCCTGTACAGGCTTTGGTGTCAGTCGCTGACAATAAAAATGCTTCTATAAAATATGTGAGTTCTGCAGATAATTCAGTGCTATAATAATACACAGTAAAGAAAAGACGTGTTGCCATGAGTTTTTGATCAAACGTCATGATTAATAAATATTTTCTACATCAAAAATCCTCACTTATTTATAATGATATTTTACTTTTACTTTACTTTTTTATTTAAATAATCTATTTTTTATCAATTTTAAACTTTATTTCATGTGGGGTTTTTTTGTTTGTCTTTTTAATTTTAATTTTTTCAAAATTAAAAGTAAAGTTTATTTTGAAAAAATATTATTTTTTAAAAGAAAAAAGAAATGAGGAAATCTATTTTTTTTTTTTTTAAATATTTGATAGATTAGCAATAATAATGAAAATCTTTAATGGCAAACCGCAGTGTTTTAACAAAATTTTTCCTTTAAAAAAAAGTTACATCTCCATCAGTCTCTATTAAAAGGGTGGCTCCAGATGTGTTTACATTTCAAAATATCAGAAGGATTAAGGGTTTGTATGGTGCGTGATTTGGGTGAACTGGCCCTTTAAGCCAACATCTGAGCCCAAACAAAAAGAAAAGCCTCAACAGTTTTACGATAGCAAAACACACAAGCTGTACAAGTGATTGTATTCAGAGATAAGAGGTAATGAAATTTAAAGGTGGTTTAGACTCCAAATTAAAACAACAAAAACTCAACAAAAAAAAAAAACCTGAATAGTGTTCCTTAAACGAGGCCACATGGTGTGTCTGTAACAAAGCAGAACTGCTTTCTCCCTTGGCTGATCAGGAGTAGCACTGCAGTCAAGCACAAAGGGCCAGCTGACACCTTGGCTTTTCACTCATCTCAAAATCCCACTTCCTCTCAGACAATACCAAAATACATTCATGATATGCTTGAACTGCCACCCTGCAGCATGAACACACACACACACACACACAATGCTCTCATACAAATTTATACTCACACAGGCCTGTGTGGAACGCTTAATGGAGGAGGAGAAAGGAGGATTTCCATCTAGGTATTGTTTGGTTGTGTAATGATTCAACTGTCCTTTTCCCAGGCTAATGAGTACTCGCTTCCTGCCCTGAATTCCAGCCTGGACGAAGGCAAACCCAGTTTATCCTCTAGCGCCAACCCAGACCTGGGCCCCAGCGTGTCGCAAAGCTACCCTGTAGGTAAGATCAAGTGCCATACAGTACGCCTTTATGCTGCTGAGCCACAGCTTCAGCTGAGGGGTTTTGAACAATGTAAAAGGACAAGAAAGTCAGAGCTAAACATGCCTGTGCAACTGACAAAGAGCAAAATGAAATATGTGACAATAAAGGCAAAGCAAAAAGTTAAGTGTGAAGACTTTTTTACCGTTTCACTCTGAGCTGAAAATGCGATAAAAACCTTAGCAGCAGTCTTCCGTCTTGGTTTTTTTTTTCCTTTTTTTTTTTTTTTTGCTGAGCAAGCAGGGCGATAAGAGAGACTGGGAGGGGAGGGGAGCTGTTCAGTCACTACTGGACAAGGACCTCTGGGTGCCAGCACATCAGAACTATGACTGTGTATCAGAGCAAGGTCTCTGGGAGGAAAAAAAAAGGCCACCATGCAGGACTGACTGCTTGTTGGCTGCTGCTGTGTTGCTCCTGCAATTTGTTCTCCAGGAGATAGTTTGTGTGTCTCAAAGCACGAGTAATGTGCCTCGGTAAATACGCTCTGGCATTTCTGCCGCCTAACTCTAACACTACGATCATTTATTTCACCCTCCTCTCTCTCTTTCTCTCTCTCTGCTTCTCCCTCCTAGTTGTCTCCTCTCCTTGTCACAGTTAATGACTGTCTGGTTAATTGAAATATTGTTTTGTTGTTGCAGTGTTATTACCAAGAAGAAGGTTAAGTTTACTGAAAGTTTACGATGACTGTCGGGGGCCTGAGATTAATATACAGAGCTTTTATTAAAATTCATATAATTATGCAGCAGCCATCAAAGGCAACGAGTTCTGCGCGGGGGGGGGGGACAGGGTGATTGAAAATTGCTGCAGCCCTCCTTCTCAAATGATAGCCAAGCAGTCTTATGAGAAAAGAAAGGGCCCTTCTCTCATTAATATGTGGGAGGTAGATTTCCCCCTGTAAGGCAGGCCTCCTGAGAAGAAAGGTGTGTGTTTGTCCTTTGTGCACTGATGGCCCCATAGAAACAGGCTTGTCTCTACAGGCGGCACCTGGGATATTTTAGATGGTCTCTGCAGAGAGGGTCTCCTTACTGCTTTACAGGTGCAAAGAGACATTAAGAGGAAGAAAGATGGGATTGTATGGATGGCTGTGTGTTCCAGTGTGTGTGTGTGTGTGTGTGTGTGTGTGTGGAAAGCACCTGACTCGACTTGATTTTGTATTAGTAAATAAGTTTTTTCTGCGCCCTTCCATGTTGGAAGATCTCAGGAATAAAGCGTACAGAGGTCAAACTAATGGAACAAACATGGCTCTGACTTCCACTTGGTAATTACTATTTGGTTAGTGGCTCTTCTGCTTGGTTTTCCCCCCAGTGCCTGCCTGTGTGGATAATAGGTGATATTCAGGTGTGTGGTCTCTCTAATGGCTGAGTATTACAGTTTACTTGCCAGCGATAAGCTCACCAGAGGAATTTTAAGCCTTGCAAAAAGTGGCAAATTATCTGCAGTATTTAGGCTGAGATCCAATTTCAAATTAATTGTGTCTTTACGCGGGAAAGAACTGCAGATTATGTTCGTGCTTAAAAATGTGTTTTTGAACACCAATTAAAATGCCTGCAGTTATTGATCTTGTTGATTTTATGTCCTGGAATTTGCATAATCTATTAAAAATGAATGATTCATGAAGTGCTCATTGCCAGAGATCAGGATTCTCAGTGAACTGAAAGACTTCAGAGATAGAAATCTTTTGTGTCCTCTGCTTATCCTATTAAGGCTCAAAAGTACCTGCAAAGCAGGCTCAAATAAGAAAGGGATTTAAGGGCATTGTGCACATCATCGAAATTCAGAGGCAAGAAGCCACTTCCATTAAAACACTTTTTTTCTCTCCCTTTCCTCCACATTAATGCTGTATTACCTGCTAAATAGTCCCTCTTACCCCATAAAAACACCAAAGGGTTCCATGAATATGTGGATAGGACAATTGCATATTGTGAGGTAATTTCTATTGTTGATATGGGAAGTAATTTCTTTGATGAATTCCCTTCGAGAGATGGATTTCATCTCAAGTGCTTCTTATTCTTTTTCAGTCGAACTGCTTAAAATTCAAATAGTGTGAGCCGTGGGTGAATTTGTGAATAGCGGAGGGAGGAGTTCGGAACTTTTTTTGTGTGTATTTTGAGAAATAAATGGAGAGATGGTCTTGATACGGCCAATTGTCCACTATTTCTATAGAGCGTTTCTGTATTTCCTGAAATTAGCCAGAGCCCACCTGTTTTCTTGATGCTGCTTCAGACTTAAGAGCCCTCTTAAAATTCCCATGAGCGTTCAGTGGGAGTTTTACACATCTCCGCTCATTGGCCGCATACTGAAGACTCTTTAAACATATTCCCTGCTGGGCCTGTTAATGGAGGCCTCCAATGGCTTAAAGCCCCTGTGTCAATGACACCTCTCCTACTCAAGCAGCTGCTTCTGTACACCCCTTTTATACCTTCCTGCTATTAAACAAAACCTCATCCAGCAAACACAACTAGCCACACTTTAGCTGAGCGAGTGCTCTCAGGGTGAACTACACAGAAAGCGTCAAGACCTGCCGTTGTCCAGTGAGCAGCGAGCAATGATCAGACAGTGAACCTGCCATCAGTGATGTGTGGCCTCGTGACAAATCGCTCCCGTGTCTTCCCACAGGGGAAAATGCGGGCTCCGAAATTAATGCTTATTTCATCTTCAGAAAAGCAAACTAACCTTTGAGCACACATTTGATAATGAATGACTTTCAGCCGGTGTTCGGGGAATTAAAGCAATTTGGCTCTCCAAACATTCTTTACTTAGTTGTAATTAATTAGGGTGCTGAGATTTTTTGGCTCGTGATAAATTGCCCCATTCTGCATATAGCCTAGAAAATGGAGGTCAAAGATTTTTGGTTGTTGTTGTAGCAAACATGAAGGTGTCCCTGTCATGGTAAATTTAATACTCTTGCAAGCAAAAGAGTAATTCACAAATGACTTTGTTCTTGTGCCAAATAACAAGAAGGTCACCCCGGTTTTCCCTTTGTGTTTTAAGAAATTGAGTAGCTGTTAGTGCATAATGTGTCTGGTTGTGGGTTCAGATAAAACCCACGGGTTTTATTGCTATAATAATATATGTTTTCAGTCACTCTGTGTACTTCAAAGTTTGCTTTTTTGGGGGGTTCAAATATGTTCACAAGAAATCCGCTATGTTTATGAAATATAACACAGTATTCCCAGCTCGAGCTGCTTCTCAAATGAAGACAGAAATCAACAGGCTTTTGTAACAGCGAACCAAAAAATCTTTGAATTGATTTTTGCAGCGAAAGAAAGGGAAAAAAAGAGGACAGGGGAAAATAAATAGCTCGATTTGCTGGCGTTCAATCTAAGGGGACTGTCAGAGGAAACAGACAATATAAAGAAAGCCATTTTTTAATGAGAATCTGGACACACATCTCTGTTGCAAAAACAACAAAGGCTAGGAAGCAGCTAATGAGGCTATCATTGCTGTACAGAGAGTTCTCCAAATCGGTGCCTCACTGAAAGAGGGTTTTAAAGGGGACATAAAGCAACAGTAACAGAGCTTCTGGCAGTCACTGCCAACTGCATCCTGGAATATACAAAAGCAGGATTCGGCACAGGCGGTTATCAGCGCAGAAGCTTGGCAAACATACCTTTAAAACACCTTTATTAACTGTTTTTTAATGGGTAAACCTTTCCTGTTTTGCATGTTAAAGTCCTTCTTTTATTCATTTATTCTAATCGCTTTGCAAAATTGACACTTTTTGGAGAGGAAATGAAGGCTGAAGTTTCCATGAGGGTTATGCTGAAAGTATTGTTTCACTGATCTGATTGACCTGATCAGTTTTAGGTCCAATATTGGTGAATTGACTAAACAAAATCAAATCCTTTTTTTTTAATTTGTTTAGTGATTTTGTTTTGTTTATTTTTTTTTTGATGTAGTTACACTTACTTCATGCAAATTTACTACCCCAATAATGTTCATTTCCAGTTTCAGTTGGACACATTTTTTTAAATTCAGAAATATACCAATAACATCCCAGATTGGAAGCAGCGTCACACGAGGAAAAATATAATGACTCCTTCATCCAAACTTTTAGTAAAATCAGCTTTCATAAAACTGAGTTATCTAGTCTTGCTTGGTTATTTAAAATATAAAGTGCCCGTCGATGACTACAGTACAGCCGTGACTTCATCCAGCATAAAAGAAGCCGAATTGAACTGCAGTATGCTATTATTTCTGAAGAAAATAAATTAAAACTGCAAGCAAAAACAGATCTTGTGGTGATTATATTTTTCAGAAGCTAATGGAGAGATTAGAGTATTTACTTTTATTAAACATATGAGGAAGCTGTAGCTGCTGCAATAATAATGAAGAAAAGATAGTGTCATTGTTTAGGGAGACAGCTAGACAATAGTTACCAGTGTCTACACACACACACGCACACACACACATACACAATGGCCTCAACCCTGCTGGACCCCCCACCTACAGTACTCCCACGGCTCCCTTTGACTTATGTGCACTGGCTTGTGGCTAACTAATTCTTATTATAAATGAAAGGTCCAGCATGACCTCACTCTTTTCTATAAAGCTCTTTAACTCTGCAGCCCTTGAGTTTCAGCGCTTTAAGCAGAAGATAAATCTCAGCAGACCCTCGTACAATACAACGATCAGTGTGGAGATTTGCAAACAATAGGGAACAGTTGTTGGACATAAGATTTAATCGTTTCTTTATCAGACAATTTGTGATCACAAATGAAAAAGTTCTTTTTTGGGGGGGAAAGTGTTTTTAGAGCAAATTCGCTTCACAAGTAAGTTGATATTTGCCTTTCATGTACTATTTTACAGCGTTGTGGTTTACATTGTACCTTTGAACAAACCTGTGAATAAATCTTTTTTCTGCTGAACAACAGAGTGGCAAATTTGTGTCATCGAGTGACAATTTCAGACAAAAAAAAATGGTTTTTTTAAATTAATATTCGCATTTTAAGGGTTCAATTGATGATGGAGCTGAAAACCTTGATTAAGATTGGTATTTTTGTTTTGTTTTGGGGGTTTTGTTGTTTGTTTGTTTTTTGCAGTTAGAATTTCCACTGGTGTTCACAATAACAACACAAAAATGTATCATAACATTAATATTATACATAAGAGTCTTTTTCGGGAGTTAGCATGGATTATATGAGTTACAGTATATTTTAAGTAAAGCAGGCCAGCAGGTCAGCCTGGAGATGATTTTAATCACTGAATAAATACTGTTGTATACATCATATTCAAGTGCAGCACTGTAGTTGAGTGAGAAAACAATGAAAGCAGTGTCAGCTGCTGTTAATCCTTTGTATTGGTTCCTATTTTACCAAAAAACAAACAAAGAGAGCCTCAACTCTCCATGCACTCTTTGCGTTAAATAGAAGCCATTCAAAGCTTCCATGGCTTCTTTTACTCCTAACCCTCGTCCTCCTGGTCCTCTCTGGCAGATCTTGGCCTTGTGGGCCTGCCACCATGTTTCTGCCAGTTTTACCACCAACCTTTTCAGTCCCTGGCCCCCACATCCCTCGGCATAGCCAGTATTGCTGCCAGCTTGTAGTAGTGGTACATCATTAGCCAAAAGTATCATTCCCACATCCTCAAAATAAACAAATAATGTGTTTGTTCCATTATTCTTTTAATCCAGTATATATATGTTTTCTGTGTCTTATGCTTACTGGCAGTACTTTGTTGTTGTTGTTGTTGTTGTTTTATTCTATTATATAGTTATTGCTTTGCATATCCTCTTATTTTGTTAGAGGTACAGAGTCACAGACATTAAAAGTGAGACAAATCATGCATAGCGGCGCTGCAGAGTCAAAAACATTGTTTGAGGGAAAACAGCATTTACCAGTAAACACTTTTTGCCTCATAAGATGAAAAAGTAAACTTGGATTTGAATCTGGTGCCAGACTATAATTTTCTTTTCTTTTTTTTTTGTAACACCAACAACACGAACAACTGTTGTCCTCTGGTGTTACGGTGCATTTTATCCTGTACTTCCTCATTAAAGCTCCAGTGGGAAATGATTTTTCCCTTTGAGTCTAAGTGACCCTCACAGTTGACAATATAGCAGGGGCCTCTCTTACCCCAGCCACTGTGGTAAATGGAGTTACGTGCCGTAGTCCGAATGTCCCTGTGGCCAACGAGGACAGCCCAACCGTCACTCTCAATTACAGAGCTGAATATCTGCAGCCAGACGGGTGACGCTCTGCGGAGGGGCCTGCGTGCTCTGCCTTTACAGCCACTACAGAAAAGAGAGGAGACTTCTGGGGTTTACTAAAGGCTGCCATATTTAGACAAGTTTGAATTGTTTAATGAGGAGACATATATACGTGACTAGGATTCGGTTGATTGGAAGCAGCAGCTGTTAGTTTGTTTTTAGTTCACCTATTAGAGGCAGGCTGATGCTTTCTGGTAACTGAAATTTGGAGTTTTGTACTGACTGACTTGTGGTGATGGTGGTGAGTCATGACGTCCACAGAAACAGGGGGTAATGGTTGTTTTGTGTAATTGCACATTTGCATTTTTGAGGATGGGAGGCTGAAAGCAGAGGTGAAAGTGGCTAACCGCACTTGAGTTTGCTTTTACCAACCTTTATTTTGCAGGAACAGCTACTTATTTGCTCAGCAGATTCAGATTCTACATATTTTGTTTGATAATATCAGACTCTGAAAGCAGAAACTCAAGCAGAATATAAAAAAGTTCAGATTTTAAATTCTCCAAGCCTAAAAAAAGAATACTTTGCTTCTTGCTTTAAAGATAGAAATGTTTCTTTTCACTCAAGTGTTAAGGATTCATTTGTAAGTTACAGCGTCACCAATCTTAAACAGAAGATTTTCTAAATCACACCTGAGTTTTCTTTCTGTTTGTTTTGTTTTCTCTCTGCAGGTCGGGATATGGCCAACACAACCTTACCTGGGTATCCCCCTCACGTTCCCCCTACAGGCCAGGGCAGCTACCCAACCTCCACACTCGCTGGAATGGTTCCTGGTAAGAGATGAAGTGTTTTATATTTTCATTAGGGGTTATTTAACAGTTGGCGTTGCCCTCAAAACATTTGTAGAAGCTGTATAATATTTAAATGAATATTGACCTGTAGAATAAGGGATTCACATATTCTTATATTATGTGTGCATATGATTGGGTCAGACAAGCTGAGTAGGTGATCAAAGAAAGGGTAGAGCATGGTCAAACTCTCTTTCTTCTCATCTTCCCGGTTCTGTTGGCTCATCATCTCCTCTGGTGGCCGTTCTCAGCGGCCTCGATAAACAGCACCAGCAGCCCTCCCCAGCCTCTGAGCTCCAGAGCATATCCTTTACTCTCCTCTACTTAACCTGCAGTTCAGGTTCACAGCAAACAGTTAAGGGTCAAAAGGCAGAGGCATGAGAGCCCGGTAAATATTCAAATCATTGTCTCTCTGAGGAGGTCAGGTTTGTGTTTCACTGCCAGGAACAGGGCAAAGATGCAGTTTTGGTGCAGGGCTTTATACGCTTCTCCAGCTCCAGCATCGAGGCACACGTTTTCAGCAAAGCACAGCCAGCATTTTGCTTTGACGTGATTAAACCACATGGACAAGGAAATCAGTCAAGTGTGCATTGTGTTAGCATATCATTTACCAATCAGGCACCCCATCACAGACTCTGGCTGTTCCTTTTTCTTCCATTATAAAATGACATTTTTTAGTATATTCTCAGCCAAGGAGGTTGCATTTATTTTCCATTTGTTGTTGTTTTGTGATTTGAAGGTAGACTAAAAAGGAGCATTTCATAAAACCTAGTGGTAACTTAGTCCTCAAAGCACTAAACAAATGCTTTTGTAAAGGGTAAGGGTATTTCTTAAAGGGTAGGTACACCCAAATTACATCGCATCATCCATATCTAGCCCTGCTTTAATGTTTGTGGTATTCTTAGAACTGAATGGCTTACATGTAATGCTATGTTGCTAGATTATTTATTATTTATTTATAAATTATTTATTATATTATTTAGCACATTATTTTTAAAATAGTAGTTTATTTTTGAAAATATTGAAAATATAGAGACAATAAAAATACATATATTGTATACATTTTTCCATATTCTTCTTCAAAAGCTTGATGTCATAATAGCCAAAGCAGCAGTAAAAACAAAGGGTGATGTGGGAGCCCTGGGCGATAGCGCAGCCCAGATTTACTTTTTTGATTTCAGCTAATAAAACTGTTAAATCATGTGGGTGGAAAAGAGACAAGTCAAACATACTTTTACTTTCCATTTGTTCCTATGTGGCACCAAGCAAAAGATGAGGACCTTAATCCCATGGCTTGTGGTTTTGTGTTACAACTGATTCATCCTATACACAACCACTAAGATTTAGTGACAGGCACAAAACACTGTTAAAGCAAAGCCATTTCTCACCAGCTCCATATAAAATCTGGCCTTTATTATCTCGTAAAAGAAAGAAACGTGTTGAACCAGCAGCAGTGCTCACTGACATGCTCCAAGGTACTTCTGTTGCAAGAAACATCAGAGTTTAGACCAGAGGGCTTTGAGACTGGAGATGTTAAAACTCCTCCAAGAAAGGCTGCAGGATTTATTGCAGCATATCAAAAACGTATGCATGAAACTGTTTATTACCACTCTGTATTTATTAGACTGCTTTGGAATATACTGGAGGAAGAAGAATGGGTTGATATCCATAAATGGGACAGGGAAAAGCCGCCTTCAGTGTCACATCCTGTATTGTTCAGTGTTGCATAACTTAAGTGAAATGAAAAAGAAATAAATTACTTGCTTGACTGGTCTCACATCGATGACTATCATTTCCACCCACAAATTGCATCCTGTTTTGAATGACGAGAAATGACTGCATGTGAAGGGGGTAATGGTTTGATGCATTGAAATGCTAATTGATTTGTTGTTTTTGTTTTGCAGGGAGTGAGTTTTCGGGGAACCCCTACAGTCATCCACAGTACACAACCTACAATGAAGCCTGGCGATTCAGCAACCCAGCATTACTAAGTGAGCAGAGAGTGAGAAACTTGATGAGAATGATTAATTGACCATTTACTAGATCAGCGATAGTCCAGTTGTAGCCTTGCAGACATGGAAGTCTTAGGATATTTATACATCCCAAAGCATTACAGCTGGAGCGCTAACAAGAGCAATACTTTCTTTTTAGTGCTTTAGTGCATTTGAGGTGGTGATTTGTGTTATATTTAAGCACCACCTGTAATAAAATAGATATGTATTGCAAGTGTTATTTTGTATTATCTTGCCCAAGTAAAGCTTGAGCTAATCCTTAAAACTGACCTACTATTTTCTGTCATTTCTACATTATTCCAATGACGGATTCTTATATGTTTCCAATAACAAGGTTAGAGTATGTTTAATAGCTCAGACTACACTGCTCTAAATCCTGAGTTTAAGGCAGTTTTGGATATGTACAACCAGGATATTCCTAATATGATGATCCTGTCCCTGGTTGTCAACACACGAGCCCCACCCACCTGCTCTTCAAACCTTCTGTTTGCAAGTTGCAGCCAATCAGGAGACAGCTGTCTTATCGGGATGGTGGTCTTAAAGGGACAGGAGTTAAAAATCTTGTTTCAGACTGTAGATGAATTAAGGCCCAGTAGCAGAGAAATAAAGACTAATTTGAACAGAGAATCATGCAAAACTACTCTAGTAGAGTGCAATAATAGAAATTAAAGAGCTAGAAATGAGCACAATAGGTCCCCTTGAACATCCTTCTACGATCCTAAATGTTAAAGTGTTATATTTGAAAAATTATGTTAGGACAACAGTTGAGTAATCATTTTGCTGATATTGCTATACTAAAAACAAAAAAAATTCTTCCTGTCATGTCTTCTACATCCAATAGGTGACCTTTTGTCTGTGACATGTAGCTTTAGTGGGTCTCTTTTTTGATTACAGCATTTGCAGATTCAAATTTAAATCAAATTAAAAATTTAGAAAGCATAAAAAATGTGAAATGCATAAGATGCAACCTTTCTTAGTTGTTTATAGCTAGTTAAGTAAACAACATTTAAGTAAACTTTAAAGGAAAATCCTAATTTTGCTGGTCTAACATCAAGGATTGATGCAAAAGTTTCAGTATGGAAACATTGGCAGGTGGTAAAAACAATAAATGTGGGGGACAGGTCTTAGTAAATGGTTAGTGTGATGTGACTTGAATGATGAAACCTATTATTACACATTATAATATGAATATTAACATATTTGGTAAATGGCAGTGAAAACTGTATTTGTTGTTTCAAATGGTTCGTTCTTCTGTTAACTTTCAGGTTCCCCTTATTATTATAGTGCCGCATCGAGAGGCTCCGCCCCTCCCACTGCTGCCACTGCCTATGACCGTCACTAGTTACCATGGAAACCAAATCAACCTGCAGGACCATGGCCTCAGCCTCCATATTGCCCCGGTGTGAGCGGCATGGTCCACTGGACACTGAGCAACTGCGCATAAAATATTCCTGGCTCACACAAAAAGAAACTAAACGGTTTTTGGGATTTGTGACAACTTCAGTCCTCTCTCATCACAGCTTTGTTGGACCATCAAAGCCAAACTTAATCTCCAAGACATCATCACGGACAGGGAAAGTTGCTACACACATGATAAAACTTGTGGCTAAATGCAGTGATTTAACAAATAAAATAAAAGGAAAAAGACTCTAAAAAAGAAAAGAAAAGTCAAGAATTCTTTCCCCCTTTAGCAGTACCACAGTTTCATCCCATCATGGATCAATACTGTACATTCCTTTTTCTTGATGGCTCTCAGCAGGGACACTGTCCAGAGCTTAAAATGTAGCAGCAGCCTTTTTTCCCCACTTTTCCAATTTGTCTCCCTCTCGATTCAAACGGCAGTGCAGAGAGATCAGAGGAGATTAGCAGCAACACGTGCAGGCTGTGGCAGCCTAATGTTGATTTTATCCATTTGAACAGTCACCGACTGAACATCCAGCATGAGTAAATCGATCGCTTTTGATGCCATGAGAAGATTAGGACATGTTCTCTGTGATACACAATCAAGATGTAAAAATGAAAATGAAATAAATAAAGAAACATCCGTTTGAAAATAGATGGAGCCATGACTATATAGCACCATGGCCCGCTATTTGCAAGACTTCGAGAAACTAGTAAATATATTCTTAAAATGATTTTTTTATTTCATTTTTATAATTCGTAATGACTCAACTGCAGACTGCTTGGCTAGTGTTTCACTATGTCTTATTTGTCAGGATTCAAGAGGTCATCAGGCAAAACTTTTGTTGTGGTTTTTTTTTTGTTGTTAATTTTGCACTATTTTGGAGGTTTGCAACACTGGAGCGTTATTATGCAGAAAACTGACATGCATCTTTGCTTTATTTCACAAAACCGGCTGTAAGTCCAAAAGGCACTTACAGTTAATCTTGTATTTCAAGGCCCATCATGTCACTGCCTTGGCGTGCACTATACTATGTTCTCACAGCTTACATTTCTATTTAAGTTGATTAAGTCTTTGGCATTCAACCACAAAAAAAGGATATAACAGCCATCCCAAGTAAAAACACTATCATCATTTGTCTAGTCTGATAACTGAAGCGTTCAGATTCACGCTGATAAGATGATTCTGATGACTCCAATAAAATCAAAAAGCAGGGCGACGTTTTCAGCTAAATGCCTTAAACATGCTCCTTCCTAACTTTAGCCCCCTCCTCCCCCTCCAACATGTTTCAGGCCAAGTCATTTGTTTGAATCAAGCTGGAATGATGGTTTCTTCATCTGTCAAGTGAATGTATTTGCATTTGCCAAAGACTTAGTTCTCATTAATGTTTATTTACAGGCCGCCTATATGCATCACGAGAGCAGTATTATTGTTATTATTGTTATTATTATTAGAAAAAAACCCGCATTGTTCATGAGGAAAAGTATATGTATAAATTCTATGCAGTGCAGAGATGGTCATCATATGCATATTCAGCTGTAAACCTAAAGGTAGGTGGAGTTTATTTAATGTTATGTTATTTACAAATTGTTCATTTTGTAGAAGCATTCTTTGTGTGTGATGTGAAGACACTTCTCTGTAAATACAGTAAGAAAAAATGTCTTTCATGTTCATGGGTATTATCACTTTCATTATGCTGATATCACTTGTACAATAATAAAAGTGTCTGAAATCTTTTACGCAAAAATACCTGCGGGTTGTCTCGTATAATCATTGCATTTACACATAAAGACAAAAGACAAAAAATTGACTGGTTAGATCTTCTTAAATGGGAGGATTTCATATTTTTCTATTTTTTATCACTTCACGCAAAAAAGAAAATCATGTTTGAAAGTTTTTCACTGTTTGTTTTTATATTTGTGCATTTACTAGAACAAAACAAAGTGATTAAAATCCTCATTTGTACAAGCTAAATTTAATGAAAAATGACAAGATCATTTTAAATTTATTTGATACATTTCAAAAGTAAGCAATTAAGTATAGCTTCTCTTTACTTAATTATTTTAGGGCTGCATTTCAGTCCATTCATATAAATTTTGTGAAATTATGGTCAACGTCTAAGTCAAAGTCAAAGTCAGCTTTATTGTCAATTCTGCATGTACATAAACAGGATCAAAATGACAATCAAAATTACCCCTGACCCCTGGTGTGCAACTACAATAAAGTATAACAAATAAAATAAAATAGAAAGCTATAAGAATAAGGCATACAGATGTGAAAATAAATATGAAGTATCAAATAGACTATACCTAATTACTATCTATCTACAAAAATATAAGTTGTACAAGAATCCTTAAAGCTCTATATACTATTGCAGTTCTTTGTTAAAATTATAACATATATATGTAAATATATATGTATATGATGAATTATTAAAAAGGTCTATGAGACTGAATGTATAGATAAATTTAATCTACCATTATATACAGGTGTCCCAAAACATATTAAGTAAGTAAAGTTGAATTCAAAGTTGGTAAACTCCAACGTTTTTTATAGAAATACTGAAAAAAGCCATGAAATAAGAAAAAGAAAACTGAATATATTTATGAGTGTTTAAACATTATGTATTGTCAGACTCACTGTCAAAGTGTGTTTATTTGCAGCTAATTTTACCCCTTTATTAAATTCAAAATCACAATATATCAAAAGTTGAAATTGAGAAATTTTATTACTTACGAAAAAATAATTCATTTTAAGTCTGTAGTTGACCACACAAAGAAGTAAACATATAGGAGCATGAGATCATTTAGGATGCAGGCAGAATGATATGGCAAATAAATATTTAAAAATCTAAATCATGAATGTTTGATTAAGTCAAAGTCAAAGTCAAAGTCAACTTTATTGTCAATTCTGCCACATGTACAGGACATACAGAGAATAGAAACTTCGTTACTCTCAATCCCTAGATAAAATAGAAAATGAACATTTAAATATAAGAGTGATTAAAAATGCAAGTAAAATATTTTAAAGTAAAAAAAATTAAATAATATAATACAATTTTACATATAACAAGAAAGCTATACAACATACAATATAAGGGTAAATGACATTGAGTGCAAACCAGGCAGAGTAGTGCAAATAGGCAAATAGTGCAAATGGAGATTTGGTAATGTACGGTATGAGATAGTGTAACACAAAGTCTTACAGGAAAGGAAAGGAACACAAACAATGTGCAGAATATATGAGAAATCCACAATAATACTGAATGATATATACAGGTTTAGGACCAACATGTGCTGCTCTATACACACAAGGACTTTCGTCAGAGAAAGCCTTTCTCAATTCAGGATAACAATTCCAAGCATGTTGCATGTGCAACAGCACGACTGCTCGGCAGAAAGGTGGATGACTGGTCTTCCTGCTATCCGAACGAGTCATCCATTAAAAACATTTGTCACATTATGAGACAAAATATAGAGCACGGACATCTAGAACCTTGAGATGCAAAATGAGGAAACATTTGGCTTTCAAAACTGCAGCAACTGGTCCCCTCAGTGGCTAAACAGAGGAGTTATGATAATACAGTAGGCACATTACCAAATATGTTTTTCCCACATTTAGAGGATGCAAAAACTTTTGCGCAGCTTGTTTTTATTCATTTTTGTATTCAACTTCACATTTTAGCAGGAAGGTTTGAGAATTTCACAACACTGATCCTGGCTTGATGTCTTCTGATGTAGTCTGATGGATTGTTTTTATCTGGAAGGTCACAGGGGTGCATTATTTTGCTGTATAATGCCAAAGCCATTACACAAACCACCATATTCTTAAGTCAGGGAGGAGCGGCCATCTGTGTGACCCTGAATGATTGTACTCACCTGTATCAAGTGAGAACTTTGAAGAAGGTGCCGCCCTTTCTGGCTGATCCTAGCCACACTCATTAAAGGAGTTTAAATTACATCCATTTGCCTGCAAATACTCTATGCCACATATATGCTTTAAACGGTGTTGTGAAAAAGTTTTTGCCCCTTCCTGTTTTGCATATTTGTCCCACATACATGTTTCAGATCGTCATAAAAATGCAATATTAGACAAAGATAACCCGAGTAAACACAAAATGACATTTTTAAATGATGATTTTATTGATTCGGGGAGTTATCTAAACTTACCTGGTCCTATGTGAAAAGTAATTGTCCCTCTTGTTAAATCATGAATTGACTGTGATTAACCACATTTTTTGGAAAGCTGAGTTCAGTTTCACTAAACACACTCGAGCCTGATTACTGGCAGACCTGTTGAATCAAGAAATCACTTACATAGAAGCTGCCTGACAAAAGAAGCGGGCTAAAAGATCTCAAAAAGCAACACATCATGCCATGATTTAAAGAAACACCTGAGAAATAAAGTCACTTACATCTATCTGTCTGGAAAGGGTTAAAAAAAACATTTTAAGGCTTGGGACTCCAGTTAACCACAGTCAGAGCCATCATACACAAAGGGAGAAAACATGGAACAGTGGTGAACCTTTCCAGGAGTGACCAGCCTACAAAAGGTGCTTTAAGAGCACATTAATGACACATCCAGGAGGTCACAGAAGAACCCAGAAAACAGTAAAGAACTGCAGGCATCACATGTCTCATTTAAGGTCAGAGTTCACGATTCAACAATAAGAAAGAGGCTGGGCAAAAATGGCATCCGTGGGAGGGCACAAGGAGAAAACCACCAAAATGAACATAAAGGTTCATCTCACATTTGCCTGATGATCCCCAAGACATCTGGAAAAATATTCTATAGACTCACAAGACAAAAACTTGAACTTTTTAGAAGGTTTGAGGAATCAGGAATAAAACTAACACAGCATTTCAGAAAAGAAACATCATACAAATAATAAAATATGGTGGCAGTAGTGTAATGGTCTGGGGCTATTTTGCTGCCTTGGGACCTGGAAGACTTGTGAAACCATGAATTCTGGTGTCTACTAAAACATCCTAAAGGAGAAAGTCTGGCCATAAAACTGAATTGCACTTAGGTTCTGCAACAGGACAATGATCCAAAACACACCAGCAAGTCCACTTCTGAATGGCTTAAGAAAAACAAAATGAAGACTTCAGAGTGGCCTAATCAATGTCCTAACCTGAATCCGATTGAGATGCTGTGACATGACTTTAAAAAGGCAGTTCATGCTCGAAACCCTCAAATGTGACTGAATTACAACAATTCTGCAAAGATGAGTAGGTTGAAATTCTTCCACAACACTGCAAAAGACTCATTGCCAGTAACTGCAAATGCCACCCTTAGCAGTTTTTGTTGCTAAGGGTGGCCCAACAAGTTTTTCAGTTTAGGGGGCAATCTCGTTTTTATATAGGACCCTTTTCCCCCTTTTCCACTTAGCAACAAATACATTAATTTACAAACTACATTTTGTGTTTACTTGTGCATATCTATTGTCTATATATCCTGCTGTGTGCCCAGCCTGGAGGCTGCGGTCTGTGACCGGCTCCCGGTGCAGACGGCTCCCTGTTATAGTGTTTCCTCACTTGGCTCATGCGAGCCCAGCCCAATTTTTACTCTTTAAGTGTGCGCGTGTGTGTATGTGTGTGTGGGTGGGGGGATATATGTGTATTGAGAGTGTGGGGAGTGAGTTGGAGGGTGGGGTGGGCTGCTTTTAACTATGTAAAGCACTTTGTGCTACATTTTCTCTGTATGAAAAGTGCTTTATAAATAAAGATTGATTGACTGATTGATTGATTTATTTCATTTTTCTTAATGGTGTCCCTTGGGGATAATAAAGATATTTTTGCTTTGTTCATTTGTCTCTTTTAATTCTATTTTGTTGTACTTTTTCAACATGTTCAACATAAAGATTCAATCAACATCAACAATCTTTAATTATTGAGGATGTAACACTTTGGTAACACTTTCCCAAATTTTCTAAACAGGCTGATGGCATGAAATTCAGAATACCATTGTTATATATTGGATAATTTGCCTGGATAGCATATTTTCTTGTGACTGATTCTTTTTTATTAGATGTCCCGATCTTTACTTACATGAGATCTAATGTGTAAGGACATTTTATGTATTTATTACATATTTTTCAAGAAATTCTAGCCTAATGACCTGGCAGATAAACAATTAAAGAGTGGTTTGTGAGGACAGAAATAAAAAGACTTATATAAATATCTGACATTACACATATCTATACAAGAAAGCTTTACATTGCTATATAAAAAAAACCTGTTAGCTTCTTAGGGAATGTTTGGAAATTGAATGAATCCTTTGACCTTATAAAGACTAGACAAACAAAACACTACAGCTAATAGCTTAGCTGCCATACTGTGCTGATAAGTCACATTAATTTAGGTAAGAATTAAAATATTATACTGTCTGTCTGTCAACAGTCTATAAAGGGTTATCTTCTGTATTTCTTCTGAATCTAACAATTTGAGAGAGTTTTGAACGTGGCATATATTTCAATGTTTTAGATCTCAAGCTTAAATTATTAGTTGTTTTTGCCTCCAACTCAAAATACCAATTTATATTTATTTTGTGTTTTGGATCTCTCCTTTACATTAATAAAAGCAGTCAGAGAGATTGCTTGACAAACAATACCTCAAACAGCCCAGCCCAAGAATGGTTTCTCTAATGCTAATGCAAAATATAAAATGTGTAGAATTCCAGTTCATTTGACAGTTGACAATACATTTAATTCAGAATGTCCTCTTTTTTATGCCTATAACTACTTTGTGTGAGTAAAATGTTTAGTACGTTTGTACAGTGAATTTAAATCCTAGATAGAAGGTTAGAATACAGCATTACCATGTTAAGTATATATTTGATTTCTATTTTTTTGTGGAGATGACAAATAACATAGGTCTGGGTGCTGATGGGTAAAAAGAAAGCTGAACGCATCAGTGAATTCAAGCTCTTAATGAGGCTGTTTTCAGATAAATGTATTTACTTTTCAGGTATAAAGATCACATAGTACAAAGAGACTACAGTGAGAATGCCTCTGAATGTTTTCTCCATGATTTGGATCACTGAGCAGCACATAAAGTGTTTAACCTCTCCTCGCTTTGTAAAGCTGAATTAATTTTTCTAGCAGTGTGCCTGAATTCAATTTGTGCTAAGTTGCAGCGAGAGATTTATGCATGAAATCCCTCTTAGAGCTTATTTTCACTCTTTCTTCGCTCCGTAATCCCTCCACCGCTGCCGCTTCGTATGACTTACTTATATCATTATTGATTTACAACAAGTGGACACTGTCCTGATTAACGTTGTGCGATTTGCAAAGGATTTGGGCTCCAGAAGCACAGGAGCCAGAATGTGCAAGTGTAATACAATAATTCAAACATCCGTTTCTTAGTCAAAATGCTTTTTTCAAACTCCTTTTAATTGCACAAAGTGAGTTTAACCTTCTGGATAGGAGTGATATAATGACAATTTTACTATAGCTATCGACTCCGAAAAACACACTTCTCTAAAACATACTGAGCTGAGCTGTTCTCTGGTGCGCCCTGATACCTCTGGGTTCTGGAGCAGAGACTCTTTTTTTACTTTGTAATTCAATTTCTCTGGCTGTTGTTTATTTCATAGCTCCCCTGTGAAGCATCAGAAGCTGATGTTCTGTCAGCCCCTAACTGTCGTACATGTTTGTCATTCACAGCCCTTGTTAGAGGAAGAAGGGAAAAAGGAGAGCTTGACTCTTTTTCTCTTCCCAGCTGAGAATTCCCAGAAGCAGAATTGTTCTATTTAGATGGAAACTTTTTTGTCACTCTCCTGTCTAAATTGGCATATCTGGCTCTCTCTTCTGAAACCAATAAACTGTGAACCTGGACGAATCTGTCAATCAAGCTCAAATTGACTGCAGCATGCCAGATGACAACACCATCCTCTTGAATATAAATATATATATTATTTACTGTATATATAAAAATGTTGGGGTGATCTGATTGGCTGTAATCAGCACCTGTCACGCTTTTTGCGCATCAAACATTCAGTTAATAGGTTTGAAAACACAAGTGCAGACATTTCCTCATATATTCTCAGCCAATGCAAGTTTGCGGGTATAAATAAAATTGAGTATTTGATCTTGGGGGGAAAAAAGTCCAGTAAGGCAAAGTTTGAACAAAAATGTTCTTACTTGTACTCAAAAAAGAAGAAGAAAACGAGGTCAGTAATCAATTTAGTGCACAAGTGCTGAAAGTTTGATTAATTATATACATGAAACTTCAATTTACTTGAGCGAGAGAGAGAAAAGCTTTTTATAATCTACTTTTTATTCCTTATCTAACAGCGACATTAATGCAATTACTCCTCACTTCAATAAGCTGTAATAACTTAAATGCATAGAACTCATTCTACAGATTGCTCCTTGATCAGCATGTCTAAATTGTACAAGTCAAGAGAAAAATATTTCTATTTGGAATGATCTCAGAAATGTACGATCTGTTTCAAGGAAACAAGCTGGACTTTTACACGTGGTAGACTATGTGTTAAAATGTAGCTTTGACAGTAACAAGATACCCTCCCAGGGTATCATAACAGTGAACCGTATTGCTCATATACCTCCAAACCACAGTGTCAAATCTAACTGTTGACCTTTTGAGCTGCTCCACGCTAATACTTGCTGACTGAACACCCTTTCTGTGTGATTTGTACAGCCGTACCATGAATATGCTGCAGCAACTGAATTATAATTTGGTTACTGGTGTGTCAAATGTACAATAAATCCTCAGGATGTTATCATTTGCAGTGACACATGAAGAAGAAGATGAGGGGAGGGGGAGCTGTAGAGAAAATATGAAAATGCTTTTCACGTCTTCATATCCGAGCAGTGGTTTGGACGTTATGAAAAGAGGGAATGGATCTGCTGCTTTATGTGCTGTATCTAATTGGATATGGCAATATATAATATGATTCTCCAGTATCCATCAATTCCTGTGTTAGACCTGTTTGTATGGCCGTGTCAGTGGGGCAGCCTAGCTTGTTATGATGCCTGAGCAGCAATTATGAGGTAATTTTTGACTCTTGCTGTGTGAGGCCATCTAGAGGATACTTGAGGGGAGGTTCCTAATGAGTGAGCATTGATTGATTGGACATAATAAGTGCCCTGCTTGACTGAAAGCGAGTGAGAAAAGGGGGGGAGGAAAGGAGACTGGGGGGTGAGTAGTGGGGTTTGGATGAAAGCATATTTCCAATTGACCAGTTATTAGATCGGTTAGCGTATAGGTGAGCCCCACACCACTGCCAAAACCAGGCTGTCTCAGCCCAGCGCCAAACCTCATTTACCCTTCACCAGTAAATAATTACCCTAATGGCTATTGTGTGATACATGATGCAATTAAAGCCTAATGCAATGCACCTCACTTAGCGAACGTGTCAGGTCCCACACAACAGGCAGCGGTGGTCCTGAGCTAACAGGGCTAGCTACCTGACTGCCCAGTAAAGGGGATGTCCTCCAAAGCAGACAGAAGAGCTCTCCTAATCAGCTGGATCTGTCACCCAGGTGTGTTTGTTTGCCTGCAACCAGGGAACTGGGAAATATTCAGAGAGAACCGAGGAGGGAAAGCAGAATTTGATGCAAGCTATTCCAGTTAGCAGAAGAGGATATAATGGAAGAGAGGGCAGAATCATCAACCCCCATCCTTTCTCCCCTATAACCCCAGCTTCTCTTGCAGCTCCCCTCCTCCTCCTCCTCCTTCACCACCACCACCACCACACTCCCAACACCCCAGTCACTGTCAGGCCAAACACATGATGAATTGCCCTGTCAACAGAATTCATTCAGGGACCAATTAATTCAGCAGAAATGAACTAGAGCCATCAGTCGCTGAAAAACTCAGAGCAAAGAGAGCAAAGTAGCTCTCTTTGGAAGAAAGAGAGACAGTGTGTGTGAGAGGGGAAGAGAGAGAGGGAGAATGAAGGAGAGGGTGCCAGGGGAGTGCAGTGGAAGTTAGCCTGACAGGAATTGGTCATTTAATGCTTTAGCGCACTGGAGACAGCCCCTGTCATAGAGGAAGCCATGACAGGACTCCCCTGGTACTTTATTTATTAATTATCCAGAGCAGCAAGGGGCATTTAACTGTCTCACTCCAGGCCTGTCAACTCGACTTCTTGTCATTTCCCTTCCACAAACAGGTCCTTTAGAAACAAACCCGAATCAAAGGAGGAGAAAATGTAATTACTCACAGAGCAGATAAATATTTTTATTGCAGCAGCTGTTACATTACAAAAAAAAATCTATTTTGGTGCTTGGACTTTTTCAGAAGTGTGATTCTAATCATGATGGAGGAAACTATATCTTGCCCTGAGTTTTGACAGCTGATCGTCTGTCAGTAGCGAAAGGACAAAGAGTCAGGTCCGTCTTACAGCCACTTGATACAAAGCAACACAAGCAGCTATTTAAGAATTCACACGTATATTGCAGAAAAATAGATCATAATCATTATTGCGTAATGTACTATTATATTAAGCTTATTTCAGCTACATCTCCTTGCAACTTATTCTATATTTGCATCAAATTTGTCACTTAGTATAAAAGAAATTGCTCTAAGGAAGAAACCGTTTCCGAAAGGAAAGCAATCAATAACAAAAATTTTCTTGAAGACTAAAAAATAATAACATCCTATGTTGTCGTTTGCCAAGCAGATAGAATTCTGTTTTCCCTGCTGGAAACTCAATGAGCCTGTGGCTGACCTTTTCAGTCAAAGGTTTGATCTTTCCCTATTGTGTTGTGTTGATCAGCTGGTAAATATTTGATGGAACCTTTTCTTTAGCACATCAAGCATCTCGGTGTAACGGGAGCATGACGAGGCAGCTGGAAAGCTGTTTTTGCTATCAGGTATGCCCTACTGAGATCAAACAACAGCTGAAAGCATGAATAATGTCAATAATGTACCAAACAGCATTACAAAGCACTTTTATGAAATGGGAAATACAGAGAAATTACATCCAGTAAAACATTCAGTGGTACGTTGTGGGAGTTGCAAGTCCTACAAACTCCTTGCAGTGAGTTAATTTATGCATTCAAAGAAGGTGGTTTTAATCCACAATGGCATTAAAGTCACAAAACTAACTGAGCAGCGGCACCTGAGGACTGCTCTTTTCTGCAAGTTTGAAACAAAGCCGATGAAATTCTGAGGAAGCCAGGAATAAGGAGATGTGCTGCAGTATATAATTAATTAAATGAGACTAATTAGGAACATGAGAGCAGGTGCCAGGCTATGGGCTGACAGCAAAGACAGCTAGACAACAAGAAGGGGGGAAAAAAACCTATGGGTAAGGGGTGTAACGTGACAAGAGGAGGGACAAAGCAACTTTCTGTGTTTTGTCACATGAAACCTCCAAGGAATATATGTGACAGAAATTGTAGACCCAGACACCATGGGGGTCTCTCCCTTTGTTTAAGACAGATTTTCATTTCACCAATTTGGGGTTGATGCAAGCAAGAGATTTTCCTCCTCATTATTCCTGCATGTGGATTAAAATAATATATAAAAAAGAAAGACGGTGCAACTGAGACACTCACATATGAATGTGTGCAGTGGCTCACCAGAGATACCATAGAGATGTCACACATTTAGAATGTTATGCATGAAAAAAATGGGTTTGTATTACTCGGTGCACACCAGCTGGTGATTTAGAATTCAAGCAACAGAGTACCTGTACAGCTAAATGCAATTTTTGGTCATTCTTGGATTATAAAAGTAATGATTGCATATTAACCACAGTTTCAGACAGAACGAAAACATCACATTATTGATGGATCATTCTGTTACTTAAATAGTGCAATAGATGGAAGAAACAACAGTATTTTTGCCGCACAAAAAACCCCACATCCTCTTTTTCTGCTCTACCATTTGGTTCTAAACATTATGGAAAGTCCAGCCTGTTCAGTCAGAGACACTCAGAAGGGGCATCAGCCTATTTTATCACAATTTGCTCACTAACCAGTTACAAATGTGGCATGTGATGACAATAATGAGGCTTGATGTCACTTAGCCTTTGGGCCGTGTGTGTGTGGAATAGTAAAGCAGGATGTCAGGGTGCTGCAGGTCCTCCTCTCTGGCACTGAGAGGCCTTCTACACACGAGGTGACAGACACCTCGGTTAGAGAGAGAGCCGCCTCTCTAACAGCATTATAAATTACTGTAGATCCTATTTGTGTCAGTGGAGGCAAGTGAGGGGAAAATTCAACATCAGCCTATTTATTCATTTACTTATTCCCTGGCTCGGTCAGGCTCAGTGCTGCTGGAGGAGAGGAGCTCTGCTCCTCTCTGTAGTGCCACTCTGCCTCAGAACAAATGCTGTGTGTTTAGAGACACATGGGTATTTCATTTTAGAAGCACTGGTGATATCAGAGTCAATCAGGCCAGAAAGGGAAAAGCATTACAGCTGAATTTTCTTCACCCAATCTGGATGGAGCCCGCATTTTTACATATCCATAAAGCGTAAATAAAACCTGCAAGTGCAGACAGCATGTCTGCCCAGGAGGGAAACTTCTGTACTGGAATGTGGCAGAAATGTTGAAGACTTGCTACAATATATACTCTAAAATTGTAACAGGTCAAATTAATTGGGAAAGGCCACTTAATATATTTAAATGTGTGTACGTTGTCTGAATAAATATGGGTCTTTTCAGATTAATCACCTTTCTGGTTAATATCTGAAAAGTGTTTGATTGGTTTAGACATGTAAAACTTGTCGATGAAAAGAAATAAGAACAATTAATTATTAAGACAATCTTTTAAAAAGAAATGTAACTCTTGAAAAGTAAAGGATTTGGGAGATATTGCTGTGCAGTCAATAAACAGCCTCACCTGACTCAATTTTTGTGTTAACAGTTCTTACTTTGCGTAATCAATAACCGGTGACATGAAATGGATTTTGAAAAGAAAAGTAATTTCCCATCTAAAAATGCCACAAATTATATAAAAATACAAAGCAACCACAGCTCGATATGTTTTTGTGTAGACTGGCTAATTCACAAAAGACAAAAAAAAAAAACAGCTGCTAAAAAAGATGCAGAGCTTTCGTTAAATTATCAAGGGATGGCTTGGAGTGTGCATCATCATTAGTTTGACTAAGTAGCATCGGTCAGTGACTCAAGTAGTGGTAAATGGCACAATTAGCAGGCTGAGCAGGGAGAGGTATATTCAATTTGAAAGCCTTCTTTCTTAATCCATCTCCTGTGATCATGAGAAATGCTGAGCTATGGGCTTTTATGCTCAATGACATTAATCAGGTTAATTCAAAGTAAAATGTCAACATTGTAATCAAGAACTAGCACACTCCAGCAAAATGTAAATGTCTACAGATGCTAAATGTTAATGTCCGACAGCGTTCTTCTTCTTAGATCTATCTTTTTTTTAAATATGTTTTTGTCTTAGCAAATTGGCACATTTCCTGTTCAGCTGGGCATATTTGATTAAGAGCTAAAAGAAAAAGAAGAAGCACAGATTAGTCTGAAACCTACATAGCAACCAACAACAATGAATAGCTTAAGTACGGACACCCACCAGAGAAGTGTTGACATGCTCCCTTACTATGAATATGTTGTTTCTTGTTCTACTTCTCCCAGTGCCCCAGTGCTTAATCCCTCAGTGCACTTGCTCTGTAACCCCAGCAGGTGCAGTGGGAATCTATAAACACAGCTGGTGCGTCTCAGCATCAAAACCCTTACATCTACCCTCACCTCGCACCTCACCCCAACACAAGAAATACCACACATAACCTAGATTCATGTTGCTAGTTTTTTCTTCTTCTTTTTTTTAACAAAGGTGCATGCAAGAAAAGTGTTGATGTCAACTAAGTACAAGAACTCTGGAGTAATATTTTGTTGAGGTTAGGTGGTCAATGTCATGGCATCAATATAAAACATCTGGTTTTTGTGCAAGAATGATCATGATCGTGCTTTTAAACTTTAAACCTGACACTTTTAACTTGCCTCACCTGATTTTCTTTTTTATTTCTATTAGAATTACACTTTAGTCACAACAATAAACACACTGCTTCAGTGTATTTTCTTAATTTCATACATACAAAATGTTAAATATCAGAGTTTAGAAAAGTAAACAACACCTGTAGTTCAGAACAAGAGTTTTATTTGTCATTGTTAGGCAGAAGCAGTGAATGTATAAGAACCAGACACATGGAGCACCAAATGCCTCAAAAAACATTACCTGTGTGCAGAAGCCCTTATGTTTTTTTCTTACACTGTTAATATTGTGAAGCAACTATTTTTCATGACCTTTCCAAACCATGAACTTTTTGAAAACATATGAAGCTTTAGTTCTTAAACTGAAGCAAATTGAAACTAAAAACCCAAAATATATTTAAAAAAAAAAATTAAAAGGCGATATATAAGATAAAAAGTCCGTGAAATCTATTGTAACTGCAGGTCCCACTGAAACCTGTGCCATACCTATGCCAATTACTGTGACGGTGTTAATGCCAGAGGAGGAGGAGCTGCTATTTCATAAATGTTTGCAAAGCCAGACTGCATGGCTGCATGCTTGATTTTAAAACCTGTGACCAGTGTTGGGTGTAAGATGTGCCAAAATAATGTGTTGCTGCAATCACATTATATTTTTAGTAACCTATTAATGCAATGTGTTACTGTGCTAAATTCACTAATTACAGTACAGTTTTTCAAGTGCTCCAATCATTAACAAGGGTTCTTCAGTTGCCTGCATGCTGGGAAAAAGCAAAAGAAGAAAATGAAAGAAGCATGTTTTTTTTCTTTCTGTGCATTTGCTGCTATCACCTGATTTTAGTTTATGTGCTGGGAGGAGGGAAACGGTGGAGTGGTCTACAGCTTTTGGGGAGTGGAGATAAGGACATTACTTTTGTTTTGTTGCATGAAAGAACAAGAGTGCCATGGTGAAATGTAGGTTGTGTCCAGTACACATCACAACATCCACTAACAGTATGCTAACACAAAACCAGCCACGAACTCAAATTGATGTTAAATCTGAGTGCATGCTGATCCCAGCCGAGCAGACAGGCCCTGAGCTTAAATTTTCAGCAAAGATAAGATGAGCAGTCAGGCTTATAACATTGTAGCCTCCACAAACTTGCATTACTGTAGCGTCTTTGTCTCTACCTTACAATATAAAGCTTTAAGGTGACTGCTGTTGTGATCATATAAATAAAATTTAATTTAATCACTTTAAAGTCTGTAGAAACACCGATTACAAACGCTGCTCTGTGTCAAAGTAGAGATTAAAAAAACAATGATCAAAGAAAAATAAAAAAAATAAAATATCAGTTTTAAAGATGAATGTAAAGATGTTTACGTGCTTTGAACAATCGTTCAAAGAAAATTCAGATCTAGGCTAAAAGAGCTTGATTTGAGCAGAAATGCTTCGAGGTTTCTTGTTGAAGTGTTGAACAGTTCTCTCTTATGGTAACTAAGGGGGAAATGCTGTTCGCTCCCAAGGACTTTTTTATTGAAAGGCCGAGTGTCAGAGCTGTACTCAGCTTTATTATTACATAAATGCAGGATACACATTTTCATGATGAAAACGAGATATCTTCTTTACAAATGGCTGTAGCCGTACTTGCACTGTACTTATACGTTTCCTCCTCAAAATGCTTGGCGCCAGCTATTTTGCACTTAAGAGTGACATGATTATAGGGCATATGCGTATGCTCAAGTTACATGTAAAGCACACGTGCACTAATTAGTGTTTTTCCTTATTTTGTCCAGTACATGAATGTATCATTCATTGAAGTATTTGTGCATGGGAAAGCCTTTTGAATCAGCATGGAAATAGCAGACCCCACCACACTATATAAAGTACTATACACAGTAGCAACTAATAAATGTAAAAACATAATAACTGGCAGATATATGTTTGATAGATATGCAGACGTACACTGTAAGAAGGATATTTTACTAAATTGTAAGTTTAAAGTCGATTGGGCTGAGAGAAATACAGTGGTCATGAAAAATATATTGATTTGATTAGTTGAATTTCAAGCAATGTGGATCAGATGTTCATGGACAATTTAGAATTGTGCTGCATTCACTCCCCTATTGTATGCATATACAGCGATGTCACTACTGATATCACTCTTATTTAATATTCTACTTGGCTTTGCATTTTTACTTGTTAGAGTGTGGTAGTCTATACCTGCCAGGAAGCGTTAGTCCTGATTGCTTAGGAAATTCACCACTGCCTTCCTGTAATGAGAGTGGACAGAGGTTAGAACAGCTCAATAGAAGAGATAACCAGTCTTTGATCCAAACAGCCATGCAGAACATACAGGCAATACCATCAGAAAATGTACTGTCAGGAATTTTGGATTTTAAATTACACCTGATTAACCTGAAGTAAGGAGGAAGAGGAGTTTGGTGGACTTGGACAGGCTGAAAAGAAACATGCAGTTGGTTCACCACAAATCCTGTCAACTTTCCTGAAGTCTACTGGCAAAGCTTTGCACAAAGGAAAAATAAAATCCAGCTAAACACATTCATCAGTCGCTACAGCTAAAAATAAAATGCAAGCTCTCGCAGATGATGGATTTGGTATCATCCACCTGTCATTCACTTCCATTTTGTGAGCCGCAGAAGTGCGAGAACAGCCCTTGCTGATCAAGATCAGTGAACAGTCTCATGTCTGCAGATGTCTGTTGTGTTATTATTGGAAAATGTGCACGACTGACATCTCAGAAATGCCTGTTATTGCATAAAGAAGCCCGGGAGAGCCAACAAAATTCATTTTAAAAAATCACCAGAGGTTTAAGACACATATCTAAAATATTTAAGATTTTGTTCTGGATCCTTTTTTTTCACTTAATAATCACTAAAGACACCAAGCTAGGCATTTATGGGAAACTGGAAAATGTCTGAACATTTGCAACCACAGTAAATAATCCATAAACAACTGCGATGTAAACTTTGGGAAACATACAAAGAAATGATGCCCTGCTGTTTGGCAAAAGAGTGCCAACATGCCAGGATATTCTGTTGTACTCAATTGAAAATGTTTGCTTGGTTATTGAGTGCATGGTCGAAGATCTAGCAGTGCCTCTAAGATTTAAAAAAAAAATATAGCCCTTTACTTCAGCTAATTGAAGGTAATCTTGTGAGCCCATTTTTGGTACAGTGGAAATACTCACAAGTGAATGGACTCTCCACAGATGGGTTCTAGTTGAAACTAATGAGCTAACCTTCCTAACATTAGCACTGATGCCTGTGGTGATTTTACACATTATTTTATTATTTTAACCCTCCTTTTTCTAAGTAAATGCAAAAGTCAAACACATTTCACCCCATGAACACAGAGACAGCTAAGTAATAATCCTTCATAAAAGTTTGGTATGTCTAAATGTGGGTCTATCTACATTTTTATTCAATCTGGACTTGTTTTCACAAATATCATTGCCTTTTGACTTTTCTTAAAGCTGTAAATTGAAATTTAACATTGCTTCAAATCCCCCAGCTCTTGAATACTCACAAGGGTCACCTAAAAGGAACTTGATCAACCAGAGTTGTCACCCAATTCACAGCCTGTCTCTGTCTTTCAAAACACCTGAGGGGGAAAATGATTTCCTCATTGCCAGGCTAATGGCGTTCATTTCTGTTAATCTATATCCCAGTGTTTTCCAATTTTGTGGGTGTATCCTCACTCTCCACCGTCTATTATGCTCCGGGGACGGGAAGCGGCCACTTTCTCCCCATCTTGTGGCACTTGAATTAAATGGAAGCAACTTGATTGCTGGGAAGCACAGGGCTAAGTGAAAGCAATTAAGGCACTCCAATTCTTAGCCAAAAGATGGGGCACCAATGACTCAAGAGAGAATTAATTTGTATATAATGATATCATCCAGTCTTTTTATTCACATTTTGTTTCATGGCTCTTCTGGGCTCTTTTGTATGGGGAGTGCACGCCTCTCTTTGCATGTCAGGGAGATGAAAACAAATCTGTGCTTAATAGGTCCACTGTGGACAGAAGAGGTCTATTAGAGGAATGAATGGGACTGGCTGAAGACACCAGGAGAAAAGATTTAAACAACCAATGGCTGGGTTTAGACTTCTGATTGAGGATTTTAATCATTTCATTCCAGTTTAGTTCCATTTCTATTTCATAAGAACTGTTTATCATAGAAACCCCTTCTGAGGCTGATAGTCTATTCTCGTGCACCAAAAACAAAAATTCGGTTTAAGTGATTAAAAATCCTGTGAATGATGATGTTGACACACCAGCTCTTATATTGACATGGCAGCTTGATGCTTTTCACTGGACAAACAGCTGTCCTTGACTAGCAGCTGTCCTTGATGTAATGTGATGAAAGGCCAAAATTAAACATTGGTGCTGACTGTTTGTGTGCCCACTGCAAGCCAGTTTGGAAACTGACTTTGACACAGCACAGCTGTCTGCACTCATCTGAGGATTAAGAGACATCACAGTATAATGCCACTGTGGGCTATACTTCTCCAGGCAAATTATCAGCTGATTGGCCAAAAAACGTCCAGTTAAAAGTGTTTTGGGAAAACACCTTTTTTGGGACCCTTTGGCCCTTAGTGCACATAGCAACTGGAAATTAGTTTTTCCCAGTCAGTAGGCAACTGCAATTTCATTTTGTTAAGCAATTAATATGATTTGATATATTTTGATTCTATACATACACAGTATCTTTGAAACTAAATCCTATTCATGCTTGTAGTGGGTTTTAAGTAACTGTATAGTCAAACACAGTATAGTTACTTCTTCACTTTAGCTTATCATTATAAAGTAAATACAGATTGCATAGTGTAGTGACTACAGAACAATCAATATTTTGGTTGGTTTTACTCCCACAGTGCAGTTCTGTTTGCCAAGAGAGCAAAGTGCCAAGAAAACTATTACTTGAGTAGCACAGCTAAAACAGGTGGTGGAAAGGCTTTTAGTTTACCAAGTAGCTATTTGCTGCTGAAACTGTTGGTGATAAACAAACAGGATAAGAGTGGAAATGCCACTCAGATAGAGAAATCAGTGTTAACACTGGCAGAAAATTACCAGCACATTTTCCATTTTTTTAAGGATTTCTTTTTACATCGGACAGTCAAACTCAATGGAGAGGACTCAGGGATTTGAGAAGGTTCAAACGCAACCTTCAGTTAACACTGTTTATGCTTCCCATCTTATTAGCCAAATACAACCATATGGCTTCAAAGGGAAAGTATGCTGTCTTTGCAACAGTGGTTTGGGGGTTGTTTATTTATTCTTGGAGCTTTCTCTTAGATTTACTATATCTTTAATGCTCTTTTAAAGATTATTTAATCTGACTTCTTTTGTTTACCTTTGAACTTACATGCCTTTGAACTTTGCAGCACAGCCATGTGTGCTGCATGATGCATCATGGAGGTTTTATAACTCTCACAGTGAGTCAGCTGATCTTGATTAGTGAATCCATGTAGTGAAAGAGCCAGCTGATCCTCATTAGCAAAGCATTATCAAAGGATCAGGTGCATAACATATTATAACATATATTTCATGTTCACGCTGCCTATATAGTATATTTTTATTTTCCTTAAAATATACAGAGATATAAGGAAGTCGTGTTGTGAGGAAACTATAAACTATGCTTTTAATGAAATTCTAATTATCAACGCATCATTTAGACCTAAACAACATCTTTCTATGTGTTTTTATTATTATTAATTTAGTATATACTCATACATTTATAAAACACCCTCAGACATTACATTTGGTCTTATTACAATATTATGCATTATGATGAACTCTGCAGTATCACAAATGTTTGCCAAAGTTTGGAGCATTGACTTAGTTCAAATAACATACACACAATTAATTTGCGAGAGCAAATACAAGTCGTCCTCGTTACAGTTTTTAATCAGCATAGAAGGGAAATACTTACTCTGAGCAACTCTGCAGTGTTCACAGCAGTGCAAAATGTTATCACTGATATGCAAATGTTCACTGCAAACTGCATTTCTCAGTTTCATCTCTTCCTAAGTTAAATTAAAGCTAACGAAACAATGGATGGGGTATGCAAACAGCAAGCATCAGGTATCAGCCAATTACTGGGCTGTGCTTCATGAGACTTCATCCAGTATGACCAGTATGAATCACAGTAGTAATCATATTGCCTCAAAACTTATTTGGTAAGATAAATTATTGTTACATAGCCATATTTCAAAATAGACGGGCTGGGTAAATGTGCAAAGTGCTACAAATTAAATCCCATTTCTCTCCATTATGTTAGTGAGAAGATAATCTAAGGAACATACCTTAAAACAAATAAAAATAGCTTGTTTATTTTGTAATTTGGACTATCTGGCCTTCTAATTTTTGTTGGTTATAATTAATTTACTATGCACAAAGCTGTAACTGAAGCACCGTTTTTCTGGGGAAAAAAGTGTAAAGGAGTTCAAAGAGAGATAATCATCTCCTAATCACGAGTATGATGCCTTATAGATACTAAACGTTTGAGAGCAAACAATTTTCTCTCCAGCTGGCCTCTTTATAGATCATGAAAATATACTACTTAAATCAATGGGAGACATCCCACACACAATGGCAGCCCTGCTGTTCAATGATGGCTTTTGTATTGGGGGATAATCTAGAAAGGTCATCAATCATCCCATGTACCCTTCTCTGGAAAAAAGAAAGAAGAAGAAAAAAGACTGTCTGGTGTAATGTGCTTAAACATACCTTCCTCCTTCTTTTCTTTACAAAAAGAGGATGCATGTCCATGTGAATTTTCTGTAAAAACATGTACAACATTCAAAAGGGAATACAACACACTAAACACCAAGGGAGTCAATAAGGCAAATCGTTCCAAATTCACTGTCAGGCATGTGGTGAGACAGGCATTTCAAAGCAAAAGACTCCCTGGTTGAGCTGGAAATGTACAATTGACCCTGTCTGCCTTTTTCAGAATGGTGCAACATTATAACCTGGGGGAATGTGTTGTCATCCAAATGAGATAAGTTTATTTTCTGCAATGTAGCATTTGTTCCATCAGGCAGGGAGGCTATAAAGCTAGAAGGATCAGTGGGGAGTCGAGCTCTGCACATGTGGCGCGAACGAGGAGCCCGACAAAAAGGCTTGGCCACCGCCCAAATCTCTGCCTCTGCCTTCTGTGCGGGCCCAGCCTTGGAAGACAGGAGGCCACAATATTGTGGAACAAATTTCCTCTAATCTGAATGTGCTGGTCTAGAGCTCCAGTGGGAAGGCTGCTCTCCTGTGCCCTCCCCGCCTGTCCCACAGATCAGCCCAGTTTACCCTTCACAGTGCCAACACACTGCAAGACGGATGAGATGTCGGCGGGGGGTTAGAGCTGTCGGGATCTCAGCCCTTCCGTGGACCACTCATGTGTGCTCTCAGCAGGGCTAGTGCTTTGCCCTGGAGAAAGAAGCTGAGTGGAGAAGAGCTGGCAAGAGAATAGCCAGCTCCCACCTGCATCCTAAAAGCTTACAACTTTCACACCGTTTACTACAACCATAAGAGTGGAAGAAGCATGAATGGATTTATTTTTGTTCTTCCTTTTACAATGCTTAAATTAAAAAGAGATAGAAAAACAGATGGTGCAATCTGTCCATTTTCAGCTTAAACACCACTACAAAGAAAGCATACATAAAACATTTCTAACTGCAAGTGAGGATCCTCCTGTTGTCAAGGACTACATTTAGATTAAATGTAGTGCCAACGGCGCCAATGGAGACAGGTCACGTGCTCTGCTGGGGACTGTATCCATCAGCTTCTAGTCATTTTACAGCAGCATGCAAGGCTCCTCGGCTGAGGATTGATTGAGACAGGAAAGGAGTGGGAGTGATGAAATGTATAGCAGATAATTATTTATGGTGGCTGTATGAAGCTCCTCCTGGCGATTTTTTTTCCACGCAGCTTGTTGAGGAATAAACATTGTTTACACCATAAGTTTGAAAAACTTTTTTTTGTGACTTGTGTTAACTCGCAGCCCCTCTTTATTCTAAAAGAACGTTTGTCTTGACATCACAACAGATAGAGATATTTGACGAATGCATACAATTTTTTAAATGGCTGAAGTGATGTTTTTTGAAGGGGAGTTGTTGTTTTTCTTAGCTTTGCTATCCTGTGCACTAGGGCTGCTCAATTAATCGAATTTTAATCACGATTACAATCTGGGCTTTCAACGATGATTAAAAATGACTGAGCCGATTATTAGCCCCTCCCTCATTTATCCGCCACACCTTAAAGGCCGGTCCGTGAAAATATTGTCGGGCATAAACCGTCCGTGGCGCAAAAAAGGTTGAAGACCGCTGATTAAGAGGACCCGAGGGAAGCTCGGAAAGCTAAGCAGAAGTTATTTGGAGAGGAGAGTGACTGCCGTTGGTTGAAAAGAGAGGTAAAAAAAACTTCAGTGGTGTTGCACACTATTTTATATTATTTTTTAAAGTCATTGTTAACCCTTTAGATCCGGTCAGAGCAGCACGCTCCGTTTTGCATAACTATTTTTAAATCCCTGTAGAACCTGGACGTGTAAGCTAGCGCAATAATTTGTTTTGCATATGAAACCGGAGGAGTTGTACTTACATCTGATGCCATCAGCTTGTCCTCGGTCACGGTTTCCTTCCACATATAGCTTTGCAAAAACTGCATAAAAAGCGCTTGCAGGAACAAAAACATAATATTCCAGAAACACGCTTTGTCGATCCGATCAGCTGTTCGTAACACTTCCCACAGTTAAACAGACATCAGCGCGAACTGTCACATGTCCGCCATTTCCTGCCCGAAACCGGAAGTGACGTCATTTTCGCGGAAATTGTAGTTTTTTTACTTGTAGGCCTTAAAAGCCTATACTGGTCATGTTTGACTTTTCTGAATAGTTTCTGGGATGCTTAGAACTCGAATTGCACTGCTGGAAATAGTTTATTTTGATGCACCTGCTGTTTTCTTTGCAAATTTGCATCATAGGATTGTTTTTTCGTTTTTCCTGCAGTATATAAAAATTGATGTATCTCCAAAATAAAACTATGAAGACACTCAAAATAAATTTCCTGTTGTAAACTATTTTTTGCAACTTTTTTGTATTTAAAGTTTTGAAGGATAAGCCTCTTAAATTTCTCCAAGTAGAAATATATGCAAAAAAAACAAAAATGATTTTCAATTTTTTTTGTAGTTTATTGCACTTTTTTGCAATTAATGTAGTTACTATGGACTTAATGCATACATATTATTAAAATATGGGCTATAATAGTTGTATAGCAACTTGAAATGCTCCCACAAATGGCACTACAACATGTAAAAATATAATATAAGCTCTGGCGGACTTGGTTCTATGGTAGGTCTTAAAGGGTTAAATAAATATCGTCAAATAATCGAGATCTCAATTTCAGTGAAAATAATCGTGATTATCATTTTTGCCATAATCGAGCAGCCCTACTGTGCACTACCAAAACATTCAAAATCTGCCTGCCTCTTTTTAAAATTATTACTCCTTTATCATTATTCTTATTATTATTATTAGAAGTCTTTTCCTTAGCCTCACTGGATCGTACCAAAGTTCAGCTATTTTTTCAGCACAAAATATGTTGACTGATCCAAAATGTGATAGGTCCAGCGGTAAGTGTTTGCAGCAGCAATAACAGCCATTAAAAAGTATAAAAATTAGTAAAACTATAAAGATGTGCATGTTTATTTATGCATAAATATGGCCTCTATTTATACAAAAACTATATATGCATCCGTTAGAGAATTCTCTACAGGGTTGAAATGCAAAGCAACAAGCAACTTGCTTAAATAAAGGACTTATAATATCTAGTGTAAAATAACTGAAAACAATTTTGAATTCAGTAACAATCACTAGATAAGTAACACATGACCATTTTTCAATCTTCAGTTTGTCAACACATTGTTTAAAGAAACTATTACAGAAAATATTCTTCAGGCACAGTAGCTTAACGTCATACTGCTTGTTGTTCTTCTGTTTCCTGTCAATCAATTTTGTATTGATATTTATTACTAACAATCTTAGGAAATATCACTTCATCAATACATTTATTTGCACTGCACTGTTGTTTAAAAATGACATCGCGAGACTGTGAAGCAAACAATTTCTCATACTCCATTTCAAGCCAGCTTATAGGAGCCCATTCTAGGAAATTTTCCAGTTGCAAAGCCGAGCTGAGCACTGTTAAGCACCCGAGCGCACCCCGAGCCATTTTCCATTTGCAATAAACCCCGTTTGAAACGGGGCAGAACAACAGAAAAGTTGACTTGTTAACACTGGGAAAAGGAGGAGGACTTGTATGGTCTCAAATGAGCAGTCTGGGGCATTTTCACGCACACTGAGGGGTGGACAGGCAGGGAGGAGGAGGAGGGATGGATTTCCATAGCAACAGTCAAGTCCCCAGCTGTCATGTTTGGGCTGAGATAGGTGCTGTGAGCACAGGGACCACTTAACCCCAGCCGCACTTCAACTTAGGAAGTTAAAATGCTGCTGAGTGTCTGTGCTGTGCCTCACTTAAAATGCAAACTCTATACCCTGGGGAAGATAAGGGGATGCTTCTGAATTAACCCGGGGATACAGGAGCTATGCAGAAAGCCTGCTCTGAAATAATTAACCATCAATGTTTTTGGATGTCACTGAATTATGTGCAAAGAAAACACTGACAGTGAGAGCATCCAGAGAGGCACACAAACACAACGAGTTGCCGGTTTATCGCCGCATCTCACCTGAAATATTTTCACTGGTTAACAATAAAAGAACTGGGATCTATTGTTTAGTAACCCATGTAACCATACTGTCAAAAGTAACAACCTGAGGAGAATATTCCACAGCTGTGAAACATCTTCAAAGGTTTGTATATTTTCTATCTGAAAAGATGTTTTTTGTTAAATTTGATGACATACATCCCATCCTATGCTCACGAATACTAATTCAGTTTTTATTGCAGCTTTTGCTTAAACACTGTAAAAATATGCAGGAGTGGGATAGCTCTAGTCTACTGACCTGTGCTATCAAAATAAAAGCCCTGAAAATCATTTAAATACAATATTCACTTTGAAAATACTTTAGTTCTTATCATTTTTCAACTGTCCACATATTGGATTTAGGCTTTTGATGCTCAAATACACCTAAAGTGAATTGATGTCATGTCTGACACTACAAACCTTTGCTTTGTGAGACAATATTAGCATATAATGTGGGACTTTTTATGTGATCAAACCGACCATTGTAAAGGCACCAGCCTGAGAGGCAGTGAAATATAGATATATCTGATTTCTTTTAAATGTATTTTATCTGAGGCATTTTTTTCAGTAAAGAAAAATTGCTGACATGACATTTATTTAAAATCTTTCAGCCACTAAATAATCATTTATTTCAAATGTCTTACACGTGTAATGTGTTTTTCTTTAAATATGCATCAAGGTTGAATCCATCCCAACTGGCTGACATTTAGATGTGAGATTTGTACCATACATTTCAAATAAATCTGATGAACGTATTCCCAAAAGTCTCTTAATCAAAACAAATGAGTCTTAACACTTTATAGTCAATCTGGACATTCATTTTTGAAGAACAAAGAATTCTTTGACTTTCTGTAGTCTTTAAAGATATGTAACACTGTTGCTTCAACTCAATAAAAATATCTTTGAGAGAAAAAAGATATGTAACACATTTTGGTTACATTATCAGCTGGATAGTCTGCTGTCTGTTTCACACACACATTCTTCCTTCCAGCTAGTTGCAAACTGTACTGATGGCTGGTTAGAACCTCTTGTTGTTGCTTTATTTGTCAGATTTACCCATTTGTAAAACCTCCCGCAAAAGTCTGGAGATGTGGTGGTTTCATAAATCACAGGTCATTCATTCCAGGGATGAAAAATTAAGAGAGAGAAGAAATGCCACCAATTTTGAGATCTATTTTGCCTTGTTTATCCCAACTGTACATGTGGTGAACTATAAAGTATATGACTTGTTTAAAATAATACTACTAAGGATTAAACTTAAGCATAATTAAGGGTGTGCCTGCTGTTAGTGGTAGCTGGGTGTCGTTCTTTCTTTCTGAATGGTTGGTTGCACTAGAATTTGCTGTTTAGTTTCTCTGGTAGGGGCAACATGCTTTCTTTTTGAAGATGAGAAGATTTTTAGACGGTGGTACAAGGCTTTAAATTAGTAGTCCGAAAAACCAATGACATTATATACATCATTTAGGACTGCTGTATTCGGACGGATGTTTTTCAGTCACTGTTTGGTTAAGCTAGCAATGCTACTCAGAATTAGGGGATGACAATAGTTTGGGCTACAATTTCAAAATTTCTGACATTAAGGGACTGACAAAAATAGCAACTTTGTTAGGTACACCTGATCTGCTGTTCACTAGCAACCATCTTTAAGGTTTACAGAGAATCATCTTTAAAAGACAAAATATCAAGGAAGCAGCAGTTCTCTCTGAAAAAATGCCTTGTAGATGCTACAGGTCAGAGGAGAGTGGCCAGGCCATTTCAAGGTGATAAGAAGGCAGCAGTAACTCAAAGAACCGCTCATATTAACCAAGATGTGCAGAACAGCATCTCTAAAGACACCGAGCCTTGACGCAAGTGAGCTACAGCAACAGAAGAACATTCCTGTCAGCTTAGAATGGGAAACTGAGACTATGATTCACACTAGCTAAGCATCATTGGACAAAAGCAGATTGGAAAAACATTGCCTGGTCAGATGAATCTCAATTTCTGCTGTGACTTTTGGATTGCAAGACTAGAATTTGGCATAAATCAGAAAGCATGGATCTGTTCTGCCTTGTATCAACAGCTGTTGTAATAGTGTCAAGGACATTGCCACACTTCTGTGCTCCTTAGCACCAACTAAGCATTGATAAAATGCCATTATATACATCATTTAGGACTGCTGTATTCGGACGGATGTTTTTCAGTCACTGTTTGGTTAAGCTAGCAATGCTACTCAGAATTAGGGGATGACAATAGTTTGGGCTACAATTTCAAAATTTCTGACATTAAGGGACTGACAAAAATAGCAACTAAGCATTGATAAAATGCCGTAACTTACCTGAGTATAGTTGTTGACCATGCCCATCCCTTCATGACCACAGTGTACCAGTCTATCCTCTGATAGCTGCTTCAAGCAAGATAATGTGCCCAATGACAAAACTCAAATCATCTCAAACTGGTTTCTTGAACATGACAGAGAGTTAACTGTGCTCAAATGGCTCCACTGTCACCAGATCTCAATGCAGTAGAGCACCTTTGGGATGTGGTGGAAGGGGAGATCAATCTGCAGCAACTGCGTGATGCTGTCATGTTAGCATGGACTCTGAGGAATGTTTTCAGCATCTTGTTGAATCTATGTCATAAAGAATTAAGGCAGTTATGAAGGTAAAAGAGTGCATACTCAAATCAGTAGGATGTTCCTCTATGTTGGGGAAAAATGTTAAAGTGTTATTGCTTGAACATATGAAAGGGATGGCTATTTGTCATAGTAGCCTATCATAGCAGGCTGCAGCATCATGGAGACGGAAACAATAAAACATTTGTGGTTGATAAAGAACAGAACCTGAAAGATTAGAAAAGTAAATTAGCTTAAGATAAAGGCTGAACAGGGAGAAACTGCTTGTCTGGTATGTTCATCTGAAAGAGATGTATGGAACCAGGCTAGCTGTTTTCTGTCTCTTTGCTAACCAAATTTAGCTAGCAGTATTGTGAGACATGAAGGTGATATTAATCTTCCTTTTTATTAAATAATTTAATATGATTACTTTATATCTTATTTTATACCTTCGCTAAATCTTAAATTAAACTTGACTAAAGAGCTAAGTAGAGAGAGATTGTAACATATTACCACCAGGATGACATGTTGAATACAGCATATTAGCTAAATAAGTAAAACCTAGATAAATAGGCAATATCAGCTTCCTCCAAACCCACTGGGAAAAGTGATTTTTCTTTAAACAGAAGTGGCTATAGTTTGAACAGCCAGTTGTCTCTACATCCTCCATGTAACAGATATTGCTCGCGACAGCCCAGACAAAATGTCCCTGTTGTTTTGCAAGGGAAAATGTGGCATTGTCTCCGGATGGCGGTCCCCTTCTGGGTGTGAATGGCCATCTAATCAAGCTCTCCCTTTCACTGCAGCTGGTTTACAGCGAGCAGTGGGCTGACCTCTGAGGGGTCTCCCCCCCACCTCCCTGTCCTCTGGGACCCTTCAACAAGCTTTAGAGGCCAAATGAGGTGTAAGTCTATTAAAAGGGAGTTTGTGTGTAGATCACAGTCCCTCTGGGGGTGGGAGCCTTTGCCTTGTCATTCAGGTGCGGCTAATTTCCTTCTGCTCCACACGCAGACGTGAGGTCTGCCTGTAGTCCTCATCGGACTCAGACGAGACCCGCTGCTAGAATTTCAAATGACAGCATCTTGGAGAGGCAGCAGGTGATTTATTAAAACAGAACAGTGAAACAAAGAGACATCACCATAATGTTATGGATTAACAAAGAATACACTGCGACTCCACAGTGTTCACAATCCAATTCATTTATGAGACTCATAATGGCAGCTCAAATATCACTCTATGCAAATGAGATGGAAGAACAAACTGTAACTTTTTTTTTGCTCGTTTGTTTAAAAAAAGGATAGATTTGGGTGGAAATCACAAGTGATAAACATTTAATCTTTTTCAGAGCCAGAGAAAAAAAATACTAAAGGAGCTGACAAGGGAAAAAGAAAAAGTAGGAACAAAGCCACCAGCAATGCTTGAGTGCCTGCAAGATAAAATTTGTGGCAAATTGGTTGGAACTGAGGGGTGTGAGAATAACATGATCTTCTTACCAATCAGGATCCTATAAAGAGATCTGCCTATCTCATCTTCTGCTGAGATACTTTCACCCTTGCAACCCCAAACCACAGTCACAGCTGAGTGCAGTAACGTAATACTTGACAGTTACAGTGAAATCAGGACAGTGATATCATTTTCCTTGTGTCGCCTCCATATACCAGCATGCTACATTTGAAATGACACACAAACCGTGAGGTTAAAGCGCTGACTTTTAGCTACAGTTTCAGTGGATTTACATGTGTTGCATATACTGTAGGGGTTGTGGTCTCGTCCAAGGAGTTATTGTGGTGAAAGAGCAAATTGTTACCACGCCAACTCACATGACTCGGTCCAGCTGATCAGTGGTTCAGCTTCACAAGATCACAGAGTGAAGACAACCATCACCCACGTTAAACATCTGCTGACGTGTATGTGCTGAAAACCTTACGCAAAAAGGTCTTACAGCAGATATTAAACTAAAAGACATGTTTACGTTCATGTAGCAGCTACATCACTTTGACAAATTCACGCAGGGTGAATATTTTAGCCATGTGTTTGTGGAGTTTCAGGAATCTGCAGTCCTTCACCCAATGGTCTCAAAACATGTATTTTTAAATGATATGATAATCAGTTTGACTTAGGATCAAATGCGCAGGTTTACAGAGCCAACACAAGAGCCAAAGACTTAGTTCACCTCTGGAAAACTGGAAGAATTTCTTCTATAAAGTTAGAGTTAATCTTCATTTCTCATGCCTTACATTAGCTCATGAACATGCCAATCACACCAACAGAACTTAAGCAGAAAGAATTAAGGTTCATAATCAGATATCCACTTTATGTATGTGAAGAAAATTACACTGTACTGCACTTTATATAAAAAGTGCCCACTAGACTTGAGAGCTCAAACATGAATCCTTAAACATATTCATGCCACCTCCACAAGAGGCCAATCTGATATTCGGTTGAGAAAGAGCTTTTCTGAATCAAGCATTGACAGTGTTTGTCAGAGGGGACCAGGGTCAGCTGAGCAGCATTAACCTCTGGAAGACCATCTCTGTGAAGTGCATTAGTCACATAGAGGAGGAGGAGGGATATCCTGTAATAGATTATTGACCAGCGGGCAGCGGCCTGGCAGCACCATGTGGTCCTAGCCAGCTACTGACCTCTTCATCACAGATGGAGCAGCCCACCTGCAGTCCAGAGCATGCAGACGCACAATGCACACACATTGATTCCCACAGCACCATACCCCCAGCGACTAATGACAAACACACAAGTAATATTCGCTGTTTGGTTGCAAAACAGTTAGCAGGACAAGAAACCTGAGGGGTATGAAACTATATTCATTCATAGCTATAAAATGGAAGTCCTTGGCTCATCAAATTGAAAGTGGTGGAGAAACAACAATTGCTTCCATGAACTTAGACTACCTAATTAAAGGCAGGCAATTTCTCTCCGAGAGTCACACTCAGGATCTTTAATTGAAATCAAAATGAGTATCGCTGGAACACAGAGGGCAGGCTGGAGCACAAATGGGGGTGGGGATGGACACATCCTTTGCCGTTTTACTGGTCTTGCTGTCAGCTCATGTGACTTTATATTTGATTTGCTGATTGCCAAAAAATAGATTATGAAGTAAGCTTTGATTTCCCCATGGTTTGGACTTTTAACACCCCATGATATGGTTTGTTATAGCAACCCCCCACCCTCCTCCCTAAAAAAAACAAAAAACAAACAAACTAGAGAATAAAACAAATCAGAAGATAAACTGACTTAACCCAGAAAGACAAGCGCATCTCCATCTATTGCCGATATCATCTGTGCTCTGTTTCCCTTTGGCTCAGCCTCACTTTTTTTTAAATTGTTTGATAATTCATCTCCGAGCTCTAATTTACCCCCCGTCGTCAGCACTGTATGTTCGACCATTGTGTGAAACATTCAGCTGATTTTAAAATGAGCTTGTAGCATATAAAGTCTTTCTTCCAGGGAAAGCACCTATTTATGGACATGTTTGCTTGTTTTTCATCAACATTAACCCTTTGGGCAAGTAACGTCCGTATGCTGTCTTTTCAAGAGCAGGCCCAGGAACGTCCTTGGGCAGGAAGTCACACTGTTTTCGTTAGTCTGGTTCCTCAGTGATTCCTGCGGTGAAAATACAAGATAATTAATTGTGTTTTCAGTATCGGAATATGTGACCTATAGTATGGAACTTGTGTTATATCTCTGTGAAAAAATTACCTTGCCATTAGATGACATTTTAAGGTCATTTTACCCTGTAATCACATTTCACCATAGCACTACAATGTGCTGATCTTCTTTATTCATGTTAGAAGAAGGATATGTTGTAGCTAATCCTTGCGGTTTATTGTTTCAAAAGAACAATAAAGCTGATGATAATGAATGAAAATACTGAAAACACTGATTTCTAAGATCCTAACCGCAAACCCAAGGAGTCTGAATAGGACTAAATTTGCATACTTAGTCATTTTATTAGTGTTTTATTCCGGCAATACACTTGGGTTATTGTAATTTTATATTAGTATATAATAAGAAGTATAGTTAGCTTAGTGTCACACAGTGAGAACTGGGGGAAAATGCTAGCTTGGCTCTGTTTAGAGTATAACAACCACATATAAAATGTTAATCAGTGGGCTATAAAGCTACTGGTAGGCTGTTAGAAGAAGCTAGGCACACTATTTCACCCTGTATTCATTGTTTGTGCTTAGCTAAGATAATTAGCTGCTGACTGTATCCTAATAGTATTTAACAGTCCTCTTATTTAACGTGTGACATTAAAGCAAATATCTGTTACAGAATAGTAAAAGTGAAAGTAAAATATTAGGTTCTTGGTGTGGTCAAAGACCAAATATATAAAATAATTAGCTCTATTAAGCATTAGAAAACACAAACACCCACACAGTGAAGCAGGATTGAGAATACGGGGGCTATCAGAGCTGTACACATTACATTGACTGGTGGAGGTCTTCACTGTTTAAGTGGAGCTGCCTGCTGAGGTTTTCCTCCTCGGCTGCAGGCCTATAAGAGAGGTAAGTGGCGGTGATGAGACACTGTCCCCTGTGCCTCCTTCAGCTGCCATTCCCTTTAAATTGAAACAGAGTCCTGCAAATAAATGCTACATTCTGAGCAGGGAGATCGCCTCAAAGTTGCATTTCATATAAGCACCCATTGGGGAATTGGTCCCAGCACAGTCTGCTTTATTCGCTTTGCTTTTTGTTATTTATATGATGAAGGAACAGGGCTACATCAGGGTCATTCAGTCTTCATTTATCTTTATATGCTGTGTTCTGAGGCAAACTACTAAAGCCAGGCTGCCTATAGCAGTGAATTGTGCACCATGACTCCTTTGGTTCTGAATATTACGGACAATCTGATGCTTTCACCTCTTGTTATCAAAATGCATTAGTTTTACCCCTGTTCATTAGCTTTAAATCGTATCTCTCTTTAAGATTAATTGAAGCTGGAATAAAAGAAGATGGGTCCCAAGAGTGGCCCACTGTTTGTTATTCATGTTGGCCTGAAAACGGCAACAGTAAATCCTCCAAGTTGTTGTTAAGCTGGCTGTATTACCATATGTGTGCCATTTCCATGGAGTGACAGACCCCCCTGGATCAAATGGGGACTATTGATCCTGCAGCACTCCATTTCAAGTTAATTGTGCTTGAAATGAGGTGCACACACTCGAGCATACCTGCATTGGGAAGGCTTTATTTATTTATATTTGTGAAGGAACACGTGTCAGAAAAACAGCAAATATTCAATTCACGTCTTATTCAATTTTGCTCAAAAAGCCAGTTGTGCTGAAGTATGCTCAGAAGGTGGTTGAACCAGATTGAATCAGACTTTGATCCTCAATAAGGCCAGAGTTACATATGACTACAGGCTGCTGTGGAACATGTTTAAGCAATACGATGCAGGGATTGACCGAAATAATACCAGCAGAGTAATGATTTAACATCATCAGAGGAAAACAGCCTCATTAGTTTGTCACTTTCTCCCTTGTCTTTCCTCCCAACGCCTTTCAGCTTTAGAGGCTCTTTTCCCGGCTGGAGACTGAAGTAAACATGGCTGTAATATTTCAGTAAGGGTCAGGTTATATCTGGCCTCCCCCTGACCCCTATTCCCTCCAACACTAACAAAGTGGGCTTTAAGGTAACCAGGCATGAAAAGCCAAGCAAAGAGGCTAGAAATGCTGGAGTTCCTTAGCAGATGTCCTGCTCAGCCATCAGTGTGATCATGTGCCAGATTACGACTCTGAATACACACCGCAGCCGTCAAATCATTTACCCGAGTGCAGCAGCTGAAAGACTGAAAGTGGGAATTTAAACTGAAAAGAAGACGCAGGGGGTTAAATGCTTCAAATATAATCAAATCTGAAACAGATCAGATCTCACCCTAAACATATTCTCATGATGTGTTATATAAGCCCAATAAGAAAAAAGCTCCACGTCCTGCTGTGTAAATCACAGCAAATTCAGTAATAAAAGACTGTACTGAAAGGAAAACATATTGTGAAATGAAATGAACTGGTGGTTAAAGGTGGACTGATCATTTACAGGTTAAGGTAGCTGTGGGTGTAATTCCATATTTTCTACAACACTGGCAGCCACAGCCTCACTGACTGTCAATGGATGATATCACTGCTGCCTCCACCAGCCCCAGGGGCTCTGCATGGGGAAACAGCACAGCACCATTTATAGAACAAACCCCTCCCTCGGTTTGTTTATGAGCCTATTCTTTTATAATAGTATATATAAATAAGTGAAACTGTGTAATGGATCGCATTAAACAGGCAGGCATATTGAGGCAGGATTTAATTTGCATGCCAGATTAGCTTGCTATTGGTTGGGGCAGTGCCGTAGGGCAGTCTATTCATTAATAGGATCTAGTCTCTTCAAATCCATTAAGTCAATTGAACCCATACATAATCTGATTTCAGAGGCACCATGTAAATGTTAGTGATACGCCTGTTCCAGGACAGGCCTTTGCACTCCCTTAGGTGAAGTGGTGTGTTGGTATTTGTAGGAGTGAGAGGGTGAAAAGAAGACCAAAATCCACACAAAGTATAACATGTGTTGCTACCATATAATAATGGTATCCTAGCACAAAGCAGCACACAGGTGATAAAACACAAGAACTTTTTTATTTTTTATTCACTTCTGCTACTGTGAATGGGGGGGGGGACACACTGCTAACAGTGCTACAGACCAGCCAGGACCAGCATAAGAAAGAGGCTGCTTCTCCCATATAATCTAAGATAACATCAACAGTCAGTCCAGACTCATTGCAAAAATACAGTGCTTAACAAATTTATTAGACCACCAAAAAATGTAAGTTTTATGCCACAGCTGCCCTGAATAAACAGTATTGGTAATTACCAGAATAACTTATGTTTCTGTAATGGTTAATCCACCAGTAATATCTTTAGACAAAATGATATTTTTAATGCTAAAAATTGCTTTCTGACCAAAAAGTAGAAAAAATAGTAAAATGCATTATTATTTTCTGATCAGGATGCCAAATTAGAGTTATTTACTTCTATCTATCTATATGTATACAGTTCAAATTTTGGTTTAAAAAAAAAAAGTGAATTTATTTTATTTTTGCCTGATAAATACCAATATTACTTTAGTTATCAACAGGTTTTTTTATTTCTAGAATATTTCTGCTTCTTGTTGCAGGTGGTCTAATAAAATTGTTAAGCACTGTAACTTTGTCTGTTATTAGGGCTCATAAGAGATTATGTCAGTAGCACACTAGGCACACACTAGGTCATTTCAGATCACAGAGTATGTGTTGTCTTACAAACAGCCCGATTCTGTTACAGCAAGAGACGTCACATGTAACAAATTTTGTTGGCGCTGTACCAAATTTTTGGATTTCCTGAAGAAAAAAACTAACAAAAAAATAACTGAAACCACCTAATGCATATGCTCTGGTGTAGAAAGCACAAGGCAAACGCTTTTTGTATCTTGAACTCTGCAACCACAGACCATCAGAGGCAGTGACTCCCAGCCACGTTAACAAACTCACGGGTGATGCAAGGGGGGTCAAGATGACCTAAATCCTTGTTTGTGAGGCTGGCTGGTCAGAACTGAGGAGGGGAACACTGCTGGAGGCACTCAGAAGACAAGCCTCGACATAGTCCAGGTCATGCCTGAGTGACCCGACTAGCCCCAGATTTACACACTGTACACACCCCAGCATCTGGGCCAACAGGGAGCTGCGCATGCACGTGCACGCGCACACACACACACACACGGACCCAACACACTGATACACATGCAGACTGTAGACGTGTAGAGAGGACAGGGACTCACCATTGGGAAATCTATACAGCTTATAATTGGGGGAGGCTACAGAAGGAAGAAAAGAACCATAACAAATCTACACAAGGGTGCATGAGGCTAAATAGACTTGAATGTCTAAAAGTAGACTCAAAAACTGGAGTGATTTCAGGAGAGGGTAAATATATATTTGAAGGCGGGTTATGAAAATGATCTAAATATATCCAATCCATCAAATGTGACACTTACATTGTCTCCAATCTTTTTCTTGGCATTGCTTCTCAGCTTGTTATAATTCCATTTTCTTAATTGTCATACAAAGAAAAAAGTAGCAAAAGTAACTAGTTATAGGTATATAGTGCAACATTTTAAATGAAGACTATGAGACAGTTAAATATCCCTCACCTGAAGACTCAAAGACTTCATTTACAGTCCTTAAACTGTACCACAGTGATTTCTGTGTCAGAGGATTTGTCACCGCTGCTGTGAGGTCTTCCTGCTTTTGAAAACACACAATGGGGGAAAAATTAAATCCCTGGAGGAGGATTTAGGCACTTATATAACTCCCCAATTATAAAGTTTTTTTTTTTTCTTTACGAAGCCTCAGTGCCCTCCCTTCTGTTTATATGACTCACAAATATCTAATACTGAACTGTGTATAATGCCAGTATGCCCACATGACTGCAGAAAAGGCTCTTTCGCTTTCTGCCCGACTGAGTCAGGCATAATGGGAGCCTTGAAAAGCTGCAAGCTTAAACCAGCACAGTCTTGACAAAGCCTTGGTGGCTTGCTGGGAGGCTGTGCATCCTAGGAAGTTGCCAAAAAACTAATTTTCAAGAGCACTCAGCATGGTCTTAAAGCTATCTAATGGAACCACACCCCTACTGGACGTTAAATACTTCACTCCTGCATGGGCAATTTGCTGACAATGATGAAGGAAATCACCATGTCGGCTATTAACATTTAAAAGAAAAAAACATAAGAAGCAATGCAAATAACAGTGTCTAACACCTCTAACAAATGCTACATGACCAAAAGTATGTGGACATCTTAATATTACACTGAGATCCATCCATTCCTTTTCCTCTGCTTATCCAATTTATGATTGTGGTGGTCTAGAGCCTATCCTAGCTGTCACCCGGTGAGGGACATGGTGCACCCTGGACAGGTCACCAGTGTGGAAGAGGGCTGATATTAAACCCATATTTGATTGGTAAACTTGTTAAACTTGGATTAAGAAGATTTTGGAAACAGGCTGCAGATATTTTTCACTCACTAAGCTACAAGGGTTTCAGCAAGGTCTGTTACTGATGTCTGGCTCTTAGTCAATGTCCCAGTTCAGACTGAAGATGCTGAATAAGATTGAGGTCTTTTTACGCTTACCATTTTGAATTTATCATCTCAGTCTCTGGTTTTACACTATCTAACACAACATAGTGTCAGTTTTGTAACTTTTGCTCTTTATCTGAGTCAGAAAGAATTACAAAGCAGGTTATGATAAATCAGTGGCTACTATATGAGCCCGCACTGTTTCTCAGTTTATCAGTCAGATCCACCCATCGTTTGTCCAGTTTCAAAACACCCAGACTAAAAAGGCCAAAACACTCAGCTTGAAGCTCCATGATGGGACTTCACTTGCTACTTAAGGCTCTAATACAACATCCTAATGTGATTTAACCAAAGAGGGTTATCATGTTAGATTGTTTTTCATATATATTAGGATACATGAAGTGGTTATTGCATCTTATTATGTCTTGTATTTCACTCAAAAAAGTATTTTTAGAGTGATTGCAAAAAGCAGCTTGTTTCTGAATCGAGTTCAATTTATTTCTAGATATATACAAAGCTTACTGAGAAACATCCCTATTACCCACAAGCCCACCTCACCCCCACCGAAAAAAATGAAGAAAAGGAAAGCCCTGAACAGTGAAAATGAAGGTTCAATTCTGCTGGTCACTCCGAATATGGATGTATGTCGCTACAGTTACAGGCAGAAACAAAGCTAATACAAGTTAGAGTCAGAAATAATCCCAGCCTAAATAAAACCATCAAATAAAACCTTGAAAATTAAAATCATCTTGTCCGCAGATAGAGCTCAGTTGACGAAATTCATACATGATCTAAACTTTTGTTCGACGCAGGCCTGGTCAATGTGATTCATGTGTGAGCATATTGTCAAAGAAGAATATTTAGTATTTTTCTTCCTTTTTTTAAGGACTTACTTTTTGATAAACCACAGTAACACTAAGTCATCGAGCAGTCCAGGCCCCCTCTCAACCTTCAACCTGCTGGCTCAAACCTCCCTTTGCCCTCTTCTTATATTTCAAGTCACCTTGATGTACCTGTTTTCTTGTCTGTGGGTGGTCCGGCTGGTACTAAAACAAATTCCCTTCCCCCCACGCTGGCAGATCTCAGCATAGAGTACCTGTTTATCCGATTTCAGGAAACGGCTAAAGCTGCCTGCTTGTTGTGCAGTTTATGTCTCTGGTATGAGAGGCAGGAACGGATCAAGGGTGGGCACATGGGTGGAGGGGATCATTCAGCAAAAAAAGTCCCCTGGCCAGGCCTCTGGACCACCTAACCTGTGGCTTCTATTCCTGACCCTATAATGTGTGTGTGGGAGGGGGGATATTACCGTTTCGCAGACAGTGCTTCCCCATATTCCCTGACCCCACAGAGACATTACAGTGGGCAAATATAAAGCAGGGCTTCATGAAGCCTGAGCTTATCTGGGCTCTAAAAGTATGTGAGACATGCCTGGGAACAAAAGGCCGTCTCTCAGCCTGGGAGCAGGCCAAGGGGATCTCTTTCAGCAGCCACAGATTGCCCTGTGTTTTCTTAATTGACAGACCCAGGCCACATTTGATAGAAATGACATGCAGCTGGCAGGCAGTCCTGGCCGTCCAGGTAGACCACCTTTCAGCAGGAAAATTGTCCTCAATCTACTTCATAAAGATGTTCGATGGAGGTCTCTCAGGCTGCGTCCTAAACATATTGTGCTGTGGTAGGTTCACCTCACTGTGGCTTACACCTGCGTGGGAAAACTTGGTTGCTTCAGAAAGTGGGGTCAAATTCCTGTCTGCATGTACTCCACTAATGGGCTCGGGGGCAAAATATTAAAAAGCATGTAAAAGTCAATTTTTTAATTATAAAGTGACCAACAGTGGCAGCGATTGTCTATTCTTATTCTAAACATCCACATTTTTAAAAATCCTTTTTACTCTATTACATGCATGTTTACTACATAACCAGATTCATTCTGGTATATGTCATGTTATAGCTACTTTTGCCACATAAATTCAAACTGTCTAATCTATACTTTGCTTTGTTTTAGTTTGTGTCGTCCCATCCTACTTTAGCATCCCAAGACGTTTTATTCAGCATTATTTGTTTTTGTTATTACTTGCACTTTGTGGATCCTAAACAACATTTTGTTGGACGGTTGTGTAGTAAAGCTACTTCTTACTGCAACTAAATGCTGGATTACAGTGGATGTATGAGAATACTTGAAGCTAAATGTTCCCCTTTTTCCAGTCTAAGGAAAGCATGTCCTCAGCTGGCCAGAAACAGTAGTGCACCCTTTCCCTTTTTTAGACCTGTCAGTCAAGCCTTAAGGATGGAGCTGTTCTTTAGCTTTGTTTTCATATTTAACTTTCAACTTATACTAAAAGGTCAAGCAATTTTTGAGCTATTTTGTTGGGAATTTTGGGGGAGGAAACTTATTATTCTTCAAAATGAACATAAAAAACATCCGGCAAAGACATAAGTCTTGCACTTCTAAATAAATTAATTTCATAGTACAAAAATTGACTTTTAAGGGATGAAACATTCTTCTTAAAAGGTACAGTACTTACTTGATTAACTTAATTATTATTATTACTTAATTATTTACTTGCTTCTTGGTATTATCTTACAGTCTTATTATTTATTACTTGTAAAATATTAGTTGTGTCTCTTTGATTCACTGTTTTTGCCACCTATTTGGTCAGGATCAGTCAAAAAAAATACATTTTTAAATCTCAGTGATGCTTTCCTGGTGAAATATAGGTTATAAAAAAAGATTCATCATTAAACTACAATCTCATAAGTACAGTACATAATACAGTATTTACCTAAACCTATACAATCCATATTTATGCAGTGAAATATTATGAGATAAAGTCGACACGGGTATCGTCCTTTTAATTGTATAAGGATCCCAGAAGTCTAAACCTAGATTTTTCATCCAGTTGTGGAAGGTTTTCTCCATGAGGTTTCATAGTAATTGGCTGTGTTAATTGCTGGTTGTCGGACTTGGAATTTAATGAGTATGGTTATTTTTTATTGTACACAGGTGAGTGAGTGGTTTCATTTAATGTCTGACTGATGTCTTCCTTTGTTCTCTGGGCTTTCTTGAAAATTAAATTTACCTTAGCAAGACTGGCAGTTTAAAAGTTCAAAACACGCACTGATATTTTTAGTCTGTGTATGCGTATTATACATTCACATCAACAGATGGAGTTAAATAGACCTCAACAGTTCTGAAAACTGCAACCACAGTGATATGCCAGTAATGGCTAAACGACAAACAGAAAATGTCACAATGTCTTTGTCGCCGCACATATTGTCAAAGTCTCCTGTGTACATTTAGAAGCTGGGAACCCCAAACTCCTGTACTCCACTGAGAATAAAACTGAGCCATATGGCCTCCATGTCTCAAGCCCCCATGATCCACCCAGGCTGATTTCCCATCCGGTGTAGAAAAAAGGATTTCAGGGTGCCAAACAGTGTTGGTCCCCCGTGGATATTATTGGGCCATGGAAGATAAGGAACTACCCATCCCAGACAGCCAGTTTCCATCAGCAGATAAGAGCTGAACCTCCACTGATGCACTACAGGCCTGGTGTGCTCTGACTTTAATCTTACAGCATTCATCCAGTATTTTCTTAGCAGCTCATTATGAATATTGTTTGCAAATCAATCTATTAATAGTGCTTATATAAAAAAAATTTCCTATCCTCTTTTACTACTTGAAGCCATATTCTTTCATTTATTAATGACACGCTGTCTTCACTTAAATATTAGACTAGAAAAGTTTAAGTATTTTATGTTCAAATTCAGTTGCTAAAGAGATTTTTACAGCTAAACTTTAATACTTTAAAACTATTAAAATATATATATTGGCATTTATAATCATATCAACTAGATAATTTTGTGTTAAAGTAATTTATTGCCTTGTCCAAGAGTAATTGTTTTCGTCAATCCTAGATGACAACAATATCTCCTCATCTTAAATTTGATACTTTAAGGACAGAGATATGAAAACCTAATCTCCTTTCTAGCATACGTTTCCTTCAGTCCTACTCTTGGATTATTATTTTTTTTTAATCTAAGAGGCCCGACAAAGGGAATTTTTAGGAGAGATGGGTCACAACTTCCCTCCCCTACTCCTACAGATGCTGGTTGGTTAATGAAGTAACAACAAATTGGGCCGCACACTAATTTGGAGTGGCGTTTCTTGGCCCCTCTTGGCCCATAGAGATGTGTTTCATTTTCTTTTATCAGTGATTCAGTCATGTGGATTTACGCATGGACGCCTCTGTCTCCCCTGATCGCTGTGCTAATGGAAACTTCGTTAATGTCATTAATCTACGGGCCGAGGCATGTACTAAACACATATTTTGCTGTTTGTGCTCCATTTGTCAAATAATGCTAAGAGCCTCCTTTATAGAGAATGAAGCAAGGCAAGAGAAATGAGACAGAGGATGCAAGCACTGTGAGATGCCATGGTGATATTTTGCTCTCTTTTTTTAAAAAATAGTCCATGTAGCATTAATCTAATTATTCCTTCCAACGTGTTGACAATATCAAGCTACAAATTATCATATTCACTCAATTCTGTACAAATTACACACACGCTGGTGGTCTGCACAATTCAAATCTCTAACCTTTGTGAAGTGTATTTAAGTTACCTTTTTAAAGTCAGATCTTTGTCTCCCTCCACAAGAAAAGATGAGCGAGCCTCCAGCATCTTTCAGCGTCCACTAGGCATAACAAGATGTGACCTGTGATTACGCCAGAATGCTGAACTCTGATCTCTGTTGCCTGAAGGACACAAGTTCAACACAGTTACTTACAATTTAGCAGCTCAGATTAGTCAGAGGGCAAAATGCTCCTGCCAAGATGAATCCTCATCATGCATACTGTATTCTCTATTAGGTAAATCAGTGTGTTTATAGTGCAGCCAAATTGAGCGAAGCTTTAAAAAAAAGGCCTCAGTCCAAAGAGAGGGATAGGTGGGATAAATATCACATGTAAAGCCCAAGAAGTGGCTTTCTTATCGGTTAGATTTAGCTGATAGTGTGCAGGAAAGTAGTGAACTTCATATATATAAATAAAGAAGAAGAAGAAGAAAGAACAAACATACTGACAATGTCAGGTTCACTGTTTCTGAGCACATGTGGGCTTTGATGAGTGGTTATAAAGCTGAATTTGAGCTCAGATGGAAGAGTTGCTGGGTTAAGTCAGATGAACTTGACTGGTAGGTTGCACGAATTACCAATCAGAAAGACAAAGCCTGCAACAAAGATCCCTTACAACATTTACAGTATTTAGTTACAGCAGAGGTCACTGATACAACGAATATTTATTCTCATTATCTGTTATATTTAGATTTTATACTCATTTACTATTTATTTACTGTTTCAGTCTTAATAGTAGTTCCCATGTTTGATCAGTTTCTCCAACCACACAACAAAAAATTTTACATTTGCATTGTATGAAGCAAAACAATTTGCACATTTTTTAGCTGGACCATAACAAATATAATTAATCTAGTGCAAAACTGTTGTCCTTAAAATCTAAATCTAAACTATATATAGTTTGCCACAATCACTCATTTTACAACACAGCACCACAAATGCTGACTGTATAAATCTAATCCCAAACACTAACAGCCCACATTCTCCAGGCAAGTAGTAAATCGCTGTGAGTCACGCTCGCCGGGATGCTCTATTCATTGAAGAAAATGGCAAAAATGTCTTAATGAAGAGATAAACTATGTGAGTTCTAACTAGATGACCATGTGCTTCCTGTCCAGTCTGCAGCAAGGAGTGCAGCAATTAAGCAGATGCTAATGGGTCTGACAGGTCTGAGTCCAAGGAAAGCTTCAAATGTCGCTTCAATTGGATGGTGCACTGAAGACGTCTTGTGTGGCACCGTCATTCACTCCGCTCAAAGGCTGAAAATTCAACAGTGCCTAGCTTGATTCTCCACACTACAGTCTTTTTTTTCCATTAGTCTCACATCCATGCCACACATATGAACTCTGAAGACCTGGTGATTTCATCGGGATGTTTCACAAGTACATCAACACCTTCAAACTCTTCCTAAAATGAGCCGCGCAGATTCTAACATACATGTTTATTCATGCTGAATTTTTAAATCCAACATTATTTCCTGCTTGGTTGATCGACATTTTGATGGCTACGCTCACAAAGGCACTTTAATGTTGTCATTAGTTATGCTTCTCTGGTGGCCAAAAGATGGATCCTTAAGTCCCAGGATCCAATAAGGTTGTATATGAATGGTTGGAGGAGATAAACTACATCAAATAAATGAAAGAAGACGAAGGGAAAAGGCCTGTTAATTAAAAATATGAAAATGAACAAAATCTCTGACACAGTATTGGTCCCATCTGAACAGCTACAGTAATTCTCTCTTCACCTCATATGAACTTCATTTAATTAACAGAGGGCTGAAAAGTATCCTAAACCAATTTCTGATTTCTTGAGCAGGATCTGGTTTTCATTCACGCTGCAGATGAAAATAATATTCTGCATTCAAGTAAATAACTACAAATATTCCTGGATACATTTAAATGAACTTTTATTACTCAGTTGACTGATGCTGTGAGTGGATTTTTTCACTTGTTCTTCCCAATTCATACGTGATTTAGCTTAAGTATTTAACTCAATGCTTTGGGGATAGAGCACAAATGGGAAACATTAGTATAATGTCAACAGACGCATGCATAAAAGTACAGTGTAAAACATTGTGAATTCATAGAGTAAATGTCTGTTACAGGCTAATGAGGCTCAAATTGCAATAACAGTGATATTGTTTCTTTTACAAACATTAATTTAAAGAACAATTAATTAAGTAACTCAACTTTTTACAGACATCATCTGTTGTTTTAAAACTTGTTTTACTTTCTAGGATTGCTGATTTGTATACATATTTACTTGTTTTTAATCACTCCTTACAGTGAGCATTTAGAATTTGGGTAATGTTCATGCCACTAGATGTATGTGTAGAAGGATGGATGTGTGTTGCTACAGTAGTGAATTCTTTTTTTTATTTTTTCTGAGTGATACTTCCTTACCAGGAAATCGTTTGCGCCAAGGATATGATTGTCTCCAGATCCTTCAGCAAAAGGAAAACAAAGACTGGATCTTTGTCATTTTAATGTACTGTAAAAACAAGACAATCAATAAAAATTGTATACTGTGGCTAATTTGTCTGTTTGCAGAAGGAAGCAAATAATAAGAATCTGGATTATTGTAAATGAATGGTTCCTGTCATTTCTGTCAGTGTCAGAGAAAACATAAGGATGAAAGTAATTCCTGATTATACTAGTATGAAAGCGGGATTAGTTTGTGTTTCCAGATTTCCCTTACACAGAAAAATCAGAGACAAATATAAGAGAAGATGACAGCTTTAATTGGTCTGTTCCAGTGAAAACATCTTGACATGGCACAGTTGGAACGGCACAGGTGTAAATAATACAATTAATGGTGACTGGATTGCGTTTAGCTGCTTCACTCTCAGGTTAAAGGGATTTTGTATGGCGGCTTCCGACAAAGTCAAGATCAAATAATGGAAACAGAGAAGTCCTGAAAGTGCATTTCAAATATGCAAAAGCAGGTGTGACTTCAAAATTTGGCTTAATTAGTTAGTCCCTGGCAATATTAGAGATCAATTTGAATATTTAGAATCAGATTCAGGGTGAAAAGATTGCAGTGCTCAGTCTGACAGACTCGAATCTATCTCCTGGGCCCAAGATTTTTTTATTATGTGGCTATTAAAACTTTTAATAACTATCTAAACTGGCACTGGCCATCTAGACATGATTTTGTTTTGCAAAACGAAATAAACCATAACTAGAGATTCTGAGAACTGAGCCATCAATAATACCCGTACATCTATGTTTTCTGCAATAGCATTTAATAATGTCTGCTGTGAGGAAGGCCTCTGTTTAATCCTTGTTAGTTAATCAGCTGCCACAGCAAATATAAATGAAACTCAGGTATTCTAGTAACAGGTAAGTTACTATGTCAGCAAGGACTTTAAAAGCAGCCAGAGATTAAAGATGGATTTATTCTTTGTATTAATAAGTACAATATATTAGCCAATGCCAAAGGCTAAAACTGCAGCAGAATGAACCAACTTCACTCCTGTGCCTTGGTATAAAATGATCAGTTGCTATTGATCAATAATTTAGACAAGTGCCAGATTATTGACAGGAAGACAAAATATGTTTGGCTGCCTATGTTTGAAAAATCCCCCCACACACTCAATCATTAGAACTGAAATTGCTCCGCGGTATATGATATCGCAGCAATGTTTCTTTCCCCCCCTGCAGATCAATGCTAATTGAGGTCCTACATGATGAATGTAGTCTGAAATGTTTTTAACCCACTGACTGCTGAGCAGCAACAAACATAAGCAACTGCTGGGCTAAGTTAAGGCTGAAGGTGGGTATTTTGTCCTATTTGCATATATCAGGATACTTCATCTGTTCTGCAGGAGAAGTAGTCTTAACTCAAAATCTTGCTGAAAGAAATTCTCTCTCTGTTTGCCTAAATCTGGATGTTTACACCACCATATGCAACATGAATTGAAATTTCAAGATTTACCTTATAACTAATGACACAGTGAAGCCTCCGCTGAGGGACAGCGATACAATATGATGATCAGCACAGCCAACAGAAGGATGCCGGTCGATCCCTGAAGCCCTTCAAAAGCAACTCTCTTGGTGCAAATTCAGCTTGTGGACAGCACACAGCAGATGGGGTAAACCATGCCATCAAGTGGAAAATAGACCTGTTGTGTTGTCACGGAGACAAGATACAAGATACAACAGTCTGCCAATTGGACCACCAGAGGAAACTGTAAGGGGGATTTTTAACAAGTAGCAGTAGCAACAATATGAAGCCTTTATTCTTAACTTTATATTCACTGAGTCAAAGAGCCTGTTTCGGTTTAAGACAGACTTACCTGTCAAACACAGTTTCTGCTAAATTTGAAAAAGATAGAACTGGTGTTTTTCCTGTACTATTGATGCTGTAGTGGGAAATTTAACACCATGCGCTTTTTCTCTCATTTCATGTTCTGTAGTGTAAAAGTCAAGCAAAGAGGATTAAACTGACAAATATCCTGACTCACTGCTGCCACCTTGTGCCGGTGAAGGGAAGAGGCCAAGCCACTTTGCAGTCATAAAATTTTGTAGCGATGCCATTCACAGTACGGAATAACATATATATGAGCTCATCTACACTGATTTGAAAAAAATACATAAATAAAATGTGGGCCTGGGCATTTTCCCTTTATCTTAAACAAGATATATTTTCGTTATTTTAGCGTCTGATCCCACAAAATGTAATTCAGATAGTTTCAGCTCACTTTATTTAATATAATTATAAATTATTCACTTCAGTGGCAGGAAAGCAGCACTTTTTCCCTACATGTAAAGAAGGAAAAAACGAAACTATCCTAGTACTATCCTGATTTCTTTTCTTTTTTCATAAAAAGAAGCACTTGCACCAAACAGGTATTTTCAAATTTATAGGAGGCGGTAAGGGCGTAAACAGACAACTCCATCACAGCAAAGTCAAGTGTCATTTTTGGCAGTATTTCACAATTTAATAGTACTTCCATAATTCATAGGCCAACAACATGTCAACAGGTCATTTTTACAAAAGCCATTTAAGGGATTTAATGGGAAATAGTCATAATAAATTCTTATACTTATTCAAAAGCTGTGTATTTATTAATATTATGAATTAAAGGGGAACTTCACCCACATCACAGAAAAAAAAAAATTCTACTCATTACACTGTACATGTAACCATGCAATTCATCTCAGCTTTCACTGGGAAATTGTTGACAACAGTGAGATTTTACAGATGATCCTGAGGAGCCAGGATCATTTCTGGAAGACGTTAAGTAAGCACCGGAAACAAAACTGCATCCACTTTCCTTGTTTGTTGGTGGCAGCAGAAGACGCAGAAGTGGAGATAATAAAATCGGAATAAACAAAACAAATATTTACACAATTAAGTGGTAAGTGCGAGTATGCTTTTTGTGCGATTTGGTTGAAATGAACCTTTAAGCTGGCACACACATGCAAAATGAGATGTTTAATTGAACTCAAACATTTTTTTTTAATGTTTCCAAATGAAACATAAGGTGACAGGTTGGTAAAAAAAAGAAAAATTCCACTGTACCTTGTTTATACATTATACCCATCACACCAAATGATTAAGTAATAGTGCAGTGGTTTCTTTTGTACACGAGGCAGCAGTTCTTAAAAGTACATGGCTTACTTTACTGATGATATTTTCAAGTCCTTCTTAAACATGTATCATTAATCACATTCCACAAAAGCTTGAGTGCAACACATTCGTGTGTTCTTTAACTTTCTCAGAGCAACACATGCCCATGTGATGCAGATGAAAGTGAGATATGAAGACACCTGTAACACAATAACAGGTTGAAATCAGTCAGTCTTATCTGTTATTATATTTATATAAGTTATATAAAGATGATTGGAAGGTATATATATATATATAATTGTGTATATAAGGCCGATTGTATCTACCTTCTATCAACTTGTTATATCTGGAGATTGATGAATGGTGCAAATCCTAGCACATCCTGCAGAAGTACAAGTGCCCTCTGTAAGGGCGGCTCAACATCAATCACTACATTGCGCTTCCGTAAAGGATCGAGGCTAGACTCTGTCACATTGTGGCAGTGATTCACCTTCAGCGACTGCAGCTTTGGGCAATACTCTGCAAGAGTCCTGTGAGCACAGCATGCAGAAGATTTTATGGAAGGGTGAACAAGTGAGCTAGTTGATAACAAAGCGTGGGAAGGAACAGCTCAAAGTCAGTTAGACTACTCTTTAAAATAAGATATCGCATACCTGATGGACTGGTTCCTGACCCGCAGGCAACCTGTCAGGTCCAGCTGCTCCAGACCCCTGCAGTTCTTGGCCACCTCCTCCACTGACTCATCAGTGATGTTGGCATTGACTGCCAGCGATAGAGACCTCAAATTTGAACACTTCTTGGCCAGGTAGCAGATGGCATCGTCCTTCAGCTGGCGACAGGCGGTGAGGTCGATCGACTGCAGCCCCCCGCAGTGGTCAGCCAGGCTGCGCAGGGACAGGCTGTCCACCCATTCGCAGTGTGCCAGGCCAAGGTGTTGCAGGTGCATGCAGCTCAAGGACACAGCCACCAGGGAGTGGCGGGTGAGACATGCACACCCGCTCATGTCCACCCTTTGCAGATGTTGGTTCTGGCCAATAACTGGCAGCAGTTCCTTATCGGACACCCAGTCTGAACAATTCTGCAGTGACAAGTTCTGCAGAACTTTATTGTCTTTTAACATGGAGCAAAATGCTTCCCTGGGAATGCATGGTGAGGTCTGTAAATATGACATAAGAAGAAAGAGGGCAGCCTCCTTTATGAGCATGTAATGCAGCTGGAAATCACGTCATTTCTTATCAGCACTTACCGGGGACAGATGAAAGGTCCTGCAGTTGGATAGGTACACCTTAATGAGGTTGTGGAACTGCTTGCTCACCCTCTGGAGGCTGACAAGGTGTTGCAGCGGTAAATAGCACAAAATATGTGGAACAAGTACATCCTCCCAGGGCAAGTCCAAAAGATGGCATCTGCTGAGGAGCAAACCTTGTTACAGATGAACTTTGATACTTCGGCGTGCTGATGCAAAGCAGTTTAACGGAATTATAAACACAGTTACATTTCAGCAAGCGCTTTGACAGGGAGACAGAACAGCAATTAACATTAGCAATAGATAACGATATGGCAGCTTTGTCAAGGAGATGGGTAGTTTATAGAAAGTTAGCAGCAATCAATAAATGGGAGCAGCCATCTACATTTCAGCGACTTGGAAGCTATCGCTGTTAGCCGCGAAGCTAGCATGCCGGGGCCACGAATCCAGACCGTTTTATACGCAAAATAAATCCCCTCTGAAAAGCACTTACGTTCGCATCTTAGCTTCTTCATCCATTATGAACCCGTTATGTTACAGTACGTTTCCACGAACATATCATTCTTCCCATGGATGACAAAATAAAATAGTTTCCTTTAGCATCTTCTAAAGCAATCAAGGTGTAACCTAAGCCTGATGGTGCATTAACGGACAGTCAGAAGGATATAGATCAATTTAACAAGAGGCTCACCAAGTGTCGCCGAGTGATGTAAATTTACACGTCAAAGAAGGAAGTAGTAACTTACGGGGGAAACATTCAAACTCTTATAGCAACTTAGAGCTATTGCTTTTCTATGAATTTGTATTTGATTTTTAATTCATTCGTTTAATGAATCTAAAGAGACCCAGTTCTGCACGGTTGCGCTGTGTTGTTAACTAAAGTAACAACTAAAACACCATCCTATCAGAGACTGTATTTTTTAAACGTATTTACAGTGTGCTGCACTAGAATGCCCGAGAATTAACATCTTAGCTTTGATATAGTCGTGGCTTTGTGGTTTACAGGGAGAACTTGAACTCAGCAGTTGTAATTTTCCGGGTTGACGTCAATGGTAATATTCAAAACAATTTATAGATTGATTTGCCATAACTGTAATAAATGAAAACTTGTTATTGATTTTTCAAGATCTCTGGATCTTCTTACAATCAAATATTTAGCTCATTTCATGCGCATTTCTTAAAAATATTATATTGATTTTTTCCCCAGTTTAATACAGTACCTCGAAGTAAGTTACAAAGTAACATTTATGAAGAGATTATCAACAAAAGAAAAATAATGTACTCACTTCAAACACAAAAGAAATAACTTCCATCTTGTAATTGTACAACTCTATACAAATTTGAATTTGAAACAAATCCATGCACAAAAAACTATATCTAAAACCTGTCCTGGCACAGAATGTAGAACTAGTTGTTGAAAAAGTTGTTGAAAAAGTACAAATAAAAGTAATAGATCAATTCAGCCATGAGAACTTGCGCACCCCTGTTAATTTTAACCCTGTTACCATATCATACAATAATCAAAAATTGTTTTGTTAGCCCACAGGGGCTTACTTTATTAGCTTTGTTGTAGTTTGAAATATCATATGCATACTGTTTTTAAGCAAAGATTTTCAGATAATTACTGCTAAAAGCAAAGATCCATATTTATGTTTAATATGTACTTTCCTGGTTGCAGTTGGCTGCCTATTACTTGTTACAACCACATGTTTGGTATACAAGTGTTGAACAATTAACCATGTTGCCTGCTCACCTCTGGCCAGAAGAACAATGAAGTCAGTCATGCTGAACAATTGCTGACCCATGAGTTGTGTTTCAGTGGATGAGACGAGCCAACAGGCTAGTTGAGTGAATACTCACTCTTGACCGACTGCAGTCACATAGACAAGCTAAAGAACAAGCATGGCAAATAAATCAGTCTATGATTTCTCTTCTGAGACCCTGCATGGACAGCCGGTTCCACTCAGTAGCTACAGAGGTAAAGTGCTTCTCATCGTCAACGTTGCAACATTCTGAGGGTCAACAATAGAGGAGGTAATATTCTGCAAGAGTTGACTGATTACTGTCAGACCACATTAACTCGTTATATTGAAGGCGAATGATTTTATGCCTTGTTCTCCCAGTACCACCGACTGAATGCACTCATGGAAATGTTTGGCCACCTCAATTTCACTGTCTTAGGATTCCCCTGCAACCAGTTTGGTCTCCAATCACCTGGTAAGGTGGATAATAGGGACCTGTATTGTTTTGTTATGGGAGCTTTGCATGCCACACTTCAAAACAAACCAGATTTTTTTTTATCTTTAATTTCTGATTGATTGCCCCTCGCAAACAGAAGGTTTGAACAGCATGAGACTCTGCAGAGCTTGTTCTTGAAATGACCATATTAAGGACATTCCCTGTCTTTCATATGATACAGAGCACACAATAGAATAAAAAAAACTTTGTAAAAGTTTTATTTAAAACAACGGCCATATTAACTTGAAGCAATGAGCAACTATACTACTACTATTATCCATCATTGTAACGATATAGAAGTTAAAAGTCTGCTTATAATACATTAATCTATTTGTACTTAAGGAATCTAAAAACTCTTTCCACCATATACAAGCTCTATTAGATGCACTGTGGATACTTTAATTAACAAGTTATTTTAAAGACAAGGTTTTGAATACACACGTGCAAAAAACAGAAGTATTAACTTTTTTTACGCTTGTCTGTGCAGAGGTGAATCATGAAATGCTCAATATTTTGAAGTATGTCAGACCTGGTGGGGGCTTTGTGCCAAAGTTTCCCGTCTTCAGCAAGGTTGAAGTGAATGGTTTAAACGAAGATCCTCTTTTCACCTTTCTGAAGGTACATTGAGTTTTATTGGAGGCTGGAAGTTATAAGTTCACTGAATGGATTTATTACCCATATAGTTTATTTTTTTCCTATCAGCGCTGCAGGTGCTTAACCCTGAAAAACTCAGATACCATGTCATTCCCTGTTTCACCACAGGAATCTTTGCCATTTGTCAACCCTGTTATTGGAGACATAAAGAAATTCTACTGGTCTCCGATCAAAGTCAATGACATTCGCTGGAATTTTGAGAAGTTTCTCATAACTGCAAATGGCATGCCCTTCAAAAGGTAAAGCCATAGACCATGAGTTAAACCCTTCATGTGATTTCAATTTTACTAAGTTCAGCATTTTCCCTTTGCTACAGGTATGAACTTCACTGTCCCATTGTGCAAGTGGAAAAAGACATAGCAGAACTTCTCTGATGGATTGTTTCAATATGTCGCTGGTGGCAGAGTGACGATCCCCCAGTAAATGCACAAGTGCACCTGAGCTGGATCTGATGGGAAGAGGAACGTGTCTTGGAGCTTCAGTGCATTCACTTTGAGAACAAGTTCCCTTCTGCCACTTAATGCGTTTTCATGTCACTGCCACGTTATTCTTTAATGTGATGGTGTCTGCTATTAAAAAAACAGATGTAAATAAAACACTATATGAAAAATATGCACATGGTTATTGTTACTTTAGTTTGCCAATAGAATTTCAGTATTATTTCTACATTTAACATATATTACATTACTAGACTGTCAATACAGATGAATCACTGTATAGAATTTATTAAAACTGCGATAGATAAGCAACTTGTCCAGGTGGTACCCGCTTTTCACCCTATGACTGCTGGAAAATGGAAATGGATGAATGGATGGAGTTTTGTTCTTTGTTGTTATGACTCCCCCACTTTTTTATTTGATGGAACTTCTAATACTCAAAAACACCGGTTTTGTGAGGTCTAAAAACAAATAGTTTGAATGTAGCTTAGTACGTTTTAAATTGTATTAAATCTTCATATATGTTTTTATGTATAAAACAGTTTTAATCTGGTAATGACCAGAGAAAACAATATTCTTTATCATTGGTGTAGAATAATGAACTAACATAAAATCAAAATACTTAAAACTGTGTATAAATATAATGTTTTAATATATGTGCTGAAGCACTTTGCATCAGTGGTATTAGTGTGTTACTTTTCAAGTGCACTGGGAGTGCACGGTTATTTACCTTTATTTACAAATTGTGAGTACGGAATTTTTCCTTCTGCCGAACCGTACTTGAAATCTTGCGCATGCGCACTTCAGAGTATGTCGAACAGCAGCAGCCAGTAAACATGGCTGGTGTTGGTTTCCGACGGTGGGCCCAGGCTCTGTCTAAGGGAAAGGGGTCTGGTATTTCAGCCCTTTTGTCGGGATGTAGAGCAGGTTAGTTGTGTCTTAGTCTGGTAGTACTGTACAATGAATTTCTCTGGAGGTGTATATCAGGGTTTAACGTTTTTAGCCTCCTATGGACGTAACCTTGACATGCTAAGGTTGGCTTAGGCTAGCTTGGCGGCTGCTCTTCTATGAGGGTGCAGGCAGACAAAATAAAATTCTCATATTTCCTTTTTTGAGCCTGCGAGCTTTGACTGCCGCGATTTCACGTATGCATTTATTGCTCTTTCAGCCTCCGGCTTGTCAAAGGATAGCCTGCCTGGGCCATATCCGAAGACCCCGGAGGAAAGAGCTGCAGCTGCAAAGAAGTACAACATGAGGGTTGAGGACTATGAACCATATCCCGACAATGGAGAGGGGTGAGCTTTAATTTTAACAAGTCTCATGATTGTTGTTGTAACTGCTTTTGCCGGTACTGCTAATGTAGACGGCGAAAATGACTGTCCAGTCCATTCATTCTTATAACATTAAGTCACAAACAAACTGTAAGATTTCAAAGAAAATAATGAGCAATTACTGTGTTTTTGTAGCTTTGGTGATTATCCAAAACTGCCAGAAAGATCTCAGCAAGAGAGAGACCCCTGGTACCAATGGGACCACCCTGACCTGAGGAGAAACTGGGGAGAGCCGGTAAGATACCGACTGACATTAAAAGCTATTGTTGTCCTTTTTCTGAATAAATCATGAGTATAATGATGATGGTTCATACAGCAGTTGATTATTTGAAATGCATTGCAGTAGTAATTATGCAGTTTTACCTGAATAATTGTGTCTAGGTTGTCTGAGTGGAACACAAGTATGTTGCTTTAGGTATTTATGCACCAATAGTGCTTGCATGTGTAGTCAAGCCCCCAAAACACATTTCAAAACAGAAAAAACCCTGTCTTTTATTTATGATGTTGTCATTACTGAATTGTATTGTTTTTAAAATTAAAACTATATATCCATTAAATGTAAGATTTAACAAACTTGTCCATATAGAATATTTCTTTCAGATATTTAGGCTGCAATCACACTAATATTTTCTAGCATGAGTTCAGATTTTTTTTTTGTTAATACTAACATGAAATATAATTGAGTGAGGTAATAGATGTGGGTGTCTCTCTCATTATGTCTAAAAGTCTTAGTTTATGCCCACCATAGGCCTTTTCCAGGAAGCAGGTTAAACAAACTCTAGTCTAGTCTAGTCTCTGGTGATTAACTCTGAGATTGACAGGTCTGGGTTGTCAGTTCCAGAACAGCTGATCAGACTTAGTTCAGTCAACTAATTCTGAGTTTAGCACGTGTATGAGTAGACAAAGAAAGAAAGACATCATCGGTGTAGCTCTGGGGCCTGTTCTTCGTACCTCGCTAAGTAAGTTAGCTGGATTAGATTGTTGACGATTTCGCATGATCCTGGATCGTTCGGTTCCCCGAAGCTCATCCGGGACTTGCTGTCATAGCAACAGAGCCGTAAGCGTAAACCTGCTCGGGAGCAGGTTTACTTTATGTAAACAAGATTAGATCGTGGCCACTCAGGTATGTCCGCTTCATTTATACGAAAGCAACAGCGATATTCCACCACTGTTTCACCATAAATAAATATTATCAATGTAACTAAAGATAATGCAGCACCTGATCCTTTTATTGATGTCACACAGATACATACAGGTCATTTCCTAAAAAAGGGAAATGTACTATTAACATTCTATTACATGTATGTGATTATTACAGATGTAATTCATATTTTAGAGTAGTAATAGTAAATTACTTCGTGTAATCAAGATGAGAGACCACGGCTATAAAAGCGAAGGTGGATTTGGGAAGTCTGTCGCAGCCATGTCCTGTCCGTATACGCGACCAACCCATTGCGGAAGGTGCAAGATTGATAAGGAGAGTCCTCAGAATTCAGCGTATATTGCGGGATAGACAGGATCCTTTAGCTCAGCGCGACAGTGTGCTCATTGAGAGATATCGATATTCCCGTGAGGGTATTATTTACTTAACCAACTTGTTGACGAGGGGGTGCAGGACCACCACCTGTCTTTTTTTCCTCTGCCCTTTTCTTGGTTGCTGTTATGAACAAACTAACAGAGTATTACAGGCCAGTATTACCTTGCCAAGAGACGAAAAGCAATCTAAGAGATAAATATTACCATTCTGTAGAATACTCCTGTATTCCACTTTTACTTGTTCCCATGTTCTTGTGGGTCCTGTTGTGGCTCTAATGTGAAAGGGGATATAATATAACATATTATAATATAATATAATGCCATATGATATTGGACAATATAGTGTCATATGATAGATCTACCCTACTGCCTACTGGTGTTGGCCAGAGGGGCCGATGGCGCGATATGGCAGCCTGGCTACAACCGTAGCTGCCTCCACCAGTGTGTGAATGTGGGAGTGAATGAATAGTGGTATCGTACAGCGCTTTGGGTGCCTTGGAAAGCGCTATATAAACCGAATCCATTATTATTATTATTATTATTATTATTAAATTACCTACGAGTTTGATTTGTCAGCAACTTTCTGCCAGCCCTCTCTCCTTGCTTTTGCAGCCTTTGCAGTGTTCTCTTGCGTTTTAATTAAACTCTGAAACTCCTGAAATCCCGCACTCATGAGTTCTTGCTCTGCTGCCGGAAAATACCGTGCACGCCCCTTCGACATTTTCGCCGACCAATCAGCGGGTTGCCGATCAATGTTTCTACTATTGATGCGTAGCCCCTTTTACGACACCCAGTGATGTCACATTACTGCGTCCAGCTGTACTAATCGTCAACAGCAGGTGTGTTTGGGGAACCGGATTAGCGAGCTCACGGTTAGCGCGATGGTTTGGTCTTGGATGTGTCATGTGATCTTGGATGTAGTGAGCGACGTACGAAGAACAGGCCCCAGATATCAGGATTCACCTGGGCAACAAGTAAATAAAGAGCATATCTGCTTTAATGTTCCCCAGTTCCACCATTTATGGTCTAATCTAATAGCAGCCTTCACTGATAAATGATAACTCTCTTATGCCCATAGCAGACATTTACTGATTTATAGTTTATAAGTAATGCTAGCTGTTTTACATTCAACTCAAAATATGGAGGGCAACCTTACGAGTCCATAAAGAATGTTACGTTTTATCAGTAAACGCAAACATTTTATGAGAAATATCTAAGATTTTATAGAGCTATACAGGCCTAATCCTGTATGGGTGGAATTGTGACATTAAAAAACAATAATTCCTAAAAGAAATTTAATTTGTAGTTCTAAATAAATTCTAAATGCATTTAGGACATTTTTTACTCACTTTATGTCTCGTCCACAATGTTATTTCTCTCTCCACCAACGTAGGTTACAATTACATTAGTATGACCTATTATGCAAATTAGGCAATGATGTCATTTAGTGACTTTTAGGACAGCCAATAGCAATTTTCCTTACTGAGGAGTTGGCAACACTGCGTGTGGCTCCTGACTACGGCAACCGTAATGCTCCGGCAATCCATCAAGCAGTGCGCCTTCATAGCTTACCAAAGTCGTACTAAAACATTTTTTGACAGATTTCTGTGCGCCGTGTACTACATAAAATTGGTTCGAGGTCAGTAAGCACAGCCAGAATTCATACATAAGGCACACTGTTGATTTTTGAGGAAATGAAAGGATTTTAAGTGTGCCTTATAGTGTGTAAAATACGTTATACAGAAGAAAAGAATATATCGCGATATATATCGTTACCGTACATGCTTCAAATTATACCGTGATATGGATTTTAGGCCATATCGCCCAGCCCTACTGTCCAGCCATACAAATGCACTTGGATTCAGAGTCACTTCTACCTGGATAAACCCACTTAGAGTGATTGAGAGGATTTTAAGTAGAAAATGTGTTAAGGTTCAGACTCTGAATTTCAGACAGACATTTAAAAAATATTGTTTGATATCATTTAATAACTGAACCTGTCAACACATTTCACAATGTTCACGGTTGACTGTAGCTCAGGAGGTAGAGCAGGTCATCTACTAATTAGAAGGTGGTTAGATCTCTGGCTGCTCCAGTCTGCTTGCCAGATATCCTTGGGCAAAATACTAACCTAGAAAGCAATTGAGCATAGAAAAAGCTGCTCATGTAAATGGGTGAATGAGGCATGCTGTATAAGCACTTTGAGTGCTCAGCTAAAGAAGAAAAGCACTATATAAGAACCAGTTTGTTTACCATTTAACACAGAATGTCTGAAGCCTGCATTTTAAAAAGTCAGTCAAATGCATGTAGTCTTAAACACATTTCAATGATGAAATGAAACCAAGTGTCATTCAGCTGATTCAGGTACAGCAGGAGGGAATGAGTCAGAGAAGAAAATCTGCGAGTGAGCAGGATAGGTTTAAAGAGTATGTTACCATGGTAATTGAATCAGAGTTTAAGTTAACTCTCTTTCAGGAACAGAAAACCTAGATTTGCACAGATTTCTGTGTTTGTTTTTTGTTTGTTTTTTTAAAAACCCTCTGTTTTAGTGAAACCCGTTTCTTGTGATAGGGCCCAGGCTAAAATGCAACTAAAATGAGGTCAGCACCATTAACAAGGAACTGTGTTCAGTTTAGCCTGGCTGAGACCCAGCTCTCTTTGCAGAATGCAGTTTTCTGAGCTGTCACAAATTGACTAAAATTATAAAATAAGCAATTTAAGATTGCGTTTGAGAGTTAATCTGTGATTGTTCTACCTCTTAGATGCACTGGGATTTTGATATGTACATCAGGAACCGTGTGGATACATCTCCCAGCCCTGTGCCATGGTCCACAATGTGCAAGCAACTGTTTGGTTTCATTGGGTTCATGCTGTTTATGTTTTATGTTGGAGAGAAATTTCCAGCATACCAACCTGTTGTAAGTACACACCTTAATGCAAGAATTCGGTTTTCTTTGTTTTTTTGTTGGTGTTTTTTTTCCCTCACTGTTACAATTTTCAGCAGCTTAAAAATGGCTGGATCATCATTCTTTCAATTTTATAGTTTAGTTTAGTCACTATTACTTACTCTTTATGGTTTCCTTCTTTTTTATTCTTCTTCTTCTTTTTTTAAAAAAAAAATCTAAATGTCTCTGACATTGACATGGTGTCAGAGCCAGATACAGAGTTAGAAGGATGGACCCCTCTAAACCCCCAGAAAGCTATTTCTGTTCATCTAGACCATAGGTGTCAAACTCTGGCCCGCGGGCCAAATTTGGCCCACAGCCTAATTACATTTGGCCCGCGAAGCCATACCAAATTACTATTAGAGCTGGCCTACTGGTATTATACAGCTAATATATATATTGTTTAGTATTAAGCTTTGCTTGTTCCATATTCAGTTTTTCAGCAAAACGTGTTTGAGCACATAAGAAAAGATTCATTCTTATATCTGGAGGAATAAATATATTTCAAAAAATACTAACGTTAGCCCGCGACTTTGTTCCAGTTTTGAATTGTTGCCCACTGTGTATTTGAGTTTGACACCCCTGATCTAGACGTTCTGTTATCAGTAAGAAAAACATTGCATCACTTATCCAAGCGACTTCTTCAGTTTGATCTCAGTCTTATCTGGATGGTTGAGCATGGATCAAGGCAATACCCCTAAACTAACCCTAGTTAATAAAGATTTCTTATTAACACTAGATTCTTTTGCAGTCTAGTGGCCAATTTGATGATTGTTGATACAGAGGAAGATACTAAACGTGGCAAAACACATGATCTCCATAATTATATTTACTAAATATTTTATTTTCAGTAATTATATAACAGTGTATGTTAAAGTTAGAATCACCTTTTCTGTACAGTAACACTGTTGGTGTACAAGGTTTCATTAAAGTAATTGTCTTTTGTTTTTTTCCAGGCACCGAAGCAATATCCCTTCAATGACCTGTACTTGGAGAAAGGAGGAGATCCTGAAAAACAGCCTGAAGAAGTCAAACATTATGAATTATAATCACTAAAATGTGATTCTACTTGTGTGTATATATATTTCTGTCAAGAATAAAGACTTATGTTCAAAGTTAAAAGTTTGTATTTGCGTGATTTGTTGTTATTTATGTCTGTAAAGAATGTTAACTTGCCTTCTTGCTGTTTTGTTAAATGTTAATTTTCGACTTTTGATAAAACAGAATAATTTTCAAATGAAATGTACTCTTAGCAATGAACATGATCTATAGGTGTAAGTCTATACACTTTCTCTGGTTCAGTATTACTGGGTTAACTTCAGGTTACTGTGAGGAATGTCCTTGTCAGCTACCGTACCGTAGTGACAACACGGCAAAGCACTTTGGTCCGACTCCGGCTGTGGTTGAGCTGGCTAGCTTGGCTGTAAAGTAGCTCTCGAGTTTGTAGTAGATGCGGGCAGTCAAGTTCTGACAAATAAATTGACGTAAGTTTCTCTCAAGGCCATATTTATCTTTTTTGGGCTGAGTTTTAAGGCGCCCAGTGGTCCTTTTTGTTAAAAACATGCTAACTGGGGTGGTGGCTGTTGGCTAGCTTGCGTGCAATAAAGATCTGGTCCGTTTGTGCACCGGAATTAAATAGCCCGGCGTTAGCTCGGGATTTAAAAATGAGTAGCAACGTGTATGAGAGGTTAATTTAGCATTAAAACAAATATAATGAGATCATTACCAGTAGAAGAATCTGCTCTTACAAAGTTATTAACCGACAAAAGCTAACGCTACGGTTTCTGACACATGATTGCTAAATGCTAATAAAAGCTAACTACATGTTATGTTAGCTTGCCTAAAAGGGGGCTTAACGATAGTTTAATTTAGAGGATAACTACATTCATTTCATTGTGATAATTAACATATAACTTTGCACAACCGTATTCGAAAGCTAGATTTATGTATAGACGATTAAGTTACTGCTGTTACAGGTAATAGCCTGAGGTACTCTGGAAAGTAAGAATATTCGAGATATAAATGCGAATTTTGTGTTATTAATAAGCCAACATTATATATTTTAGGGACTGGGATATAGTGTAATTGGTTTAGCGGAGTCTGTTCTGCTGTCCAGGATTTGGAATTTGAACACTTGTAGAGGAAGATGAGGCTGAAAGAGATCCAGAGGACTGCCCACCAGGCGTGGAGTCCTGCCGGGCACCATCCTATATACTTGGCCTTGGGAACAGCAGCACAACAGCTTGATGCTTCTTTCAACACCACAGCTGCTATAGAGATATTTGAGATGGATTTTTCTGACCCCTCACTGGACATGCAGCTCAAAGGGTCGTTGGCAACTACAAACAGGTAACGTAAAGAAGAGATAAATGATGACCACACAAGACCACACATTCATGGCAAGAGTATAAGCCACTGATTGTTTCCACACAGCCTATATCAGCAACCATGGAAAAGGTTTACCACGTTATGCCGCTTTGATATGATTATTGGCTCCCTGATTGATTCGGTTAGTTTTATCACAAGCTGCAGACAGTGACTGTCACAGAAGGGACACTTCATGTTGTGACTTGCCCGTAAATTCCTTACACTGATAAAACTGAATGTTTTCAAATGGTTGTATCAACAAGTAAATTCAGGCCTGCCAGTTAATTTGATACCACATAGATAAAACTAGTGCAATCTTAAAATAAACGTTTACTTATTAATAATTAAATTAATGTTGCTCATTTGCTATCTTTTTAATTGTTCTCACATCTTGCTTTAGAATCATTCTTCCATTTTTTTTATTTTTTGAGATATTTAGTGTAGTTATTTGTTCAGAAGACAGCATGTTAAAGAAATAAAGCATATAACCTTTGTAGTATGCAGTCTATGACTGGGTGCTAATAACTTGCTATGTCATTTATAGGTTGCATAGTATAGTGTGGGTAAATTTTGGAAGTGGAGCAGATGGTACTGGAGGAAGGCTGGTTGGTGGTAGTGAAAATGGAACACTGACTGTCTATGATCCAGAGGCAATAATGAACTCCAGTGGGGAGGCTGTAGTGGGACAATCTGACAAACATACAGGACCTGTCCGAGCATTAGATTTCAACCATTTTCAGGTAAATAGAAACCTGCTAGTGATTTCCTTTGTCATTCAAAGACAGTCGGTACAGACGTCCCTCTGTGTTTCAGATTGATGTTTTAATTTATTAATTTTTAGAGTAACCTCCTTGCATCAGGAGCAAATGATTCAGAGATATACATCTGGGATCTAAACAACTTCAGCAGTCCTATGACTCCAGGAGCAAAGACACAGGTGAGTACATGATGGGATCACGTGGTTTGTCATGGTGTTGAAATCTTATTCTCTTCTAAACCAATGTGTTTATAATGAGTCAAACCACAATTCCCCAGTAAGTAGGTTTTGACTTTTCTTTTTCTTTTTTTTTGCCTTTATAGTTTTAATATCGGTGAGAAACAATGAAATCACAAGAATATTTTATTTGTGGTTGTATAGTTATATAATACTTGCTTGCTAAGGAGTAAATTTAAGCCTTGGTGTCTATACTTCTTACCAACATTTGGGTATAACCTTGTTCTCCTCAGTATCAAGATAGCTGAATAAAACATGTCTGCACAGGCTGTCTATATTTCATGGGAGTCCTTGCTGTTAGAATAAGCCATGGTTACATGATATTTCCATAACAGAAACAAACAGTGTTTGCATGGCATTTGCATTCCTGGGTGTAATGATTGTGAAGTTCTGGCTAATACTGATGTTTTTCACATAGCACTTTTACCACTGGAAGCATTCCAAGTCTATGGCAATCAACATGAATAGTGTCACCCAGTACTTATTTTTTGCTCATATGTCAAACCGTCCCTATATGCATATAATCATGAGGGATCTGTTGTAGTAAGACTCACAGGTAGACTTGTTTTTATTTTAGATTAACAACTTTTGTTTTTTCTTTTCTTTTTCAGCCTGCTGAAGATATCAGTGTAGTCTCATGGAACCGGCAGGTTCAGCACATCCTGGCCTCTGCTAACCCCAGCGGGAAAGCAGTCGTCTGGGACCTGAGAAAGAACGAGCCCATCATCAAGATCAGTGATCATAGCAACAGGGTTGGTGGCTTAAATAAAGTCCAGAGTTCCTTCTGTAAAAGTAATGAAATCATGTGAACAAGTCAAAAAGGCTTATCTATCATTTTAAAGCAACATGTGTTGAGACAAGACTATTTGTAGAATGCAAAATCCCACTTTTATCCTGTTTTGCTCTGGATGCTCAGTAATTTGACTCATTTGTTAATCAAAAATGCAGATTTTAATGTTGCATCCTGTAGAAATGAACTCTCATATTTTTAACTCTTTACTTTTATGTGATTTCAGATGCACTGTTCAGGAATGCTCTGGCACCCTGATGTGGCCACTCAGTTGGTCTTGGCCTCTGAAGATGACCGACTGCCAGTGATCCAGATGTGGGACCTTCGCTTTGCCACATCACCTCTTAAAGTACTGGAGAACCATACAAGGGGAATTTTGTCTATATCCTGGAGCCAGGCTGACTCTGAGCTCCTGCTTAGTAGTGCTAAAGACAATCGGATCCTTTGCTGGAATCCAAACACAGGAGAGGTACACAATCTTAATTACTGCTCATGTATCAGGGATTCTGCAATTGTTTGGCAAGCCTCTAAGCTACTGAGCTATTCCACCTTATTAGGTTAATGTTTCTCTTACAGGTTTTACACATATAAACCAGCTGTTAAAGACTATAGTTTTCAAAGTTAAAAAAAAAAACCCAGGCAAATATTATGACGTAATATCATTTTGCCTTTTAAGCTGTCATCCATCCACTTATGGGATAAACTACACTTGATCCTTAGTTGGTAGGCTAAATGACTGCTGTGTGTGAAAAGGTTAACCTTCATTTCATGCTTTACCCTGATATAGCCTTGAAGCAGGAATGAAGCTAGAGTCTGTCTTTCCTTTCTCACTGACTGCAGAGCTGCAGCAATACAGCACCACTGTTGTATCTGTGACACATAATTAGCTAAGTACCTAATATACAACTCCCCAACCTACCTCACCCTCAAGCTAGTTGGAGCTGCTCTGGTAACTTTGTGGCAAGAATCCTGTGTATTATGAGTGAATAAGCCCTCATTGTTGTTACCTATATTTGTTACTCCAATCATGAAAGCTGTGTCTTCTATTCAGGTAATCTATGAGCTTCCAACAACTAACCAGTGGTGCTTTGATGTGGAGTGGTGCCCCAGGAATCCAGCGCTGCTTTCAACGGCATCATTTGATGGGAGAATCACTGTTTACTCTGTGATGGGAGGGAGCTTGAAGGCTCAGCAGCAGAGCACAGCTGAAAGAGTAATGTTTGCTCTGTCTTTAAAAGATTTTGAATTTAACTGTGTTTGTATTTACGGTTTTATTTGTTTAAACCGTGTCTGACCTCCATTGTTTGTCCACAAGATGGTGCCCATGTAAAGCACTTAATATTGACTTATAAACACGTTGTACATTAAGTCTGAACGATGGCTATATCATAGTTGAAAGCTATCACATGAAGCAGGGTCACAGCTAATTATATTTATTCATTAAAATGGTTGATTGATCATCAGCTGTTAAAAATTGCTACAAATATTAATCAGTTTCACAACAGAAATATTGACATGTTTAAATGTCTTGTTTGTCTGCTTGGTCTATGAACTATTTATCAAAATAGCTGCAGTCAGTTAATTGTTTCAGCATATTTGTTTCAACATTTTTTTATGTTTTATTTAACAGATATCATCCTCATTTGACACAATGGATCCCTTTGGTACGGGGCAGGTGCTGCCTCCTTTGCAAGTTCCTCAGCCTCAAGTGCAGGACACCATAGTTCCTCCTCTCAAGAAGCCACCCAAGTGGGTGCGCAGGCCAGTGGGAGCTTCCTTTGCTGTAAGTGCAGCATTTAATGTTTTTGTAGCAATTTTCTTCCATTAAAAACAACAGAACAATTATCTTTATATATGATCTGTTTTTGTTTCTTAGTTTGGTGGAAAGCTGATCACATTTGAGAATCCCAAGTTGCCTCCAGTCCAGAGCCCCCAACCCGTCCCTAGACAAGTGTTTGTGAGCCAAGTTACCACAGAGACAGAGTTCCTACAGCGCTCTAGGGAGCTGCAGACAGCGCTGCAGTCAGGTTCCTTCAACAGTTACTGCCAGGCTAAGATTCAGAGCTCCAAGTCAGATGCTGAGCAGGACATATGGAAGTTCCTTCTGGTTCGCCATCCAGCTACTAAAACCTAATGTTAAATCTGTCAGTCAGTTTTGGGTGTTATTATCCTGTATGCTGATTCACTCTTTTAATTTACAGGTTAATTTTGAGGATGAAGCCCGTATTAAATTCCTTAAACTTTTGGGGTTTAGCAAGGATGAATTGGAAAGAAAGGTATCATGGCTCTTACTTGACTGTAGCTAGTCACTGATATTTAACATTAACTTTAAAATTTCTGTGAATGCACTGGTTCTCTAAATCATATCACATACTTCCTGTTGTGCTTATTCAGATTTCAAAATGTCTGGGGAAGAATTTCCAACCCAATGGACATGGAGTGGATGCCAAAGATCTGGCAGAAAAGATGCAGCGACTCTCCACTGAGGTCCGCACTTCTGCAAATGTACGGTATCTATTTTCAAGCTGTGTGTCTCCTGTTCCATTTAAAACACTCTTTGTTATTTTCAGAGGTCTGATGAAGCAGCTGAAGCTAGAACTTCAGGTTCTGTGTCACCAGCAGATTTTTTCAGCCAGACCCCAAAGGAAAACTCTAACTTTCAGATCCCAGTGTCATGTGGTAAAATTTCTCCTCTGAAAATCTACTGTTATCTGATATTTACTTGTGATTTTATGATTGCATTGATTATCTCCTTCTGTTTTTAAGACACCGATGGTTTGATAAGTCAGGCGCTGTTGGTTGGTAACTTTGAGGGAGCTGTGGATCTGTGTCTGAATGATGGTCGCTACGCTGAAGCAATCCTGCTTTCTATAAGCGGAGGAGAAGAACTGCTGAAGAAAACTCAACAGAAATACCTAAGCAAACAAAAGAATAGCATCTCAATGGTAAGATTATGATTAATAGTGGTCCAGCTCATACAACCACAATGAAATTAATGTTTTTCCTGAATGTATACCTAACGTGTTTGTTCCAACTGCAGCTTATATCATCAGTGGTGACCCAAAACTGGAAAGACATAGTCCAAAGCTGTGAGCTGGACAACTGGAAGGAAGCTCTCGCTGCTCTCCTGACCTATGCTCACCCTGAAGACTTTGCTCGCCTGTGCGGTTAGTATCCACCTTATTCATACCAAATCTACCTGTGCTCATGGTATCTGTTCTAATTTCAGTCCCTCTATTCAAAAAAATTGTAATTTTCTTTTATTCATCATGGTAGATACACTGGGAAGCCGGTTGGAGTGTGAGGGTACAGAGAAGCGTTGCCTGCAGGCATGTCTGTGTTACATCTGCTCTGGAAACATTGAGAAGCTAGTGGAATGCTGGGCCTTGTATAGAGACTGCTCTTCTCCTCTTGGTCTAGAGGTATAATCTTAATATTTGTTCTAATCTGCCTCTAGCAATGATGAACAAACTCTTCTGCTTATTTGAGCAAAGTTTTAATGAGTCGCTGTGCACTTACTGAGATGATTCGGGGGTGAAAAATAGTTACAGTTACCTGCCAGCGAAGAATCTATTAGTCTAAAGGCATTTATTTGTGTTTCAGGATTTGGTTGAGAAAGTCATGATGCTGCGAAAGTCCATTGAACGTCTCCGTAACTGTGAGGTGGCGGTCCAAAGCCCAGTCCTGGCTGAGAAGCTAACCTGTTATGCTGGCATACTGGCTGCAGAGGGTAGCTTGACCACTGCCCTGAGCTACCTGCCTGAGAACTCAGACCAAGTAAAATAGCTATAAATGATTTAATTATTAATGGCACAATTCATTTTTCTTTGCTTTGTTTGATTTGTAATAACTGCATCTGCATGTTTGTCCAATTTTGTCTTGTCAGGCTGGGATCGTGATGCTAAGAAACAGGCTGTTTCACGCTCAGGGAGAGGCTCCTGTCCAACAGCAACCTCCAAACACCTTCAACAGAGTCAGTGTGTCCACTGCAAAGCCCACTCCTGCTGCTCCAACTCCTGCATCAAAAGCACAGTTTACGGTATCAGTTTGTTAGCAATACAATGAATATTAAATATATTTTCCAAAATGAATTTGTATTTCATTTGTATTCATTTGTATTTTAGAGTCATTACCAGCCCTCTCCTGCTGCTCAGATGACTGCACAACAGCAGCCTCCTTTGCCATCGGTTTTTACCCCTCAAGCTGCTCCAACCAACCCTGGGCCTGGTTGGTTGGAGCCTTCTTCTCATGTACTGCCACCCAGTACGACCCGCCCTGCCCTGAGACCCTCCTACCCCCAACATCCTGCTGTGGCTCCAGGTTTGACCATTTGTAGAATATTTGAATTTATTTGTATTTTTTGCCCTTTTTTGTTTCTTGATATTATGGCAATCATTTGTGGCTTTTCCCAGGTTTCCTTCCTCACCAGCCATTCCAGCCTCAGTCACCGTCCACTGCTGGACCTCCAGCGTTTCCACCTCCAGGTCCTTCTATGCCAGCTGCTACTTTATCAGGGCCTCAACTGCCACCTTCATCGTCAGCTGCTGGAGGCCTACCCCCCATGCCCAGCCCCGGGGTGCCACCAATAAGCTTCATGCCACCTACCTCCTCAGGCTTTGCACCACCTCGCTCCCAGCCTGGAGCCCCGGTTCCAGTGTACCCAGGAAGCCTTCACAACCAGGGTACTGCACCTCCGTCTGTTCCCTATGTTCCTCCTGGATCTGGATATCCACAGGGTGGACCTGGAGCTCCTGCTGCAAAGCCCTTCCCAGCTCCAGTGGTGGCTCCTCCTCCTACTGGTATGAGATCACAGCTACATTGTTTCCTGACACCGTTCCACATTTTTTTAGTCATGAATTTAAAGAAAGAAATTACAGAGGTCAGCAGGAATGTATTGCTCGTGGTGATTTACATCTGTTCCGCTGTCACTCCTTTTTGACTTGCAGGATACTTTCCCTGGCTGAATTCCCAGTGTGACAACCAAGGTGACAGGGTTAGGGCTGGATATGGAATAAGGGAGGATCAAACAATCCATTCAAGAACCAGAAAAAAAATATCTGTGCAAAACAATATAGTATCCCTAAATTAACCTCAAAGTTAATATGCGTTGGTTTGCAATCCATGCAGATCTTCTCCATTTGTCTGGTTTCTTGATGATTGTTTGTGTTACCCTATATTGAAGGGAAATGTAAAGACTTACCTGGTGTATTTTTTATATGTGAGCTCTAAATGAATTTTCCAGACTCAGACAAGACTGTAGATGATTCTGTGTCAGGCAATTAAAGATGACGCGCATATATATACATTGCTATTTGAAATTAAAGCATAAGTAGGACATTTTTAAACACTTGCAGCTGCTACATAATTAACCTGAAATAGACTCAGTATGATATTCATAGAATTTTTTTTTCTGTTTTTTTGCCTTTGAGTGAATAATGCTGCCTGAAAATTTGCTTGTTTGTTTCTGCATAAACTGCCAAATCTGTATGGCTTGACTTGCAGTGTTTTTACCACCTGGGCCCAAAAAGATTGTCTCTTGTAGACAATCCTTGGTTGCTTGAGTGTATCTAAACAACGGATGTTAGTAATTCCTTAATAATTGTCATTATTCTTCTGATTCAGGATCTCAAGAAGGCTGGAATGACCCACCTACAGTGCGAGGTGGACCCAGGAAGAAGAAGGTAAGCCTGCATTTCTTACTGTCAAAATACTGTTCTGCTGTATGCTTGCAAATGTAGTAAAAGCAGCTATATTGTTGTGCAGCACCACGTTCCTTTGAGGAGAGCATTGTTATTCTCTCGAGAGCTCACTAAACTAAACTAGCAGACTCTCTTAGTTTAGTTCACCCTTATTGAAAACTCAAGCACATTCACATTAAGCACTTCTTCTTTCTTGCAGGCAAGAAAGGCAGATGAATTTATGTTACACCAACAGTTTAGCAAAAATGTAACAAATGTGTCATTTATTGATATACCAAAACTAAACTGCTTGGTTCATTGTTTTTTTCCTCACTCATTATAATATACTTTGTTGTATATTCAGGTTCCTGATAACTATACTCCACCAGCCCCCATCACAGCACCTGTGATGAGATTCCCAGTGGAGGCTGCTCAGCCCCATGACAACACCCAGGTACCCCCTGGAGCCCCTCAAGAGCCCAGCGTACAGGTTGGTGTCAAACGAGGGGGCTGTTTTGTGAATTCTCAACAGTAACACCTTGTCACCTTATGTTTCTGTGCTTGTGTTATTCAGCTCCTCCAGCAGCTGCCATCAGAGAAGGTGCAGCAGAAAGAAATCCCTCCTGAGCACATGGTTCTCAAGTCCACCTTTGACAGCCTGGTGCAGCGCTGCCAGCTAGCTGCAGGAGACCCAGTAAGTTCCACAGTCTGTAGCTGCATCTAGGTTTCACAGTTTTTCTGGTGCAAATGTTTTTGTTGATTGAAACAAAATTATTTTGTTATTGGATACAAAGTGACAAGAAGTGTTTCTCTTTCAGCAAACTAAAAGAAAACTTGATGATGCTGCCAAGCGCTTGGGGCACCTGTATGATAAGCTGAGAGAGCAGTCGGTAAGGATCAGAAGTGATCAGATTCAAAAATTATTTTTAAAAAATTGACAGAAAAACTTGACTTTAAAAAGCTGCTTTTAAATGATACAGTGCAGTTAGAAATGCATTGTGTACTTAAACAGAATCTGAGGTAAAAGTTGATAAATCTCAATATCACTTTGTCTTTCTTGATATTCCCTTTTTGTCTGCTTAAAATTTTGTTGTGAGGGTAAAACCACTGAGTTTCTTCTCACTATGTAGCAATGACTTAAAAAGATCAAATGCTGTTTACATTAACCTGCCAAAACCACAAAAACAAAAAGCAGGTGTGTTTCTATGGGTGACATGTTTGCACCATTTCCGTTTTGACCACCACAAATAAAATTCAGCTGACTCTTGTTGCATTAATAGATATCACACTCTCAACCTCAGAAAAAAGGACATAAAACCTGCATGATGAGCTAAGCCTTGTCAAGGGCCACCACTGTCATAGCAATGCTTTGTTTATAATTCTAAGTCAGTGCTGTACAGTGGAGGTGCACTGCATTACCTGAAATAAAAAAGTGCTTTTGTCAATTTAAGAATAAATGTTTATGGATATATACAATAAAATATTAGGTCTTTAAAAGGTTTGAGTTAAATGAACATGCCACACACTTAAGGTCACCTATTTAAAGACTAAAGAAAATGTTTAAACCATTGTGTACTCACTACACTGACAATATGAAACGTACCTGGATCTGTTTAATCCATCTCAGCAGGTAATTGTGTACGCTAACCTGCCAAGTGCTTAACGTTACCTTGAATTTTTAAAGTACAATTTTTTTTACAAGAGATCTAAAAGCTAGAGTGCATGTCAGACATCGGGATGAAGTTGTAAACCTGATATTTTTACTTGTTATGACTTTAAAAAAAAGGACCCAGGACATGCTCTACTTGAATCCAATGGCAACTAAGGGCTCAGCCAGTAAAAAAGCATAGTCTTTGTGAAGATAGCTGAGAAAATGATCAGTCTTAGTCCATTATATGTATTTGTAACTAAGCAAGTGTCAATTTGAGTTTACTGATGTAATTGTTGCTATCAGTGGGCACTCAAGATGCTCTAGGTAGAATGCAATACAAAGAAATAAAGTAGTAAAACAAGACAAACTATGCATTTACAGTGTCCAGTAAATGGGGATAAAACCAGAATTAAGTATGCAGTACAAGCTAAACATTTTCCATGAGCACACCAGTAAACAGATTCGGGGGATCTACAGGGATAACTGTTTACAACACAATTGCTATTAATAGTTATTAACATGAAAAAGGATCATAGATGAATGTTAATGTTCCTTCACTTAAATCATATTTATTCAACATCATCGCACTCTGCATTTTTCTTCAGTCATCCACCTGCAGACACCTAATGCTCCCACCAGGGGGGGTCACTTCACAGTTTAAGAACTACTGTGTTTACCATGCTGAAGAAGTGGGAGAAAAAAGAAAAGATAGAACTTGGGATTTGCCGTTTTTTGTGACTTAAACTGCAACAGTAAATTAGATTTTTCACAATTTTCTCACATAGTACAGTAAAAACTTTAAACATAATATAATTTCCCTACTGCCTCTCAGCTCTCTCACAACATCCTGAGCGGACTCCATGAGATCAGTCGCTGTGTGGCCAGCCAGAACTACCAGCGGGGTTTGGAGGTCCACACTCAGGTGGTCAGCAGCAGCAACTTCAGCGAGATCTCCGCCTTCATGCCGATCCTCAAAGTAGTCATGACTATCGCCAACAAGCTGGGCGTGTAACCTCCAGGTTCACCACCAACCAGACTTCAGTGTTACCATATTGTTGTATATGTATTTATTTCTTTTTGGCCTGATGACTTGCGTCAATAATGAGAATAATGGCTGATAATATTACAGATCGTGTTCTTCATCACTCCGTACAGTTTCCTTGCCAGAAGACTTGCCTGATTTGGGCAGTGAGGTTGGTTTTTGTAGAGAGTTGTCGATGTTGCTGTGATAATTTTACAAAACAAGAAAGAGGAAAAAAAAGTTGAATGTATTCCAAAATTTGTGATTCTGTGTACATTCAAGAGTTGATGTAATATACGAAGCAAGTGGTGCAAAGTCTGAATTGAGGTAGTTTACAAAGTGGTGCATTTTCATATTCCATATTACACTGCACACCAGTGCATATAGAAGTCCAGTTCAGCATTAGAAACAAACATCTTTGACTAGGAACTCTCATCTCCAAAGGTCAGACTAAAAATCATGAAAATAAACTCTGGGCTGCACTTACTATCCACCCTGTCGGTGTTCTTTGTGTGAGGGAGGAACAGGCTGACACGCTTTACTCGGTGTGTATAATTTTACAACAACAACAACAAGCATCAACACGTTTAAACACTGTAACATAGATCTTACTGTTCTCTACACTTGCTGTAATAGATTGTTTCCAGTTCATTGTGCCATGTGTGTTTTTGGGCCAAAGTACTGCAGAAGAATGTCATAGAGTGATTGTAAAGTTTTGCTGTTTTATTTCCTCTTCCACACTTTATTAGCACTGGTACAATATTTCCTGATAGCTTGTGTGAACGACTGAAGTTTTTTTGTTTTGTTTTTTTTCTCAGTCTTGCTTCAGTATGCATGTTAACTACTTCCCCTATTGCTCACGGGGCAGCTTGTAAAACAAAAGTACACAATTTTATGTTAAACTGAACATGAACTAACATCCCCTCTGTGTTAGCCACTCCTTCTGTTAAAGATACACTATTCCTCTTTATCCAGGCCACATCTTATCCTTTCATAACCTAAAGTTCCTATTTTTAAATCATACAAGTTTTAGATTAGATCATAATAATGATATGACTTAAAGGATTTGACAAAACAAAGATCTTAAGAGTTTTGTAGCTGAACATAAAACTTTATAGTTTGGTGTGTTGTGGCAGCAGAAGGCAGTGAAGTGCCTCAGTGTGCCCATTGTGGTTGCACAGATATTTATACAATCCATCTTGCTTACTTTATTCATTTCGGTATCCTTTTTTCAAATAAAATTTCACTTAAAAGGTTGCACGTTTCTAAACATTAACTGTCTCCTTGTTCATATTCAATACAATTTTTTTGTCCTTTTTCTAGTGATCCCTGTAAGGGAGGTCATTTGCCTGTTGCACCAACCCTCTGCATGACTTCCTTCACTACATCCAAGAACTTGTGTGGTCTTCTTTTTCCCTTATTGTCTTCCAGCTCCCGCTTCAACATCCTTTATCCAGTATATCCACTATCCCTCTTTGCCTCCAAACTCTTAAACCGGAGCTGTCTCTCCTCATCACCCCCAGTGAACATCTTTAACATCTTCAGCTCTGCCTCCTTTCTCCAAACCATTCTCCATAGCTCATCATTCTACTATCTTGTAAAGCTTTCCTTTCACTCTTGCTGCTGTCCTTCTGCTGCAAATGACCTTTAATACTCATCTCCACCCAGTCCACCTTGTCTGCATTCTCTTGCACACACTTCATTGCTTTGGAGGGTTGATGCTAAGTATATAAACCTCTCTTCCATACTGTCACTAGAGATCACAATGTCACTGGTACCTACGTCTAATAAGGCAATGACATTGTGGTTTAGCAAAACAGTTGAACTCTGATCTCTTTAATCGGTGATCTCCTCACTCCATCTATCTTATTCAAAGTATCCACAGTCACAGGCCGGCTGAAACCTATCCCAGCTGTCATTGGACAAAAAGCAGGGTTCACCTCGGACAGGTCACCAATCCATTGCAGGGCTAACACTTACAGGGACAGACAGCTACTCACACTCACATTCACAACTACAGCCAATTTAAAATCAATTAACCTCACCTCATGAATGTCTTTGCACAATAGTAGGATGCCAGAGTACCCAGACTGAGCGCACAGAGAAAGAGAATATGCAAACCCCACACGGAAACCAGAGACGGGATTCAAACCAAAAGACTTCTTAGTGTGAGGGAGTAGTGCTGCCAATACAGTGTCTGAGTCCTTTACTCGTGCAATAAAAAAAACAATTTTTTTTTATTAAAAAATTAATAAAAAGGTGCTCCACAGCTTCTTGTATTGCTTCATGTATTAAGTCATGTTGTGTATTGTGTATACATGACTTTTAAAGTTGAAAACTGGTTCTTCCTCTGATGCTCACTGTTAAATTGAAAACAACCATCAAAATGTGTTGTCATACCAACATTTACACAAAAACTAAACAGTTCAAAGTGTTATTCACTATTTCAATATATATTATCCCACTTTGGAAGAGAACAATGAGAGCAAATATTTAAAAGTTTGCTGCTTTTACATCTTAGAAGCAGTTGTTTTCACAGTGTGCTATTGTTATCTTGGTTATCTAAGCAATTTTCACTATGAACAGCAGAGGGCTCTGTGTAGCGTAGTCAAGCTGCTCTACTGAAGGTAAATATGGGTGTTTATCATGGTGCTTCCCGCATCAGTGCCCTCAGGTAAACTATTTTAGATGTTGATCCGTTTTCCTGTTTGCAACAAAGCACGTGAATGCATCAAAGTCTGCACTTAACGATTTGGGGTTTTTTCCCCCTGTTTGTTTGTTATCTGACCCAATTTGCACACTTAGAGGAGCGTTACACAACTCATTAAAATTCACTGCAATCCGCGAGTGTTCAGTGTCAGTAAGTTTGCAAGTTGGCACAGGTGTTTCACCCGCCCTTCCTCTATGGGGCCACAGGGATCAGAAGTCAGGATCACGCCCTCTGATTGGTCGCTCTCAGTCAGATGCTGCGGGACGTGCGTGGTGTGAATGTTTTGGGAATTTGTACTGGAGTAACCTCGGTCATGTCAGGATAGTGTGACAGTAATATCGTGCAATTTAAACCACCCCACATCACACCACAGAAGCGTGCTGAGTCATGACGTGCTGAGCCTTCACTGGTAACTTGGGTTCAGATTTTAGTAGAGCTGCAATGGGCTGACTCGAATGGATGCAGTCATGCAGGACGATGACATGGATTCATAGTTAATAAAATTATGATGCCTCCAGACGCCACTCAACTGGGATTTCGAAGTTACACTACTTTAGTCCTCTCCCAGTCCCATTTAAAAATATATTCTTTGCATACTGTTAAGAAGAAAAAACACATAATCCCTATCTGCAAACACAAACTAGTTCAAACCCTGTCTACCAACAATTATAATTCTGTCATTGTGCTTTTCAGAGGAAAAATATGCTTTTATTTTACTCTGTTTTTCTTAACTATTGTTATGTTACAGAGACACATTAATAGAAAATATAATCAGACAGTATTAAGTATATGGCACAACAATGTTCAGTATTTCCAGTGTCTGTGACAATGCATTGTCTCTCTTTTTATATGTAAGAGGTGAATGCACTTGCATTTTCATTATATCATCTGAATTAAATAGCTATTTGTTATTTTAAACACACACACACACACATATAAATATATATATATAGTGTTTGTTAGTTTGTCGCTGTGACCATTCTTTTGATTTAGCTTTTAGTTTTTGTTCCTAGTCTGTTAGTTTTCAGTCAGTCCTGTCTAATTCCTTGTGTTTTGTTTTGCTTCCCTTTAGTTTGAAGCTACTGTCTGTATTTGTATTTATTCCTGTCTTATTTTGGTAGTTACTCGTCTCTAGTGACTTGTGTTTAGTTTGGCTTCTACTGCCTCATTTGTCTTCAATTACTATCACCCGCATCCACTTCTGCTAATTACCCTCATGTGTATGAAAATATAAGCGTTGTCTTCCCATCAGTGTTTGCCTTTGTGTCTGCTAACCTCCCTTGTGTGTTTCTGGTTGTGTGCACTTGTGTGTCATTGGATTTCACCACTTTATTTATGAACTTTGCTTTAGACTTTTTGTACAATAGCCAGAATAAACAGATTGCTTTTTATTCACCCAGTCTGCCTCCTGTCTGTCCACGCTGTGATGATAAGAAAAAATTACGGGCAAAATTGGAAATGCAGGTCTTTTACTCGTGTCCCTTTGGCCGGTCCATCTGAGGATCGAAATGAGCAGGGGCTGGTTTGCAATTCATGCTTCTAAATCAGGAATGGAAGATGGTGGAAAAAACAAAATAATCAAATAAAGACTGTAAAACTTCAACATTTTATTAGACTTTTTCCATAATGTCATGTGGCATTAATACACAAACAACATAATGACACTTAAGAGGTTCCAACCCTTCACTTACAGAGCAAATAAAGAACAAAGACAAAAAAAAATGCATAAAATTGCATGATTAGATTTTGGAATCACTCTTTTGAGACACATACTCCTTAACCTCGTACAGTCTGACATGTTAAACTGGTCTCTTGTGACCACACTGGTCCTACATTCCTCTCTGGACTGTGGAAATCAGGCAGAGGTTATATTTGACTTGATCACTTATGCCAGCAGCACACTGGATGAGTTCTTTGCCACAGAAGCCCAAAGGCAACCAGGAACATGCCATTCCCCAAACCATTCCAGCTGGCTTCTTCACAGACACTCGCACTTGGTTAGGGTTATGGAGTATGATATCACTGGAGACAATTTAACACTGCGATGTCAAAAACCTTCATTTCGACATATTTTAAACTCAAAATGAAGTTGATGTACAGATGTGGTCAGAAGGGTCAATACACTCATAATGGGCATGAATGTCCTTGTATTTGAGCTTTTAAATGTTTATTTGAACAGTTAATTTTCTAAGGTGTAGTGGTTGTATAGCACATGTCTTTATTGACTTAAAAAACAATAATTGGGTGAACAAGTTTGAATTTCCTTTGGATTTTCTCTAATCCACAGGGTCAAAAGTATACATACACCCCACTAGGATCTGGCTAAATGTCTGCAAACTGCACCGTGACCAGACACTTTTGGTAGCCCTCTACCAGTTTCTTATATAATCCTAGCTGCATATTTGACTAAATGTCTTGGCAGAATTGGTAGTGGTCTTTTAAATTCGTTGGTTTTCTTCAACAGATCTGGCTTTTAAGTGTAGACCACAAGGTCGGAGCTTTGGGAAGGCCATTCCAGAAGATTAAAGTTAGCATGCTTGCCAAAATCAGTTTTGATTTGTGTTTGGTCTCAAGTTTCAACTATCTAGCTGTTAATTTGAGGTGACGTTGATAAATTTTAAGTTAATCCTGCTTGTCATTATTCTCTCCACTTTGTGCGATGTACCTTTATAGCAAAACAGCCCAGAGCGTGATGCTACCACCACCATGCTTGATAGCTGGTACACTGGTCTTAGGTGTGAAAGCCTCACGTTTACTCATCCAAACATATCTCGTCGCTATGGCTAAATAGCTTAATTTTTGTCTTGTCTGACCATAAAACCTTTCTCCATAAGGCATTTTGCTTGTTCATGTGGGCATCTGAAAATTTCAGTTGAGTTTGAACCTCTCAATTTTGAAAGAGAGACTTCCTTTTTGGTCAGCACCCTTGCAGTTCATGGCCATATAAAACTGGCTTTACTGTGGACAGTCGCACTGATGTTAAAGCAGTTTCCATCTCACAGCAGGCTTGAGCCTTGGTGGTTCCTAGATTGTCCCTGAACATCCTACCCAATTTTCTTTCATCTGAGCGCAAGAGTTTAGACCAGGGGTACACTCCAGGCCTTGGGCCTGGAGTGTACTGCAGGTTTTAGATCTCACCCTGGGTCAGCACACATGAATCACATGATTAGTTCATTACCAGCCTCTGGAGAACTTCAGGACACATTGAGGAGGTCATTTAAATCAGCTGTGTTGGATCAAGGACACATCTAAAACATGCAGGACACTGACCCTTGAGGCACCCACCCCTGGTATACACCTTGGCAGTGGTGACACATGTGAATAACTTGTATTTACATATAGTTGTTTGAAGACACCTTTCCAACTTGTGTAAATGTTCAGTTCTATTTCTTAGATCCTGACAGTCTTGGGCTTTCATTGTTCTGATTGTTAGTCGATCCAATGAGTGCTGTCAAACAAATAATTTTTAAGAGAAACTACTAATGAGAAAGCAATAAACCCTGGCCTTGTCAAGTTAAGCAACACTGAAGCACCTTTAGCAGCACTTATTAAGATTTAAATGAGTGTATGTACATATTTGTATGTATATTTTTTAACACTATGTGGATTAAAGAAAATCCAAAATAAATTCAAATTTGTCCACCCAATTCTTAATTTATAAAGTCACTAAAATATATGCTGTACAATAATTCCACCCTGGAAAATGAAATCATTCGAAAGAGATTATTAAAAGCCCCAAATTATAATGACATTCATATCTGTGATCAGTGGATGTAAAACTCTGACCACAACTGTAGACACAGACAAGGCATTTAAATGTGTAATCCTTCATTTCCAAGAGTTAATGGACAGATTTAAGATTTGAACATAAATTATAAGATAGATTTATACATTTGGGGCGTAGCTAATACATTTCCCCCTCTCATAAATCAATTTTATTTTATTGACTATTAAATGAAGATCAGAAAGCCCAGTGGCTTCTGGTAATCTTACAAATCCCAAAATATAAATTTTACCATGACGTGAAAGAGAGGAGATCACCAATTACTCACTTTCGAGGTTAAATCTATATCGCTGAGACTAAATCTCTTCAATGAGTGCTTAAGGTGTTACTTATTATTTCTCTGTTACTTTAGTGAAGGATTTCAAGATAGAAGACAGCAGTAACAACAACGAGAAGCATTTTAACTCCATAAGACGTCCTTATGGAGTTAAAATCTTGAAAACCAATTCAAAATATCCAGGAAATGTTTAGAAATCACAGGCGTATTTAGCTTCGTTCCTGACACCAACTACAAAACCATTCTGAAAGCGAGAACTAAGTATGTGTAAACCAAAATGTCTCATGGAACTACTCTAAATGTTTGGCATGCACAGCGCAAATTTATTTAGAATCATAAAACCCAAAGACACAGAGAGTGAAAACAGAAATAAATGAGCAACAACTGTTAATGGAATTACAAGTGTATTGAAAATATTGTGAATTTATTTCAGATTTTTAATACAGTAGACATTATCAGACTGAAAACAGCTCGACCCCTCTCTCTCCTCATTAGGAAAACGCTGCTTTTGGTGCTCTGGCCAGCCGGCGTTGTTGTAATAGTATATAATGCCATCTGTTTTGGTAAGTGCTCTAATGATGTCCTCACGACAGCACCTTTGTTTTAAGTTTTTATGCCGAGATGCTGTGATGAGTTGAGAGAAGCTGGCACCATCCATCTATCAGGGCCCAAGTTAAAGCTAAAGTGCGAGACCTTTGGATAGTAATTAATTTACATTCACGGAGCTGGGTAAGCCTAATGGATAAATCTGTTTAGTCAAATTAAAGGATTAAATATCAAATATAGCATTAGCTCAGGAAGCCCAAACAAGATGATCCACTGATATACATCTAACTTACAAATACATGGATCTTAAAGCCAGTTTTCAGTTGCCGTCTCTACAACAAGCAACCTACTTCCACCCAGCTCCTTTTTCATACTTTTGCAATTGATGGGTGCTCCATTTTATACTGGGAGTCTTACTGCTGGTCTGCCTGCTTTCGGCTTTCACCACCCATGGCATAGCTACAATGACAAAGCAATGGTGGAAAACCCTATGAAAGCCAATGCGTTCATGGGCAGGATCACAATCTCAAAAAAAGGAAGAAGTGATCAACGGCTAGGGCAACACAGATCGCCACAACTGCTCTCACGGCCATAAAAGGGAAGCAAAAGTTTCGCACTGCAGCTTTAAACCTCACGATGTAACATTCTCGCCAGCTTTTCATTTTGTACCGGACTCTTTTACGCTTAAATCCTATCCTCCGTTTGCATGTACATTTCCTCAGTGTTGCCATGCTACGTTTGCCTAAAATTAAACATGATTTTAGGAGAAAAACAATGTTCCACTCAGTGTAAACACGGAACTCAGAAGTCAAATTTGTTTTGCGGTACTCGAGCATTTTTGACTCAACTGACAGGAAGCGAAGGAATGGATGCAAGTCATAAGGCATTAGGTTGATCCTGACTCTTAAGAACAAATGAACAATTGCTCCAGTTTTCAGATTTTTTTTAAAGATATATTTTTACAAGGCTGTCAGCCAAATATTGGAATGCAGAAATATTTTTATCAGGTTCGAACAATATTTTCTTTTGCTTTTTTTTTGAAAGTCGATAAGAAAGAAAAAACAATTAAACACATAAATAATCTACGCATTCCACACATCAGAATCAAAGATTAACATGAACACTGATGCACCTAAAATTCTGAAATAACGACCTTTGTAGCACATCAAAGGGAAACCAGACCCTGTTCGGAAATCAACGCGGCGCCAACGGTTCTGATGATCCAAAGCGATGCAGCTCCACAGCACGTTACAAAAATAGACGCAGTTCTGCCTTCACAGTCACCGACACAACACCTCACTACAACACCTACTACAGTATATCGCCATGCATGGGTGACATGTTGTTTTGTAACGCCAGAACTGCCACATGACTGGCTGCTACACCTATCAGGGAGCTCTATGCTGCAGATGTTTAAGGACAAAATAGTCACACAAGTTGGATAAAATCAGTTAAGCAAAAAGCCGCTCATGCCACAATGTTAAAAAAACAACAACTCCAACAATCATGTTATGCAAAGAGGCGACTTAGTGTGCTCTAGTGGACCACAGAGATGGTTGTAAAAATGTTGTCATTTGACACGCTCTTGGCACTAATGATATATTCATCCAGCACCCAAAAACTCAGTGAAATTTTTTATCTTTCTAAGGTAAAGTTACAATTCTCATTAACTGCTTACGCTAAGCGGCAGTTTCATTCTAATGTTAAACAAATTCCCTATATTATCGCGAGAAAACTCCGTCCAATTATCGCACAGCTAATCTTTTTCAAAGTGCTTGAACTTTTCTCAATAGATATCCAGTGTAGATTTCTGCTAAAAGCAACCACAGTGTTGCACCCTGCAGGTTGTGTAAAGCTTTGGCCTACTGGTTGTCAGAATGCTCAGGCTAATAAGAAGGTCTGGGTTCCCTCAGTATTCTCTCATATTTCATTAAAGCAAGCATTTTATTTATTTATTTTTTTTTTTTTTTGCAAAAAGCAAAACAAACATGACCTCTCACCTCTTCATTTCAAATCTAAACTGCTCAGAAATTAAATCTATTTATGAGAACAGTTGAAAACTTGTTGTAAACTACAATAAAGGCAACACTCTTGAAGCAGTAATGTACCTTAACAGTTAAAATGTTACTCCATATTTAAGTGCTCCACTCCTTGTCAGTTTTGAAGAATAATTAATTCATACTTACATAAAAATGATCGGCTACATAACTGATCTTGCATGAAGAATGCACACCAAAAGTGGCAAAACAGCGGAAAATGGAGGTGACTTTTAAAATGCATCTAATTCAAATCTGAAACATCCTTTTTTTTCATCTTGAATAATTTGTTTAGTTACAGCTACAAAAACCACAAAAACAAGCAAAAATGTGGTCAAGGCCCTTATAAAGCTGACTTTAATCCTCAGAGAATGAGAAATGTATAGCTGTCAAAGGACTGTGGAATTTCTTCTTATCGGTCGTTTTGCCTTGAAGCTGACCACAGTTTAGCGATCTTAGCCACTGCGGTCTCCGGTGCGCTGTATCCGAGCCAGGACTAGCTCACGGGACACCTTCTTGCAGTCTTTGGCCAGGCCCAAGAAACACATGAAGTCGATGAAACAAGTGGTAAGGTTCAACTTGCAGCCAAACTCGCTGGTTGCATAGTCATATGGGAACGTGTGGTGATAGTTGTGAAATCCCTCACCTGCAAAGCACAGGAAACAGGAATGAACGATTAAAAAAACATGTAAAACTGGATTTCAGTCAAAAGCCGTCTTTGCAACGCGTTCCATGTTTTCAGTTTTCAGTCTTTAAAAGAAAAAGAAGATTCTTCAACTGTTTCACTGCTGGGATCTGTGTTTACAGGTAGCCTGTGGTGTTGTCACAGGTTTTGGGTGGTTCGATACCACTGGCTGTGATGTCATTACTGCTGCTCCCACCTGTCTGCTTTTCCCACCTGTAAAGTCACCTGAGCCGCGCTTCCCTCCTTTCCATTCTCTAATCATTCCCTGCAGTATTTATAATCCCACCTCACCCACTTTTCAGATCGTCTCTGAGCTTTGTCGGTGTTTGCCTGCTTATGAGGTGTACTACAAACCAAAATAAAAGGGAAAAAAAAAGGCTGTCAAACCAGAATTCTAATGTTTATAAGTTCGGTTTCATTCTTCTCCTGATGATATTCCCTAGATGCAAACCTGCTTCAGCCAAACCATGGTAATACCACACAACTAGAGAGTAAAGACGCAGTAGCACATAGGTCCTTTTTTAACTAATACTGCAGCCAGCAATTCTGAGCTTTGAAAACGTATTGATCTATTGAACAACCCGACCAATATATCAACCGCCGATCTATCAGCCAATATTTGCTATTTGGCTGATAAGGAAAAAGAAGGGACAAGGGGAAACACCCTTCAATCATGAGTGGTGATCTTACGTAGTTTGTCCACCTGAAACTCAATTTCCCTGTTGGCTACAAACATAACCAGCTGATTAGAGCAGAGCTCAGTGTATAAACAAGAAATTTACAATTACATTTATTTCCGTTGTCATATTATCTTAGTAAATAACTAGACTAGGCCTATACTATACTAAAACTATACCTAAAAGCACATCTTCATCATCATGTTATCTCAAGCTGAAAGTTGGAAAGCTCTCATGTGCTGCTGCCAACGGTACACACTGAGAGACAGCGAAATAAATGTTTCAGCCAGCAGTGCTCTATTTTTATTCCTCCATGACCTTTTTGGCTCGAGTTTAGTAGGTAGTCCTTGATTAGCTAACGTTCCTTTTATAGCTGTATGCACAAAGCCTGATGAAGAAAGACTGGGTTACCCAAAAATGTTGATAACAGCGTTTTTTTATACCCTTTATCTTTATCTTATCCTATTTTAGTGTGTGTCCAGCCAGCTAATGCAACTAAAGCTTGGCCATGTGGACCTTGCCTAAAGGTTGTAGAACGTCTACAACCTTGTGAAACATTTTTCCCCCTGAAGAAAAACTTTTTTTGCAACCACGTAGCTTTGTAGTGATTTTGTGTCTTCCAGGCTTTGACTGTTAGGAGTTTATATGGTTTTATGCACATAAATTCTACATTTAAATTCTGATAAATTCTTTATGAAAAACTGATCAAGAGATTGGCATTGGCCTTGTTCACCAATATAAAATGATAGTCAGTGTCGGACAGCTAACTGCTGCATTAATTCAGTTTTGCACTGACTAATTGTTTGAACCTGGTGTGACGAGCTGACAGCTTTTAAAACTGTTCAGTTATTTAAAGGAAAAGGAATACTACAAAAAAATATTGGAATCGACTAAAATGCTTTAAATGTTAATATCATCCGAGAATTGCACAGCAGTTGCATCCCTAAAATAAACAATTCAGAAGCAACTGCAGGAACAATGACAGACTGTGGTGGTATATTGGTGACATCGTGTGATGTTCCCTAACAAAAGATGACTTTCTTCCCTGCATAATCATTACCAAAGATACAGCTGCTAAATTGTGCCTCTTCTAAAACTAGACTTAACTTGCTATGGGGTGAATAGCTGGGTGCCATCTTAGAATATCCAGCTCTTTTGATATATCTATCGGGTGCTCTTTGTCACTGCACTGCTGACTCCTACTGGTTGAACAAGGTGCATGCATAGTGAGGGGAGGAGGTGGACAAAGTGGTAATCAGGTAAAAATCGTTAATAAAATAGGTTCAAATCAAGTATGTACTTTTTGTTTTTAAACATTTTATCCACCATTTAGCACATCTGGTAAATAAAATGTTTACATGGGCCTGTAAAAGTCGTTCCTTTTGTTTTAGTTCAATTCAGTCCAATTCAAGTTCGTTTATATAGCGCGAAATCACAGCAACAGCCGCCTCACGGCACTTTATACTGCAAGGTAACGACCCTGCAGTATTAAGGAGGCATTCCCAACAATCGGAAGATCCCCTATGAGCAAGCTGTCGGCGATGGTGGGAAGGAAAAACTCGCTTTTAACAGGAAACCTCCAGAAGAACCAGGGAGAAACAGGGAGCCACGTGCCACGACCGTTTGCGAGGTGAGGGGACAGAGAAAAGAAAAAAGAGAAAGCATAGGAAGACAGGGCAAAAACAGAAACTATAGGGGAGAGAGAGATGATAATCACTGGTTAGCAAATTTGTTTAAGCATAATTGGATGATTTGACTTTTACTGCACTGAACGCTTGACGCAACTGTGCAGTCAAATAAAAGCAAAACGAGGGCATGTATCATGTACAATGTAATTACATTTGCTCTGAAGGTGACGCTATACCGAAGTAACAAACTTACATTAAAAATCTGGCTTTTCTTCTTCAATTTTACTTAAAAAATACTTAAAAATATCCCTATACAAGCATTCGCTGTCCTGTGCTGTACATTCTGGTGTGTAATTTCTGCCATGAGCATGTGTTGGGGTGTTGTTCATACCTATAGCACTGAAAGTGACAAACTTGTTCTCTCTGGGGTTGATGTTCTTGTCATAGGGCCTGTTTCCCCACATGTGGGCAGCGCTGTTGACCAGCCAGGTAGCGTTCAGCACCAAGGTGTACCTAAGCAGAGTTGGGACGAAGTAGGCCACCCACAGAGACTCCCCCCACAGGTACCAAGGCACGATTGTTGGGATAATAAAGCACATGACCAGCACGGAGAGCTTGTAATACCTGTTGAGGAGATAGCGAGAGTAGGTATCAGCAAAAAACAAATTATTTAAATACAAAAACTCTGTTTGCCAGATAAGAAAATGCTCACTTTTTTTCCCTTTATTTCCACTTGACCTATTTTCCATTTAGGCCTGCTCTCCGTGAATCTTACGTTAGTAATTGTCATCTTGTTAAACCAGAATGACTAACACAGCTTGCCATTATGAAAACATCTCCACAGCAGTACTCTAACATTTACTTATATTTATAGAAACTGCAACACTACTGTCTTGCTATTTGCACCCATTGCACTTTGTTTTTTTTAGCAACTAGATGCAGTGTGAAGTCTGAACCTTAATCATGCCACTTACTTCCTCTGAAACATGACAACTTTGTCTGTTAGCAGGTCGGTGAGCTCCAGCTTGCGTCCTTTCTCGATCACATCAGGGTGTTTGCGTACCAACAGCCAGCCGATATGAGAAAAGAAAAAGCCACGGACGGCATTGTGAGGGTCGGCGTCTGTTTCCGAGTATTTGTGGTGAACCCTGTGGTCTCGAGCCCATTCAAAGATATCATTCTGTGGTTTGGAATTAAGATCAAGATTATGCACACTGTTGACACAGCACGGTACTTATAGTGAAACAAAAGCTGCTATTATCTTGGCTCCAGGTCATAAGTGTGTGTTTGTATACTAAAAAGATGTGTCAGCAGAACAGTCATTTTTGCTTGCCTGAAATGCCATGGAGTTAGCTACACTGAGGAAAATCCTTAAAGGTAATGTAGCCTTGTAGGATCTGTGACTCCACAGGCGATGCGCTCCTGCAGTGACTCCTAACGCACTTATCAAAAAACAAAGTACAGCTGTGGAAAGAAACACATGGACAAATTAGTTTGACCTACTTTTGTGCTCATGTCAACAGCACTTTGTTGCAGATGCTGCACACTGCAGTGTTTGTGCATTATTTTCTGCACAATTGCACTGTTATTGTTAGGGCTGAGAAGAACATCCAGCAACAAGTGACAGATCACGAGACAGATGCGTTTCTGTTTTTTCCCCCCAAATAGCATAAATTGTTAAAGCACTAGAGTATTTGTTTACCACAATCTTTATCAATTTGATCCAAAAGGCTCTTTGGGATTTGATTAGATTTTGTGCACAATTTCCCTCAGGTCACCTGGTTAGCACTGGCCTGTCTGTTTCCCAAGGAGATTACAGTGTAAAGCTGTGTCCTTTACAGTGTAAAAGAAGCCAAATCTAATAATAAAAACATTTCATGGTTGAGTTCATGAAAGACTAAAAGCTAAAAGAGTTGTGACACAGCAGTGAAGAAACTGTATAAATAAAGTGCAGTTTATGCTAATTATCCAGCTATTCTTCATTTGTCTACTTGACCTTTATTTTTAAAAAACTGACATTAAGGAGGCCAGTTTATTTTCCTGACAGCCCATCTTAAAGGTACGTGCTGTGACATGTAATCTCTGATGACTTTATTCCTGATCTATAATCCTCCATCTCCATGAAGGATGCTGGGAGGATCAGATATATGCAGCCGCCTATTTGCATTCACCACCGGCGAGAAAAGCAGGGCGTGCTGCTGACATAACAGCTGTTGATTTGATAAAATATGATTTCCACTAAATAAGTAAACAAAACCAACATGCAAAAAAGGAGAAAAGGGGGTGTAACAGGCAATTTTCTTTTCGCACTTACACCAAAGCAAGGTCAAACGAGATGCTGAAGGTACGACGAACACGCCGTACAAGGCTCCTATGTGCAACAGAGTCATCAGTATGACATTTTTCCATACGATGATCCGGGGAGGTTTTGGGCCCTCTTTCTCTTTGTACGTGTGATCAAACGCGTCTTCTCTGGCGCTCTCTGGAAGAACATCCCCGTTGCTGGACTTGCGCTGCTGCTGCTTGTTCTCTAACGCCTCCGCCTCCGTCATTGTGGCAGCGGTGCTGTGATGCTGTGAGCGGCAAACAGAGGAGAGAAGTCAGTCGCCTCGGCGCTTTTTGTGTGTAATGGAGGCTGTTTTGTCAATATGTTAATTAATTTTGTGCTGACTAGCCCCGGCAGGCTAGCTGCTTGCTGGCTGGCGCTGTCGGAGGATGAAGAGGAAGACGGTAGCGACGATGCTGACTTATAAAGCGGTAACGCGACGCTCCAACGCGCCAAAAAAAAAAAAAAACCCTGATGAAACACCTGTGGGAGGGAAAATTTTTACTCAATAACTCACCGAAGATAGGCAGAAGGGCAGAAACGAGATAAACGGAGGACAGTCTGCTTGACCCAAAATTACAGTAACCCAGAAAAGGGAGAGTGATAGCTCCGCAATGAGAACTAGAACTCGTGGTGTGGCCGACCAATGAGCGCTCGCCTGTCGCCTCTTGCTCGGGCTCTGATTGGCTGTTTGTTTATCTGCTGTTCACCTTTTATTCATTCTCCGGTTTGCCAGATGTATATTTGCCACCTCTGGAGACTAGCCGATCTTGTTGCTGTCTAGACATGCACAAACATTGAACCGTGTAACCGTTTTCCTTTTGAAATCAGGCGTGGAGTGAAACACAAGCACTGTGTTAATGATGCAAGTGGAACAAAACAAGTTACTGTACCCAAACCCCGGCAGTAGAGCCCCCTCCCCCTTGTCCTCCACCCACGTAGGAAAATAGGATGCTTCATCTGTTACGTCATCCCCATTCTCCGTCTATAGAAGTTTAATTGTGAGATACAAACTTTCAATGTGCCCAAAAATAGCATAAGCTGCTGAACACCAGAAAAAGTATTTTAGGCATGACGGGAAAAAAAACAACTGAGTCTCCATAAACACTGCAGAACAGGTCGAAAAGGCTGTTTACGTCACCCTGTGAAGAAGAGCTTTGACTCTGCTGCAAAATCAGAATCAGAAAGGGTTTTATTGCCAAATGTTGAGCGGGTTTACAACATTAGGAAATTGCAGATACACACTGCATGGCCAAATTAAGGATCACACGGCCCATATTTACCCGGGCGAGGAGCAGAAAATGGATGGATGGTTGGACGGATGGATAAACACACCAATGGGTGTTCACCCTCTTGACCTACATTTGAAAAAAAAATGGCAATCTGTCGCCATCTAATGGTGAAAATGGGGCAGCGCACGCAGCCGATACTGTTGATTTTCTGCAAACAGGGCTCACCTATTACTAAAATCTCCAATCCCCATGCACCAGCAGCAGACAAAAAAATAGCACCACATTGATGAATGCATATCACCGACTGACTGATACATATTTTTTTTTCCTGCAGCATCTATCTGGCGTCATCATCAGGCGCCCGTATTTACTTCTGGTCCAGTTAGTTGCTGCTGATGCCTGCTGCGATGGAGGTAAACAGGGACGAAGCGGAGCGCTGCATTGACATTGCAGCGGCCGCCTTAACCAACCAACAGCCGGACAAGGCGCAGAGGTTCCTGGAGAAGGCGCAGAGGCTCTTCCCGACAGAGAAAGCCAAAGGTAAGTCAATATGGGGGGAAAGGGGGAGGGGGGCGCACATTCAGCTGCGAAGATGCGCATCATCACCTCCACAGCCTGCAGCATCACCTGCACTCCTCATGAGCAGCGCATGTAGCCAGGGCCTTTGATAGCACTTAAGCTAGCTGGTTCATTTATGCAGCTTCTGCGTTTTCCCTCATTCTTTTTTTTGTACGAATTTCACTTTAAAATGAAGTGTCTGCAGTGCTTTAATTTGCTTTTCTAACAGAAAGCTAAGCCTTTAATTTAGGTGAACAGGAGTGGACTGGGAGAAAGGTTAAATAAGTCCTAGATGTCCAAGATTACTACATGCTACTTTCCCATGATCATTTCAAAAAATATTTTTGACAACACAGGTATTATCCTTCTGAGCTCGCCAATCTACAAACCGGATTGCAAAAAAGTTGGGACACAAAACAAATTGTGAATAAAAACTGAATGCAATGATGTGGAGATGGCAAATGTCAATATTCTATTCAGAATAGAACGTAGATGACAGATCAAAAGTTTAATCCGAGAAAATGTATCATTTCAAAGGAAAAATATGTTGATTCAAAATTACACGGTGTCAACAAATCCCAAAAAAGTTGGGACAAGTAACAATAAGAGGCTGGAAAAAGTCAACTTGAGCATAACGAAGAGCTGGAAGACCAATTAACACTAATTAGGTTAATTGGCAACATGATTGGGTATAAAAAGAGCTTCTCAGAGTGGCAGTGTCTCTCAGAAGCCAAGATGGGTAGAGGATCACCAATTCCCACAATGTTGCGCAGAAAGATAGTGGAGCAATATCAGAAAGGTGTTACCTGGCGAAAAATTGCAAAGACTTTGCAGTTATCATCATCAACTGTGCATAACATCATCTGAAGATTCAGAGAATCTGGAACAATCTCTGTGCGTAAGGGTCAAGGGCGTAAACCCATACTGGATGCCCGTGATCTCCGGGCCCTTAAACGACACTGCACCACAAACAGGAATGCTACTGTAAAGGAAATCACAGAATGGGCTCAGGAATACTTCCAGAAACCATTGTCAGTGAACACAATCCACCGTGCCATCCGCCGTTGCCAGCTGAAACTCTACAGTGCAAAGAAGAAGCCATTTCTAAGCAAGATCCACAAGCTCAGGCGTTTTCACTGGGCCAGGGATCATTTAAAATGGACTGTGGCAAAATGAAGACTGTTCTGTGGTCAGACGAGTCACGATTCGAAGCTCTTTTTGGAAATGTGGGACGCCATGTCATCCGGACCAAAGAGGACAACCCAAGTTGTTATCAACACTCAGTTCAGAAGCCTGCATCTCTGATGGTATGGGGTTGCATGAGTGCGTGTGGCATGGGCAGCTTGCATGTCTGGAAAGGCACCATCAACGCAGAAAAATATATTCAGGTTCTAGAACAACATATGCTCCCATCCAGACGTCATCTCTTTCAGGGAAGACCCTGCATTTTTCAACAAGATAATGCCAGACGACATTCTGCATCAATCACAACATCATGGCTGCGTAGGAGAAGGATCCGGGTACTGAAATGGCCAGTCTGCAGTCCAGATTTTTCACCTATAGAGAACATTTGGCGCATCATAAAGAGGAAGATGCGACAAAGAAGGCCCAAGACGATTGAACAGTTAGAGGCCTGTATTAGACAAGAATGGGAGAGCATTCCTATTTCTAAACTTGAGAAACTGGTCTCCTCGGTCCCCAGACGTCTGTTGAGTGTTGTAAGAAGAAGGGGAGATGCCACACAGTGGTGAAAATGGCCTTGTCCCAACTTTTTAGGGATTTGTTGACACCATGACATTTCACCATATTTTTCCCTTAAAATGATACATTTTCTCAGTTTCAACTTTTGTTCCGTGATTTATGTTCTATTCTGAATAAAATATTGACATTTGCCATCTCCACATCGTTGCATTCAGTTTTTATTCACAATTTGTTTTGTGTCCCAACTTTTTTGGAATCTGGTTTGTAGCTCAATACTAAATAAATACAGAAATACAACATTCAGCTGAATAAAAACAGAAAAGTGATCAATATAGCCACACATGCAAACAAATGTACTATATTTATTGGTGTGAAAAAGTTAGTCTTTTTCTTGTTTTTGTGTTTTTGTATTTTTTTTGTACATTTGTGCCACTTACATGCTTCAGATCATCAAACAAAATTCTCTGATAATTGAGTACTTCTTGGAGTACCAATAGTACTCCAAGAGCACATCAATGGCTCATCCAGAAGGTCACAAAATTCTGTGGACTGATGAGACAAAAGCTGAACTTTATAGAAAGGTTGAGTGCCTTTGCATCTGGCATAAAACACACAGCATTTCATAAAAAGAACATCAGACCAGCGATCGGTTCCTGCGTTGAAGCTCAATCGCACAAAGTAACTGAAAAGCAACCAGCAAGTCCACCTTTAAATAAAAACCAAATGAAGGTTTTGGGTTGGCCTAGTCAAAGTCTGGAGTTAAATTCTATTCAGATACTTTAGGATGACCTTAAACAGACCATTCATACTGAAACAATTCTGCCAAGAACAGTGGGCCAAAATTCCTCCAGAGTGATGTGAAAGATTCATTGTGAGTTATCCCAAATGCTTGATGCCAGTTCTTGCTGCCGTGGATGGCACAACCAGTTATTAGGTTTAAGGGGCAATAACTTTTTCCCACGGGGCAGGTAGGTTGGTTAGTTTTTTCACTTAATAAATGAAATCCTGATATAAAAACTGCACTTTGTATTATATTTGAGTTATCCATGTCTAACATTAAGTTTTCTTTGATTCTCAAACATAGAAGTGGGACAAATGTGTAAAACAAATATGACATTAGGAAGGATGCAAATACTTTTTTGCACCACTATACATGGTGGCATGTGCTTGTGCCCAACTTTACCTCTTCTTAGATTCCTGTGGACACCCACATACACCCCAGATACGCCTTAGACCATGACCCACCTCACATATAAATATAAAACCTGTTAAAACTGCAGCCACAGCATATCTGAAAATAAAATAAAATAAATAAAGCTGCAACAAGCAGACAGATCCTCCAACAAAAACTATATTTAGTTTAATGATTTTCAAACATAGCTATAGTTGTATACTCTGCCCCCAAGAAGCTCTTATAATACCATTGAACTTGATTGCTTGGTAGCTTTACATCTGCTTGATGACATGGATAGTCCCACTATCGAACATTTTGTGTTTTTAACTGCTGTTGAGTACTTGATAGAATATCTTTGAACATATCTTCTAGTATTGCTGGATGTAATAGCAAAGAATGGATTTACACCCAGACAAGATATCCATTCAGACTTCAGCGGGGTGTCGGAGCCTCGACAACGGCAGAACATAAAGGAGAACGCCAGACCTGAAGAAAAGCCTGCAGAGTCTTCAAAATCCTACATGGCTGATCAGCTAGAAGCTGTGAGGAGGTACGTAAGACTGCTGATTACATAAACATACTGTTGGTTAAAATAAACTCCTTGATGGGTATATTGACTGCAATTGTGATTGAAATTTGTAATCATGTGCTCTCTGCACAGGATAAAACAATGTAAAGACTTTTACGAAATTCTCGGGGTGTCGAAAGATGCCTCAGAGGATGAACTGAAGAGATCATATAGAAAACTTGCTTTGAAATTCCATCCAGATAAGAACAGCGCTCCTGGGGCAACAGAGGCGTTTAAAGGTAAGACGGTGATTAAACTCATCCAAGGTTCATATAGCACTTACAGAAAGCAACTTATAGCAGCTTCATGTTCTAACTTTCCAACAGCTATTGGCAGCGCGTACGCTGTTCTGAGCAATGTTAACAAAAGGAGACAGTACGATCAGTGTGAGGAAGGGAGAAGACATCCTTCCAGACACGGCCCAGACAATGGAAACTTTGAGCCGGATATTTCACCTGAAGAGCTCTTTAATATGTTCTTTGGAGGAGGTTATCCATCAAGTTAGTCTCATAGTTTGGTGTTTCCATATAATGCATGTGAGACGGAGTATTTTAATTGCAAATATATATTTCTGTGGTGCGTTTTTTATGTGCTAAATGTGTTAAATCAATCTAGGCCATGCTCACGTATACAATAATGGGCGGATGCGTTACCAAAGGCGGGAGAGAAGAGAGCGACAGCAAGATGTAAGTTTGATACTTAAAAAGCTAAACTGTAACTGTATAGAGTTGTTTATGTTTTGCCTGCAGGGGGAGACATTTAGTCATCTGCCATTTTACAAGCTGAGGCTTCTCTCAGAGACTGTGTGTGTTTGTTTGTAATGTGTTTTTTCCACAGGGAGGTCTCGCCCTCTTTGTGCAAGTCATGCCCATCCTCATCCTGGTTATTGTGTCAGCTCTCAGTCAAATAATGGTCAACAGCCCCTCCTACAGCCTCAGCTTCAGGCCGTGAGTGTGATCCTTGTAACACAAGAATCTAAAGTAACACAACTAACTGTTGTTCTGCAAAACTGCGAGGGACTTAGACAAAAGATTATCTCTATGTTAGCAGCATCCAACCCAGGTTTTTTTCACGGTACTTGTGCTTTCACTCGATCTTTGCATAAGCTGGGTGGTTGTGTTAGATTTGCCTTCACAGTATTTGCCGTTGTTTCTGCTCGTATTAATTTGCTGCTACCTCTGTTAGTTCCAATTAATCACAGAGCTCCTCTTGTTTGTGCTGCTGTCATGTGTCTTGTCCCGTTCCCAGTACACTGCCTTTGTGTGTTCAGATATACGCCTGCAGTTTCGGGCCCTGCTTTAAACCATTGTCAGCAGTGACTCATGTTAAGACAGACAGATGGTGCAAGATCTGTGCTGCATTCTGTCATATGATAACACTCCCACACTCTGGCCTGTTGTCACGTAGGTCAGCAGGTTACTCACAGAAGAGGCTGACTGAGAACCTGAAGGTGCCATATTATGTGGGGGAGCAGTTCTCCAAAGAGTTCACTGGTGTGAATCTGAAAAATCTGGAGCGAACGGTGGAGGATGATTATATTTCCAACCTTCGCAACAACTGCTGGAAAGAGAAACAGCAAAGTATGACAATAAATGATTCTTATATCTGAATTTAAGCATGAGTATTGGTGTGATTGTCAGTGTCATTATCAGTGCTGAGATCATTTTTTAATTGTGTGTGTGTGTTTGTTTTTTACAGAGGAAGGAATGCTATACAGAGCTCGCTATTTTGGGGACAGCGATCTATACCAAAGAGCACAGAGGGCTCGCACACCAAGCTGCGCCAAGTTGTCCGAGATCACAGCTTCTTTACATGGATGAAAATGCTTTCATGATTCAAAGCAAGTTCTTCAAACTCTGAATATTTTCTCATTTTGGCACCAGGGATGGGGCAAAAATATTGACATTCCAATATATAGCATTGATTCCCCTTGATTAACTTAGGGTTGCAGGAGGGCTGAAGCCTATCCCAGCTGGCATGGGGCTAAAGACTGAATACACAACCAGACAGACAGCCCATCAGAAGGCTTTCCGCTTGGTTATCCTCTGTTTTCTCAATACCATATTTGGCTTCAGTATGTCAATACTTGTATCATGCAAGCACATCAGACCAATTTTACTTACCAGAATCACAGCTTCATGACACTTGAACCTCTAAAAAGAATGGTGGTAAAGTCAACAAAAGTCAACCAGCTTGCTGTGAAGACGTTTTGAAAAAGGCTTTTTTTTTTTTCTTGTCTCCAGGTTTCCAGAATCACTACAAAAGATTACCAGTAATTTATTAAGATGCATTTCTACAATCTGGAGGCTGAAGATGACTCAACAAGGAGCAGACCAGCACCACTCGTCACCAAACAGATCACACAAACTAACTCAAACAATTTCTGTGGAAGTCTAGTATGTGGTAAAAAGATATAGCGTTAATATAGTGTTTTAGAATGGAAATGGTACTTAAAATAGCTTGCTATCCTCAAAAAATGTGGGTTTGAAAAACTTTAGGTTACTTGCGCAACTCTGGTTTTCAGAAAAGCATTCGTTTCGATGGCTCACTATGCGATGCTCCTCCTTGGGTATTCCTCAGAAATATTTATTTCATTATGCCAATCCTGATTGGCTGATGATCGTAACAAACATGTCATTCAGAACCAACCACCCTTAAGTAGCTTGCACAAATAAGCTATCTTTATTCAAGATAAGCTAGGCAGCTAGCACCCAGTTAGCTAACACTCCTGTCTGTGGACAGTAAAGCTGGCTAGCCTGTATTGCAGGTTGAGAGACTGCATAGTAGAGGTGAATGATACAAATATCGAATGTATCGATATCAACACTGTGGTATTGGATCGATACTAGTATGATGGTATTCATACTTTGTTTCTATCCTCTAAGTTTGGTATGTATCCCACTGAATTGTGTTAAATGAATTCTTTTGTTTGTGTATTTTTCCATTACAAAAAATACCATAGTATAAAAATGAAACTATTTTTTTGTGGGGACTGTTACATCTATTTTATTTATAGCCTATAGCACATTTAAACAACAGAAGTTGACCCAAAGTATTTAAGAGATAGGCACATATACCAAAAACACTGTTACATGAAATACATGAAAAACTGGAAGTTGTGTTGACAAATTATTGTGGAAAATAAAAATCATAGTGATTTGTGGTCATGAAAACATGTTTAGAATTTGCTAATTTGATGAGGATGTGATCACCAATCAATTAGGATTGGCATAATGTTTCTGAGTACACAGGGAGGCGCATTCCATGTCTAAACGTCAAAACGAATACTAAGAATGAGAACCTCCAAGCACTAAAGAAAGAACATAAAGAACACTTTATATTTGTTTTCGGGGGGAATGGTATGAAAACAGACCATACTTAAGTTATATGTAGTCATATGGATGTTATTTATGTAGCAATATAACAGATGCCACATTGAATGCCACCTTGATTTTATGCTGTAATTCAATGGAGAAAAGTTTGAGGGGTTTTGATTTTAGATGCACATTCTCAGACTATGCAGTAGTAATCTAATACGTCAAATGTCTAGGCTTTTTAGACACTTGAACACCTGAAATTTGTCTTCTTCTGCTGTGTGTGAGATAGCCACTAGGACATGTCCCTGTCACTTTACCTCCTTTAAATGTATTAAGGGCAAACATGTAGTACAACTTCACAATAAATGCCATGAGAATGAGACGTGGCGATCCACAAAATCAGACTTTAACCAGTTCAAGTTGGGAACTGTCACGTCTCTACTCAATCTGTCGGAAAAAGCCATTTTTTGTCTCACTTTTTAAGTTTATAGTATGCTACTTATTCTTTGTATTATTTCTTGGAGAAATAGATTATAAAGAGAGGATAAGAAAACCATACAGATCTTGTTCACTTCGTTTTTCCACCATGTTTTTAATTCTAGATGAAAATAAACATGGTTGCTCAAACGTGCTAAGTGTGACTCTCTGCTTTGAACAGAACAGGCACAGAATGGGAGATAAAAGCTCAGTCAGCGCATTTGGCACGTACAGTGTGCCGGCCGGCTGGCTTACAGAGACAGGGAACTAGAGACAAGGCGGCGTGCACGTTCAGCTCTTCAGTGACGTGCAAAATGTGCCTGGCAGGATGTGCAGCGTCACATTCTTTCAGCACAAACACACTCAGCTGTTTTTTTTGCAGACTGCAGATGCTGCACATCTGATTCATGACTTTGACTTCTTCAAATTTCACACTAGCTTTTTTTTAGGTTTTTAAACTTTTGCGGCATCGTACATGATGTGGCTTTAATGGCTGCCACATATTCCTGTCAGCTGTTCTGCATCGGAATACCGTTAACCACTGTACCTCACCGCACCAGCTGGTGTGCTCTAGTGTAGTTTGCGTTTGTAGATTTTGCAGACTGGGTTCACATATGCACGCACATTTGAAGACTTGATGTTCATTCGCTTTCTCTCATTCTTAGATCTCTCCTAACTCTGTCAGCGAAGTCAACTATGGATCATTTGGATATGAAAGATTGAATAAATAATAATAAGAAAGAACAAAATGTTAGAAAACAATAATTTATTTGCATTCGATAAAGGTACAAAAAAAAGTTCACTGAGTATTTGAATATCAACCGAAGCAGGACAGGGCTGCACAACACAAGATCAAGTTACATTTGTAATCTTAGCCGCGGCTTGCAAAAACAATGCACAAGGCAAGCAAGGGTAGGCCTTTCACACTTCACAAAGGTTACCAAATGTTCTCTTGGTGTACCACTTCATCAGGCTTTGTCCAATTCAATTAACTGTCATGTATAAAAAGAAAAAGAACACAATGAACTTCAATAATAACTATAACAATATAGCTAGCTGCCGTTGTTTAGTTTCAATAGAAACTGAGGTATGCACTTCCAATACTTGTAAATGCCATGTCACCAGATATAATATGATGGTTACATGTTGTCATTTTAAAATCTGAATGTCAGTGAGTGAGTATTAGGAGCACTGCCTGCTCCAGGTACCATAAAGTTCAGCCCCTTTACAGTGGGAACAGTAGACTACATCATGACAAAGTCCATCTGATACACTTCAGAATGCTTCATATACATGTAATTACAGTAATAGGCCCCTTTGTGAGCTTTTATTGTCCTCTTGTCAGCATCAAAGCACATCAGTGTTTGTATTACTTAACATTCCTCAATTAGAAGATCTTCAGAACTATACAGCTTCTTCTTGATCACACGGAAACCAGTGCTAAGTTTAATAGCTTGTCTCACTACTGGAGTAGAAGGCGACTTTGTGCTAAAGAGTCCTTGAATTTTAGGCCAAAGGCCGCCCGACTCTAGCCTCAACACCAGAGCGAGCTGAAATGTAGGGACAAGGTATGGGTCCACAGATAGCTGTCCCATGCTCTCACAAACATCCCCTTGCTCAACGCAGAGGTCAATGAGAGCCCCTCTTAAACCGCAGGGCTCACTAGCTGCCAGATGAAGGAGCTCTTGTCCAATGTGCTCCAGAAGTTTGTCTGGAATGAGCAGTTTTGTACATCTTAAGGCGCAATCTGTGTCTTTGGCTTCTCTCAGACTTCGTGCAATCAGGTCCACTACTTCTTTTAAGAGTGTCTCCTCCATTGGATCATAAAACAGGTCCTCATTGAAGGCACACAAGTCACTTGAGACATCTGAGCCTGTGTAAAAGCAAGAATGAGTTAGAACCTGAAACTTGCATACAGAAGAAAAGAATCATGAGATGTGAGATGCCTATGCAGCATTGCTTACCTGAGTCTGAGAGATCACTCCTGCTGCTATTGTTGGACCCTGACTCCATACTCCTGCTGCTGGCAGGTGTGCTGAAATCAGTCAGTCTTTGAACCAGTTTGCCCCAGGACAGCCTTCTGTCGCTGCTGTCCACTGGAGAAGGAGGTGAGCTGCCGATGTCAGTATATGCAAAGAGTTCAGGCATGGTTGTCCTCCCTGCAGTATCAGCTGCTTATGTGGTCAACTGTCACAGGAGAAACAAAGGCAACAGATGAGCACCCAACTACTGCCGTTAATTCCACGTTTAACGACTTAATTAAACATACATATCAGGCTTTTGAGGTATAGCTTTCTGCTAAAGATATGAACAATAAACATTTTCAAAAAGAACACCTTTTTAATTTGACTGCAGCTAGAAGCTGTTTCACTGTCAAAATTAGCTGTAAACTAGCAAAACCGGCAAATAAATTAATTGTACTTACTCGTTATTTAAATTCTGCGTGGTTCAAGGTCGCGGTGGATGTTTAAGATGCGTAGTTTTAACGGTTATTGTCTGCAATTTGTATATGGAAACTTCTTTCCTCTGCTCTTCCTCTCTTTCTCTCACCAGCTGCCAAGCTCTGCAGTCTGTCCTGCAACAATGTTTATATATGTGGGCTGCGAGGCCACGCCTGTCTCTCCCTAACCAGCCAATCAAAAAGAGAGGCACGACACCAGCGCTGCTTCTTGCCTGGTAACATGCCAGCAGAGAAGAAAGACAAACAGGAGGGGGAGGAGGAGGAAGGGGGGTGGTGGGGGATGAATAGCAGACCCTAGTGTTATGGATATGTTTCAGGGGACTTGAGTGGGCTTGAAAATGATCTTGTTGTTTCTTTGTTTGATATCTTATGTGGGTATTTGGTAAACCGTTTTTCTGTATGTGCACCTACATTTTAACAGAATGTAGGCCTGGATGAGCAGGTTCAGTGTTGCAGTGCACATTACGTCACCTGTTTTGCTAAACCATTACATCAGAATTTTTTATCTGGCACACAGAGATGCAGAGAACACTCAGTGCGCTGTGCTCAAGGCAAAACAGATAATAAAAACGGCTATGGGACACCTCTTTCTACATTTACCCTTGAGTTACAAACAAAAAGACTGCACAGAAATTACATATGTTATCATCATCATCATTATTAGAGTTATTTAGCAACGTTCTATGCAGAAATGCGCCGGGGGGTTGTTATTGTAGCATCTTTGCACCATTTATTACTTCATCACAAAAGATAGCAAAGTGTTTTAAGGCATAACACAAACTGTGTATGAGAGTAAAAACATATAGCGGATTTGTTAGAATGCAAAAGCAAGTTATTTGTGTCGGGGCCATAGGCTACATACTACACATTTTGCTCACAGCTGTATGTTGGAAAGCAGCCAGAGGCTACGCTGCATTTCTGCACATGTGTAGGCGTGGAATACACTGTACTTTGTTAGACAGGAACTGAAATACATAAACACGTGTAGGAACACTATGTTCTGAGGTGGGTGCTATAAAAAAGTTATCAGAAATCTTTAGCAGGGGACGTGGAGTAAGAAGATTTAGTAGCTTGAGTAAAAACAACAAAAACTATGAGAAATCACTTTTTAATTGGATTCTCAGAAAGTGTGGCCAGAAACAAACTAGAAAAAGAAATTTAGGCTCCAGCCAGAGGTGTGTCCTGTTGTGTTCAGGGCTGTCCTGAAACACTCAGTACAGTACAGTACACTCTGTACACTCCCACCCTTCACTTGCTTGAAGACAATCATTCACTGAGGAAAACACCAAGTTTGCACGTTTACTCACTGTCACCACAAGACAAAAGTGGCACGGAAAACTGCACTGATGGGTTTCAGACTTTAGCTCGTTCAAAGAACAGAATGAACAACAGCAATATCAAAATACATACCACAAAAAAAGCAGCACAAATACTTTTCTATCCTTGGATTTAACAAAACTTAACACAGTGAGGTGGAGTTGGACAAAATACACACCAGGCAAAACAAACAGCAACCAATGTGAAGAATGTCCCAAGTCTGATTTTATTTACAAGCTCTCTTTGTTTTGTTCCAATTGCTGGTGGAGTAAGGACATACACAGAAAGGAGAAGAGACCAACAGTGCAGCAGGCTTTATGTTTATAAGTTACATTGGAGCCATTTGGAAACACAATGCTTCTCTTCCAGGGATTTAATACCAAATGTAGTATTTACATTAACATGAAGGCTAATTCCAATGAGAGAATCATCTTGAACAGCCTAAAGCAGATGGAAAATCTGTTAACTTGTGAATTGTGTAGTTACTAATTTATAAGAATGTTGTTGACAAGATTTTATTTAGTATGCTGGGTTTAATGTAATAAGTGATAAAATAACACATCTCACATTTGGGATCTCCAGATAACACTTTTAAACTTATGATACAGAATACAGAAGGAATATCATGTGTAACTTGAAAAAAAAAAAGGTTACATTTTCCTTCTATTTGGCTGATTAAATAAGCAAAAGACATCTGAATCTCTTTATTTAAGATGGTGTGAATCCCAATAGCTGTTCAATAGGTTTATACCGCCACTCGTCTGCTTCTAGCTCCTCCACCAAGCTCGCGAGTTTCTCCATTCGAGACACTTGCTGATCTGTAAGAATGGACATTACTCATTAGTATACCTGTTTCTATTAGATCAGGGGTGTCAAATATAAAGCCTGGGAGCCAGAACTAAAGATTTTAATTCGGCCCACATGGCTTTAGAACAACTGAAGGTGGGCATAAATTTTAGCCTTTTATACAGTTAAAATGCAGTTAAATAATGCTAACCATTTATATGATGCCAACGTGATTAAGTAACGGATCAAAACAAAAAATGTGTTTTTTCACCGTCTATATATCTCGCAGGGATTAAATTTGTAGTTACACTGTGAGAAACGGGAGTTTCACTCATCCAGCCCATTTAAGATGAAGGTAGGCTATATGTGGCCTGTAATGTAAAATGGGTTTGGCACCCGTATTAGATCAACCAAGACTAATGTGAAGCTATGCAAATATAGTTAGACTTACCATGTTTAACCTGTTTCAGTGTTGAGGCCACTTGGTAGCTGAATACAGACTCGCATAAAAATCTGTCAGAGCCATCTAAAAAGAAACGTAAAATGAAAAAAAAGGTCAGTCAAATAAAGAATTCTTATTCAAGCTTTCGTCTCCAGGGTAATAAAAGCCAAAACATAGATTTCAAGCTACATCAGAAAGAGATCTTAAAATATTTCATATATTTATGACATAAGAAGTACAACAACAGTAAAATACAGCTAAAATAGTTTTGGGTTTTTTAAAAAACATTACAATGTCAAAGCCTAAGAGACAACATCCATTAGTATACACTCAACCACCATTTTATTAGGCACACCTGTTTAGCGGCTTGATAACGCAAACATGCAATCAGTGAATCACGAAATCAAGAAATGCTGCATGGTCAGATGAGTCTCGATTTCTGCTGCCACATTTTTAGGGTCAGAATTTGGCGGGACCAATATGAAAGGGAAATGGATCCTTCCTGCCTTGTATCACTGGATCTCGCTATTGATGGTCTAATTGTGTGGGAGATATTTTCTTTCTTGAGTATGATTTAAATGCCACATATTACCTGAGTATTGATGTTGATAATGTCCACCCCATTATGAGAACGGTGTACCCATTTTCTGATGGCTGCTTCCAGCAGGATAACACACCATATCACACGACTCAAATGATCTCAAACAGGCTTTTTGAACATGACAATGAGTTCACTGTATTCAAACTTCCTCCACAGTCACCAGGTGGAACAAGAGATTTGCATCATGGATGTGCAGCAACTGTTTAATAACATCATGTCAATATGGACCAGAAACTCGGAAGAATGTTTCCAGCACCTTTGTTGAATCTATGCCATGCCCCACACAGCTTAAAAGGCTTAAGGGTTTTGCTTTATCTTAATTTGTCTACCATGTGCAAGAGAAAGCTCTTGATTGTGAAGAAGAGAGGCAGACTCTGCTTTGTAGTAACATATCTTTCTTAAATACTTTAGAAACACAGGCACATATATTCTCAGTGTTATACTAAAGTTGGCAGATATTATGATATTAAGGTATTATGTTGCAAACCTCCTACCATTATATATGATTTTCATATGATTTCTATTTCCTGGCTATTTGGGAGCATTTGGGCAGCTTTTATACAAGTACTTTTATCCGGTTTTCCTTCATCGTACCTTCCATCATTTCCCCTGCGCCTTTTGGATACGTATAGAGGACTTTCCTTGGTGGGATGAGCTCGGAAGCACTGAACCCAGAGCCAGTCACGGAGCTGCCGCTCACTCCTCCCGCAGAAGAGGACGAAGAAGACGCGGCCATTGCCTCGATAAACTTTAAACAACACACACAACAACGACTGTTGTTACTACCAGTTTAATGTGTCAAACACAGATAAAGCAAGGTGGTTCGTGCTCTAGTAATCACAAAGGCTTTTAAACATCCAAACCAACCGGTAGGGGTTAGCTTGGAAGGACTGTTTCACTATTTTTAATGATACAACATTGCTAGCAATAAAGCTAACTATTCTGCTTATACTGTTGATGATAACCACCCAGCAGAAATATTAACAAATATAATATGGCATTAAGTCTCCATTTTTATTCAAAAGTACAACTTACCGTCGATGTCACAGCAAATATAACAACTTAAAATCCAGCCAGTTTTTGTTGTTTTTCAGACGTATACCAGTAGTTTACGACAGAGACCGCATTTTACGTTTGTCGCGACAGGGGGTTGCAGCTATTGCAGATTTTACAATCATAGGGATGGCTCGTCTCAGTCGTCTGTCGCTAAAAGGTTGTTCAATCACTTTTGTAGATCTGTTAACACATTTTCCGACACATTTAAAACGTCAATAACCAGGACAGTTCCAACTAGCTAGCTAAATAAGTTTTGAAAGACAGACTTTGTTATTTTATACAATTTTCACTTAGCTGACAAGCTAGTATATTATCTATTAAGTGTTTTTGACGTCACCAAAAGTCACCTCAGTATCGCCTGAACCGTCGTTTCTGTTGTCAGATTTGCACAGGTTTGCTAACACTAGCTAGTTTACCAGTATGGATGTCTTACGTCCTCCTCTTATAAATATAAATGGAAGAATATACCGCAGGAATATAATTAAGGAAGAGCATTATGAGGAAGAGGAAGAGTTTTCTTACATGGGACCACCAGGTAAGTCGAGAACTATCCGCTAACAGGTAAAATACATGTTTGTAAGAAGCTCCAGATAATGCTTTCAGATTTTAGCACAGTTTCTTTTTAAAAATGTGAGTATATTTCTGTGTTTCTAGATGATGAAGAGCTTGGAGAAGATGAAACCTGTGATACCCACTTAATTGAACAGAGTGATAAAGGATATCGCTGTGCCATCGATGTCCCAAGTGTTCTTTACAAGTGTGTCATCAACAGTAGACCTTGCTTTGGTTGTCCTTAACCTTTCACTTTCTGAAAATAATACAAGATTCTGTAAGCAGCATAACGTCTGTCTGTGTTTCTCTGTTTTCTTTGTGTTCTGTAGATACATCATTGGGAAAAAAGGAGAAACGCGTAAACGTCTGGAGTTTGACACAAAGACGTCTATTAACATCCCAAAACAAGGAGTGGAAGGGCAGATTGGTGGGGACTAAGGGCAAATGTCACTTAAAAACTGAACAGAGAGCAAAAGATATTTCCCTTCACTCATTTCCCTCCACTCTCTCATTGTGTAACAGTCATTACAGGTTCCACCAAAACTGCAGTTTCATCTGCTGTCACTCGGGTGGAGGTCCTTGTTGAGAATTTCCGGAGGAAGCAGCCCTTCACACACTTTTTGTCATTCCCTTTAAACGACTCAAAAATTCAAGAGGGATTCCTGAGATTTAAAGATGAGGTTTTGAAGCAATGTTCACAGGTATCTTCTGTAAAAAGGAACCAAAATATAACTGGTGATAGTGAGGGGCAGTTATGGCAATGTATTGCTTAAGGAGAGCATTTTACACCATTAACAAATTCCATGTTCTGTAGGATCATGGAGTAGAGGAAAGCATATTTCAGAACCCTGCAAAGCTCCACTTGACCATCGGCACCTTGGCTCTGTTAAATGAAATGGAAGTGAGAAAAGCATGTGAACATCTCCAAGAGTGTCAAAACTTCATCAGGTAAGGCTCGAACAAGGTTATTGCATTATACAAAGCACTTAATGATTTTGGTGTATGACTACAAAAGAAATTGCACTGTGAAACAGAATGAAATGTTAAACATAAGCGATCTAAAAATAAGTAAATAAAATAAGAGCAGTAAAAAAAAAATGTATATGTCAAACAATCACTGACTGAAAAATACTAACATTATAAAATGAAACACAAAATTATAAATTATACAACAATCAGTAAAATAATCCTAATAAAATAATGTCACACTAGTTTATAGATTTAAAGAGCCAAAACAATAAAATTGCAAAACAAAGTAATGTTTAACCTTCCTAATGAAAATCCAGGGTAAAGTTTAAAGATTTCAACATTTCCAGCTGCTGTTCCATTGCAAAAAAACTAAAAGCTGCCTCCCTTAAAGCTTTTGCTGTGCACTTAGGATCGACTAGCAGAATCCTGCTCGAGAACCTATTTGTTCATATTGGTTCATATTTTCAAAACTTATGTGGTTCTTTAAAAAAGGAGAAAAATCATTTAAAAATCATCTGTAACTGTCAGTCTTATGGGTTGGTAAAAATGTTTTGTTCATTGGTGTATGCTTATACATCAGTTATTAGTTACACCTTTCAAGCATCCTTTTTTGTTTTCAGAGTGGCCTCTGAAAGCAAAAAAGTGGCCTTCTTCATGACGTTGATTCAACAAGGTGTTGACAACATTCCTCTGACATTGTGGTCCAGTTGCTGCAGATTTGTCAGCTGCACATTTATAAGAATCCATCATTCTACCCAAAATGGTGAAATGGTAAATGGCCTGTATTTGTATAGCGCTTTACTAGTCCCTAAGTACCCCAAAGCGCTTTACACATTCAGTCAGCCACCCATTCACACACACATTCACACACTGCTGATGGCAAGGTACATTGTAGCCACAGCCGGCCTGGGGAGCACTGACAGAGGCGAGGCAAAAGAGGCAAAAGAGTTTTATTGAATTGGGTTCTATTGACTTTGGAGGGCAGTGGAATACAGTGAACTCAACTTTGTGAAACCAGTTTGAGATGATCAAGCTTTGTGACATGATTCATTATCCTGCTGGAAACAGTCAGCAGAAGATGGGTACACTGTCTAATAAAGGAATGGACATGGTCAGTAGCAATTCTCAGATTGGTACTAATGGACCCAAAACGTGCCAAGAAAACAGTAGCCAAACCACTACACCATCACCAGCCACTGTATACAAAGCAAAATTGATCCATGCTTTCATTTTATTTACTCTGATTTGAATGTCGCTGGACTCCTCAGACCAGGCAACATTTGTAACATTTTGTTGAGCACATGCGAATTGTGGCCTCAATTTCTCGCTTTTAGCTGACAGGAGTGGCACCCAGTGTGCTCTTCTGCGGTTGTGCATTCAGACATGCTCTCGGCATTGCTTGGTTGTAACTAGTGGTTATTAGTGTGAATGCTTGAAAAGCATTCACAGTATTGTTCTTCTAATCTTTATTAGTGTGAATGCTTGAAAAGCAGTGTTAAACAGTGTTAAAGCCATCATTTTACCCTCAAAACGTCGCCATCGTTGTTCTTTTTCCAACATCTTGTCTTTCAAAGCTCAGAGATGTAAACTTTTTAAACTGTGTGGGTCCAAGTGGAGGGATCACATTTTAGTCATTCAGTGATTCAAAGAATATGACCTTTTAATATTCTTTCAGATGTTTTCTGACTCTAAATGTTCTTTTCTCATTTCTTAGGTTTTTCTAATTTACAATTAAAACATTTTCAGCTTTTTTCCAACTTCTTCTTCTGTGTAACCTTCAGCTTTTAGCAGTTCAGCACTTTTGTTTTCAGGTTAAATTCGGGTTTTTTATTTTTATCTCATTCAAAATTTTTAACTTAAATTCAGTAATTATTTCATTTCAATGCATACATTCAGATTCAAGCATTCACACTGCAGTTTCTTCAGAAAATGCACTTTCTAGTTTAAGTTACTGTTTCCTTGCTGTCAGCTTGTAGCAATCTGGCCATTCTCCTCTGACCTCAGGTATTGACAGGAAATCTTTATGTAAATTCAGTGAGTTATGAATGCAGTGTGTGGACTGAATTGTTGCATCGTTGTTAACTTTCTGACCAAGTATCTCCAGCCTTATTTCTGAATAGGAGAACCTGTGTCACTGTACTTTACTACCTTGATTAGCTGTTTACATACCCAGACAGTTTCACTTATTTAAAAAAATACAGTTTGTGTTACACTACAATGGTTTTCTTTGTCTGATTTTTCATTAGAGACATCACTGAAGGAAAACCTCTCCCACTGGAGGTGACAGGCATAGAGTACATGAATGATGACCCAGCAGTGGTGGATGTTTTGTATGCGAAGGTCAATGTTCGAGATGGATCTGACAGGTTAGTACATCAGTGAATAGTTAAATAACAACATTACAAATATCCAACATTTTACTGTTTTAACTTTATTTCTTTAATCTCTGTTCTATTTTAATGGAATCACATTATAGGTTGCAGGTGATTGCAGACAGACTGGTAGAGCATTTTGTCTCTGCAGGGCTGATGGTCCGAGAGTGGGACAGAGTAAAGCTACATGGTACTGTGATGAACACTCTGTTCAGAAAAGACTCCACAGGTAAAGACATAAACACACACATGCCAGCCTAACTCGCACGAAGGCATAGTAGAGAAGTTATTGAACTGCTGGGATCGTATTGATTGCTGCCACCCAGTGGATGTTTGCCAATTTTCCCTCATTATCTTTTGGCTTGGAGTGTAGCTGCAGTGACGACAAAGCAGAGTCTTGACCAATTCTGACAACAAAATTGTGCAGAGAGGAATTGGGGAGGCAGTTCTCTGTTTGGCCACAGTTCTGTTTACGTGCACTGAGCTGCATGTTTTCCAAGTACTCTGACAAAAGCTTCATTCATTTTGGACATGGATCAAGTCCAGGAGCAGTTCTCAAATTTGTACTGGGCTTACCAGGAACACAACACAGAGACTGTGCCACTGCTGACCATGTTTACCGCCTTGTGGATAAGCCCTATTAAAATTTAGTTTTTTTTTCATCTTCTTAGTCCCTATTTCACAAACTAATTTTACTAACTAAATGTCCTTGATTTTGCTCGTACTGTTGTAAAGCCACTGACAGGTTCAAGTAAACATGTTAGTTTATCACTGAGATAACATATCTGTATCTGTGTGTTCTGTGCTTTATTGATCAGCTTGTTCTTTACACTCTCGTGTTTTTACAGTGGAAGATACGGGCGCAGCAGGACGTCAAACCGTCAATGAAAGAGAGGCTTTTGATGCCAAAAACATACTAAAGGTTAGTTGAAATTTACTACTGGATTGAGACACATACTCACTTCTTGACTGCAGTTAATAACAATATGGTAGGCAACAGCACTGGGCGGGATGGAGGTGCAGTGGTTAGTAGTGCCAACGCCACAGTAAGACAGGTGCTAGCTTGAGTCTCCTTGACTCCTGAGGCTTCCTTGTGGCATATGCATGTTCTCCTTGTGCTTTTCTCTGGGGTCTTTGGCTTCCTCCCACAGTAAAAATTGTTTTGGGTGGTCAAAAAGCCTAGATAAGTGCTATATAAAAGCCAGTCCATTCAAAAAAACATTTTACTGTATTGGCACAATATGCATAGTTTCAATTGGGGAAAAAATAAAATACAGTGTTAGAATTTTGTGTATATACTAATTGGGAAAATGTATAAAAACTCTAAAATGCATAAATAAATAAATACAAATGCATCTTAATTGCTATGTTCAGGAGCTTGCAGCAATATTACACTATCCAATTGATGCAACATTGTTTTTGTTTAAAGTATATTGTGTATAGATTTTCCAGCTGTGGTTGACTTGTCCATAGCTCGTCCCATGTGATCTTGTCAGTTAATTGCTTCTTTGCTCTTTTAGTGAAAAAAACATGAAAATTGAGAGTATTGTATTGATTTTTGGTTCTGATTTACATTTATCTTCTTTAGGGAAAAGGTGTTTTCATTTCACCTGGGACAAATCAATTATGTTCTCACATTAGTTGTGATACGAGCTATGTAATTTAACGTTAAACCACCTGACCTGCTTCACAGCAGTCCAGGCTCAAATCGTGTTTAGTTATGACTTCATGTCCAGTTGGGAAACACTGATGCACTCTTGTTTTGCCACCTTGAAACTGAACCAGTAATAACAATTACCTCATGTGCTTCTCCTAGTGTGATATGTCAAAATTGGTTCCCCCCACCTATTTTTTTTGTGTCACAGCTGTAGACCTTTTATATTAAAAGAGGAGTGAGCCTCAGGTCTGAAAAGTGAAGCCAACCTTGACTAGCTTGTAATTTTTAAAGGGGATTTGAGCAGTAGTTATTCAGGGTTTCTGATTGTCCTTCAAAGTTTTTTTTGGACATTGGCTATATAGGAATTTTGTTAAGCTACTTAACACTGACCTATGATTCAATCATAAAAGAGGTTCAAGGAATGAACAAGTGCTGCCTACACATAACAACCAATATTCAATTGTGTCTTTAGGCACTTTGTTAGAAATTGCTTCTCGTAAAAACACATTATTTGTTCCAATTTCTTTAATTCAGTCTATGAAAAATTCTAAAAATAACAGTTTGACAGGCATAAAATAATATTTTGTACCAGCAAGGTGGTTCCCAGTTAGGTACTAGCCAAAAACCTAGCATATCTCTGCCTGGTAAGCAGTGTGTCCTTAAAGAATCTTAAGAAAACTGGACAAAGTGAACAAAATAAGACGTGACAGGCCTAAAAAAGTGTCTGCAGCAGACACTGAACACTACATGAAAGTGACACTTTTCAAAAAAACAACTTGCCAAAATTCTAAAGTTGAGGCTTCAAAGTGAGCCCACAAATTAATGTGTGTTTCTATGTCCATCATTTATATACAGTCTGTGCTGACTGACTACTGAAAACCTGCTATTTTGGCAGAAATATTAGGGAACACTACTTAAGAATATACTTTATTAGCAGTTGTTATTTTTGGTTAAAAAATAAATAAATAAATAAAAATAACGCACCAGTACAGCTCAAAGACTCTTGGTTGTTTGTGTTGTTTAAAAAAAAAACACTTGTCAGAGTCAGGTTGCAAAAATCTTCCTGGTGGAGTTTTGACAACTGAAATGCGACACTGGAGATGAAAAGCTCTGACATTCACCTTCCCCTCCTCTACAGAGAAGGTCTTTGTTTGAATAACAACATTGTTGCTGCTGTTTTTTTTTTCCTCTGGAAGTGACACAAAGGTAGCAGGCAAACACTCAGCCACCTATAAATATGATAATACCATGTTTGCGACAGCTTACCTTGTTTTCACAATAGAATTTGACAAGCAGTTTTTAACTTTCTAACACAGTGCTGACTGTTTGATGTCAACACAAGTTGTCCTGCTTTGTTGTTTCACACGGTTGTCTGAAATAGTCTTGACTGTATGTATGTAAGTATGGATGGATGGATGGATGGATGGATGGATGGATGGATGGATGGATGGATTGATTGATTGTTACAAGTTTATGAATTTAATGTGTTTTCATTACAGAAATTTGATGCTTATTGTTTTGGAGAGTTTGAGCTGAATACTGTCCAGCTGTCCCAGAGATATTCAACAGACTGCACTGGATACTACAGCTCTGCAGGGAGCATCAGCTTGTCTTGAGCTCATGCAAGAGTGAGCATATACTGAGGTGGGAAAATTAATAAAGTTTATAGCTTTGAGAGCACTGCAGCATTCGTGATAGTTCTGTCCAGTAGGTGGCAGCATAGATTGAGTCATTTGGCTGTTAACAGAGAGGTGGAGATTGGGTCATGGTTATCCCTTTAATAGAGAAGAATAAAAAATATTAGATGTACTTTGTAAACCACAGTGCCCAAATGAAACATAGAAATCTAGTTAAATGGAATTTTCAGATACTTGTTTTTATTTAGTTTTTAGTTTTATTCCACATTTTTTTGGCCTGGTATATTTATCTGACAAGTATTTGAAGATAAGATTATACATTAAAACATTTGCTCTTTCATGTATTCCTAAGGACTAAAAAGCTCATAAAATGTATACAATTTTAATAACTTTTATATTTATATCAAATGAAACAGAAAGTTACAGGAAGAAGACACTCTTATAATCCTGATCATTGTAAAAATGAATAGTTTATGAAAATTAATAGGCAATTTGCAGTTACTTCAGCTATTTCTGTAATGGCCAAAGTAGCTACAACAGTAGCTGGCTGCTGTCAGCAGGATAGTGCATAGTTTATACTGCTGTAGTGAATCTACATAGAGCCAGTGACGTACCCTATGGAAGTGGCCAGTGCTGTTGCCAACATTTCTATCTGTATTGGCTTTGTCGACGGGGATGTGTAGTTATATCCCTAGGGAGGTGCATATCAGGTTACAGTGTAGGGTTAGAGAAGGGTTTGTTGTTACAAAATACCTATGGTGTTGATTTTACACAGAAATATAAATACCAAATTGTGCCATGCCACAAAGCTCAAAACATCTTAGTGGTTTCTTAAACATGACAGTGAGTTCACTGTTTTCACACAGTGACCACAGTCACCAGATCTCAGTCCAATAGAGGACCTCTGGGATGTGATGGAAAGGAAGATTGGCATCAAGTATATGCAGTCTGTATCACCTGCCTGATGCTGTCAAGTCAATGTGGACCATAATCTTTGAGGAATGTTTCCAGCAGCACAGTAACAATTTCATCTAAATATTTGGCTTAAACAATTTACAATCTTTGCATCTTGTTCATGTTTACACTTTACACAGCATCCCAATAGATTCAAATGCAGATCTTCTGCCAAACTGGCTTCTATAGCTGTCCAAACACTGGTTGAATTTCATGCTGCTCTAATCTCTTGCTTGCAGTACTCTAGGTCATAGCCATGATTTACACCTTTCCTTTCATCCTTTCAACGCACTGCCTCATGAAAGTATGAATGCATCACCGATATGATCTTTCAGACCTTTTTTTCTCCTCCAGCTTTTTTTTTTTCCATCATTTTTCTTTAAATCTTTGCCTTTCCCACATGAACCTTGTCTTCACTCCCGACTGTCAACAGTGTCAGTGAATACAGACACTTGCTTTTGCCGTCACAGCCTTTTTTTTATTTTCGCTTTCCCCTCAGCTGGCAATGCTCTCTGCTTGGAATGCAGGAGGGTGATTGCCAGGCAGCCAAAAGTTACACTGATAAAAACAAAGGGGTCTTTTTGTTTGTCAGCTTTGCAACCCTGTCCTATCCACCCTCCCATCCCAGCAGTGGCATGATTTTCTTTTCTTCTCTTTTTTCTTGAAGCTGCTTGCACAGATTCCCATGCAGATTTTGTTATTGGATATAGACTAGCCAGCTGAGCTGCCCATACCCTCACTATTTCATTGTCTTGGAGTGGGATCTTTTCCGACCTAGGACCTGGGACCTAATTAATCATGCCCAGAGCTCTTGACAGCATGCTTTTTAGTGGGTCAGGATTGCATCCAACGTAAAAGCACTCCAGCTAATAACAGAATTCTGACACTTGCCAATACTATTTCTCCTAAGCACAAAAAGAAAGCATCACAAGGCAATTGAAATTTGATTGAATTCATTGAGACTATGCCTCTGTTTTTCTTTTGGCAGGGACATGATTGAGGATGTTTTGCACAGATGTCCGCATTAATGATTGTACTGAAAACACATGAGGAAACATACGTCATCCGTAGACACGGACTCTGAAGACAGATACGATTTGTCCTGAGACTTAATATAACGCATTCAGACTGACTGTTTATTTAAATGGCCATATGTCTTCTTAGCTGTATAGATCGGGAGCATATTGGATTATGGCTGCAATGAAGGAATAATTTCTCACTATCAGACATTCATATTGTCTTGATAAATTGGTTAATTATCTATGAAATGTCAGGAAATTTGGAAACATGGGTAACATTTAGGATGCCAGATTTAACATTGATAAGTTGGAAGCAAACATTTAGTAAATGGTTTTTGAAACTGTAATTTAGTTTTAATTAAGTTAAAGGCTTCGTGTTTAATATTTAATAAATTTTCAGTCTGTTTTCAGCTATAAATGTATCCAAGTAAGAATTTGCTCACAAAAAGATTGATAGATTGCTACATTGTATAGATTATTTAGCAAATGTTTTTTATGTCTGTTATTTATATAGATAGGACATAATATAAAAAGTTGCTGAAAAAATTATTACTACAGTCTGTCTTTAAATCACTTGATTTCTGTAAGGCTAAAGTCCCAAAAAGGCCTAGAAGACCGGTCAGTAAATCCCCTGCAACCGTCACTCTCTAGGGAAAAATGTATATCGACCAAGTCAAGGTTGGAGACAGTTGCTCGTTAAAACTGGTTGCAAGCAGTGAAAACTGTGACCAATTTCACCTTGTGTCTGCCAACAACCTCCAGGAAGCACTTGCCACCAGCCAAAGAATATACATTTTGCCCTAACCACCAGTGCTTGCCAGATGTTTGCCAATAGGTCTCTAGGACTGTGTGACAAGGGCCTAATGCTCCAATCAAACTAGGAAAAACAGTAGTTGAAGATCGTGGCATGATCATGACTACTCAGCCTGCGATGGTGACCAAATCTCCAACCACTCGCAGTCAGTTGTTCTCTTCAAAGAACCTTTGGTACATTAGGTTGGCGATAAAACGGCAATAACACAAAATCAGTCTGCTAAGAGTTTCTAATCTGTTGCAATTTTTTGCAAAGCTGTTGTCTACACACAGAGACAAACATATTAAACAGAAATATCTGAAACAATTGTTTCTTGACTGGACACAGTTACACATTTTTCAAAAACAGCCTTTATTGTACTGCTAACATTCCTAGTAATGCCCCATAAGGTCCTAGTCAGAAAAAAAACTTTATTTTGGCTATGAAACCACATGTCATATTTCCTACACCATGACACCCTGTTGTCACAACGTAAGCAATTTTACGTTTCATCTGAGTGGTCAGAATGTCACGGCTTATCTGTAAACATAGTTAAATGTGGCTTTGCATGTCCGTGTGGGTGAGCTTGCTTACGCACTGCCCGACATACATAGTTTTTTCTGTCTCTGCCACATCCCTCTACCTAATTAGTCATCTCCGCAGTCCCTGCAGTGAGAACATCCAACTAGACCCTTAAGATTTCAAAACTAGCATGAGCCAATTTAAATAAGACTGATAAATGAGACCCCTGCGTGTGTTGGTGTTACCAGCGACCTCTTTCCCTTTGTGGATCTGCGTCTCTATTTCTAACGATCTAAAGGGACAGAGGAGATGGGATTTTAATTAAAACGTTACACATTTTAGCTGTTTATGCAGGCATGTGTGCATGTGCTTGTTTACATGCACTGATAAGCATTTAGAAGGGCGGTAAACGACACCCACTGAAAATGCGCCTTTGCAGTATAAAACAAGCTGATAAAACCTTATTTTCCAGCCAATTTGTTTTTGTGATTTTTAAAAGGATTGAAAGCAAAAGCAATCATTTCGTTGCGCGTGCAACACTTTTAGAACTTGCACTGAACTGTTCAGTAATAAGAAATTCATATCACATTTGGTAACTGAAGTCTTGTTATCTTGACCAAGTATTGTACCCCCCGCTCCCCCAACCCGATTTGCATAGTTAATTTCATGGCAATGTTCAAAGTAGCCTTTTTAAATGCAAAAGCCAGTTTTTAAATGGGTTTTACTTGATCACTGTCAGTTATTTTTTTTTTTTTTTTTGTTCTTTTCTTTTTAGTACATTTCGGATTTTGATATTCAGAGCCACACTTTGGAATTTTTCATAGGGTAATTAGAAATTAAGCTTTCTTTCCATATGGAAAGCGTTAACGTCTGCTGGGGGAAAAAATAGATTTTGGCTGACAGACATGACCTTTAATACAGTAGATATGTTTGATTTGCATGCTTGGAGTAACTAATGACATGCATCAAATCAATTAAGTGCCTAATTACTTTTTAAGGTCACAGTAAGGTTTGCTCAGTGTACACTCAGACTGATACAAATAATATTTTAAATCAAATATGACATATCGAAAGGTGGTTTGGGCCTTTTTGTGCCGTGTATTCCTCTAACACACTTGAATCCAGTTGTATGAACTTATTCACTTGTGTTCACTGGAAGTAGAAAGGTGCTCTATAAACAATCCTGCTAGACAAAACTGAAATTTCGAAACTGGATATCATTATGGGTGAAATATGACGGCGTGCCTTTTTTAAACTCTCTTATGTTTGACTCTCCAGTCGTGTGTCACCACCGACTGAATTTCACACTGATCACTCTGTCACTAATAGACGTAAACGGGGCCTTGATGGAGAGCCAAGGCTAGAGTATTTGAAATGTCTAATATGTGTCTCTAGCAAAAAGGCAGGTGATCCCTGCACCAGCTCTTTATCATTCAGAGTGCTGAGTCTGGAGGCTGCCTGCAGCTGTCCACGTCTGTTTACTGCTGGAGGCATTCACAGAGGGAGGGAAGGCAAAAAGCCTAAAGTGTTTGAACAGTAAGAAGTCATTCAGAGCTACTGTTTACTTTATGTACACTTAGCACTACAAGATTTTAAAATGGGGATTATCATCACCAGTTACATTCTGTTACTTAAAAAAAAAAAATTATACTTTAAGCTATGAAATGTCAGGAATTGTTGAACATGTTGCATATAAGGACCCAAATTGCCTCTCAAAATCTAGATATGTTCCATTTACAGTAATATGAAAGAGAACAGTCATTAAATCCTCACATTTAAGAAGCAGTAGCTAGTGAACGTTTTGACATTTTTGTGTAGTAAATGATAAATGATGAAACGTTTGGCAAAGGACTAAATCTACCAGATGTTTGACTGATGTGTATACACAATCAGCAGACACGGTGGAGATGACCTGCTGAAGTTCAAACTGAGCATCAGAATGGGGAAGAAAGGTGATTTTAAGTTACTTTTCAGAAACTGCTGATCTGCTAGGATTTTTCTACACAAGCATCAGTAGTGTTTACAAAGGATAGTTTGAAAAAAAGATAAAGTATCTAGCAAGCAGCAGCTCTCAAAAATATCTTGTTGATGCCAGAGGTCAGAGGAGAATGAACTTACTGCTTCAAGCGATAGGAAGGCAACAGTAACTCAAATAACACTTGTTACAACCAAGCTATAAAGATGAATATCTCAGAATACACAACACCCCAAGCCTTGAAGCAGGTGGGCTACACCAACAGAAGACCATACCGGGTGTCACTCCTGTCACTTAAAAACAGGAAACGGAGGCTACAATTTACACAGGCTCACCAGAAGACTGGAAAAAATGTTGACTGGTGTGATGAGTCTCGATTTCTGCTACAACGCTTGGATGGTAGAGTTCAAATTAGGGGTAAACAACATAAGAGCATGAATCCATCCTACCTTGTATCAAAGGTTTGGGGAGGAGGTGGTGGTGTAATTGTGTGCCAGATATTTTCTTGGTACACTTTGTGCCTTTTGTCTACTTACCGTGTCCATCTTGTCTTCCGAATGTTACTTCCAGCAGGATAACACCACTCCACAAAGCTCAAAATGATCTCAATGTTTCTTGAACATAACAGTGACTTATCTGTGTACAAATGGCCTCTACAGTTACCAGATCTCTATCTAATAGAGCAGTTTTGAATATGTGATGCTATTATGTCAACATTGACCAAAATCTCTGAGGAATGTTTTTAGCAACTTTTCGAAGTCTAGCCACAAAGAATTAAGGCAATTGTTAAGGCAGAAGGGGGTCCAGTAAAGTATTAATACTGGGTTGACTGGTGACTGGAGTACTTGTGACCTTCTTCTTCTTTTAAGATGTGCAGCCCAGTGCTTCATGGTCTATTTTTATGAATGATTTTTGAATGAATATATCTGCATATTAGGCCAGGAAGGAACAATGAAAGCACTAAGAGTCAAAGGAAACTGTAAGGTGGTGTTTCATAAAATCAAAAATGCTCAAGGTTGCTAAACTGTTCCGGAGAGCACTGCAGAGGTGGGTGAGTGCTGTTACTGTATCACTAGAGCTGCTTTACAGAACTAAATAATGTAATAACACAAGCACAGATGATGGTCAACACTCTTATTTCAGCACTAAATGCGAAGGATGCTTATACAAAAGTTATAAATGTTGTGTCATCTGTTTATCACGCAATGTGAAATTCCTTAGTGCATCACTTAATACTCAATTGTTTTTTTTACTGTTAGTATATAAAAGTGCAGCTGATGGGGATTTGTTATTTATAATAGCCGGTATAAGCTTAATAATACTGAGTAAAAATGAAACCCTGTACTGAGACCGAACGTGTCACAGTTCAGAGTATTTGCCATCTTCTGTTTATTGTGCACGTTTAATTGAAAAAGGTGCTACACTCTCTTCCACCTCTGCAGCAGCTGCCTGCAATGGAAAACAGCAGCTTTCAGTACTTGCCAGGAAAAGGCAAACTGCTGTCAGACTGCTCTCAACTAACTTTGCACTTTTAATAGCTGAGTGACCCAGTTTGAATCCTATTGAATTAAATCTATACACATTTATAGCAGCTCTACTTACAGCTGTAAGTCACTAAGGATTACTTATTAAATGTCTCCCCGTGTGGTTTATTTTCTCAAAATATCTTCTTTTGATGGGATTTCCTGTCCATGATCCTGTTTACAGGCTATTTGCTTTTTTTTTCTTCTTCACCGTGTCGTTGGGTACCTCCAACTGGACATACACAATTCACACACACACACACACACAAAAACAACCACAGAGGGGACCTTTGTAAGAAAACAAGTAGTTTGTTACTTTATCAATATTTCATGCCTTAATGCCCTTTACTGTGGTGTTAGGGTCCCTTTTTTATTTTTATTTTCTGTACATTTGTATTGCATAATTGCATATGGGCATGAAGTAACTGACTTAGAAAGTCACCTGTACAGTAGTGTGCAAAAGTCTTGAACCACCCATCATTTCTTTATATTTTGCTTCCAAGGAGAACTATCTTGTATTTTTTTTTTAAAGTGGTCGTGAGCAAGGGTTCTCCAGGATCTCGGAAGGTCTTTCAAAGTTTTTCTTTGGACATCGGCTGCTTTTTAAGCAACTTAATGCTCACCTATGAATCATTCAAGGGTAAAAGAGCAATTTATTCAAGGGATGAGCCTGTATTGTCCACACATAACAGACAACTTGGCAATAAAAATACAGAATTTCTTTAATTGAATCAACAAATGCCAAAGGTAACACAGTTTGACAGGCAGACAGTTTTTGCACCAACAAGGTCACTCCCAAAGTGCTATTAACTGAAAACCTGCCATATCTCAGCATGATGTGCAGTGAGTCCTTAAGCAATTTAAGGAAACTGGACAAGTGGAGGGTGGAAAAGAAGTGGCAGGTCTATATAACAATCTAGAGCAGATGAACAGTATCCAAAACTCATGTCCTTAAGAAACTGGAAAAGATCCAGCAAAGACCTGACACAGGACCTGAGAGGTGCATCTGACCCTGTTTGCCAAAATCTCATTGGAGAAGATGTCAGTGAAAGTGGCTGTCAAGAAGCCATTGTGTTGCCAGTGGCAACAGGTCTTGCTAAGTGACACATCCATATTTAAAATTTTTGCTTCAAATCGTCATCGCCATACATGGAAGTACAACACTGAGCGTGTAGAGCCATCCTTAAAACACAGTGGAGGCTCTATCATTGTCAGGCTGTACGGATGAATGGATTTATAAATGCAGAAAATAGTTTAATCAAACAATCATACCAAATACTGACTTTCAAGCTTGTTCAAATTGTATGTACGCTTGGACACATTTTAAAAAGTTGCTTCTCCCATTTTCTTAGGAAAATAAAAAGACTTTAAAAGGTGGCTCAAGACATCTGAGAATTTATAAGCAAGTAATGAAAGAAAATCAGCAGACTAATTTTTAGATGAACATAACGGTCAGTTGCAGCCCTGGTGGTGCTTTAAAGTACAAAATTCATCTCTGATTATGTGTTGCAGGTCTTTGATGAACACGACAGCAGGATTGGAAATGTTAAGAAATGCTCGCTGATGAAGAAGTTCTTTCCTGACAGCTGGACACGGACACGACGTTACAGCATCTTTCCTGAATCTTATGTTGAACTCATTTGGAAAATTAGGATTTTGGTTGTTTTCTCGTGCTGTATATTCTGTTTTGATTTGTCAGGAATAAACAAATGTCTTTTCCATCCAACCATTGCCTTCTGAAATGAATTGTTGTGTACCAGAAATTCCTGAAGTGATCTTTACGGAGCAGTTACATCACTTATAACCAATCTACATCTGTGATAAGGTCCAAAGCTCCTGTTGAGCTTCACAAGCTGTTTGTGAGACAGAAAAGAGACGCGTTGTTTACATTTGTGGATGGGAAATATTAACAGATAAGGAAGCCTTCAAGTTTTTTGCTGCATGGAGTCTTGCCTGATATTCAAATGAAGCTTCCCGTCCCTCTGCTCCTTTTGTGTAGACTGATTACACTCGGTGGAGGATTGATATGGTTTATCTGCCTAGAGAGGAGCAGGAGGAACCAATGCCATCAGCTAATCCATTTACAATTAAAGGCACTCTTCCACAGCGTGACTCTTGATGTGTAGAAGAAGATGTTAAACAAGTTGCATGGAGCTGCTTTTATGTTTAAGATGCAAGAGGCTTCACATTGTGCTTTTTGATATGTGTGATTATACAAGTTTTGGTTAAATGAGCATGAATATTGTCATGTTAAGCACATTAAAGAGCATTGTAGTCTACTTTACCGTGAGCTCTGTTCTGTGAAAGGCTGTAATAGATGTGATTCGGCCATGTGTTGATGGCTCTGAATAACATAAAAGGGTTTATATACATACAGCATTGTCTTCTTGGTTGGTATATTTATTTTAAAGTGCCTCTTGTCATCAAAAATGACTATAAAACATCCAACAGCAATAAATATTTCTTGGCCACAGAAGGGTGTGAGAGCATGACACTTTGAGTTAACTAACATGATAATCTGAGGTGTTTCTTCACATCTGAGTAAGACATGTTTCTAAGTATTTGATTTTCAGAGAAGTAAAAACACTCGGACCCTGTGTTGCTACTCGTATATAGAAGAGCAGCACTCTTAAAAACTGTCTGCAATTAAAATAAATAAAATAAGGCTCTTTGGAGTCTTTTCCCTAAAGCCTGTTATCTGAACCAATGAACAGCTCTCATCAGCATGTTTTCTATTTGTTTTTTTCCCTTTCATTCACATTGAAGATTCCCATAGGAGACTTCCTTTGCAAGGATCCAAAGAGATGCTTCCAAATAACCTCTTAAATTAAAAACAAATCTTTAAAAGCTAATGGTGCAAAGCAGAATAGAGTCTTTAAATAATTCTAGGTGACCCAGATCAGCTGTGTAACCATTAATCTGCAGCACATTCATCCAGAAGTGAGTAATGACGACCTCTTGATTAATACATCATGTCCACCACCTTGTATTCCTGATGTGCGCAGCAGGCTGGCACTGTGGGACATTTCTCCTGTTGCCCTTGCATCGCAGTTCGTGAGCTCTGCACAGTCAGGAAAGCCTGCGACTGCCACATCAACTATTTTGATGGCAATGTCAGAGTTGGTTTGGCCTGCTAAGCAGCATCCCAGAAATGTGATCCTGCCCCCTGGCTACTCAGCCACGGACAATATTGGTAATCTTAAACATAAATGAATCTGAGCAGAGGGCTGGATTAGGTTTATCTTCATGGGGATGGGATGCACAGCAGAGGGAGCGAAGGAGGAGAGGGCATGCAGAGTTTAGGCAGCAGCAGGAATAACGTGGATAGACTTAAGATGATGTGCAGCTACAGCAGAACTAGAGGTCATAAAGAATGGGGGATAAAAGCCGCAACGCAACACATTTAAACTTGTTTCGTTCCACAGTCCATCTTTACAACATCATTTGGTGCAGGCAGTCAAACCAATGAAAGTCTCAGCATTTCAACATCAGAAAGGTTGATTTATAATTATAGATTAAGCTACTAGGAAATCTATATGCACAACACAATAATGAGGCAGCTAGTGTTTCCCATGTGTTGCTGAAGGTATATAAAGTATATAAGTACGCTAACTCATAACTTCATAAAATCACTTTGGCAGCACAAATTGTTACATTACTCAATAACAGTTGAGCGTTTACTCAACACAGTTCAAAGAAATGTTAAATTTCCAGTGTACTGTATTACCAACCTGCCATAGCTAGCAAAGGCCCAGGCTCGTCTGCAAACTGGTTTGTGCTCATTGTCCATGTATCTGAGTCATCTTAGTCTGAGATTGTGGTTGTATCTTATATGGTCATCTCTGCACAGAAGCACCACCCATTTGCTGTTTTAACCTTCTGTCTGCAATGGGCAGCCAGTTAGAGGCAAGTTTTAAACAAAGCGTAGCCAAGACAAACTGTTTCACTCAAAGGCCTGTTCACTACACTTCTTGTCACTTTCATTTGCATCAAAGCAGATGAAATTGATTCACAGAGGTTTAAGCTTTCCAGGTGGACAGGCTGAGATGCCTGATGTTTAACTGACTGTGTGTTACGCTGTGATGATTGCTTCCTTCATTTGTTCTTGTCAGAGAGTTAGATAAAAACAATGGCACCAGTCTTCATTCTGTCAGTTAACTGAAAAGAGGGATACCCGGCACTGCTTACTAGCACCTTCACAAGTCAACATTTAATAAACTTGAAAACATCACATTCAGGTTTTGGGAAAAGGGAATAAGTTGCGAATCATGAAATTTTCTGTAATGACACATCCAATATAATACAATAAGCATTGTTTTGAGTCCATTTATATGTGATGTCACATTTTAGAGTGAGATAATATATGATTCTGACATTGGCATCCTCTCCCGGTGCTAATTTTAACATAAATGAAACCTCGGTTGATATGAGGCCGTTTGGGACTCTTCAGTGACCACTGGTAGTCCGAGGAACCATGTTGTGGGCACTAATTCCTTATAATATCAACTAAATTGCAGCAATTTTCCTCTCATTTCCTTTTCACTGTCTGAACCCAGCTGTAGGCGTAGGCTAAATGGCATTCTTCCAGAAAACATTTATTCTACTTGTATGATTCATTTACAGTGTGACTGTTAGGATTTCTGAGTGTGTGAGTGTGTGTTTGTGTGTGGGCTGAAAAAGTAAATCAAACAACAACAAGAAGACGCTGACATAATGATTCAAAGTGAGCACAAATAAATGATTAGCGCAGGATCTAATCTCCCCTTTAACTCTCCTTCTCCCTCCCTCTCTCCCTCCCTCTCTCTCTCTTTCTCTCTCTCATTTCCATTCAGTCTGTTGAGGCAGCAGCAGCAGTCTCGTATGTGGCTCATTGGCTGGAGGACAGCGGCAGGAGCAGCAGCAGTAGCAAGAGGATACATCCCAGACCACACTGCCCGAGCACCATGGTGGCTGTGAGAATCATTGCTTGCATGTGTCTGCTGGTGGGCGTCTCGCTCCAGGTGGACGTGAAAAGTGGGAAAGAGGCAGGAAAAGCCGGGAATTTCATGGAAGATGAGCAATGGCTGTCAACCATCTCCCAGTACAGCCGTAAGATCAAACACTGGAATCGCTTCAGAGACGTGAGTGTTGCATTTGGTGTAATTAACACAAGCATGCGTTGTCGTGTCTTTAGCTCTTCCTATACTGGGCTTTCAGAGGTGTTCCCTGTGGAGAAAGCGCAGGCTGGTTTCTCAGGTGATTTTTGCGCACAGTTAACTGTCAACCCGAAGTGCACGTATACCCAGTTTTATCAGTTTGTGCATGAGAAATACTTTGAAAAATGAAAGTATTTACACATGATGCTAGAATTTAAGCTTAGACTGAGGTCCGAATGAATGCGCGTGTGTCCGTGTGCGTGCATCGATCATGAAACCATTCAGATTCATTTCACCCTTCTTCTTTTTTATTTTTTTAATCCTATTCGATGTTATACATTTATTGCTTTTTTAATAAAGGGGGAATGCCAACTATGTTATTGCGTATACCTGCAGTTAAAACTGACACTTTTCGTCTATGGACCGTCTTGCAAGTGAATGCAAGTGAATACGGTAAAACCCAAAGGAAATCTACGACATATGGTCTCAAAAGCTATTTCCAAGCTCCTTCTGGGTAACTGTGATACTCTGAACCGTATCTCTATTCATGAATTCCCATTGATCTGCCATATTGTAAATGTAGGGCTCACAGGTAGGAGTCTTCCTGGGCTTTCAGACTGAAAAGAAGCACAGCAAGCCATCTCCTGTGTTGTCAATAAATCATAAATAGAAAATATCAAATATTAAAAAAACAAGCATGGCCAATGCTCAAGAGTAATACTCCCTAAAGCTGGAAAATAAGTGATGAAATTTAAAATATCTAAATTTTGAAGGCCAAAATTTAGTCACATTGTTAATAAAGCTGGAACTCCATGATTGGTAAAAAAAAAAAAAAAAAAAAAAACTTTTTAACGCAAAAACACCATTTGCAGATTGCAGCTAAACAAATATGCTTTATAAGGACCAAAATAAATACTATTTGAAGATAGTGCCTTAGATTTCCACAAATTTCAGAGAACTGTTTTGGAATTTTGTAGATTAAAATATTAATCACGAACATAGGCCTAAATGCAGGGTAACTGGGTAAGGTTACAGCAACCATATACATTTTGTGTATATGGTCCAAGCAACCACACCAGTAATGGTACATCTTGACACGTATATTTTTTGTGACGGGATAGGTCTACATTTTCACGAAATCCTGCTGTGAAACCTTTTAACATCAACAAATGATGCACCTGATAAATGCAGGCTCTTCATCACAGTAGTGCAGCTTCCTGTAAATCAGATTCGTGCTTATTTATTTCCACCACTGCCAACAATACACTGATACAAAGAGATATGATAAGAACAGCTATCTTGTTGTAAACCACAAAGGAGACAGGTGTGAACCAATCCAGATCCTTATAGTGGGCAAATTCTTCTGTCTTTTGTGCCATTAAATATTTGAAAGCTCAGGATGAGAAAGTCGTTTTAATGTTGGTGGGTAATGATGGTCTCATTTTAACTGAGGAGGACTGGGTGGAATGATGACAGTGATGATGGTGCTTTCACAAATGTATATTTTTTATTTTTGTGTGTTGCTTTTTGAAGCTGAATATAAAGTTGGATTCTATCTAACTTTATCCCATCCCAGTATCCACAACTGGTACATACCAGCATTGATTACCCATTGACTGATTACCCATTTGACAATATTAGTTCTTTCTTTCATCACCAAATTACAAATCCCACCCACCGTGACTGGTGGTGATTAAGGACAAATGCTGACACTCAAGCCAATATTGATTCTGCTTATAGGTCAGATGCTTTATTGATTCTCCTATTGACTCCTGATCAGTTGTCTGTTGCCTGGGAAAAAAGCAGGCCATTACAGGCCTCTTTTAGGTTTATTAGCTGTGATGATAGGAAAAAAGGCACAAATGCATGCATAGGCTCAACTTCTTTGAGTTCAGTGCAATTGTTTTGCAATACGGTTGTGTTAGAAAAATATGGCAGCATTTCTATTGGAACTGATTGATCTTGGAGGCGTACAGTTCCAAAGGTTTGGACTATGTGGAACAATTTGGCAACTGGAACCTGGTTTCAATTTCAGTCCCTGGCAATAATAACTGGTCAGAGCATATATAATCAGGGCAGACATGTTGAACGAAGGGAGGATGTGCACAGCACTCAGATCACTAGCTAAAAATAAGTAAATCCTGTCTCTATAAAGGTTAAGACAGTTTTACAGCTGTTGATTGATTGATTGATTCAGTGCTGTGGATGGTCTGAATCGCTGCACTTTGTGTTGTTGCTGTGAATTGTCTTGTGTTACACTCTGATGTGTTTCTAATATTAAATCCTCCCTCAGTGATATAAATAGGAAGGTTGATATTAAAACATCTGCAGCCAAGAGAGGGATACGTGGGCACTGGGGGAGACAGTTCGCTTATAAAGGGTCAGGAGCCTATGACGCTGGGTGTGCCACATGGTTGCAATAGTCACTGCCAAAAGACTGAACACATGGCATAAATCAGGATGCACGAGATCTCTGAGGATGAGTTGGTTAGCAACGCTTAGATCCAGGCCTCTACCTTGACAACCGGACAGCTGTTTGATCTCACTGCTGAGAAATATCACCTCAGACACATAGTCTTATCAGAGTCTGCCAGAGAGAGAAGCTTCAGCACCTCTGACCATGTCTGGTGACGTGCAGGAATGTGTCCGACTGGAGAGAATTTGTAATTGAATCGCAAATTTGTGCTTTCATGCAGATTTAAATATTATCTCCACGGGTGTTTGGAGGAGTTCGGCTCTCCTGTTAGATTGGATCAGCGTTTGAGTGACAGATAGGGTGAACAGAGCGATATGGGGCCTCTCTGTGGGCAGTTAGCAGCACGTCCAGCCATAGTGTGCAGAAAAGATTTGACATGAGAGTCTTCTTCAATCTATTTGAGTTTAGCTTGAGTTTAGTTCAGTAAAAGATTGTGTAGCAAAAGATTGGTGAATGCCTTACAGCTAAGGCTCACTCCAGTGGTTCTCAAACCGTAGAGCAGGCCCTACTAGCGGGGAATGGACCACGAGGAGAAAAATATCGATTGAAACTGGGTTGAATGGAGAGTATTTACAAAGGAAAAAAAAAACAGTTTGGAGTTTGCAGATGCTACTGTGCTGACCTTTATTTCACTGCAGTTTAACTTGGATCCTTTTTATGGTTAATGAGTCGTGCAAATTGTGGGATATGGGGCATGAACCTTTTTTGGCTGTGGATAGGGTATTCCAGAAACAGGTTTGAAAACCAGCAGTATAGAGTATACTCTACAAGGAGTATATAGTGTCTATTATTGTCTCTAGCATAAGCCCATTGGGAAAAAGGTTCATGACATTTAGGGAAGGACAATGATAAGATTTCATTGATATCAGTGTGATTGTTGATTCTGCTTAAAGGTCAGATTCTTTATGTATTCCTGATGAATTTTTCAGTGTAGAAACATTTTTTCAGCACAGCAGTGACAGCTGTTTTATTATTTCTCACTCTGAAGTGCAAGTCCACTGTAGAAAGAAAGTTTGCATTTACTTTTCACAAGCCCCTTTCCTTGAGTTCAAAATATAAGCATGCAGAACATTTAATTTAATCTCAAAAGTAAAAGATGTTAATGTTGCAGTGATGTGAGAAACTTTATTTTCATTTGAGAAGCTTTAATTTGACTATTTGGGTGTAATTAAATTAAAGACTCGATGATAAAAATTCTCAATCCTATTTTTGTTTTGTTTTTTTCTTTACTTCATTGTCATTATTATTTAAATATACAAACATCCCTTTTGCCAAATCCTCAGTGGAACAATCCAAGTAGAATGTTGAGCAAACTGAAAAATAGAAAACAGAATAAAATTAGTGGAATGCTTCCTTAATGATTCCTGAATAATTCAGTCATTTAGTTGTTTAAGCAGCTAGTCTTCATCAACATTCACTTACACATTCACCGGTCACTTTATTAGGTATATATGTTCAACTGCTCGTTAATAAAGTTATCTAGTAATCCAAACACATGGCAACAACTCAACAGTCAAATCATTTAGGAAAATAACCATGGCCAACATGTTCAAACAGGGTAAGAAAGGTGATTTAAGCAGCTTTAAATGTAGCATGGCTGTTGGTGGCTGACAGGCTGGTCTGAGTATTTCCACTCCTGGGATTTTCCCACACAACAATCTCTGGGGATTACAGAGAATGATCTGGGAAAAAAAAGATCCAATGAGCAGCAGTTTTCTTGTTGCGGCGACAGCTTAGAAGAAAATAGCCAGACTGCCTATAACTGAGAGGAAGGGTACAGTTCACATGGGCTCACCAGAATTGGTCAATAGGAGAAAATTGGAAAAAGGTTGCTTGGTCTGATGAGTTAATTTGGATGGCACAGTTCAGGTTGCTGGTGGTAGTGTAATGATGTGGGGATATTTTCTTGGTACACTTAGGGCCCTCCTATTGTTGCTGACCATGGCTATTTCTTAGCTAAGCTCTTAGCAGATGGGGGTGTGCATAATCGCATAGGGATGGCTTGAGCCCTTGCTCATTCAACCCTCTTCATACATTTGTATAGAGGCACCTCATCCAAAAAAAAAAAGAAAAAAAAAGAAGGTAAATTCAACCACAGCACAGGAGGAGATACTGTAAGCAGCCAAGTTGGCTTGGTTCTACTCAGAGGAGACTATTCTCTGCTCTGTCGGGCACTAAGACGTACCATCTGAAATGCGAAGGGGCTGTATTTGTTTACTAGCTGTCTTGGCAAACAGGAGGTGTGAAAACAGCAAACAGGAATATTCATTCCTGCATCGAAATAAAATGAAACAGAGTGGGGAGGACGGGGGTCACCATGTGGGCTTTATAAACCAAGTGGTGGGTGGTGTTTCAATTGGACCAGCATGGGGATATAATGAGGAAACGTTGAAAGGAAGAACAATAAGAGCAGCAGATGTAGAAGGTATACACAGGATGTTATACAAGCTCCTTTATGACAGGCGTCAATGTCGAAGCTGTAATCATGACATCCTGCTGGTGTCAAGATATCAAATCTCCCCTGCCCTCAGATTCGCACAAATTCAGCCACACAAAGCAGGAGAACAGGTTGCAAATGACGGCGCACAGCTTAATTAGCCCACAGCTTCGATTAAAAAAAAAGAAGTCTTTGAGCACTTGTCGTATTTCTTCATCGCAACACAAGTTTCACTTTGCATTCTGGTGCATTCGGATGAATCTGCTCAGTGGGAGCTCAGGCCATCACTCGCGTGAACAATACTGCGCTGTTCATTCCCAGCCAGATTCCTTACATCTCTCTGAGCAGTGCAGAGAGGGACCTCATTAAGTAGCCATGCAGCCTTTCAGCCAACCACAGAGGGCTGTTTAAAGTTTGCACCTGCTCTACTGCCAGCTTTGTTTTTAATGAGGCTAAATTGCCACATATTTTTTTTAGGTAAACGGCTCTTCGGTTCTTTTGGTTATTGAGGTGGTCACAGTGAAGAAAAATATGAGGGATCATTAGCCTTATTGTTGGCTAGGAATTCATTTGATTTACTACAGTGATAAGAGCAATAATTAGATAACTGCAAGTGCTACTCCAATTTTACCCAAGCCTCTCAGCGTGCTTAAATCTACATTTTCAATATTCATTAAGGAATGCCTGTAGAAAGGGAGAACAACAGTGTTTTATAAACCGAACCAGCTCGAGCTTCAGGGCAGCAAAAATAATTTCTTTTATTATTAAAAATCTGTTTATTATTTATAAATGCAGTGTGTTTAGATGTAGACATGCAATGAGCTCAAGTGATGGTTCGTCTGACATACCTGTGTGTTTGTTAGTTACAAGTTTCAAGCTCAAGTTTTAATCCACACAATTAGTTTGATTCAAGCTGTTCATTTGACATTTGATTAGACTTCAAAAGTGCCTTTATGAGACTTAATAAACCAAACAATTAATCAATCAACTAATCAAACTGAAAAAAATAATCAGCACATTATACATGCCGTCTTCCCTTTTGGAGCAATGGTGGCAAATGTTTTGCAGTCGGAGGGTTGCAAAGCGGTTTGCAGGTGGGCAGCAAATGTGGACCAGGCAAAGCAACTTGAATAGCTTGCCACATATGAGATTTACAAACAGGATGCCTAAAAGGGTATGATATGAGCCATCAGCTGGTTAGCAATAAGATCAGTAAATCTCCTGGGGTTGTGGCTGAGCGTTACTTTTTGCACTGCATAAACTAATACTTGTTTTATTCCATATTCAGGCAGTCTCCTGCAATAAATTAAATAGCTGTTGCATAGCTTCTTGGGTTAACTACTTTACTCCATGTGATTAAGATTCAAAGGGCTGATCAGGAACAATTAGCTTATGACCCACTCTTATGGTGTTTCCCCCCCAACTTTGTTTAATCTAGTCTGAATCAGTTGATGATTTTGTACATTTGTAGCCTTTTAAAATAAGATAACTTTATTGTCGTCCATAGGTGTCGTCCATCATTCTGTATCAGGCAGCTGCTGTCATACTCTGAGAGCAGGCAGGACTCAATCAAAGACCCAGAATGCAGATTGGTCAATTTATTGACAGTGATGTGAAAAAAAACTATTTACATTGTATTTTAAAAAAGGGAAAACATCCAGGGTCTCTATGTACAGTATCCTAGCCGACTGTCCGATAGATTCCACTTCATCTTTAGACTCGATAGCAAAATAGACTTCTCTCTTTCCAACTCAAATGCACAAATCCTCCTCAAGGAAAACAGTGCAGGCTCCTGGACAGAAGAGAGAATGGTGAGAGGTGCGTACACACGGACTGTGATTCGTTTAATGCTCAAGCACCGACTGATGGGATGTCCTCAGTATTTGAAGGGAGCCGACTGATCACCAGATAAGGAGCAGGTGAGTTGATGTCATGTTGCCATGTCGGAGAGTGGGGACCAAGAGGATCCTACTTCTAAAAGGTAATGTGTTACAACACACACCGTTCCTTCCTGTTTTCTCTACCCTTTATAGAAAAGGGCTGAAATCATCACTAATCAACTAACTCCAAATAGCTGGCAGCTGGACTAGAATGAAATCTCCACTCCCACATAGGTGTGGCCTCTATCTCACACAAAAACACAAAAGCATCCAATAATTGAAATAGAAAATATGCCAACCTAATGTTTAGTGGGAGATTCTCTCAATTATCCTACCATACCATTCACAACACATACACACACACAAGCAGAGAGAGAGAGGTGGAGAGTGAGAAAAATTGGCAGGAGTACCAGGAGGACTGAAGGACTACGACATCTGCAGCATCTAGAAACTCAAACATCGACACAAATGAAGACAAAAACCCTAAATGGACACACAGACCTTGGAATAAGTAACAATTAATGAATAATTTAAAAAACAATTAACCTCAAACACCTCTCCCCTTCTCTGTCATTCAGTCACAAGCTGATCATTTATCAGTTTAACTGACAGAGAAGCAAAACAATATTTATGGCGGTTATACATAAATAAGGGCACCCTGTACCTCCTCCCAGAGTTTATCAATGCAAACTCAGAGTATAACACATGTGAGGGGTCAGAATAAATCTCGACAGCCAGCCAAACTGTAGTTTGTTCACGTTCGAAGTGCGATTACACGTCCACAGAGTTTGATTTAAACCGACTAAACAGCACAGGTGCGAAAACGCTCATAATGTTCTGCGACACAATGCTTGCTTCTCGTCAACGCTCACACATTACTGTCCACTGAGCCAGATTTGCCCATTTAGCAGCTGGATCTGGCCATGGGCCAAGTCTTCATATTTATCTTTATCTATTTTGTGACAGGCCGCAACAAAGCTAAGGTGGTGCTGCCTAGCATAATCCCTCTGGAGTCACTAATGGCTTGTGAAAACCAGTGTTTGACTACTAATTGTGCTGCAGCAAACAAACTAATGCTTCATTCACAGATTAAAGTCATTCTGCGAAGCCGATGAGCCGGCCGCTGATCCTACATCAGCACAGCTCCAAAGTGAGGGTTCTGATAAATGCAAGTCCAGGGCTCACCCTGTTTTTTCTGCGTATGAACGGCAAACATGATGCTGTTTCATCATGACACTGAGCTCCTTTACTTAGCTCAAAGACACACTGCCAGCTGTGGGTTTTTTCTGCTCCTGTCATCAACCTCAGCCATTTATTAGCCTCCCACAGGATTTATGCTCCTGCGCTAACAGCCAATGTAATTACGGATATGAAAAATTAGAGGAAGAAAACAGTATGCAATTGCTGGAAATATGATAATGAGGCCTATTTCCAGTTAAAAGTGAACGACAGAGCGAGGGTTGAAAATTAAGATGAGACAAACCATAAACGTTAAACGAGCTAATAGTTATCCGTATTTCCTCTGCTGTGAATCTGATCAGCCTATCACATCAGCTATCTGTGTTTTTTTTCTCGTTGCACACTAATGAGATCAAAATGGCAGAAGTGGTGGAATGAGATGCCTTTTTGTCCTCTTGTGATTACCATGCATGTCTTTTACCGGTGCCGAGGTTTGCTGCGAGTGTTTGGGGCTACTCAGATTCGACTCATAGTAGGAGGAGCACCACCGTTGGTGATTCTTAATTGAGTGGAAAGAGTGCTTTTTTTGTAGTTGCTCTTATGGAGGAGCACTTATCACTGGGTAGCAAGAGAAAGACATTTGCTTTTTCATAAAGATCTTCTGAACAGTCCAAACATGCATTTTAGTTTTGTTTTAGTATGAGCAAGAGAAAGCAACTTGTTGTGTTAGGTGTAGATTAATGCGTCTCATAATGGAGCTTGGCTGTTCCTACAACGTCAGTGTTAACTCACATCAGCAGCGATCATGGCCTGAATTCCATCTTTTTTAGCTATTAACTTCGCTGTGAGTTGCTGAAATGTCGGGCTGAATAATTAGTTGTTCCAAGGTTCTTCTGCTGGCTCTATTGTTCATGCATTATTTATAGTGGCATCTGCCTGAGAGTTGTCTCTGTACTGGTGAAGCTCCTCTATGCCTGCTGCTCACAGAGCGACGAATGCTGCCACTCTGCTTGTGTGTCTGTCTTCTCTCATGGCAGGCAGGGCGGCACACCCAAAATTCAACCAATGATCAATTTTTAGCCAAAAGAAGAAGAAGAAGAAAAAGTCTGATACCACTGCTTTTCTCGAGTCTATAGCAAAATGTGAAAGTCTGGGAAAAATCATAGAGTTAATAATAATAATAATAATAATAATAATATTAATAATAATAATGATTATGAAAAGTCACTATTGCTTTTCACAAGGGGAGAATGAAGTTTTTCCTAAATTTGATGGCAATCTATCCAATAATTATTACTCCAAACTGTTTAATCTGTTTAATAATCATCAGGAATCTGTAATTGCTCACAAAAATTGACTCCATATATCTGAGCTGTGGACCAACTATGAGTCCTTGAGCATAACATTGCCATCCCTGCAGCTATGCTGGTAGCCAGGATCACAAGCAAAAAGGAAAACTTAAAATTAAGCAACAAAGGGAAACAAATTTAAAAAGAAAAGAAAATCAAAACTAGACCCTGCATGATTTTAACAGGTAATTTGTTTCTGATGGAAATGGCTGTGTTTTTGTTCAATGTGTATCTAATGTGAGATCCTCCCCAGAGATCATTTTTATTCAGTTATATCTTTAGTTTGGAAAAAGATAATTGACACTTCAGTGCTTTTTGCAAGATCTCAATTCACTAAAACCCATTGACTCATGTTTTCAGGGACATGAGTATTATTAATTTTACACTTTCAACAAACAGGAGTCTCAGTAACTGAAAAAATACAGCCAGAGTTCAAGTAGAAAAAATGCAGTTCCTCACATATTCACTGGAAACTAGCTTCCGAATCACACGTTAAAATTCACAGCTTGAAGCAGAAATTAAAAAGGTTTACAGCTTAGCAACACATTTGTTTTCTCTTTTGCTGACTATTTTGTTTTGTATGAATCTCATTTAAATTGTATTAAGGCTGGATTAATGGTGTTGATGCTTTAAATGACAGACGAATACTGATACAGGCGGCTATAGTATCTAGCTGTCTGCCAAATGGCACGTCAGGTAGTTTGAGTCACACTTCTTGAATGCATTTGGGTTGTTTACGCCTTTTTGGAGTGTTTTTGTCTGAATTATCTGGCAAGTAATTTGTTTTTGTTACAGTTAGTTGTACTAACAGGTGGTTGTCATGTCTTTGTTTTCAGTAAGTACAATCTCTAGTGGTGTTACTTAATATTTCATTTTATAGCTGTTCCCCTATAGCCAGAGAATGGAAGTAATATACTTTTGCATGCTTTTCTATATTTCTCACTTCCACCTATCTTGACAACCACAACTAGAGTCAAGTGTCAGATGGGAAAATGTAAAACTACAATAATTATAGCCGGGCTACTAGTTATTACTAGTTAATAATACATACAAGGATTAAAATACCACAGATCCAATATCCCAAAGACTGTCTGTACTTTAGATCACATGATAACCAGTTTACTGTCTATTTAAAAACACACTCACTGTGGCCGCTCACTTTGAATTGTATAATAGCTTTAAACACTAGCCGTATAAAAGCTGGACAAATAAAATATAATGCATGTCCTCGCAGACAAAATAAATGATGAGGTTGGCATTTGTCTCCGGGAAGTTCATCCGCCAGTAAACTACAATAAGATCCTTCTCTGTTTATCTGAACAAATCTTATTGTACACAATGTAAACACTTTGGATCGCTTCACCTGCTGAAAACACTCTCCAGTAAGAATGCAGTAGTGGGACCTGTTATTTCTGTGTATTGTACTAAACCTGGGGGGAAAAAAGCCTACACAAATAACAGTGCATACATTAGATAGGAAAAAATACATTAGGGCTACTGAAAAGTGTTGTCCTGAATATATTTAGGTCTGCCTACGGTGTTTTTTTTTGTTAATATATTTTTATAGATGTGTGTTTGGGGCCACCCCATTATTGTTATGAATTGCCTAGGTCCATGCTGCACTAAACACATGCTCCAAGCAAACACAGCTGTATTGCTTATGTTCAGTAACAATGGGTGTAATAATGCAAGGTTCTCAGGTTCAACCTGGCATTGATAGATTCTTTGCTTTAGGCCACAAATCATTCACTGTTGAAACAGCAGGGCAAGTATTTTACAATTAGGCCAGGCAGCTACAAAAACGTAGAGGACATGCTCTTGCCTGGAGAGAATCTGCTTCTTTTGCTGTCTTGAGTATGTTTTATTTTCATGTTGGACGAGATGGGGTTGACTGCCCCGGAGCCATACTGGGGAGCAAAGAGAGCCGAGCCACAGAGAGGTGTCAAGGACATGCTTGCAAGGCCTACGATCCCTTCTATATTCAAGCTGTATTTAGTATGTGTGGCTTTTGGAAGATGTATTTGTTGGTGTGTGTGAGAAAGACAGAGATTGTTAATTCATTGAGTTGGCGGGGTAATAGATATACACTACAAAGTCATAATGAAATGACCTTAATCAAGCAAATCATATAGCAGGGATAGAGAAATGAGCTAAAGCACTAATAGCTTTTTTCTCAGTTGAAAGAACCCAGCAGAATCTCATTTATAGCGTGATGTAGTCCTTCCTACAGCCATAACGCGACATCTCAATGTGCCTTCCTGTTTTACTGTAATATCCCATTGCCATTGCAGAGATTAGTACTATCAGCAGCCCCAACAACCCAATTTGTTCTCATTGCCATGGCAGACGGGGGGAATTAAATGTAATCAGCCAGCTAGCATATTTAACTTAGCTACCCCTGCAGATCCCCGTGGCATTTCAACAGGAATGCTTATCATAATTATCTTCTCTTAACCATGCTGCTGATTTGTAAACTTAGAGTTATAAAAGAGTTCTGCAGCTTCAGCATACTTGTCAGCGGACCCAAATTATTTCAAACGGAAGGCACAGTTGTTAAAAATTCGGAGACGGCAAATAAAGTAATAATCACAGGCAAAGATAGATGGTAATAAAAAGTATATTGTAATCACAGTTTTCTTAGAGGTTTGCAGAACACACATGCTGACAGTGCATTACAGTCCACTCAAATGATTGCACAGCTGCTCAGTACAGCATAAAAAAAAAAGCTTTACACAGATTTTTGGCTACTGCATATCCGTCCAAGTAAAAGAAAATTATGTCGGTATTTTTTTTTCTGTGTGCAAAAATGTTTGTTTGCCTCTTCTTACATTCTGACTTTCCTAGTCAGTCTGTTTCACTCAGCTCCAATCCCACTGGTTTGTTTTAAAGACATAAATCTTCTAAAACAAGATAGCATTCCATCATTTCACTCCTAAAACACCTGAGCGCTGTAGCTTGTAACAGCTGTTTATTGAAGTCTATTTTCATCTGCACGTCAATACACTTTTGGCATGCTCGTGAGCGTGTTAACCTGGCTCAAAACCTCTGAGTCAGCACTAATGTTACCAGCTTAAATTCAGATTATTCTGCTTTGTGGTCACTGATGGTTGTTCAGGTCCTGCAGGTTGGATTAAGGTAGTCAGCAAGCCAACAAACCACAGCCAGTACTAATAGTGATGAAAAATGATCACATGCATGCACAGAATAGACACAGCTGTGGAGATTGTTGTAGATGGGCTACTTTTCCTATGGAATTTTCATTTTTTCACATATTTTTTAAAGGCTAAACAGCATTGCTCACTTACCTCCCTGGATTGTACTTTAACCTAACCTCTAAAGCAAGAGTGAATATGTTTAGACAGCCAGGAAAAAGCAGTTTGATATATTAACTTAAGACTAAAAACGTATTTCAAGTAAACTACTGTAAAAACACTGTAAATGATAGAGAAAGTCATGGAGTCTTTGGAATAGTAATTCTTCTACTGATAATACACTTTAAAAAAAATCTTCTGGGACATAAAGAGAGATACTGTATCTGGAAATGCATATCATACAATTTCCGAGGATTAAACTAAAAGACGCAGTGTTGAATTTTCTCCTCAAAACTGTTGCTTAATCCTTGAAAATGTCCAAATCAATGAAAAGCTTGTATTTTAAGTAGTGAAAGCTGCAAGGCATGTTTTATTCCTCCAGACAAAAAAGTCGGGTTTTCAGAGTTTATTGGCATGGAATTTATTTTCTTAGCCTCCCCCACATCCAATATTGATTTAAGCTCCCGTGGTAAAGTTAGGGTGCCAGGACCAAACAAGATTTAAGCTCATTCATCTGTTTATGTATGCTGATAACTTTTTGTGTTTGCCAATCAATACCGATGAGTCTACCTACTACAAAGTGAAAATAGCTCACTGGCTTTAGATATTTTGGTCTCTGTGGAGCCGCATGCTTCAGCTCGTCTTATTATGGGTTTTTTCTGCTAATATTGTATGCAGAAGCAGCATAGCTCAGCACAGGAAAGACGGCCCTGCATAAGCTGCAAGCTCCCTGGGGCATATGTGTGTGGAGCTCAACCTGAAGGCTCGCCTCTTCTCTTTCTGCTTCTTTGTTTTGCAAATGGGGTGGAAGGAGCGATAAGATGATGCAGAGACTGTTCTGGGGTTCTGCTTGGCTCAGCAGTGGGGCCCAACAGAATCCATTTTCCTGCATCTGTGCTCTCCTCCTCCTCTCCAATTACTGCATCTCTCAGAGCATGCAGTGCCTTGATTCAACCATGGAGCCTCTACTGCAGAAAACCGAGCCTGACCAGTGTTTGATGTGTCACTTCATCAGTGATTTGAGACCACAGCTAGAGGGCTCCTGAGAAGAAAAGGTTTATTTCTGTGATGCAACTTCCTGAAATTTTCATCTTATTAGCCGACGGGAGAAGCTCTTAATGTTTTTCAGACTTTTGTTTCAGGGTTGAAATAAGTCTCCTTTATTTTTGCTATAAATAAACTAGAAAATGTTTTTGCCGGTTGGTTAAATTATCTGCATTCATCTACACGAGCTGATCTCCTCTCCTCACTCATCCTTATTACTTCTGCATTTCAGCAGCACCGTGCGAGCGTTTCAGATGGATGCACGCTTGGCACTTGCCTTTTTTTTTTTTGTGGCTCGGGAAAAGAGACGTGCCCTTCAGTGTGTAGAGATGGCTGCAGATTGTGCTCTGTACTGTACTGCATTGCAGGCAGGCGTCTTACCTTGTGAAACAATACGCGTCCTTTGCCTGCAGGCCCCCCGAGCATTCCGGCTCAGATGATCAATTTGATCCAGCTCTGTGTTGCTGGGCTGCGACTTAATCCCATAATGCCCTGGTATTTTGCCGCAATCAAGACACCCCCCCCCCCCCCATTTTTCTCTGTGGATTTCTTATTTTTGTCTTTGGAGTGTGATGAAAAATCTCATGCTTCTTTCATAGAGTAGACGGTATGTAATCACCCTAAACAAACTGTAATGCAACCAAAGATCATGTAAGGGTCTGCCAAAGTGAAAGTGATTTGAGGAGTTGTTGCATTTAAAACCACATAAGTTGCCATGTGGGATCAGAGGGGATGTGAAAATATGTACTTAGCTGTTGCCTTGTGATTTCTGCTGCATGTTTAAGTGAAAACGGAATGTTTTGCCACTCTAAAGTCGATGGGTTCGGGCCGTAAGGCTCACAGCGTCATTTTTGAACGCTCTAATGCATTTCTAAGTGTTTCAGTCTGTGGTGGGTCTTCACCATTAGTGTCTCGCTCATTTCTCTGTCATTCTAAAAGACGGCAGGGTACAAACAGAACGAGACATTACCTCCACCACTTAGGCCCCAGCGTGCTGATTCAAGGCGCCATAATGACATGGCAAAGGCAAGATACACTCCCGCTGCTCCCCGGTAACTACAGAGACACGGAGGGTGGAATGTAAAATTACGAAAGCCTCCGCCTGAGTGCCCTTTTGCTGCAATTTAAAGTAGGTAAGGAGACATAGCTAATTCGGCTACATTAATCAGGCAAAGCACATTACCGTGCAAAAGATAGCTGGAGGAATGACGAGCCGACAATGTCCTGCCAGTCAGCTAGGCGGCGAAGACTGAGTGATCTGATGGGATGACACAGCTCCAGCACAGTGTGGAGCAATCAGCTGAGGAGAGCCTCTTGTAGTTCTTCGTTCATTACAGACATGAGCCAGATCACTAGTCCATCCATCAGCCTGTGTTTATCCAGTCGGCGGCAGAGTAAATGACTTCATGAAGCTGGATAAATGACAAGTGGGGGAAATGCAAAATGTCCAAGTCATCATTTAACCTCTAACTCATATCCTGCTGCTTAAGTGATGTCTTCACTGCAAATATCATCTTCAGAATACCAATAAGGAATACTGTGGAGGATGTAGCATGCAGTTATTGCCCTGAGAGTGAGGGATTTCACCTGGAAAGCAGAACTTCCTAACTAAAAATTCCTGATCAGTGTGTCTGTTTCTGAGTGAACGGCGGCAGACTTCGGCAGAAGGCGGCGCTGAGACTTGTTTACTGTTGATGTGTAAAGTGTTGCATCTGGATCTAAATAAATCAAAAGTAAATATAGTTAGCGATAAACATGCTGATTGATGGGATTTTTAGATTTTTGCAGGACCACTTGATTTCCAGTCTGGCCAGACTGTACCATCAATGTCAATTACATGCAGATGAGCTGCAGCGATGGAGCAAGCAATATGCATGCACCATGATGGATCTTTGCAGTGGTGTAGAATAGATGCTAAGATCTCTCACTTAGAGCCCACAAACCTGCCTTCCTTTTTAATAAATCTTCTATTTGAACATAAATACTCTCGTCATTTTTGGATTACTGCGCAGTATGTAGTCTGTGTTAAAAGTGTCAAGGCTGTAGGGTTTGCCACTGAATTGCACTTGACCGCAGACACTCGACTTGCGTGAACTTTACAGATGGCTCTAAATCTCTTTTTATGATATCAATTACACAACACTGAGTGTCTGATGGTAATCCAGTGGCCTTTTTTTCTTCCTCAGCTATGAGCCATGAAATCTACTTTGCCAAAGATACCCATCTTAAATCACGAAGTATACATTTTAAGACATGTTAATCCCATAAGCAAAGACTCAAAACGATTCACACCACTCAGAGCTTGCTAGCTGTGACTGCCTATTCCTGTAAGCCCAAAAAGCTGAGATATCACAGACATGTTTGAGTTTTAAAGGTCAGCAATAAAACTCTGGATCAATTCAGAGTAAAAGTGTTGGATTAGCAATGTGCAAGAGGTTATTTTTATGAAGGTGGAGTACAGTTAACCATTTATCTAAATAAATCCTATGACATTCGCAGTCTGTTAGCTTTGCTTTGTAGCTTTCTTGGGGAGAGATTCTCTCGTTTTCACACTCTCTGACAGTTCTGTTCTGGCAAGCTCTTTCTCCTCGAAATTTGGTGCCATTTTTATTTTAGGATTAATATGTTTGGTGAAGCAGCCCTGTGATGGACAGGCGACCTGTCTGGGGTGTACATCTGGGACTGGCTCCAGCCCTACTACAACCTATAACTGGTTAAAAAGCTGGATAGATGTTTGTTGAAGCTGTTTTTCTTCATTAGCTTAACGAACGCCGATGCAGCCATTGTCCTACAGCCTCCAGATGCCATTCTTGTGGCTGGTAATGTCATCACATGACCCGATGCCACTTTCTTGGTGCCGTATGACTATTTTAATCACATGAAATCACATATTTGTTTATCATTTCACATTTGTTGAAAGTAGGGTGACTACGGACACTCCTAACACTAGCCATTCTGCAAATGTTGCATGCACGTCACATTTTCAAACATCCAAACTTATGTTTTTTTATGCTTTTTATATCCCAATATCCTGCCAAAGTAAGTTCAGCTTCCCTCTATGGTTTGGCATCACAGCTCAGGACAAGGATGTGCATGCATGCTACCCATTGCAGCAGCCACACTGATTTTGGTGTCATTCCTCAGGACATGAGTGTGCACTTGTCTTGCACTGGTGATGTTGGGGCTGGCTGGTTCAGGGTTAGCAGTGGTATTTATGTCCCCAGCAGACGGGCTCAGGCGACATGAGGTAGACGTTAATTCAGGAGAACGCAGTCAGGCTTGCGGCCAAATGCTGTCAGCCTAATACCGGCGAGCAGTCCAGGGGGAGCAGTCGCAGCATCTGGATAGTCAAGCTCCATTAGCCTCCTGGCTCTGTTTTACACCGGCTGCATTACAGCCTTGTTGACAAATGGCAGAAGAGGTGGTTTGTGTGATATGAATCACATAACTCAAGGGATCGCCACCATGAATATCACACCCTCTTGCTCCCTGATCTTTCCCCTCCTCCTTCCCTCTCGTCTGAGCTCGCTCTGAACTGCAGCAGCCTGGCTCGGATTCAGTGGGACAGCATTAGCTCTCAACCTTGGTGAAGGACTAAAGACAGCCTCAGCTTGGTGTCCTTGCTGTCACACTGCTGCTGAGAGACGATAAGCACTCCAGCCTTTAGGACATTATGTCGGGCTCCCGTTGGTCCTGGCAGCACTGTGAGCTGGGTAATTGCAGCAGACTTGAAAATAATTAATTAATTGTTACATGTGATGCTTTTACAGTCTTGGAATCTTAGTTCACTTGTTTTCAGATTTTTTTTTAAATCATATTCTACCCGGACACTTCCCACATGTTTGCAAAACCTGATTTCGTGCCTAATTTAAACACTTACCAGTTATTTCTGCTCGGTTTATGTCGCAGTGTCAACTTGAAACTTAAACGATTCAGTTATAACCTTCGAAATGTCATGCGAAGATGCAGATCTGAAAAAGGAATAAAAAAGTCATTTGATACAGCAGCGGGGGTGTTTACGATTCACACGACACATTATAAGTTTCTTTTTCTTCTCCTCTTATGATTCCCTGCAGAAATTCAGCCCATTTGGAGGATAGCAAAGAGCGATATTGCTTCTCGTATATGTAGCACCAGGACATTTTCCTGCCACTGGGAAAGTATTTACTGTAAAGAAACTGTCTCCGAGGTGAAATCTAAAGTCCTGCTGTGGACCGGTGATGAATTCTTACCTCAGTCTTTTAAAGCCTTTTCGCTGGCTTTTTGGCTTGTCCTTGTGAGGCCTGTAAAATGTCCGTGGTGATATATTAAGATGCTGTCACAGCTCTGTTAAGTAGACAGGTATGGCTGTGGGTGTGTGAATTAGGTATATTTTACAGGGTTGAGCTGCTGAAATAAACCATGCAGTGCTATATTTCTTTCAAACGCAGCAGAGCGCTGAATGATGAAACACACGGGGAAAGGCTGTGGTGGGTATTGATGTGTAATGCCCTTGGACCGAAGCCAAGACGGTAAAATGGAATGAAAGGAAAGCAGTCACTCCCCTTTTAAGTCAAGGTTGTACTTTACAGAAGCTATATCTGTCTGTGTTGTCACTGCTACGCTTAGTAAATGTTCTGTGTGTGTGTGTTTGTGCGTGTGTGTGCTGCAACTATAAAAAAAAAAACTCCCATCTAAATCACATCCGTCTGTTGACTTTGAAGATTCCTCCACCAATTTGCCTGTATTTTTCCAAGGTTGACACTATATGTCATGGCTTATCCATAACTTCTGAGCTACAGGAAGCTGGCTTTTGGCACTTGCTTGTAAACATCCAGAGAATGGGCCCTTAGTGTTCAGGACGCCTGCCAGCTCATAGAAGTGGCAGCTGATCATCCTCAGTTAATAGGCGCTCATAATCCTTTGTGAATGTCTTATGTTGTCCCCGGAGAGGAGTGAGACTAAGGCATGTATTTGCAATCAGAATGCATTAAGGGCTGACAGTTTAACTGCTGCCATAACTGTTATAAACTCTTTCTATGTTAAATGGAAGCCTGTAATGAAAACTGAAAAGTGTCTTTTTTTTGTCTCTAACAATGTCTCTCTTTTGTCTCCCTCGCTGCTGCTTTTAATCGCCACAGGAAGTTGAGGTTAGTGTCTCTTTTGTACTTTTGTGCAACGCATCGTTTGTCTTTGCTCTGACACTTTTTACACCCTTGGTTTCACCTGCATGATAGCTTAGCACTTATACGACATCACTGTTAATAGTAGTGATTTTTTTCCCCCTTTCAATCCAGCTCCATTAGTGTGACACAAATACGATTAGAAAAAATGGCTAAAAAATATAAAAATCCAATTCGAGTACAGACAAAGTCAAACACACTCTGAATAAATAATATTAAAATAATTTGAATTGTGGTTCATAAATAGAACATTTTACATCAAAGTTATGTCAAGTGGTTCTATACAACCATGTTAAATAAATCCTAAGAAACAGTTTACATTTATTTGATTTATTCATGTTATCACCAAAATGCTATGTTTTGGCAGGTTTACCTAATGGCTTTTTAAGTTTCTTAGCATGTTTTTATGTTCACCGCAAACCGCTGTGGCCTGGCGTTAGGCAATGAACAACTGGTCGTGCACCTCTTGATTTTCCTAACCTGGCAGGTTGTGCCGCGGCCGCTGCAGCTGCATTGAAGACACGAATCATCGTGTTGGTTTTTGCTGCCATTTTAATGATATTCTACTACAAAGCTCAGAGATATGCAGATATAAAGTGGGAAGTGTTGCAACAGTTTGAAAACTTTTTGGAAAAACTTTTGCAAGTCTGTGCTTCTGGTTTTGACTTCTTTTCTTCCTATATCAGTCTGAAGGCTGACACCTATAGTTCAGGAGAAAACTGCAGCGGCTTCCTGCACCTTAAGGGTGGGCATACTTAGAAGTGACTCTGTAGTGTGCAACCGCTTTTCATAACTCTGTTCAGTAAAACCAACTAAAGGGGCTTCTTTAAAACCAAGAGTTTTAATGAAATTTCATTTTCTTGAGTGAAATGCATTCTTTAAGAAAAACAGTAGAAAAACAGGTATAAACACTAACACTATCTCTTTACCTCCTCCCTCTGTACACTGTATTTAAGCCTTCAGCTATACTTGTTCAGCTTGACTTGAGAGCTCAGTCTTCGTGTCCCCTGAGCAGAGTAAGACTGAGCTAAACTGAACAGACCTGATCCTCGGGGTCCTCTCTGGGCCTTGTGCCGAGTTGTAACTGCTTAATAGTTGATCCTCTCTGTCCTGACACACAGAGAAATGGGTCAGCATGGATACAGCCTGGGGACGCAGAGTTTTTATTATCGTTCCAGCGCAGTGCCGCCAGGGACACACTCTAAAAAAACAGAGTTGGTTTGCAAATATTCCCTTTGCACCAGTGCAGCAGCTAAGATAGTTCAAGTCCTTTTATGAGATACAGATTGCTGAGGCTTATCTTGCACCGTTTACTTTATGTTAGAAGCTACTTCTGCAACAGTGAAGATGAGTTTGGCAGTTCTTCCCTGACCTTGCTTAAAGCTAAGGAAAAACAAATTTGGCTTGAGGTTCACATATTAACTTCTTATAGATATAATGTCACAAAGTTGACATTTTTCATGACAGTAATATGAAAGCTTTAGAAAAAGAAAAAGGACCTCCTTAATCCCACTGACACGTCTTCCGAGGAGGAAGCAGAGTCTGGGGATGAGGGGAATGACCCGCCAATTTCCGGGGGCGAGGTCACTGAGGCAGTTAAACAACTCCTTGGTGGCAGAGCCCCTGGTGTTGATGAGGTCCGCCCCGAGTTCCTGAAGGCTCTGGACGTTGTAGGGCTGTCCTGGTTGATACGCCTCTGCAATGTTGCGTGGAGATCAGGGGCAGTACCTGTGGACTGGCAGACCGGGGTGGTGGTCCCCATCTTTAAGAAAGGGGACCGGAGGGTGTGTTCCAACTACAGGGGGATCACACTCCTCAGCCTCCCTGGGAAAGTCTATGCCAGGGTGCTGGAAAGGAGAGTTCGTCCGTTAGTCGAATCTCGGATACAGGAGGAACAATGCGGTTTTCGTCCTGGTCGCGGAACACTGGACCAGCTCTTTATCCTCTCCAGGATACTTGAGGGTGCATGGGAGTTTGCCCAACCAGTCTACATGTGTTTTGTGGACTTGGAGAAGGCATTCAACCGTGTCCCTCGGGGTGTCCTGTGGGAGGTGTTGCGGGAATATGGGGTGTCTGGCCCATTGCTACGGGCCATTCGATCCCTATATAACCGTTGTAAGAGCTTGGTTTGCATTGCCGGCAATAAGTCGGACTCGTTCCCGGTGGGTGATGGGCTCTGCCAGGGCTGCCCTTTGTCTCCGGTTCTGTTCATAATTTTTATGGACAGGATTTCTAGGCGCAGCCAAGTGGCGGAGGGCTTTCGCTTTGGTGGCCTCAGAATCTCATCTCTGATTTTTGCAGATGATGTGGTTCTGTTGGCTTCATCGGGTGAGGGCCTCCAGCTCGCACTGGAACGGTTCACAGCCGAGTGTGAAGCAGCGGGAATGAGGATCAGCACCTCCAAATCTGAGGCCATGGTTCTCAGCCGGAAAAGGGTGGAGTGCCCACTCCGGGTCGGGGATGAGTTCCTGCCCCAAGTGGAGGAGTTCAAGTATCTCGGGGTCTTGTTCGCGAGTGATGGGAGAAGGGAGCCGGAGATCGACAGACTGATTGGGGCTGCAGCTGCAGTAATGCGGACGCTGCACCGGTCCGTCGTGGTGAAGATGGAGCTGAGTGTAAAAGCGAAGCTCTCAATTTACCGGTCGATCTACGTCCCTACCCTCACCTATGGCCACGAGCTGTGGGTAGTGACCGAAAGAACGAGATCGCGGATACAAGCGGCAGAAATGAGCTTCCTCCGAAGGGTGGCTGGCCTCTCCCTTAGAGATAGGGTGAGAAGTTCGGCCATCCGGGAGGGGCTCAGAGTAGAGCAGCTGCTGCTCCACATCGAAAGGAGCCAGCTGAGGTGGTTCGGGCATCTGACAAGGATGCCCCCTGGGCGCCTCCTGGGTGAGGTGTTCCAGGCATGTCCCACCGGGAGGAGGCCCCGGGGCAGACCCAGGACACGCTGGAGAGATTATATCTCTCGGCTGGCCTGGGAACGCCTTGGTATTCCCCCGGATAAGCTGGAGGAGGTGGCTGGGGAGAGGGAAGTCTGGGCCTCTTTGCTTAGGCTGCTGCCCCCGCGACCCGGCCCCGGACAAAGCGGATGAGGATGGATGGATGGATAGAAAAAGAAACAGTTTTTTTTTATCCTGTTAAAATCTTACGTGCGACTTGTGATGATACATATTTTGCTAATAATGGAGCGCGTTTTTAATACTTTGTAATTTCCTAGCTCACAGAGAGGACATTTAATGCTTTAGTTTTATAAGCTGTGTTGTAATGCTTTTCATCCTGTGGGTCCATGTTATGGCTTTAAGTTTTAGTTTTAGTTCAGCGTGACGGGCAGGTCTAAAGTCTAAGTTTTTATCAAAGAACCAGATATTTTCTGTCATAGTTGTGCTGTACTGATTATTCAGCAGAGAGAGCTGCATGCTAATCCAAGCCTTAGCAGCACTCCAACTATGAGTCACGCACAATCCTCTGTGAGAAAAATTAATCAAGTTTTATTTCCAAAACCACGGTATTGCTTCTCCAGTTGTGCATTTTCTTTATAAACACTGAAACATTTTGTGGTTTAAAAAGAAAATAAGAAGAAGGGAATACTTAAATTTCTGTACAAACCCACATTTTGGCTTTTTCAAAAGAATATATATTTTTTTAACGATTAGATCTGGAGATTTGTAAGGAGACAGTCAGCCTGATCTCTCCAGGGGAATTCACACTAAATCTGAGACCTTCAGAGCCAAAGTCACCTCCAGAACAAATCCCTGACAGGGAACAGCCTGGAAAGTCTGGCTTGATGATCTCAGGCTGGCTCATATAAGACTAAAATTTTATTTTATTATGAAATAAGAGAAGCGTAAACTCTCAAGAGAAATAAACAAATATATTATTATCTCAGAGTCTGAAAAAAGGCTGATTTAATTTTTTTAATTAAGAGCAAGCTTGTTACTGAATTTGTTAGGGTTTAGTTTTTTACCAAACCTGTACCTAGGGACAACAAAATGGATATAAAATAGACACCACAGCAGTGCAACATGTGGAGCCAGATAATAAAAATATGCAGAATTTGACTGGATGTTGTGCTTTTGACTTGCAATAATATATAGAGTATAAAAGAACGTCATCAGCTAAAAAGTACAATTTAAATAGCAGTGGTAATAAATAATAACCTCAAGGTGAAACCACTGTGTTTTTGGGCCTTAGGCAAACTCTTTCTAGTTATTATTATTTATATTACTTTTAAACCTAGGGCTAAAGAGCTCCCAAGGTTTTGTTGGCACCATTATTTACTTTTAGCATCTTTACTCTCTCTTTTCAATTACAATTAACATGAATGAGATGAATGTACTTGATTTAAAGTGCCGTTCGAGTTTCCATATAATTATGCATTTCTCTTATCTTCCCTGATTATTTCTATTATTCTGAATTTTAATTAAGCCTCTAAAAATCCAAGAGCAAATCTCCTTTATGATGTTGCCTGGAATAAATTATTAAAGCCATTAATGCAAATATGTTTTTTCCTTGCAGGATGACTACATCAAAAACATGGAGGAGAATGTTGGTTCTGAAGAAAGTAAGTCATAAAAACTGATTTTATCTGATTGGAAAGGATTGTCTTTGAAGAGCTGAGGATTGATGAGTGGTTTCATTTAAAGCCTATTGTCTATTTCAGCTTATGTGTATGGTAAAGTACAGCATTCAGAGACAATTTTCACAGCTCAATACTTCATATTGAAATAATGAAAAGCTAAGTGCTCTTTGCCTTTAGCCATCTCCTTTAGACAATGAAATGGTGCAGCACACGCTATCAAAGCACCAACTTCTTCTTTTAACTGCGACAGTTGTCTGAGGTCATCCAGCTCGTGGTGAGCGCTGGTGTGAGGTGTCAGAGATTGTGAAGGGTGAGAACACAGTTGCGATTCAGGAAAGGAGAGACCGAGCCTTCAGTCAGATCCATTAGTTTGAAAAGCCTGCTGTAATTGCTTTTGTTGCTGAGGGCTCAACTCAGAACTCCCACCAGGCTCCATTTTTCTCCGTGGGGTCTGTTCCTAGCTGAGAAAAGAACTTCAGCTGTGGAGGTGGAATAGACAATTTGAACATGAAGTTCAGTTGTGTAATGTTTCAGTTAAACGCTGTTTTGTTTTTTTTCTCATAAAAGACTCCTTTCCTCCGGAAAGATGTTATAATCTTTGATATTTCATAAGATCATTGGGGAATTGCACATTAGGGAAAACAGTGGTTGGAGACTACGGCACGTACAAAATTATTGCAACCGTGTGAAATGAACTTGTGATCTCACTGCCTTTTAAATAGTTCCTTTAAAGGGGACCAAGTCTAAAACCTCTTGCTTTTTTCAAATTGACTTTGGTATGTCAAAATAGCAATAAAAAAGCAATAAGATGGAGTCTGTCTGCTATTAGTTCATGATTGGATGGGATCAAGTTAATAATTAATTACAAGCTCTTTGTTATATACGGAGATTAACTATGTAAATCGGGGGGGAAAAGCTGCACTGATTCATCCGAGTGTTTTGAAACTTTACTTACATTAATCTGATTTCTCTAAAAAATTTCAGGCAGAGAAATTTTTAAGCAATAAACAACATAAATGTGTAATATAGGCCATATTTCTAAGTCATATTTTGGAAGAATATTAAAGTGTTGCTCAGTAAACAGGTCATTTCTTGAAATTAATATGTCAAGGTTTATGATTCATTGATGTTTTGTCCAAATGTTATTCATTGTCAACCATAAGTCAACCATTGCTATGTCAGGTTGTATCTGCCTGACCTTTAAGTTTAAATCACAGCAGATTAGGTTCCTGTGCTTGTTTTAACAAAGCAGTCACTCTCATCTTAGCATACAGGAATCCCTTTAAGAAGGTCAGGGGAATAAAGTGCGGTATGAATCATTTCACAGGTCAGGGTATATGTGCACTAATCATACACGCGCTTGCTAATTAGCAGCTCCTAACAATGTGTTCTAGCTGCAAGGTGAGAATGGGAGGTCGGTTGTAATGCCACACCCACGCTTCCTCTAAGGAAGAAGATGTGAGAAGAAGCAGCTGGAGATGTTATCCCAGTCATCTGTTCTTAGCCTACAACAAGGGGAATAACTAATGTAATCTCAAGAAAACGCCTCGCTTGCTGTAGTGTGGGCGACTTCTATTTGAATACCATTGATTTCATCCGCATCACAACTCCCTTTGGGACTAATTCTGCAGACTTAATTGATCAGAGCTCTCTTCATTGCAAATTCAACAAGACAGCAAAGAACTCCAAGAAGGTGTACCTGCAAGCCCTGGGTAGAACAAAGGACCTAACCAGAGACTTTAGACACCTCTGGTGCCTTTTTAAGTGAGCCAATTGAGACATCAACTCAGCTCCACAGACTGCTCTTTATTCAAGGGCAGTTTTGAAACAATAAGCTGCCCACTCGCTGACTCTGATTTAACAGAGGAGCCTCATATTCAACCTTTATTTATGCTGAACAATTAGACTACTTTTGTCCCTTTACTGAAGCATTTTACTAATTAGATTAAGAAAAAAAAGAGAAAAAAAGGTGGCTGTGATTACACGTCAACGTGTACAACCTCAGGAAATTGTTCAAGCATAATGTGTTGTCAAAGAAAACTGAGGTGAACTTGTGGTTTGCATTCTGTGATAATCGTGAGAAAATAAACGTAGCTGCGAATTGCTCTAACTTGGCAATTAAAACTCAGAACATGAAAGAGTCTTCTAAAATGAACTTAAATGGAAATCCACCAAAACGGGACAGTCTCTCTTATGATTTACTGTTTCATGCTTTAAATGTCCGGCAGCCCAGTAACACACTCTCTGCAGATTTTATTTTTTCCCCAGAACCGCTAAGGTACTTTATTAAATGTAAAAGTAATGGATGATGACAGCTTTTGATTGATGAGCCTGTCCAACTGCAAGGCGCCATACTCGGTGAAGAATTCAGATGCGAGCGCAGACAACAGCGGCGACGCTAATCGTGGATAAGAAAGCAGCTGGAATGGTTTTGATTGCGGTGTAATAATAATAATAATAATCTCTGATAGATTGCACGGGGGCTCAGTGCAGTTGCGTCGCTTTTGTTGACATGATTATAGGAGGATTTAAAACCCATAATGGCTCTATCACATCCTGGCCCTGAACTGAATTCTCGATGCAGCATATTCTAAACAAAACGAGTAGAGCTGGAAAAGCTACTTGATCTTCACTGCAAATTAAATCTAGTGTTTAAATTTCATTTTTCACATGTGGGAGTTGTATATGAGCGCCGTATGACAGATGTGTGTGATTTTTTTTAGCTGCTGCTTCGAGGCAGTTACACAGCTAGATATATGCAAATTGTGCACAAGGGGAAATGCATTTTGCTCAGGTCAGTGCCATTTTTAAAGACATGACAATAAATAACAGGAGAACTACAAAAGGTTTTCATAAGGACTTGACATATGAGCGGGTTGCACATCATTATCTGAAACAATACCATTATCTTCCGGGCTGTGCTTCTGTAAGGAAATGCAGCGAAGTAGTGTGTGACACAGTTTTAGGTCATGGAAATCGTTCACCAAGTTCATTTGTTTCCTGGCAACCTTGTTTAAGATGAATCCACCAGCTACTTTAAAACTGCTAGAGTCAGCAGTTATATAGTAACAATGATTTTGTGAAATGTGACACTGTCATTGTAAATTTCCGCCTATTCCATCAGTATGTGGGGCATTTTAGCATCTATCAGATCTTTATGTTGTTTTGTAGCCTGCAACTCTGTTTTGCTTTGCTGTTACTGATGTTGTTTACCAGATGCCACAGCAGCCAGCTGTTCTCGGGAAAAAGGCTCTTTGTAAACCCTCGTTACATTATTTTTCATCAAATGGGAGGCGGACAAATTTGGCAATTAGCTGGTAAACATAGTGGAGCTCTAGGTGGCCAGACCTAAAAATTCAGCTGTTTCTCTCACAAATTGGTTGAGACCAAAAGGGACCTAAAAGACAAGTAAATATTGCACGACTCTGGGTGTGCTAATGTTGTGCTGTGTATGCTGGATGTGCAATTAACCTTCATCCTACCAACATATTTAACATACATGAGCTAACAACTGGGTGCCTGAGCACCCCAAGAATAATTTATTGCAAGAAGCAATATAATAGCAAAATTATAATAATAGCAAAACTTATTTTATGTTCAAATCCCTCATCTGTCTTTCTGTGTGAAGTTTGCATGTTCTCCCCTTCTATGCATGGATTCTCTCAGAATACTCTGGCTTTCTCTCACAGTCCAGAGGGGTTAGGTTAAGTAGTGATTCTAAATTGTCTGTTGGTATGAATGTGACCATGAATGGTTGTCTTGCTCTCTATGTTGGCCCTGTGATTTGTCCAGGGTGTACCTCACCTCTCGCCTTATGACACCTAGGTTAGGCTCCAGTGACCCCAATATAAAACAATTGAAATAAGAGATGCACTCTCCCCAGTGTGTCATGGATCTGCTTTGGTACCGCCATTACATGGCTGAACCCAAACTAATTCAAACTCTCCTTTTGATGTGTAGAAGTAGTCGGCTGTAGAGATGGACCGATCCGATATTACGTATCGGTATCGGTCCGATACTGACCTAAATTACTGGATCGGATATCGGAGAAAAATAAAAAATGTAATCCGATCCATTAAATATCACGAAAGCACCTCACAAAACTTGCAACACGCCGTAAATCACCTCAGAACGTCGGAGCAGTATGCATCACGTGATAGAGCGGCTGTGGCATGCGGGACCTGTCGGTGGTCTGGATAGCATTTGGAGCTTCGCTAGCAACCTGGCATTTCATCTCCGACAAAGTTATCCCCGAGAGAAGTAAAGCAAGTGTGTAAGTCCATCTCTGAATGTTTGTAAAGCATTCCCACGTTAAGCTTAACGAGCGACTGCCTCTCGCTCTCCGGCTGCTACTTCAATCGTGAAACTGCTTAAATGATCAGCTGATCGGCTTTTCTGTAGCGAGTCCGTCTTTCTTGTTTGTTTTTGGCCCACTTTGCACCAGAAAGAGGAAACCAGCGGCTGAACAACAGCAGCACGTTTAAGCTTGATAAGCTGTTGTTAGAATTTATTTAATATTACTTTCTACTCGAGGATCTTTTTCTACGTAGCTGACGCTGGTAACTGTGCAGGGGCGGATCTAGCAAAGTTTAGCCAGGGGGGCCGATAGGGCATGAACAGGGAAAAGGGGGCACAAAGACATACTTTTCTTTCTTATTCTCATTTAAAATGTCTAGCTTTTAATAAATAATTATCTGACACCCAAAGTTTTAATTTGATGTAAAATGAATAGAAGTCAATTACTGTATATAGTGACTATTAAGTCTAATATATATACCCTAGTAAGCTATAGTACTTTTTCCTTTGGGAAAGTACCATCTGTGCAGTCTGCAATTTTGTTGAAGAAAGATGTTGAATCTATTTAATATTTCTGTGCATTTTTTTTCACACTGCATCAAATTAAGGTTGATTACGTCGATTAAGCATCATGAGGTGGCGCGTGAGGGGTGGTTCCCTATTTTTTATTTATTTATTTTTGTTGTTGCTGGGAGTTGGAACCCTATTAGTTAGGTTGCTTAATATTTACGCTAAGTACTCTTTAAAATACCAGAATAGGGAGAATGGTGTAGGTCTAAGTTTATTAGATTGATCAGTATTGCTGAACTATGAAATATTTTTTTTGTATACAGGTATAACAGAATAGCTTTAGTGTAGTTGTTGTTTTAAACTTGAGTATGAACTTGCAGACTTGCAAAATGCAGCAAGATATTTTAAAAAACAGTTTTGTTGATTAAAAAACACTATATCGGATTCATATCGGTATCGGCAGATATCCAAATTTATGATATCGGTATCGGTATCGGACATAAAAAAGTGGTATCGTGCCATCTCTAGTCGGCTGTACTCTGAATCTCTTCCAAATGACCTCATCCTATCTTCTAAGGCTTAGCACAGACTCCCTACAGAGGAAACTTTCTTTCAGTCACTGCCCACAGCTCATGACCATATCTGAGGGTAGACACGTAGATTAGCCATTAAATAAACATATTTGCATTTATGCACAGCACTCTTTTCACTGTAACAGGTTGGTACAGCATCTGAATCTCTCAGACAGCGGTTCTAGCCGGGGAGGTGATGCGATGCTTGAGCTGCGAAACATGGAAGACAGGGTGGACGACCTCTGTCTCTTGGTGGGGGGGATGAAAGCCACGACAAACTTAAAAGGGGGAGAGACTGGTAGAGGAAGAGGTAGCGTGAAGACATGGTGAGGATGGTGTTTAGACCGTTAACAGATGGAATACCAGTAACAAAATCAAGCTGGATGTGGGACCAGGGACGTCTCGGAATAGGGAGGGGCTGAAGATGCCCTGCAGAAAGTTGGGTGGAGGCCTCGGTCCGGGCACAGACCTCATGAGCAGAAACAATCTCACGGACATCCGACCCACTGACTGCCACCAGAGGACACGTCGGAGGAGTTGGAGGGTCATATTTGGGTCAGGATGCCCCGAGAGCAGGGAGAAGTGTGCAAAGCCTCCTGACGACTTTGGGAGGGAACGACCAGCAGGAGTTTTAGAAGGTGCTGGTTCAGCAGACAGGGCAGCACAAATGGTGGAGTGGGAAAACTGTCTGGAGAGCGCTTCCACCTTAGCGTTTTTGGAACCAGGACAATAGGCAGGATGAAAGTTGTAGGATTAAAAAAAAAAAAGAGCCTAAAGAGCCTGTGTGGGATTGAGTTGCTTGGCTGTTTGAATGTGTATCAAATTCTGATGGTTGGTCCAAATTAGGAGTTGTTCTTTTGCCCCAAGAAGCCAGTGCTGCCACTCCTCCAAGGCCCACTTGATGGCCAGCAGCTCCTGGTCCCTGACGCCATCTTGGTAGACCAGAGGAATCTTATAGAGAATGGACTCCGGAGCGGGCGTTCTGTGGGAAATTTTCTGGTCTTGGGAATGAGACAACAATACAGACAGCTGGGACTCCAGCCCAGGATTTGACAAGACAACAAGGAGATGTGGGGGCCATGTCGAAGAACTGCTGGAATTAACAACTGCTCCTCCAGAGAAGGGAGGAGACGGAGGAGTTGTAGATCTTTGGAGCTGGAAGGGTTTAAAATCTGAGTATATTGCACCCTTAACCCACAATCTATGGGGTATGCTTAGTAATTCTGTCCATAAATATTATGAACACAATCGAAAAAGAATCAAAACCCACCAAAACCCACTATGAACCAAACTTTTTACTGTTAATCTCAATCAAGCTCTTACTACGATTATACATGGATCAGAAATGACTAAAACCACATTACAGTCAGTTATATCACACAATTTGCAGGGCATGCTGCCATGTGACAGGAGGAGCAAACAGTTGCTATCCTCCTGTCTGTTTTTGGAATAAAGGTAACACTTTTTAAAGAAGATTTTCCAGCTGAGCAGTGAACAATCACAACAGCAGGTGGAGTTTTCCTCACTCCAAGGAGGGTCATTGCTGCTTGGTTTGGGGCTTGCAGTGTAGCAGAAACAGCTCTCCTTCCCATGTGTGGCATGACCAGGGTATGTCCCAGCTGGGGACAATTTATAAAAAACAACACACATTTTGAGATATGACAAAAGATAAACCTCTGTGGTCTACATGGAACCCAGTCGGTTAAGAAATCACACTAAATGGTAACATATTTATTTTTTTATAAGCTTGCTTCTGTTACCCCAAAGATTCCAAAAATACATTATTATATCTTTCATAAGCTTTTTTATAATTTTACAACTATCTAACTTGAAAATTCCTTCCTCTCTTTGCTAACATAAATCCTGTCACTTTTTCACAAACATGAGACTCTTATTAAGTCTCCTTCTGTTATATGGTTTGCAGGTGTAGTTTAGTAAAAAGAAAGTAGATCCTACACAAAACTGGTCATAACATGGCTGGTGACTTTTTTATTGTTCTTTTTTCTGGTTGTTGATGTGTTTTAGTTTTTTTTTTGTTTTTTTTTTATTATCCTGATCATGATTTCTCAAAAAAAAACAAAACAAAAAAAAAAACAGGCATAGGTGCCAAATGTATGTGCCACTTATTTAGATTGTAAAAGAAAGGGAACATATCTCCAGAACTGAATAACTTAAAACAAAACAATCTAAATGGCAAAAATTGCACTGCAGGTCGAATGAAAGATATTTAGATATTCTGTGTGCACCTGTTCAACTGCTGGTTAGCGTAAATATCGAATCATCCAGTAACATGGCAGCAAATCAATGCATTCAGAGGAGAACTGCAAGACTGCTTTGAGCTGACATGTTTGAGCAGACTCAAATAGCCAATTGTTACAACTGAGGGATGCTGAAGGGGCTACTATTTGCGCCACATAATTTGTGTGTGTTTTCTAGTGGTTTTTGTTGTTTTTTTGGTATCTCCTACCAAACATTTAGCTGGTGCAATGCATAGTTCACTGCAAAGCCCATAGCTGTGGTTTCAGGTGCTTTCAGGTCATAGTGAATACTCAGATGCTGAGTGGGAACAGTTTATGGTATATTACACCAGTAAAACAAACCAAATTCTGCTTCCTGCCTCCATGAAAGTTTCCTGATAGTAACCACTCAGCAAATACACAGTGACAGATGATGTAAGACAAACCAGACAAAGCCTGGGGAAAACTTGAATGATGACTTGTGCTAAGGAGAGCTGATGTGACACATTGAGTCATACTGAAGATATTAGATAGCTTCGCTTTTTTTTCTTTATTGTCAAGAAATAGTCAAAATTATATATGGGGTGACAGATTGGGGTGAATTTTGTTGAGCTTTTATGTCCTAAATCAAAAGAGAGGCTGGAGACAAATGTACTATCAGCAGTAGAGTCTGTCTATTATTCAGCTGCTGGGGTTAAATAAAATGACAGAGCAGACTACCTGTTGGACCAGATGAAGCGAATAAAAGTCAAGTGGTCACAAAAAGTGTTATATGGAATGACGGAAAGTTTATGAGCTTTCGCTGCTGACAGAGTCTTGCTATCTGTCTTCGGGCTTCTCTGCTGAATATAAATGCTATGTCATGAATTTCCACTCAGCAGAAGAACAGTTTGGACAAATTGGTTTGTAATTCAGTTAAGACAAACAGCAAAAATAATACCAGCCCTATCCCACTTGTATTCATTTTCTTTTCTTTTTGGCTATTTACAAGTTGTTGCCCTTTGAAATGATAATGCATCTGGAATCCTGCTCTACTTTGAGGTTAGTTTTTGTTTTATCGACTTCTGTTGCTCGAGGGAGTTTTACAGAACGGCAGAGTGTGTAATCTGGAGTCATGTGAAGATGAACCAGGGGGATTTTTCTCCTCGTGTTTTAGATTCTACTGCACCTGCAAGTAAATTTGTTTTTATGCAAAGTAATATATAACAAAACATTCATTCAGTTAGGAAAATCTCAAAATTAAACTTGTAAAAATATGCCCCAAACTCCTAAGCATATTAATGACTACAAATGTTTATTCTGCAAGTGTCTCCATATCATTTCAGTCGCACATGTATGTAACAGCCAGTGCTTTTTTTCTGTTGTTTTTTTTTCTAAACTGTGTGTGGTACAATATGACACCAACACAACATGATCATGCCCAGCTGGGATGGAGTGACTAATGCCTTTCAGCTCATTTGGGCCACTGAAAAAACATCTCAGAAAAAAACATCAAATTACTGTTTTAGAAATTCTTAGAGCCACACCAAAAAGTAATCAAATGTCTTCATCTAATTTGTTGTTAACTAGAATTAAACACAGAAAAAATATGTTTTTTATTTAAAAAGGGGGAGTATGACCCAGGTCTTTAATCTAGACATTGTGTTTTATATATATCTGGCTTATATCTTGCATTGTTTAAACAAATTCATCCCACCAAACACAAGCCAATATAAATGCCTCACATGTAGCAATACTGCAATCTTCCCAGGAGCAAGGAAAAAATCCCTCCCAGGGCTGGACTGTGCAGATTCCTCAGTCAGACCTAAGTTAGTCTGTTAAATATTAAAGTTCATGACTGTAGAGAAAGACAGTCATGAAAATGTATGGTTTGTTTCAAAGGTTGCCAGGAGAGCTTACGTGTGAAAAGTTGTATCTGAACAAATCATATGTCCATAAAACGTCTGGAACAATGTTCTTTGGACACATGAGACCAACATGTTTGGCCATAATGCACAGTTGTTACGCAAAAACAAGCAAATCAACACCTCATACCAAATATCAAGCATGGTGGTGGAGGCGTGATGATTTGGGCTTCTTTTGCAGCCACAGAACCTGGACACCTTGGACATTATGCTCTTTACATACTACTGAAATGGGTTATATCTTGCAGGTTTTACACATCCCATTCATCCCACTAAATATAAAAGCTTCAGATATAGCTTTTACTCTCACATCTTGTGACTGGATTGGCATTTTAATGGCGTTTGGAGTCACTGAGTTGATCATGAACTCCTCTGTGAGGCTGTCTGTCCAACAGCTAAAGTTCGGTGCAAATTAGGCAGCAGGAAACGATCCTACGCACAGCAGCAAATTTAACAGAATGACTCAAAAAGAAAACAGTAAAGGAGTTGCAATCCAGATCTCAACCTGATTGAAACACAGCGGCAGAACGTTAAGAGAGCTGAGCCTAAATGATCCCTGCAAACCTCATTGAATTGACACAATATAGTAAAGAAGAGTGGGCCTAAAACTCCCCAACAATGATATGAGAGACTGATAAATACAGAACATCACTACTTCAAATTATTGCTGCTAAAGGTGGTTGTACGTAGAATCATGAGATGTACCTGGTTTTCAAAGGACCCTATGCAGTGTGAAAAACTCTTTTATATGACTGTATCTCCTGAAAAATAACAACAACAACATAATAATAATAATAATAAGCCAATAGGACCAAACACATTTTCTCTGTAACAGAGCGTACATTGTGGAACAAAGGCCTGTGGAGGACAAGCTAGCACAAAAGTGCTGCCAGACTCTATTTTTTATTAACTACTGTCAGCAGCTTGGTCTCCTGCATGGTCTTATAGTACAAAAACACCACAGGCAGACAGTATTTCTAGATTCTCTGTGAGTTGTCTTGTCATCCACTGATTCTATAAAAGTACAATGTTCCCTCATACTTCCCTAGCATCTAAGTATTACCTAGTCGTGGGATTTGCAGGAATCTGGCTGGCAGCCACCTTGTATGTTGACCGTGTTGACTACAAAGCAGCTGCTCGAAGCTGACTCAGGATTTCACAACTTAAATTTCTCCTAGCGACTGCCGACTGCCGCTTGCCACTCACTCTTAAATTTATCTGTGCCTTTGAGTTTTCCCAGCTCGCTCCGGCAAGGCGTTAAATGGACTGGGACGGTGTGACATCCACTTTCGGATGGCATTGACCATTGGCTGAGAAAGGTGGAGGACACAGTTCTATTTCCATCTCAGTCTATTAGAGGGAAGGAGACTGGCATCGAACAATTCAACTCCCTGAAGATAGAAGGAGACATTAAGGGAGACAGCGTGCGGAGGGGAAAGAGGATAGAAAGAATGGGAACGTGGAAGACAAAGATGGAGTGTGTATTTCTGTGTGAGAGAGAAAAGGCAAGCGGGGGAGAGACAGTGATAGGTTGACATGGGGGAAGTGAGATGTGACAAGCTGAGAGAAAGAGATGCTCAATCAGTGCTGTCAGGTTTTCTCGCAATCACAGACAGCCTGCAGTTGGAGACTGCAGGCTGTACTATTGATGATAGGCTGCCTAATGACAGCTAGGCGCCCAGTAGTGCTGACTAAATAATCAATGGACTCATTTGTTCACACTGGTGGAATATTTTTAAATACACATTTCATGATTTTTATTGTATACGCCTGTGTCAGAGAGAGGTTTGTGAGAATGGATCATTTGAAATGGCGCAAGAACACAGAACTTGATTAAAGCAGCTTTGTCTTTTTGTGGGGTTGCAGTGTTTGGTATAAATCTACTGAAGGCATGCTCCTTGTCAAAAGTAACAAAAACAGCCGGTAGCTCTCCATTTGTCTGCTGTAGGTGACCGAAATAGAGAATGAAACTGCAACACCTTAGGTGTGAACGACACCATTGGATTTTCACTCTTCGTGTTTTTGTGTTTGCAGCCCTGGACACCACCAAGGATCCATGCCAGAATGTGAAGTGCAGTCGCCATAAGGTGTGCATTGCTCAGGGCTACCAGAGGGCCATGTGTGTCAATCGCAAAAAACTGGAGCACAGGTAGGAGGAGCTGCAGAGCTTCGATGCTTGTTTTTTTTTTTTTCAAACGTGTCGTAGATTTCCAAGTGGACAGGATGATGTCAGCAGTTAAAAGCACTAGAATTATCAGGTGAAGAGTTAATGAACAAAAAGTAGCTTTTATATAATGTTTGAAAAATTCATGGTTAAATAGGCCATCTACCAATCTTTTACTGTCTTACTCTGCATTGTTGCTGCTGATTTTGGACTTTCTTCCAATGTTCTCAGATTAAATTCTGTAGGTTTCGGTGTACATAGGTCATTTGTAAATCACTATCACCTTAATTTTATTGTCTTGAAAAAGGGCTATGTAAATAAAGCTTTAATTATTGGCTAATTGATTGGCTAACAAATTTAAGAGGCTCTGTGAAGTGCCATGAGTGGAGCTTAAACTCTCCTGCTGAGCAAGCTCTAGTTAGAAATGGCTCAGGACTTCGGGAGGAAGATTCACACAAGAGAAAGTGACAGAATGTCCAGGAAGTGTATAAAGTTGAGTGAGAATATGTATTAATACTTGTAACGTCAACACTTTCTTGGTGGAAATGACTAAAACCTGGGCAGCTGGTGAGTGGGAGAAGAGATGAATAAGAGCAGGTTAAGAAAACAAGTTTTCAGCTGAGACTCACGTGTTGCTGGTATTTGAAAGAATTCTCAAGCCCACTGAAGGTACTTTTAAAAGTTGTTTTCATTGCCCACTGCAACACTGACATGTAGAAAACAATCTATGAGTTACAACTTTTAAATGGAAATAAACATCCTCTGTGTTGTTTAGCAAAAGTGTTTTTATTTTTATGTCTCAAACAGCTTTAATGACATTTATATTTTGCACTGCTTTAGAACAGGAAAGTCAAAACTGGCCTGGTAAGACTCCGGCCAATTGGATGACTTTGGAAAAGGAAGGCGGGTGTTAGGTTTGTAGCATAAACCTATTCGCTGGAACGTTGAAGACAATATAATTACACTGCAAGCAAGACACAAGTAGGCAAACTTCTTCATGGTACTCGTGCACGGGAGAGAACCGGACAGGCACCGTTCCTTCGCTTGACCCCAGTAGCTCTCGTCCGTTCTCCCATACACTGTCCTTTTATTGAGGTTACATGAATATGCATAGGTTCATTAACATACGACGTCTACATACAAACAAAGAGTACCTTGCCTGTGTGTGTGTGTGTGTGTGTGTGTGTGTGTGGGGACTGCTGATCAAAGGGTCAAACATCCTTGGTCAGGAAGAGGGTAGCCTCCCCCTCACCCTAGATGGTTCATCCTAGATAACACGGTGAGGAAGTCCTGCAGTTCATCTAAACAAAGAGCACTTAGACTAGAACAGACGCAACTACGTTAATCCTACCATAAAATAATAAGACACGGTATGACCTCTCATGCTCCCAAAGTGCTGTCTAATACACACAAAGTTTGCAGACTATCAAGGATCAAAACCTCTACCAATCTACAACTAATTACAAAACTCTAAGCATATATAAGTAAATATTTCTAAGCATAAATGACAATCAACAATACAAATCTAACAGCGGGCATACGTTTTGGAATTTTAACTGTGTTTTTATAGGTTTTTACAGCTTTTCTTACTGATAAAGACCTTCCCCGTGGCCAATTTCACTACAGTATAGAATGAATAGATAAACAAATGACGGAAAAGTTCGTTTTTCACTATCGATTATAGAAATTTATGGGATTGCTTTTTCTTGTACACTGCCTACAATGGAATATTTGGCTTATTTAGGCAATAAGCTATGAGAACTTTTAAAGTAATTTCACACATTTATTTCTTACAATTGAAGTTGTGCTGATAGATTATTTCAGTTACTACAGCAGCATTTCTTTATCATGAAGAAAAACTGAGACATTATGTTGAAATTGCATATTGAGATATCTCAAGGATTAAATGTGTAGTTTAAATATCTTTTACAAAAACAGAAAGGGGAGTTTCACTGGCCCAGATAAACGTGAGCACTATGTGGTCCTCAATGTGCTTTATGAAAGTCGCCATGGAGATAATACCAGAATATGAAGCAAAAGGAGAAAGATGGTTTGCGCTGAAGCTCTGAAATTAGAGATATTAGTAGATATGTTAAAGAAAAAATGGCAAGAGCTGATCTTTTAAATGGACCCGTGTTGTCCTTTTCTAAATCAGTACGAGATACTTTTGTCACATATTTCAGAGCACTATATGCTGCATATAATAATAGTCGTGACTTATCTTACATGCACATCTGACTGACAGAGCACGTAGCTGCAGTTGGTTAAACATTAGCCACTTGTATTTGTAATATTGCGTTATGGAGCTGAAAGACGAGATCTTTTAATCATTTTTTGTACCAGATACTTTGATCAAAAGCAGTCCTAGGGACAATTTTGTAATTTTGCCAATATAGTGATGTGTCAGTAGGGTTTATATTCTGATTTCAAATGTTGCCCTCTGCACAAAGACCCTTTAGTTGTCTGTGAGAAACAGCGAGAAGCATTTATCTGTTCTCTCACCCATTCATTCCACTTTCTCTGAAAAACAAATGAGCAGAGTTGGAGGCTGAAAAGAATTAATGGAGTGAATTATTACTACCTGCAAAGTCTATCTGCAGCGACAGGCATTTATCTTTTTCAATAAAGTGCTTCATTTACAGAGTCACTCCAGAGACGAGAGAGACTGTGTCGAATAATGGGTAATAAGCAGGAACGCAACCGCACTAAACCGTCCTAGCATCATTAAGTAGCAGCCGCAGAAGTCGTACAGCAGGCCCTGTGCTTGTGCCCGCCAAACATGAAGTCAATCAATGTGTGAGGGCAAAGCAACCGAGGGGGATTTCATGAACGGTGCATCCAAATATTAACAGGCACATTATGACTTTCTAGCAGTTATAATCAAAAGCGCCTTGTGGTGTTTTGTAGCTTGCAGGATGTATTAAATGAGACAGAGTTGTAATGAAAACAGCTTGTTACAGAAGATTTGTAGCTATGTGTTTGACCTGTACAAGCCGGCAAATATTATAGGGCCAATTCATCCAAATTAGAAAACATATTCACTCACTCTTTCAGATTTATAACATGTAGCTATACAGAAAATTTTCTGTTTCTTTTAACAAGGATCTCAGAAGTTTGCCCCTGAGCTTTCTGGAATGGAATTTGTTTTGTGTTGCTCACAACTTTGAGAAATCCCACCTAATGCATTCAGCAGCAGTTGCTGCTACATTACATTTCACACACTGTGAAGACTCTGTTGTCCAAGGAAGTTTAAATGCATTCAAACTTAATAGAAATAAGACCTGAGGAAGAGGAATCTGCGGTTGCTGGCAATCCTTTTCCAATTTTCATCAAGCACCTAAATCAGATAAAAATGTAGTTGCTTGAAATGTTTTGTTCAAAAAGTAAATACCTCCAGTGAAATACTATGAAGAAGCCATATTTTGAGTTTAAAGCTACTTAACTTTTAGTTTAGCTGTAATTATATGATAGATAAAGTATCATACAGTAGAGGCTGACTAACTTATTGGCCACTACTGCCTCTTTGCTGATCTTTTTTATATGCATTTGTAGCAGCCGATAAATCAGAAGAAGAAACACCCTTCAACCTTGTTATGAGTTTGCCCACCAGGGGGCACTCTTGTTATAAAGCCACAAATACAACAACCAGCTGGTCCCAGCAGTCCAGTAGAGGATAAATGAGTAAATAAATAACCAGACTTAAAACATTAAAAAAAAAAATCTGTTTATATTTTGTGTGTCTGAAAGAAAAGTATTGGCTACTATATAGAAATATTGGATTTTAAACAGACATCTGGAATTCACCTCAAAACTGCTAGTCTTCGGTGATAGTTTATGATTGACTAAAAAGTGAATAGCTGTGAAAGTAATGGCATCAGCTTCAGCTGTAAGATTTTCTAAGAGCAACATGGCAGTCAAACAATCCAGAATTGGAACCGAGAGAATTGCCCCAGATCACTACTTCCAGAGTGAGGGAAAAGACTTTTTAATGCCTTACTTTTGGACAAACATGAAGATGTTTCTTTTATCTGATGTGCTTGCTGATTCTGTGTATGTGCATTTTTATGTCCTGACCAATGAAATTAAAGTAGATTTAGATAATGCTTTATAATATCTGCCCCAAAAAGTGCTCAGATTTGTTTCAAGATGGTGAGATTTCTAGAAAGACTTTAATTTGATCCTCAGAATGTTAGCGTGCCATGCTAACATTTAGCTCCAACTACTCGGTTAGTGAGCTGTGGCTACTCCCAACTTGTGTTCTTAGAGTCAGAAATGGACGGATACCTCTGATATATTATTTTTTTGCGTTGGATTTCAGAGGCAAACAGTCAGGGCAGATGGAGGTGCACGAAGGCAGCTGCAAGCCTTGTCCTGTGGCAGCCTCCTCACCTGTGTGTGGCTCTGATGGACATAACTACGCTTCAGAGGTAAAAGCACCCACTCAACATAATTGCTTTATTTGTTTTTGCTTTATTACCAAAAACACGTGACATCATTTTAAATAATGAGATGAGGCCAGTCAAGCGCTGTTTCCTGCTACACTGACATATACGTGGGTGAAGCAGGGCAGCACAATTCATCACTGTTAGCAGGAGGATGAGTGCAAAGGCACAATGTGGCCAAGTGATTAATGACTGACGTCGCTTTGAGCGCATCACTGTATACTGGCCAGTGCCAGGAAACTTTATTGATTTATGTATAGTTTTTAATTTTGACCTTGCATGAGAAGACAGCAAAAAAATGACAACTCAATTTTGCTGTGTTTCTCTAAGTGCAGTGTCTCATCTGAATGACCAATCTCTTTTCCTGCGGTCACCCCCATAAATATTTTAACTGCATCCTCCTCTCTCGCTCTGTCTGTCTGTTTCTCTCCTTACAGTGCAAGCTGGAGCAGCAGGCTTGCCTCACAGGCAAAGACCTGAGCGTCATGTGCTCCGGATTTTGCCCTTGCTCCACAGCCTCCGTTTCCATAACGAATGCCGACACAAAGCACGGCAAGTGTCTTTTCTTCACCTCCTTCGTGTTTGTGCATTTCAATTTTGGGAGCCAGCATCATCGCTGTCAATCTTCGTGAGTCAATAATTCAAAAAAGGAAAGTTATGATGCACTGTTGGCCACACACGCATTCTTCTTTATGGATAGGCCTCGCAGAACAGCTCAGCCCGATGCTTGCTCAATATTTGGCATCAATACTCACCAATTTCAGAGATTACTGTTAGCTGAAATCCCCCCCCCCAACCCTGTGGTTAAACTGGTCTTTCAATCATGTACTAATTAATTATTTAGAGTGTACACTATCTATGATTGCAGCCAAACAGTATTGATTGTCTAGATTCTTGAGCATGTGAAAATGCCGATTGATCCAACGAATGAAATGTTACTCCTGCTTTTCGTCTGTAGTCTTGAGTGAGTGCTTAGCTACTGAGAGTGGATTTCTGTTGGATAGCAGCAATTTGCGGCCACAGAGTTAATTGCGAAATAATGTTTTCTTTGATTAGCACATCACGCACTTAAATAAATCACAGTGTGAAAACCCAGCTGTACAGCTCAACAACCACTCTACTGTGAGGAAAATCTGTCCCTTTAGTTCTGTTCACTGTAGGGGCATTATAAAGCAGTACTGAGTCTGTGCTTGCCTTTAGGGAAAGTGACTCAGGTTGCTGTTAAGTGTCTGCCAGGATTTTGAATGTAGGAATTTCCTTTTTCGTCCTTCAGAGAGCTGCACTGGGCAGGACCTGGCAGACCTGGGTGACCGTCTGAGAGACTGGTTCCAACTCCTTCATGGAAATGCGAAGCAGAACAACTCTGGCAAGCCTGGAGCTGGCACCGCTTCAGGTTAGAAACGCACGAAACAGCTTTATTCTCTGCATCCTCCAAACTTACGACTCAATTGTGCAGACAGAAAGAAATCAAAGTAAAATGCTTTAATAACCAACAGCACTGGACAAGAGCCTGGTGGCCAGCTGCAAGGACTCCATCGGCTGGATGTTCTCGAAGCTGGACACCAACAACGATCTGTATCTTGACCACGCTGAGCTGGCGGCTATTAACCTGGACAAGTATGAGGTCTGCATCCGACCCTTCTTCAACTCCTGTGACAGCTACAAGGATGGGAAGGTCTCTACAGCAGAGTGGTGCCTCTGCTTCTGGAGAGAAAGTGAGCGGATTGATTTTCTCTGAAGAAGCACAGAGAGCGGAGTCTATTTTGAGTCAAAGCTCTAAACGGGTGAAATAAAAGCTAGGTTAATCAAAGGAAACACTGGGTATGCACTGAAGTGATGAAACGGGCTGCTCATGAATGCTATGAAGTGTGATATACAAAATCTGTTAAAAAACAGCATGATATTCTAAGTCAAGGATTAAGGATTAACACATTGAAATGTGGCCACATATTGGAAGGTGGTAAAATAAATGTATCATCAATCTGTGACATTGGGCGAGAGGTGGCATACACCGTGAACAGGTTTCTAGTTCATCACTGTGCCAACAGAGGAAAAGAGTCATTCACACTCACATCCACACTCATGGCCAACATTATTCTGGGAAATACTCTACAGAGTGTTCTGCTAAAAACAGACACACTTAGCATGTTGTAGTGGGGGAAAGCAAAGAGCTTTTCTTAATCCAGAGTTTGAATATTTTTGCACTTAAAAAACAATAACATTTAACATGGTGTTCTTTAACTTCATCTACATACTTTAAAGCACAAGGTCCTCTTCACTTTAGACTTTGTCAGTTTATAAGATGTGTTTGAATCTGTTTATTCATCACTAAACTGTAGACGGATCTAAGAAAACAAAACTCCCCATCATGATTGGCATATCTCCTGCTGTCCAATTTGGGACTGTTTTTGTCATGTGGTGTTTCTGTCTTTGACCAATTGAAGGTAATTCTTCATGCCTCCCTAAAGCTTGCCCACAAATGAGTTTTGTCTCTCTACCTTGTTAAAGAAAATGTATTCCTCACTTGGTTTAACCTCAAAAGCCTTCTTTAGCTGTCAGTATCTCTCACTGCTGGTCACTACCATAAAATACAGACTGTATCTAAAAGATAGACATCTGTATTTTCTTTAATTGGCCAGCAGGGGGTGAGTCGTGTTGTTGTAAAAAGATCTGATTTTATTCTCTACAGGGTTCATGGGAATGAACCCTCAATTAATCATTTCAAGCCTTACTGAATACATCATTATGTTTATTTCCCATATGGAAAAGAAATAGTAAAAACTTATATGATTTACTCATGAAAGTAGCCACTTTCTCATTACTTTCATATATTGTTTTAGTAAGTATCCAAAACATACAAGTTTCATTTATGTAATTTTTCAAGGGATCTTATATCTGTTTTCACTCTTATATGCTTTTCATACAAGTTTCACACAAGACAGATACAAACTTTATAAGATTTATATATATCTTTTCCATATGGGTTTGTAAAGTACAATCTTCTTTATACTACAGTAGTAATTAATAACACATAGATATTATTTATAGAGCTGGACAAGGTTTTTTTTAACTATTTCTGTTTAGTCACAAACAGTCTGTACTGGTTTTGAGCCATTGCGCTCTGATCAGTAAGGTTTAATGAACATGTAATCACAGTAGACTCAATTAACGTGGAAAAACGGAGACATTTTTGTTAAAATTCCACTTATTAATATAAGTAAATATGCATTAATTTTCTTGCCTGGCCAGCTTGAGGTCAAACTGGGTTAAAAGAGTTTGACATTAATGAGGTGGTGTGCTCAGAAAATTTTTCGGAGCTTGAGGATCTTCATAGATGCTATCTCACACATAACCTTACCTTCAGCTACCCACACGTGCCCCATCTGACCTTTACTAAGCAACAGGATTTTTCTGGGACTACACTCATTTGCAGGCTGACTGACCCATCGATCAAGTGTTTAACCTGCAATATATTACTCTTTAAGCTGTTTTTTAAAAGCACAGCACATTTATATATTTTCTCCTTGCGGTGTGACTTGATAATAGAGTAAAGAAGATCTAATAATGCACCTAGTTTTGTGCAAACACAAGAGCAACTCTGTGAAGAAGTACAGAGAAAGGTTTATCGGATTGGGGGTCAATACAAAGTGTCTTCTTCTTTGTTTCCATTTCTGTCTGTTCTTGAGGTTCAGCTTGCTTTCTTGTCACTCTTGGGCTACATCCATATGTTCTTTCAGGCAAGTTCTTGACAATCGATCATCCTCAAGGGAATGAAATATAAGACTTCTTACGCAAATCGATATGGACAAAAAGTGTAATTATGAAGAGCATTGATTCAGATAAAGTTTAGGCAGAATACTTTTAGGTATTGTCTGTCATCACTTTTCTCATTTGATTCTCACAGAGCCGCCATGCCTTGCTGAGCTGGAGCGGATCCAAGTGCAGGAGGCAGCCAAAAAGAAGCCGGGTAAATACATTTTTCATTACAATACTGTGCTGTTAAATATATATTTGAAGGTTTTTAACCACTGAACATATGTTGAGCAGGATCTTGTTGCTCTTTTAACTCAGATCCTTTCAAAGACATACAGCTCAGCCATCAAGCTGGTGTGTGCCCTCAGATTGGCTTTGAGTCTCTTGGTGAACTTATGTAACAAAGCACTGGAAGCAGCAGGCAAGAAGCTGTAGAAGGCTCATTAAAGAGATCACAAGCACACGGCTAGGATTAGGCCCTAATCAGGCTGGGGGGGGGGGGGGGATTAGGGGGCAGCACTTGGCTTTGGGAGAGAGCAAGGCTGACACAGAGCAAGGCCGTCTGGCCCAGCAAGAAACACCACGACACAGGCTCTACATACTGCGTGCTCAACATACTGTACAACACAGCGGCTTTTCTTTCTTCAGCTCCAGACCTAGAGATTGGTTCTCCAATCCCTGAAGCCCACTCGTCTTACTTATTGTGATTGGTTTTTTTTTTCACAGAATTGGGGTGGGGAGGGTTGGAGCTTGTTAGAGAGCTTTGCTTTGGGTTTGACAAGTGTCCTGAGGGATGCTGAAACAGTGGAGCTCTGTCACAGAGGCTGTCACTATATTTTTATATGCCACTCTGGCAATAGAAGGAAACACACCACATCACCAAATCGTATCCACCAAACATATGTGTGTTTGTGTAAAACAAACAGGGAAAGTTTTCACTGTCTCCATGGCATTCTCTGCCAAAAAGCTGCCTCTCTATCCTAACTGATGGTCTTATCACAGGTTCACTAAAGCGTGCTGGCATTCTCGTTTGCTGCACTCATTTCCAGCATCAGTATCAGGCAGCTGTGTGTGTGCTCAGGGTATCAATATTCAAGAAATGGCTGCGTGTTTGTATGTGTGGGTCTTTGCAGGGATGTACATTCCCAGCTGCGATGAGGACGGCTACTACAGGAAAGTGCAGTGCGACCAGAGCCGAGGGGAGTGCTGGTGCGCGGACCAGCACGGTGAAGAGATGATGGGCACCAGAATCCATGGCAACCCCAACTGTGGTAAGAGGATGGCAAACAAATACTTTCAATCTCCATCTCTTGAAGTCGTGTTTTGTTTAAATCCTTAAAGTTAGGTACTTATCGCAAGTAAGATGATTTTAGGCAGTTTCTAATGAAAATCAGCTTTATTCAAATAGATTTCTCAAGCCATTTTTATTTTATCTCTTTTTATTATTGGTAAACTTGAAATTTCACTTTTCATATTTAAGATTAGACAGGTTGTAATTTTCTCCTTACATTTCTATAGTTTTCCATTTGTTTTTACACGCTCTGAGCTCTCACTTGCAAACTTGAGAAGTTTTTACATTTTCTGCAGTGCAGGAATTAATTGCTTCGCTCATTCAATCCCTTTGTGGATTTTAGAGTCAGAAGAGCTGTACCAAATTATTAGTTTTGTGTCAGAGGAAGAAAAATAGTATCCAAGATACAGTCAGTACTGCTTGTTTTGTTTGATCAAAAGTCAAAATCCAAACAAAATCAGCTACCGACAAGAAAACAGGCAATTCAGCACTAATGGAAAACAGCTCTTCCTGCAGAAAAATACAGGTCAATTGGCTGGACCAGAACACTGTCCAGAGTATTAGAACAAATCTCTTGGATAGGTTTGATAAGAAAAATAAAGAAAATGCAGATTTATGTGTACTGAACCAAAGATACAACAGTTTCTGCTTGACGCATGAAAAAGTTTGGACAGGCGAATTGTTTATCACTACACTATCTTATAAGGGTCATGTATCACTGGTATTCAATCTATTAACAACAAATATGGTAGGAGCATATTTGAATCCTGGCAGGCGGGGGTGTTCATCAGTTCTTTTTATTGAGTGAAAATATGATATATATGCATTGTATGGAGAGTCTTATTTACCATCTTAATCATGCCGTAGTAAAAGAGTGGAGTGATTTCTGCTGCAACTGAGGACTAGAAGCAACATTTTCTCTCATTCTATTTGGCAGACCAAGCAGTGACTAAAATATGGCATTTGGGCCAGATCATCAGGACTGAGCTCTATGATGGTGATTCTGTGTAGCTCCAGTGTTGTACGCAGAAGCAAATGTGCTTTCAAACTTGTTTTGCATGTCTACAGATGATTTTTTTTATCTTTCCCCTACTCCAGATTATACTGATTATTTGTTATGCTTTTAAAGTAAAACACAATAAGCCAATAAGATAGACAGGTGCACTCCAAACATTTATGACTGGTTATTTATGTGGCAATTAATAGATTCTAAAACTATAGCTAAAATGGTTTTAACTAAGCCTACAGTAAGGCCTTGAATATAATTTCCATATACATGAGTCCACTAGGTTCTGCTTTGGTCTGAGTGATGTTTCATCATCAGATGGAGAGCTTTAGTGTCCTTGATGTGTCTGCATGCTTGCCAATTTTCTGTGATCATGCAGACTTACCCAGAGAGACTTTACATTACAATGCACCAATTGTGAATATGCCCCAGGCGGCAGACTTCAGAGACATATAACAGGAATGACTACTCGGCCATCAAGTCTCCAGCTGTCTGTGTTCGTGTATGCAAGAGAGTAAAAATCAAAGCTTTAGTGACATAAAATATTGTTCTTATTTCAGGAAATAAGTCCTGTTTGTGTTGTCGTGTCTGTGTGGTTCTTGTTTTTTTAATTTCTTTCTGAAATTAAGTTGATCTGATCCACTTTTTACAGATGAAGTGATGGGATATTCTGGAGATTTTGGAAGTGGAGTGGGATGGGAAGATGAGGAGGAGAAGGAGGCGGAGGACAACGGGGAGGAGGCAGAAGAGGAGGAAGAGGAGGAAGGTGAGGCAGATGATGGAGGATACATCTGGTAGAACTGTGTGACCCCTATATGGAGAGCATGGCTGCTGGCCTGAAAATCTACAGAGACGGCTCTCTCCTAAAAGCTAAAATTTATGGGGTTCGTGCTCGGGAGGTACGGGATTGTCCTGGTGGGATGTGTAGTGCTTGGCAGGTCCAGTGATGAAACGATGACCAGTTTTTTTTTTTGTCTTAGATATGTGTAATTGCTTCATTCTATTCTCTGTTTTTTGAGCAACAGAGCTTTTTTGGTTTGTTTTGCTGTCCTGAAAACCAGGACCCACTGACTACTGCACCATTGGTAGCTGAAGTCCATCAGAATTCCTATCTTGTTCAAGCGCCATCTATGCATATAGAGATTACCAGTAATTTTGTATTGTGTAAACTGTTGCTTGAGTATTAGAGTTGTTGTCCCACTGGAATGACTAGAGATCATTAAACAAACAGTTTGACATTTTGGGAAATAAGCTTATTTATGGTTTTTTTTGCAGAGGTTAGATGAGAAGCTCATTATCACAGGAATAAAGACCAGGGGAAGACAGTTGCTCTTTCTGTATAGAAAAAGAAACAGCCAAACATTTAACATTCATCCTAATAGCCTAGCAGGGAGCTGGACTCAATCCCAGCCATCTAAAGGGGTCTCCAGTACATCACAAGACCAAAAAAGTTAACATTTATATCAAGTTTGTTTGAACCTTATTTTAAAAAGCGCCAGGGGAAGAAACAGTCTGACACATCATTTTCTTTTTCCCACTTTGTCTACAAATGAAAATGTGATAATTACTTACCTTAAAAAATGCTAATGCCTGGGTCAGGATACCTTTAAAAGTAGCTACACTAGCTGATCCTGTCTGACATGAAACAATCTGACAAATGGACCAGCAGTGATCACATTAAGAGAATTATAGATCTGCTTCTCCCAGTAGCTCTACATCTGTTTTGGTTCCTTCTCACCACTCTCATGACACCATTTCCTGTCTCCGAGACACCTGAAAAGCAGGCACTACCTCCTGATCAGCACCAAACAGCAGATATACACATTTACTGTAGCAGCTGGTGATAACAGTGGAGCATTTAGCAGCTAAAGGACCAGATATTTCCCTTAGGAGTTGGTAGATCAAAATCACACAGTTACTAAAGCAGAGTAAATACTGGATTTACATTTGCCAGAAGATAGTCATGAATGTGATAAACGCTAATATTCTATCATTGGTTATGTAAATAAGTTCACTATGTCAGCTGTGCCCACAGCTTGTTTCCTCTGCCTCGGATGGCTAAACAATTTCACAGTAATTCTGATCTCCAACTTGCCTATTTAATGCTTTTTAAGTTTGCTTTCCAAAATGTCAAACTTTTCCTTCGAAGCAGCTCAGCACAATGTAGTTATGTATTTCCAAACTGATTATGTATATAAATCAAGTGAATCAACTGTGACAGAAGCTTAGAGGATTTCAGGTCACTATGGTTTCAAACTATTTTTGTGAAGGTCAAAGCAGTTTTTAAATTGTACATGTTTTACTATTTAAGTGGATGCACAGAACTATATACAGTACCTTTATTCCCAGATGGATTATTGAAAACCTTAAGAATGTACTTTAATGACCCAAACTTCACCCACAGTAGAAACCACTAGTCGCTGTCCTCTGCTGACTCTGAAATCATGTCAAAGAATGTGACACAGATATTTGTTTTCTTTGCAACTTGAAATACTGTATTTTGTGTTTCTAAAAGGAAGTGTGCATTACTTGAAGTTCTGTGTGTATACTTGAATTTACACTGTATTTTTTTTTTCTATGAAAATATTGTTGCCATGTCTTCATTCTTGCTATCGATAGGCCACACATTTGTTTGTTTTTAGTATTGCATGTTAGTAAATAAGAATTTAATTCTTGGCTGAGCACTTTACTAATAAAGGCAATGGAGCCAAGTCGTATGTTGACTTTTATTCTTACACAGTATATCACAGATTAAAATGACCACTTAGAGACGGATGTGTTAGGAATCGTAGTGACGGTGGCACCGAGTCACACGCTGTCTTTCACTATATTTGATTGTGAGTATTTTTAGATGATCCTGCAAGACATGCAAAGAAAACTGTGCTCAGGTGCCTGTGGGGAAATTACTGTATAAGATAAAGCTAAATTAACTGTCCTCATTATACTGGGAGAAAATAACCTGAAACTTAGCCTGCCACACACAGCCATTTCTGCTTATACTAAATCATGAGCTGGTTGTGTAAACATGAATAGAACTATGTTCTTATCAACTTTCCCCAAAATAGTGCATGAAACACAGAAGGCTGTCACAGCTAAGGCATGCTAAAGCTGTCAGTACATTTAATCATGTTTAACAAGGCATTGACAAAAACCAATGTCATCATGCAGCCTGGGAATATTTACAGACATATTTGGGTCCCACCTCATGCTAGAAGAACAAATTACAGCAGCTGGCTGCTAAATGAATGATAAATGTTTAAGACGGCACTGTTTGAGGTCAAACGGATTACGCAATTGGGAATGAATGGATCTGAACTTCGTTACTTAGCAATCCTGCTCAGTTAAAATCCTTGGATCAAACCACTTTGTTGTGAATAGGGTCTGACGAATCTAAATGCAAGCGTCAAACGTGCAGCGATTTCAAAGCCAGGACTAAAAAATTCAAAGTAATTTCTCAGAAAAGTGACAACCAGTGAATGGCCAAAAGAATTGAGTTAATGTGGTCACTTCTCTTGGAGAGTATTAGAAGTCTGAAATAGCTGCAGTCTGCTGATATTACGGGGTGCATCACCATAATTAAGCCTGGAGATAAAAGCATTAAAGCCTTGCTACACGTCGATGAGTGAAAGGAAAATTTCCGTGATGTGCTTCGGCTGAAAAAAAAACCCCATGACTGCATCTGCTTGAGTTGCTTGGGGTATTTAATGACAGGTCTGAATCAAAAATTACTCCAAGATTACCAGCTTGGGGCTTCATTTTGGCAGATAACTTAGACACACACACAAAATGAATATTTAGGAACCATCTGTAGCAGCAGTCCCGAGTCTTGCGATTCTATCCCCATTCTTATTTTATTAGTAAAATAATGTTTTTTTAATCATTACAGTTTGGAAAGGAGGTTTATTACTTCTTGTAATAACTATATTAATAATTCTGTTTTGTAATTGTATTCCATCTGGAAAGATCAGGTTTCCCAGTGGCATTAAATTAAAAGTTAAATCCTGGCTCCAAAAATCCATATTTATAGCAATTCCACCTGAAAAAGGAATACTAGCATGTGAAAACCAGTGGAAAAAGAATCAATCAAAGAGACAGGGCCAGTTTGGTCTATAAAAAGCAGGTTTTATTACATGTCAACTGCTTATTAAGTAGATCAAACTTTCACATCGTTCTGTGTGGGTGATGTTATTTAACATGAACCTATATTCACTGATAACTGCTGAAAATATCAAATCCAGTACTATACAGTTACAAATAAGTCCTTCATAGTGTTTTTTTCAAAGGCAGTAACTGTACAAGCATTTACATCAGTATTATACATAATTTACATGTGTTCGGTAAGTGGTACACAACGCTGTTGAAAGGAAAAGCAGTTTGTTAACACGCATGCTACATTTTAGTAAACAAACGAGACTCCCTGTATGAAGTCTGTTTTTATACACATCTTTTAATCTGGGTTGTAAATATTCCTTCACATATTAATAAACCACATATCTAAACTGTAAACAAGGGCTGCTGAAAATATGGTGCAAAGATCACATGCCTCTCTTCCTGTTTTTGTACTTCATATTTCTCGTAATGAGGATATAAATGTATACAGTGCGTTGTAAAAAATTAATTAATAAAAATCAATAAAATATTTTCATGCATCGACTAAGAAAAAAAAACAAAAAAATGAATCAAAAGCAAACTTAAATTTCAAGTATGCTGAATAAGATCAGATTAATTTGTGTAGTTAAGCATGTAAACGTTTGCATGTGCACTCTTGTATCTTTTCAGACAGTCATAAAGTACCTGCAACACTTGAACCTGGGTAGTTATTGAATTTAATTTATATCTCAGGCTCTAGATACAATGAATGAATAAATAAATAAATAAAACCCTTTTTTCAGTCTCTTATTCAAATATTGCTGCTTTAACTTGGACTTTTTTCTATGCTTGATTCAAGTAAGACCATGAGGAAATACTGAGCAGAGAGATGAGACACTCTTTTAGTGGGTGCTGGTTAAGACGAAGATGAAAAGACTCAAAAATACATATATTCTTTCCTAGTCTGACCTATATTCTATGAGGGATGGTTTTTTTCTTACAGTCTTTGTAATATAATAAAGCAAAGGACAGCTTTTTTATCTTTCAATTCTATACTGGACGGCCCATAAATAAGTCGGTCCTCCTGTCAAATTAGCTGCCTTCAACCCAGATCTCTACGCGTACAGGTTGATTTCACAAAAACCAACAAGCCAGCTTCATTAAGATGCCGAAAGCAAGCAGCACATTAATCACAGCACACTTATCAACATGATGTCTAATTTCACTCAGTGTACGCCATCATCTTTTCATTTAACAATTTTCACCTTTCTTGATGACCAAAAATGAGATTTTTATGTTATTTTGGCTCAGCACTCAGCATTGAAGATGTTTTTTTTGTTGAAGTCCCAACATCTGGGCCTGTTAATCCCAAGTCATTAGCATACATCTTTGGCTTTATGTTTTAAATGCTAAGGCTGTGCACTAACAGACAAAACGAACTAAAAAATATCTTCTGTAGTTTCTTATTTATCTACAAGAATCTGAAAATCTAAACTAGACCGTCTTAACGCAATTAGCTAGCCCCTCATGATCCCCTTGAGCCCTTCTGTTTCATCACTCGCTCACTACTAAATTCCAAGATAAACACAGAAGTAATGCAACACTGAACCGTGCATTACTGCATAATGCATGGCTGTAATCTGGTATAACGCAACCTAATTTATATTTCATGCAACTCAATTGTCTCTCAAATTAATAACACATTTAGGACAGTTCATGTGGATTTAGGAATTAAAATATTCTTAGTAGTAAGACCTGAAATTTGGATGGGCTGACACTCACTAAGGATCAAACTTCTACATCCTTTTTGGTTAAGCTCATCTCTTTGTCAGTCGATATACTGTGATAACCATCTGAAACCTTCCCCATAGCCTTGTTTTTTCAACACGCTGCACATGAAAATCTCCAGGGGTCGAGCATTCAGCTCCTTCAGCAACACATTTCCCTGTCAGTTACAACAAGGATCAATTAGAATGACGATCATATGTGCTCCTGCATATTTCTGTGAATTAAGAAAGAATCCTCAAGACATGCCTACCTTCCCGGTAACTTGGCCATCAAGAGCAAAAGCTCCTCTAAGTCCTCCTTCGCTGATAGCTTCGGGGCGGTCAATTTTATTACCTAACACCAACACTGGTACATTGACTATGGTCTCATCTGCAAGGAGAGCCTAGAAAAAATAAAAGAGAGACAAACTAACCAGCAATCCATTGCTAACACACAAAAACAGTCCTGTGTGGTGGAAACCGTTTGTAACAGCAATGTTTAACCTTACATCAAGTTCAGTCTTGGATTCTGTGAGTCTGTCATGATCTGCACAGTCTACAAGAAAGACGACTCCATTCACAGCTGGCAGGTAGTTCTTCCAAACTCTTCGTGCTATAAAGAAGGGAAAACGGCTGTGAATTAGCTGCGATTGCAACAACTCAACATGAGTCTCTGAAATGCAGCAGTCTAACTATAAACCTTTGAAAATATAATTATGTCCTTTCTCCTGTAGAGAAGCGGTAGTTCACACATCCTCACATCTAAATACACACAAATACAGATTAACTATTTTCAGCTAATATGGCTAATTACGCCTCAAGTCAAGTTTAAGCTGCTTGCCACTAATAGCACTGATAAACAGTGTTACTTATCTAATTTTAAAGTCTAATTAGACAGCAATGGACAGATGTGGAAATAGCATTTTAATTTGACTGTACAAATCAAATATGGGTTTTGTCTTACCAACGGATTTAGATCATTTGGATAATGATTTTCAAATGAAACTATAGAGGGTTAGTTTTCTCTATCTTTATTTTTAATAGCACTGGTACAAATTCTAATTACAATACATCCTGCCTTTAGATTTTCTGTTGACATGGGTACAATGAATCAGATCACTCAGCATTCAAGCGTGAATGCATGCGCTAAAAATATCAAATTGAAGAAAAACAACAGATCAGTGTGACGGGGGTCTACAGAGACATCATGTGGCAGCCATGTGCACTGATTTGTCAACCTGTCAGTTTGGTTATACATGTTTCTGATGACAGGAGGTGCTACCGTTGAAGATAACATAGGCAGCAGTCACTAATCTTCAACTTACAATAGTACAAGTATATTTTGTGATCTAGTAAACCCGTTTCCTCTCATTTCTGTATTTAATAAACGTTAAAACCAAATGAATGGGGCGATGTGAACACATATGCTAAAGGTTTGAGAATCAATCAGATGCTCTAAGCCCACAGAAATGTAGTGTTGTTGCTATCCTGTGCTAAATAACTTAAATAAATAACACAAACAAAATAGATACAAAAAATTCAATAGCGTCTCACTGCCAGCAAAAATGGAAATAGATCTCACCTTGTACATGTCCTCCGAGATCAAACGTAGTAAATGTCATGCCACCGATTGTTAGCTCTTCAGAAGCTTTGTGTGAAAGAAAATACACCTGAGATGTTTTCGCACATGAGAAAATTTGAGATGCACAGACAGAGGAATGTCAATGACATGCAGAGACCTGCACTGCTAAAAGATGATGTTAGACTAATCGCAACTTTGAGGCCACAAATTAAAGGAGCCCCAATGATGGTGACATACAGCAGGGTGGGAAGACTGCCAGCTATAAAGTAATAGGCGGGGTCACTTTATGCAAAGATAAGGCTTAAAGGTGTCAATCGCTTAACTAATAAAGACAATTTTTTACTATTACACAACACATAAGACAGTCTATATGACAGGTGACACCTTTATAAGAGAATGTATAAAAGTAATAAAGTATATGTTGAGGAACACTACAGTACACTATCAACACTTTAATGAAATACTTGCATCTTAAAAATAAATCAGCCATTATCTATTTACCATATAATAACTGTATAAGCAGCACAATAACAAGGCCAATATCACATGGTTTTAGGAGCATGGTATTTTTAGAAGACAGCGCGATCACAACCTGTGGCCTAATATAAAGAAAAATCCAAAACCTGGAAAAACAGCACATGGGTAATATGCACTCTGAGTATCCCCTTACTTGGATGCAGTGTTGGAACGTGCTGCCCAAGCCTGTCATCTTTCAGCATGTGTAGGAGCGTTGTTTTACCGGCATTGTCCAGGCCCAGGAAAACTAGCTTCCCACTCTTTTTGTAAAGACCTGAAAGGATTCAGAAGAATTCTTATTTTATTCCACTTCACGCTGCGCTGCAGCTCTATCACCTCTGAGTTTGCTGGTCTGCTGACCTCAGAGAATGAGACGGGACATGTGGGTGAAACAGCTCAGACAAGAGCACGACCATTAAGGGACTTAAAAACAAATAAAAGGATCTTAAAAAAATCGAGCGGCTACATTTTGCACCAGCTGGAGGCGAACAATTGGAGGCCTGGCTAATTTAAATAAAAAGTATATTATAGTTATTAAAATGTGATGTTTAAAAAAGCATGTATTACTGTTTCAAGGTTGCACAAAGTTGACAGAAGAGGCTTGATTTTTGACAGCAGCCTCAAATGTAAAAAGCAGGATTTTACCACCGTGTTTACGTGAGAATGGAGCTGTACAGTAGGATCCATTTTCCGACCTGAATTTGTGATTATAGTGCTGTGGTGAGTTTTTAACCCAGACTGGAACACTTAAAGAATTGCATGCCCATGTTTGTAAAGATTTGATTTCCAAAGCTATCTATATGTTGGAAATCTTGCTACTATAGGTAGTTTATATAAGCTTCAACCAGATTGATTAACTGGTGTAGGAGAAGTTAGGGAACAGACATATATGCATATGCTGTGATCATTGTAGTAACATGTCAGTGCCTGAACAAAATGCACCAAGCTTAGGATGGGAGTACTTAGAATGGGGTACATCATTTCAGAGCAGCACACAGTACTCACCTAAGAACTGTAAAATACTACTAAACCCCCTGTAGATCCAGTCAAATAAAAATGACATCCTGACAGCGTGCACCTAAAACAAGAAACAAAGCAGTTTACTAGACAAATTAAAATATGAAAAGCATAGAGATGCCAGCATTATGATGCAATGTTTACATATTTTCTTAAGAGCATAGTGGGTTTGATTTGTTTATCTACAGTGGACTGGAGACTCCAAGCTTATCGATTTCTTTTAGCAACGTTTCCACATAGCAGAGAAATGATGTACAACTAATGCTAGTGGAGCGGTTATAAGGGAGTCTATAAGGATTCTGACCTACACAGAATCAATAATGGCATCAAATAAATTTTATAAACATACATCAACATTTATGTAAGTAACTCCCAATACAATGTTTAAGCAAAGTAGTATTTATTGCAGGATTTCTGATTTGCAAAGAAACATATCTTTCTAACAGATGCCATTTTGGCTGGTCAAACTGAGTCATCATACCTAAAATTGGGCAAGTAATAATGTCTGTAAGAGCCATGCCAAAAAGTGATTGTCTGCCAAGTCTAATATCTTTGCTTATATTGGTAGTGAACAGGATTTACAAAGGAAATATATATCAAATAAAGAAATTTTGCAAGTGTCTTTATGACTTTGAGTTATTATACCTATTCTGTGTTCTACACTGTGCTCAATCCAGACCTTTTTGGCCACTTAAAAGATCCGTATACAACTGTTTTTGTTAGCATTTTAGCAATTTATGCTGTCCTCTTGTTCAAATTGTCCTTGAAAAATACTTTTTTTATGTCAATTAGAATTTTTACCTGGATAAATAAAAAAAATCATATAAAGTGACTTTGCCAAAAGCTGATTGCAGCTTCTACCATGTGACAGGAATTTTTCTGGTTCAAAATTACTTGATATCATTCATTAGAGATATGTTTAACCATTATTATAGGTTAACAAGTCACTTACAACAGCTAATCCCTTTTCGGCACTGGTCGAAATGAGTCTACAGCTCATAACATGAGGCATCGATAGGGTTTTTTCATATCTGTGACATAACAAACTGTTATCTCCTTCACCCACAGGTGTAGCAAGGCAACTAGCAGCGATGCTACCCATCTGTACCTAATGAAATATTTACAAAGACTAATTGTTAGATCTGACTTAATGTTTCCCCATGAAACGAAAGCAGAAACAGTGGTGCAGTTTTAAAGGACACCGCAGTATTTAGCTTCCTGCTTCGGCAAGTCTTGTGAAAGATTACCCTGGTCAGCTAGTTAGCATTGACATTGTTAGCCCCGGCTCTTTCTAGAATCTGACCACAAGTGGGTCAAGACACTGTTTAAGAAACGAAAAACCGCGAGTGAAGCCCAACATAAGAGACAGCAACACCAGAACAGGCTGTTTCCCATTGACTTGTTAAATAAAAACGACAGTACTCTCTGAGTTTAGCTCGCTTACCTGCAGCACTGACAAGCTGACAGTTCTCGGTAGTATCGCTGGTCTCCTTGGAAACAGTCAATCAGGGGCCTCCTCTTCTTCCTCGTGCTTTAGAGTTTATCGCATGACTTGCATTGGTGCCCCCTCCCGTCGACCAGACGCAACCGATGCTGCAAAATGTGCTATTAATGTGTCCTGCGCTGTGAAAAGGTTACTATTCTTAAAATTTCAGAAGTTTTTGTCAGTACTTTCACTTTGTTCTGTTCTATACTTATACTGAATTGAGAAGAAATTATTGTATTTATACTCTTATACCTTTATTTGGCAGCTGTTGCAGCTTGTTCCTTTACTCATAAAGTAAGACTTTACAAGTAAGACTCTACCCATAAATACTGTGCTTGTAAAGTCTGCTTTGCTCCAGTCTCAATGAATAATTTATAGCTCAATAAAACTCTAGCCTTTCGTCCTGGAGTATGTTCAAAGAACCCAAAGCAGGGCTTAAAAACGAAAAACTTTTTGCAGACTTTCACAATAAGGTGATATCTGTTGCATTGCTCATTTTTAAGGGGTATGCTTCTCGTTTGGGGTGCAAGAGCTCCCGGGTTTAGATATGCACTTGTTCTAGCAAAAGCAGGACACAGCTAGAGGTAGTCTTTGAATATCTTGACCATATTATAATATTATATAAACTATATTTAGTGTTTCACCATATCTGATTTAAGTTACACATACATTATGCGCTAGGGCCTCTATTACTTGACCGTTTAGAGCACCCTTTATTTGCAAGTATAGTTTCTAACCACACTGTAAATGCCTTCAGTTCTTATTGAAGTGACTGTTTAATTGCAGGCTGCAGAAAAAAACAGCATGAGACCTTTTCACTCACAGCTAAAGGCTTTAATAGGAAGTCATTTATAATCTTAAACAGCTATTACATCTTAGGAACAGTACATACATCATGTAGTAGAATTGTCAATATTGTCATATAACCCAATGAATTATTGAATGTAAGACTGTAGAGAAATGGGTTTATATGCCTTTTATCAAATATTAAAGAAGTTTCTTTCTGTCTGTCTTAACAAATGCTGTTATCCACTTTAGAGTCACATTCTTTTGATAAACACAGGTAAATGGTTTAATATAGCATTAAAGTTAAATGACAAAAAATAATGAGAGCTTTCATGTGATCTGGATTAAAAAATAACCACATCAGCCAATGAAGGTTGAACAACCAGGCAAGTAAATGTTATATGAAATAAGCAAGACACATCAAATCCACAGGAATCAAGGAAGGAGGGATATGGGAAGGCTTCACATATTTCCTGTTTCCACCCAGGCTTTACCTTCTCACTTGTCATAGTAGAACCATTTGTCAACTGAAAAAAAGTAAAACATAAGATTTAAGTTCCATGAGGCAACAAAACAGAGTTGCTGCAAATATCTATAAACACCCACCTGAACTTGGAATAGGTTCTTCAGCTCCAAAAGCACATGCCTGTAAGCGTGATTAAATGGTGATATATTTATTTGCTTAACTAATCACCTTTAAAGTTCACGAGGAATACATGTGCATGTCATTAATAGACTAATTAAATGCTGCCAAGTTCTCAGGGCCTATTTTCTGTTTTACAGGAAGCCATTAGATGCTGGTTTCTTTTTGATCTCAAAAACATTACTCTTATAGAGAGCAGCTGGAGTGAAATGAAAGAAACTGCCTTTAGCATTTCTCTGTTTCTAGTTTCTTCACTAATCAAATAGGAAGGTATGAATGCTAACATGAATTTAAAAATAAAATGGACTTACAGATTTAACTACTGCCTCGGCATCCCCAGCAGAGCAGCAGAACGGACTATCTGAAACGCTGGTGTTCATGCTAATCAAAGAAAGGAAGACTTTTTTAAATAGAGCAATTTTCTGCCTATACGCATGTCTTTCTCACCCCCCAAAAAGTGCACATATTTACAGTGTTTACTTAGTGTTTTATTTGCTCCAAGAAACACATTACCAAAGCAGCTACAGTGCGGTGAAAAAGTATTTGCCCACTCCCTTGTTTCTTATATAGATTGGGTAGCATATTCCTGTTAATAAATGAAATTGTTTAATGCATTTTGCATTCCCTCGGTTTGACTCAAATTAAAGTTTGTTTGACGAATAAATCAGGAAGGGGGCCAAATGCTGTTTCACAACACTGTACATTATATTCTGTTGTCTTCCTGCTCTATCATCTATGCAATGCACAATCATTGGCTGGAGAAAATTAGGGCAGGAAGTGCCTCTAATAGTATCTGTCACATAATGTTGCTGAGCTTTATATTTGCACAAAGCATTTTTTTTTTTCAAATTAATCAACTTGTTTACCAGTTTAACTCGCCGGCATTGGTCATCTTAGAAATCAGTGCCTTCCAAAACTCATGTGTGCTCTTCACTGTTTCAATGGCAAAGTCCTGGAGAATACAAAAGAAATACAAAATCAAAGATCCCCAGCTATATGTCTCTAAACTGAAAATGTAATCATGTATGTATTGGGACGGATTCAGTATAGCTAAAAATATAATATCAGAAGTGTAGTCTGATTGTCAAACCAAGACCTAGACTAAAATGCTGAACGCTGTACCCGGTCCTTGAACTCTCCGTTAAAAGCAAACTGATTTTCAGGTTTCCCATCTGGTACTTTGTATCTTTTAAACCAATCAACAGTTGCCTCCAGGTAGCCGGGCTTAAGTCGCCTCACATCATCAATATCTGCATGAAATGGAGAAAATGAAAAAAATAAATAAATTCCAAAAAGCTTGCACAGTCTTCGCGTATTTTCCAGCAACATAAACAACTTTAATTTTTAAGTTATCCCTACTGGTAAAACTGCCAGCTTCTGGGTCCTCAGTATTGATCACTATGACCTTCCAGTCTGTTTCACCCTCATCGATCAAAGCCAGAGTTCCCAAAACCTTCACTTTGATTACTTCTCCTCGAGAGCACACCTGAGGATTAAAGATACTGTTTTGAAAAAGCTGCAAAAAGCACCATTTCAGTAAGTCTCTTCAGCCAGACTTGTTCCAGTACCTTATTTCCTATGTCACATATATCAATGGGATCATTGTCTCCGCAGCATCCTGTGTCGCTGTCCTTGTGGTTGGGGTCTTCCCATGTCTGTTAAGGAGAAGTGTATGGGGTTAACTGAACAGAGACATGGCCTAGTTTCCTGCTGTACATATATCATCTGAGTGGGACTCGCCTGCGGTATAGCTCCATAATTCCAGATATAACCTTTATGGGGAAACACATTTGCTACATAACGAAGATTGCCCTTCTTCACGTCTTGCTTCAGTGGATTGAGAGGATCTTTAGTGGCAATCTGTGAAACAAAGACATTAAGTACAAAAATAAAAATAGAAAGAAGCAATGACTTAGATTGTAGTCACTACATTACCACAAATATGGGAGGGATCTTAGAAAGCAACAAATACATATTTTTGCAAGATATGTTATGTACCTCCATCTTTGCATTTGTCCACCTTGGAACTTCAACAATGGCATGAAAAATATTCTAAAAATGGTAAGAGACATAGCCTTGTTACTGTCGTACCTGATGATGAATTCTCCTAGTGGCTTATTGTGCTACTTATAGACTGGCATAATCGTTATCTAAGGTAGGATACAGATCATTGCACATATGCCTAAGGAGTTTCAAGAGAAACCCAGCAGCTACCACAGTTTTTGTTATCTATTCAGTGATTTGTCTAAATAGTCAAAATAAGGACATATGTATTTAAGAAATGTGAATAAATTAACCTACAAGGCAAAATACGGCACAATCAGCAGGTTTTCAATGATATAAGTTCTTCTCTAATATCCCAAAAGACTAACAGCCACACATGATGCTCACCTCTGCTTCATTTGCATAGATGGGTACATCGTGAAAGGGAGAGATGTATTTGCCCTCAGAGTTTTCTATGAAAAGAATTACACAGTTTCATCTCCCTATTCAAATAAATAATATGGGATCTTTACATCTACTTAACAGTAGTGCTCCTGTAATATACTGCTACATGTTATGCAAGCAGCTATTACACTATACAGAATCCATGAAGGAATTATTTCCCACAAACAGTCAAACTAGTTCATTCAAAGAGCTGTGCTTACTGAAATACACCCTGTACTCCTGGGTGTTCGGCCTGCCCTTCTCCTCGATGGTAAAGCTCATGTCTGCTGTTGGTTTAAACCCCTCCAAGTGTGGTCTGTTCACTAATTCAGCAGGACTAAGAAGCTCCTGGCAGACAGGCAGTCATGTAAGACAGGGGAGCAGACATGCGCACTTCTTAAGCCTATGGGGTTAGAACCCAGACAACTACCTGTATTTGACAATGGGGCTGCTGTGGGAAAGGCGTAAACACCTGGTGACAGATCCATGCTGGCTTCTGCCTGTTCCTGTATGGCTGCTGTGTTCAAATCACACCTAGCACTGGCATCTGTAGCTTACAAAAGTAACCCGTGTGAAGCAGAGTTGCTCAGAATAGTAATCAGCAACTAATCCTTTCTGTTGCCACTTCTCCGTGCCTGCCACATGCATTCTGCAGCACAGACGTGAAGTTTCTGCCTTGTCTGTGTGCGAAGTGATTTGTTTTCGAGTTCCCCGTTACAAGCTGTGGCTCCCGAGAGTTCTTTTCACAGAAAAACAGATGGAGCTGACAGGTGTTAGCTGTAAGCCAATTAACACAGCAGGATTAGGTGGTGTGCAGTGTTGTGACTTCTTACATCTCAAGTTTCACTTTAACTGTTCGATAACATACTTATGAGCTTGTTTTCGGAAACACTGAGAAAAAATATTTAAATTAGTTTTGATTTTTGCATGCTTATGTAATACATTTGAGCACCGAGTCCTATTGTACATGAATGCCTTTAAGTTTTTATATTAATCTTTTGTACCAAAGTTAAATTTTTTTTTTCATTTGCTTGTTTTGTTTTGGCTGAACTTTTTTATGTCACTTAAATCATGCATTTCATTTATATATTGTTATCCAAATAAAAAGTAGTGTCAGAGTAAAAGTGCATTAAAGCACCTTATGGGAAAAAAGGAAGAAAAACACAATATACATGTGTGGGAGTAGTCTTATATCTTTGTCGTGCAATTTCTATATTAAAATCATGTAACTGTACAGTTCTTTATTATATATAAAGTATTAACTTTCAGCTATTTAGATGAAAAATCCTGCTGTAAACCTAACTAAAATGTGCAGTGCCAAAAACTGCTTAATATAACCTGTCAAACTGCACAATAGCACTAAAGAAAGTATGCTCCTCTGCCTATAGGTAAGGTAATTAAAACACAGTGAATTAAAGAGGAGCGTGAAGCTGAGTGCGAGGTCACACTCTGGGAAGCAGACAAGTCACGTGGCACTGAAAGCTTGCCACCAGGCTAAATGTCCAAAGAACATTCTCCTTTGGCAGACTTGTAGATGCTGTATCTGATGACTTCTCCCAACAGAAATTATGTGTATTCAAACCCATTTTCACCCTAGAAAAGGTTTATTTGGATTATTCGTTCACCAGATCTTCTTGGTTTTCTAATGATACACGCAGACTTGAAACTCTATTTGTTTTTTCCCCTATCAAAAAGAATAAATAAGCCATAATAAATATATAATTTGAAACAATGTCAAATGGTGTATCAAGAATGAGTGATTTAATTTCCAGAAGTCTTAATACCAAACGCAGAGCCTACAGGGTTCCCAGCAGCATTGAAAAGTCAAAGAAAGAGGTCTCCGTACAACTCTGTTTTTGTTGCTTGTACAGTATAATGATATCCTGAAGTATTTTTGTCCTACCTGTAACACAAAACTAATTCAATTTAAGCAAGTAAAGGCACACAGCTCCATGCTACAGGAGGTGAAATACATTTATCGTGCATTTTAGGACTCTGCTGTTGACAAAATGTCAAATTTATGAGGAGACTGCAGAGCTGACTTTGTGTTTGAGTCCAGAGGGTTTGACTTCACATTCAGCCACTTCAGCGATGGCATGTCAGACAACTTCTCCAGTGGTACTTCTGTAGAGGAAAATTTAAAAGACAAAAAGACTGAGATGTGTAAATATGTACCTTTCTCACAAAGAGGATACATTAACAATTCTTTTTTACCAGTAAGGCTATTTCCCTGAAGATCAATACGCTCCAGTGTGGCTATTTCAGTAAGCTTATCAGGGAAGATGGAGAACTTGTTATTAGCCAGGTTGATGCTGGTCAGATGCTTCATTTCCGACACAGAATCGGGCAGTTTGGTGAGCACATTTCCTTGCAGGTCCAGTTCTGCAAGGTATTTCAAGACACGAGTAAATCGAAGGGTCACTTGGCTGTTTTTCCCATCAGAGCACGAAAACATTCTGTCAACGTTTGTGAGGTGAATAGCATGTGAGATTTAAAAAAATACATCATTTACCTCTGAGCTGAGTGAAAGTTGTAAAGAACTTGCTAGAAACGACCTTCATCTCATTGTCAGCCAATGTGATAACTCGGATGTTTTCTGTGACAGTCCTCAGGACTTTGAACACACCGTCTGGGAAAGAAGCTAGCATGCATTTTGACAGGTCTGCGGAGAAGAAGAAGAACATAGTTATAAAATAATCAAACATTAACACAGTGTAAATCTATAATTACTCTGATAATTACACATGATTACTTACTATTCTTATTATTACATTCTGGCATTTCAAGTTATGTAGCAGTCAACTTTAAGCCTATGTCGCCACCTGCTGGTACTATCTCTGACAACAAATTCATTTATATGCTCTGAACAAAGATTAAGTGAGAGACAAAGGAAAGAATATGTTAAAGTGTATCTTACCCACACTATCTTTTCCCTCCTCTACAGTAGCATTAATCCTCCGGGCCACTTTTGCAACAGCCTCAGCCATTTTTCTGCTTTAACTTTTCCTAAGAGACATAATACAACATTACACATACCTCCACATATAAATGATAAGATGATAAAATAGTAACTACACTATCAGTCAAAGCTGCTGCCCATGCTGACATCCCACTGAAGTCAGCACAACACAGTCGACGCCTGTTTTAAATTTAGCCACAGGCTAAAAATGAACCTTCTAAGGCTAAATCTCATTAAAGATTGCTAGCACTGATAAATGTCACACTTTAGTTGTTTAACGTGGACACACTCCAAATTTTTGTGCACTTTTGGTTTTAAGTACATTAAGGCAATTTCTAACAGAATTTAATGTAAAGACCTGACCTGCAAGTGTATTAACAGCACAAAGTCAGATGGATTCATATTCTTCTTCATATTCTTTTCTAGCTTAATAAACTTAGTACTGGCACAATATTAAGGTCTTAGTTCTTTGCTTATCTACATCTACATTCTGAACTGGTTGAGTTTTTATAACTAGTTATGTTTGTTTAGCACTAATTCCTACTCAAAAAAATGATCAGAAAATAACTAGCTCTTCTCATATATTGTACTTTCAAGTACTCCACTGATGAATATATTTGACATGTCAAGAGTTTTTTGTTTTGCTCCAGTATTCACAATTTTGAATAAACAGATTAGAAATTAATATAAACGAAAGACAGCTCAGGTTAAACAGTTGACTTGTCTTCTTCTTTTGACTGTTTTATGGGTTGACACAGTGGATCATCTGCCTCTATCTCACCCTACTTCTTGCATCCTTCTCTGTCACACAAACTCTCTGCATGCCATTTTTCCACTACATTCATAAATCTTCTCTGTGGTCTTTCTCTTTTACTCCTGCCTGGCAGCTCCACATTCAGGTATCCCTACCATCTTATAAACCTTTCCTTTCACTCTTGCGGCTATCCTTCTGTCACACATCCCCCCTAACACTGGTCTCCACCCACACCATCAAGCTGCCCTTGCTTTTCAGCTCTCTTGTCCACTGCCTGTTCTGTTGCTTTGTTTGGTTTACCACAGGTATTTAAAGTCATCTATGTTTACTACCTTTACAGGTTCGCTGTTACACCCGTCTCTCTCTCACATGTGAAATCTGTCTTTCTTCTATTGACTTTCATTTCTCTTCTCTCTAGTGCATATCTCCACCTCTAAATAATCCCTTCCAACTGCTCCCTGCTCTCACTACAGACCAAAATGTCATCTGCGAACATCAAAGTCCAAGGAGACTCCTGCCTGACATCACCTGTCAGCCTGTCCATTACCACTGTAAACAAGAATGAGGCTCAGAACCAATCCCTGATGAATCACACCTCTGCCTTTAACCCATCTCTCACTTCTGTCACACCTCACCACTGTCTTGTTGTCCTCATACATGTCCTACACCAGGGCTGCCCAATCCCAGTCCTCGAGAGCTACTATCCTGCAGCTTTTAGATGCATCCCTACTCCAACACAGCTGAATCAAATGAATGGCTTGTTATCAGGCCTTTGCCAAACACGATGGCATGCTGAAGAGGTAACCAAACCATTTGATTCAGCTGTGTTGGAGTAGGGATGCATCTAAAAGCTGCAGGACGGTAGCTCTCGAGGACCGGGATTGGGCACCCCTGTCCTACACCAACCTAACATACTTCTCCATCACTCCTGACTTCCTCTTAAGACTACCACAGTTCCTTTCTTGGCACTCTAACATATGCTTTCTCCAGATCTAGAAAAAGACACAGTGCCGTTCTTTAAATAAAAAATAATAATAATAATTTGAAACTATCTGGTAATTTGTGGTAAATTAAAGACAACTCATAAAACATTTGTTACATTGAATTACAGAGTGTTTGAGAGAAATTCAACTTTTGCCTTTGCCCATTATTAAAACCCATTAAGTCCTCAAAGTGGAAATAGTAACATAAAACCCCAGAAACGCTGCTTCGGTTGAGCCTTCACGAAGATCGCTTTTCACTTCTGGTTAACCATAAAGCTAGTAAATAAAGCATGTATGCTAACATAAAAATCTTTAGACTTACTTCAGACCTACACTACCAGACTAATATAAATTCACCGGTTGACAGACATATAGATATGCTCTGTGTCATTGAAGCTATACAAAAAAGTCACTTACCTCAACTAAAAGCCTGCTAGTGTTACCAAAACGTGCAGCTGCCGGTGTTAGCTAACTTAGCTTCAGCTTCTCAACCCACCAGGCAAGTTTAATGAGTGTGTATTTTTAACCAGAGGAGAGGCTGGCTGGCTCACCTCTTTGCTGCTGCGCTATTTTTTTCGGTCAGTACGATACGTTAGCATCACCTCATATAAGCAAAGAAGTTATCAAACAATGCAAAAGCAAGTTAATGCTTAGCTTCGGTTAGGAAAACATGAGCTTCGGTTAGCTTGCTAGCTAACATAAGTGATATTCACGAGCGTCAGTCCTGCGCTTTGAAATTGCAGAACACGAAAATTTAAAATATAAAACAAAAGAAATAGCGTCATACACGAATTCCATGAGTAATAAGGCGCAGATACCACAACTAAATAACTTAAACCATCTTTAAAATTTATTGAACACGTATAAAAAATTTTTTTAAATAGTTGCTGGTTAATTCAACTATAATTAAATAGTTAACCACATCTGCCTGAGTGGAAACTGACATTACGAAGTTAAATGTTGTCTTACCTCTGAGTCCTGGTCAGCTATTGCCAGTCTGACCTCTGCCATAGTCATGAATCTGGCAAGTTCCTGGTTAGTCAGTATTTTTTCAAAGGATTTGAATACAATGAGCTCTATTGCTTTAGAAGAATAGAACCTAGTTTAGCATTGTTACAACAAACTGCAACTTTAGAGTGTTGGCTGGATATTCCTTTTACAATGCTATATTTTCAATGTAAGAGGAATTTGGCAGTCACTTACTGTAGATGACTGAAACAGCTAGAAAAGTCTACCTATTTTGAGTGTGAGTGCTTTTGTGAAACACAGTTCACACACAATCCTGTTGCTAAACATAAGCTTCACCATGCTATTTGTCATGAAACTGTAGCATCTTAAAAACCAAATACACCACATAATTTTAAACCAACATAGCAAAATACATATTAAGGGTGCAACATGTACATATATGTAATTTTATTTTAATATTTACAATAATATAACAATATAAATAGCCATTATAACAATATACACAAATGGTAGTCGACAATAAAACTGTGCTGAAATATTAATCAACATTACCATTAAATATTTACAATTATAACAATTGATAATTTAAAGTGAATGAACTTCCGTTTGTGACAATAGGTGAACCCAATTTTTGAGTTCACATTTTGGTACATCTCAAAATGCAACTATTCTTACAAACCAAAGCCTACATCACACATCAAAATGTTGTCTTCGTGCAACGCTCCGACACAGCCTTGCAGTGCTTTCTTCCTTCTGTATAAATGTTTTATTTTATTTTGTTTTGTTTTATTTTATTTTATTTTATTTTATTTTATTTTATTTTATTTTATTTTATTTTATTTTATTTTATTTTATTTTATTTAATTTTCAGAAATTACTTGGTTCTGTCAAAATTTCTGTACAGTGTTAAGCCTGCTCTGCAGCTGGTTTTAGCTTTCACTGGCACCCGCACTGATCCACAATCATATCCTCGTGGTGTCGAAGGAGCATCTCTCCATTTTCATAGTACAACATGCTCAGTGGGCTCATTTTGGTTGGTGCACAGCAGGGTGAGGCCACTCTGTCAGGGTGGAAATGCTTCAGGAGACTCTGGAAAAAGAAAGAGAGAGGCTTTAGGCCAATTGTAGATAACTGCAGTTCTATAAAGAAATATAGTAATAGCGTTATCCTATCTTAGCTTACTGACATACTGACCCACTTACTGTCATCTGATATTTGCTATTCTGCTTTTCACTTCATTTAGTAAGTTGAACATTTCTGTTCATTTAAGCTATTTGTTATATGTTTTGTTGTTTTTAACGTAACATTTTGAACCACTTTAAACCACAGACGTTCTGATAAAAAATGATATCTTGTTTTACCCTTTTTCATAGTGTGGAAAAGGAGTACTAACAGATTTGTTATGATGAAACGCTTCAAATCCTCACGTTTTACTAAATTAGCAAAACAAAAAATAATAAAACAATTATTATAGCCCTGCAACAGACTGGCAACCTGTCCAGGGTGTACCCTGCCTCTTGCCCTAAGACAGCTGGAATAAGCTCCAATGAATGAATGAACAAATGTAAAAAAACAAAACAAAAAAAAAACACACAAAAAAAACCCCTAGTAACTACGATTCATATTTGCATAGTGTTTCAAGTATTTGAGATACTTGTTTTGTCATTTTGAAAGTAATTGACAACACTTTTGGGTAGAAAAACACAGGAATAATTTCCTTTTTTTAATATATAGTTTACCATTACTGTTCTCTACTGTTTGTGAAACCCCTTAGAGAGGCCCTCCACCCTTTTTCTTCAGTCCTAACTGGTGTCAAGTTAACATTGTTAAGACATCCATCAGACAGCCACCACCACACACTTGACCAGTATGTAGTGCATTTTCACAATGATATGTCTCTGATCTAACACATTACTGTAGCTAAATGTCTCAATTTTTTCTTTTTAGTGAACAAAAAACATTATTACATTATTACTTACATAATACATTACATTACATAATTAGATAAACATTATTTGACTCAAGAGCCACTGAGGACTTCCGGTAAATTGAGTTAAGTGGTATTTTTGCTTGCCTGCAGATTTTTCATAGTTGTTATCATTTTTGATCACGTAAAGTTTATTTTATTACATATTAGTCTGAAGTACTGTTTCCATAAGTTGTACTTTAGTGGTTTAGCTACAGTTCAGCCGCTTCCATTGTGAAGTAATTGGTATTTTTATTAGATAGATAGATAGATAGATAGATAGATAGATAGATAGATAGATAGATAGATAGATAGATAGATAGATAGATAGATAGATAGATAGATAGATAGATAGATAGATAGATAGATAGATAGATAGATAGATAGATTGTCCCTATCCCAAATTGTCCCTGATGCATATATCTGCCAGTGATTGTGTGCATATGAATTTTTAAACGGTCTGCATACAATGTTCCTATGATGATAATATGAATATGTGTAAGAACAGAAACTCTAGATAGGCACTCACCTGCATGTAGGCATGATTGGTTGGGTTTAAGTCTTCTCTCAGAGGACTAGGGCAGGAGCCTTCACAGCGGTAGGCATTGTATTTTTTAGGAAAGACAATCCAGGACCCCCAGCCAATCTGATTAAAGTCGACATGCAGGTCCACTTTGCGACAGAGCGATTTTTCACTCACTCTTTTGAACAGCTGTGGGGTTCTTGCTGTTTGCTCTCTCTGGCCCCGTTTGCTCCTTCGCCTCTTTTTGATTTCAGCAGGGGAGAAGAACTTGGATTGTTCAGCTGTATGGAGTAAGCTCGCTTTAGCCTTTGAGTTTTCATCAGACCCTGTGTGTGAGAAGACAACCAGCAAGGCCCGGTCACTCACATCCTGGTCTTTTGTCAAACTTGTTTCATAAACAGGCTCATCGGGAAGAGGCAGGCCTCGCTTTTTCTTTATCACTTTCCTTCTTCTTGACACTCGCTTGTGTCGAATTCTTGTTGTTGATTTCTCTTTAAGCCAGCTCAAGAGGGGATTTGTCATGTTGAATACTTTCCAGCTCTGCGATGATGTGACTAGTGACGATTCTGTGAGCAGTGCCAGCAGATGCTGATCCTGGTCATGGTGGTGATACACCTCCACACTAATGTTGGAAACATTCATTGTCCAAGGTAGCTTGATTCTCAACTCTGCTGCCTGGATTTGTTTGTCAGCTCCCAGCGCATGGAGGTCAAATGTCGCCACCCAGGATCTATGTCTGTACTTCAAATCTGATATAGCAAAAATGGAAGAATTAGCATAATTGAAGAGCACTTTGTATGACACAGATTATAATGACTGATTGTGTGTTACTGATGCATGTAAACCAACAAACAACCACCTGTGCGGGAAATGAACCCCCCAAAACATCACCATTATTATATTACCAAACATTAGATTGCTTTCTTTCCCTCCTCACCACACAGGTGGTAGATAGCTGCAACTTTGTGAGCCTGGTTTTGCTGGAAATCTATTCCTCTAAGCGTTTCTCCTCCCTTAAAATCTCCAAGTTCTTTTGAAAGGTGATCACCGAATTGTTAAAGGTTACTTTTCTGTAGGGTCTCGCCAAATTAAATAAACTTATGGAAGGTATAAGTGCAACATATATCTTAACTATGACATGACATTTTCAGTGTGCAGCCTGTAACAGCTTTATTAAAGAAGATGCAAATCAATACGAAGGCCTACAGCTTCAACCTTATATGTTTTGCTGGTTTAGTGGATTTAATCAGCCAACAGGAATTATTTTAACCTAAAATGTTTTTTTGAAAGTTTATTTACCTCATAACAGAAGTCAGATAAAATCAAAAAATGAAACCTTTAATGAACATGCAGGCTCATCTGGTGAGAAAATAATAATATATGTCATCTAGAACTTCGTGATTAGGGGATTTCAGTAATCAAAGCTGCTTATGCTTTTCCCCAACATAACCCATTCATTATGCTACCCATGGTCACCCTGCTCTGCGCCCACATCTGTAAAGAGACCCATTGTGATTCTAAACAGGTGTGGTTCCGATTAATCTAAGGGATGAACGGCTTTAAAACATTTAACTTTTGCATTGTCCGCTGCCTATTGAGTTCGACTCTTGATCAAAAGTGCAAACCACCCGCGCTATTAATCCACTCAAACCAAACACGTAGCCGAAACCAATCACTTAACACATCCCTGCTTCTCACGGCTTCTGCATATCCTCTGTCAAACAAACAGGTAGTAACTCTAACACTTTACCGAGATGTGAAATTAGATTCTGCAGCAGGGATTGGGGGGTGTCCTGTGCTGGCTGCTTGTGCCACCGTTAAATCCAGCGCTCTAATTTAATCAAACCAAGTGCGAAAAAGAACTGAAGGAGGTTGTTGATTTGACTAAGCAAGAGATTTGTATAGGGGGATGTCTGGCGAGGTATCTAATCAACATCACCTATTTAGCGAAGAAGAGGTTTGCTTTGAGAATTAGAGAGAATACCGGCCTTTTCACACGCTGATCTCTGCATGGTTATTCACCCCCTAAGCGGAATGTGGATTGAAAACCTCTGAGGTCGTCTGGCACGCAGTGTTGACAGAAAAACTAAACTCCTTAACATCTGAGAGGATTTATTAATGGTAGAGAAGACATCTGACCCGAACCAAAGCTATAAAACACGAATGTCAAACGATTCCCTGCACGTTTCTGACAAACAAACCAAATATTTTTTATGAAGCAATGAGCCAGATCTTACTTTTAGCCATCATACTCTTCACGGTGTCCGCTTGTCTTGCGGCATCTTGCTCCATCGTATCCATAAGACCGGAAAAATTCGACTTGAAATTCCTGTAAAGTTGCATCATGTAGCTCGGCAGGTGATATCCAGCTCCTCGGTCCATCACGGCAAAACGGTGCAGCGGCCTCATAAACACCCCATCGCTGGATTTATGAATCCCTTGAGCCAGCAGCGCCAGCAAAGATGCATGGAGCGCAACACCCAAAGCTCCCCATGAGCGCATGTTTTAGGTCGGTTAATGACAAATTCCTCCTCTGGAAGAGCAGGGGAGCCTTATATACTCTCACCCACCCCCTTTCACGTTTAACAAGTAGCTGAGAACATTAAAGGAAATTGACATGAGTCCTCAAGACTTGCTACCTGACAGCTCATCATCTATTCAATTGGTAATGAGGCGCCTGGGTTGGTGTTTACAAGACGCACAGGTTTTGTTTGCACCATGTTCTTTGGGCTTCTGCAGCCTGACTCCCCATTCTCAGACTAATTGTTTCATCTGTTTGGTTTGCACTAATTGTTAGGCTTTCCCATAGTCTAATTTAGTCTACTACGGGCCCCTTGAAATGCACATCAGGGACAATGAATGGGCTCTATTACCCATCAGGCATGTCTTCGTACAACAACAACAATGGCAACAGAACTATTAATGTTAAAACATCACTGCAACCAGTAATATAGGGAACGCACATGACATTTATACTACATTTATTATGCATTTGTTAATAACTTGGCCTAATTTAACTTCTAATTATACCTCAAATGGCCTTTTGTGACAAGAATATTACGATAAAAGATGGAGACGGATAAAACAGGCCTACCACAAACTGAGATAAAGTCGCTGGAAACTTAATATAGACCTCTGGGACACTATCAAGCAGCACAGATAGAATGAAGCAGGAAACACGTCTTATCTCGCTCATATTTAACTTTAAGATGTTTACTTTTAAAGCTATACTATTATATAAAGCTCACTGGTGTTTTTCTGGTTAGAATTCCTTAAACAGCGTATTAATTTTATTTGTAATGTTTATATATAAGCTTTCATTTTATTAATAGTAGCTGTATACACCTATTATAAGAATGCTTAATTTCAAAGTGGCATAACAGCAATGAACCTTTTAAATCTTCGCAAAGTTTGCACGTCAAAAATCTTGGTTCCTGCATAGAGCATCTGTGGATGGTTGTCGCAAACTGCGCATGCGCTATGCGTCTCCATTCACATAATGAAACCCTTTTCCTCGAGAATCTCCCGAGAAAGGATAAAAATTAATGGATATTTTTTATCCACCTGTATAGTTAAAAAGCGGTGCACTTTGTCGACAACGTCTACACCGGAATTACCGAGGTCCGAGGTCTGTTTTCCTAACTGGCCCGTCGCTTTTTCACCTACCGTGTGCTGAAATGGTGAGTAGCTTTAAAGTTTACGGGTCTTTTCTTGCACGAGTCATGGCAGCTAAAAAGAAAGTTGGCACTCGTGCCGTTTTTGGACCCCAGTGTCCCTCTAGATTACAATCTTCAACAAATATGGATTTTGGACTTTTGCTTGGACTAGACTTCCGCAGTGAAGGATATTTTCATGATGTGCTTGTGTGGCTGATGGGGCATACATGTGCTTGGCACCCCCACCCCCCATCTCTCCATGCCTGCACTGCATTGTGCATTCAATCTGGTGTTTTGGGCGCTGACAGTGATAATTAATAATAATAATAATAATAAAAACAAGTTGTGCAAAGCACGATAGGCAGTTGGGGCTCATTACTATGGAAATGCATAAATGGATAACCGTTAACTTATGTTTTTATTTGCTTATAAAAAACAAACATTTTCTAGGATGTCCTGATGTGTTACAGTGCAACGATTACACGCGCATGAAAATTACATTACAGTACATGCATGCAAATGATAAAAGGTTTGAGAAAAACAATGTGTTATGCTCTGCGTAATGCGTTTGCATCACTTATGCAAAAACTGGATATGTACTAATAATAGGTGTGTTTTATATGTTAGCGCTCATAAGACAGGAAAATGAACCAAAACAAATACTTCTACATACAAATACCACTAACAGAAACCTAATCTAAAACCACGTCATGTATTTACATGTGCATTTATAGCATATACAGTATATAATAGGCAAATAGTGACGTCATGCTGCATCTGCGTAAGATTTTACTAGGCCTGATATAAAGCACATGATGTTCTTTGATTTATTTTGCTTTGTGTCAAGGTCTTTGTTTACTTTGGTCCTTCCAGCTGGTTATCCTTTCAGGCTCTTCTGTTTATATCGCTTTACCTGATGTCATGGGGGGTGGGGTTGGGGGGTGGGAATGGCGATGGGGTGCACTGAAACTGCCTCTGATTGACTCGATCAAACCACGAGTATCAGTTAATCAAGAGTGATAGAACGAAACTCCTGGATGATTGAGCAGCCAAATACTAAATGGTGAGCCTTTTAATCTCAGTTTATCTTGATAAGAGGGCTGGATGAGAAACTTAACTCCTACGTGCAATTTTAAAAGTTGTTTGTTTGGACATGCCCCACGAAAAGCCCCCACTTTGTTTCCAAAATGATTTATAGTAGATCTGTTCATAGGGATTGAGAAATGTAAAACAGGTGTTCAGTTAGGTTCAAGTTTCCTTAAGTCCCAGCGCTGCTTGTTTTGAAATTGATTTGGATGCATATTTGCAATCATTTATAAGAGTATTGTGCCAAGGTCAACTGAGTCAATACTGAGAGGGGCCAAATTCGGGATGGGGTGTTGCGGGTCCCAACTCTCTTTTCTTATTTTCTGAAGTTGCACAATAAAATAGCTGTGACTGTTCACCTTCCCCATGTTCATAATGAAACTATAAATAACAGCTGACTACAATAAAACTGCTAGGACTTAATCAAATACTTATAATCTACCATATGCATGTTTAGTTATACAGCCCGTTACTATCTACATAAATTAAAAATGCAGTGCAGGTGAAATAGTCATAATATGCTTTTATGTGAAAAAGAAAGTACACTTTTTTCAGTTCTAAGGTCTTAGTGATCCCTAAGACCTTAGAACTGAAAAAAGTGTACTTTTCAGTGAGGACATAATTAAACATGATCTGGTCCTTTCTAAGTCTTCAAACGAGGTAAATACATGCTCATATGAACAATAAAAATTATGTATTACACTGTGTCAAACTAAGCCAAAATGCAGAAGCAGTGTGTGGAAAACTACCACACTAGCAAACTAGCACACCCCATGATTCTGTAGCTCTTGGGTTATTTTGTGATTTCTCTGAGCATTCCAGGGTCTGACCTTGGGGTGAATTTGTTGCAATGACCACTCCTGGGATAATTGGCACACCAGCTTGTTTTCTACATTTTCATAATCTTTATAAATTACATAACCCTCCTTCCTCTTTTGCATTGTGTTAACAAACAGCTGAACACCAGCAGACTGCCAAAAGTGCTTTTAGAGAGAAGGTTGCTAATTATCACTTAATTTTTTATTACAAGCACCTAATCATCTTAATTCCATTGGAAGCAGTAAGGCTGTACTGCTTCCAATGTTTTGTTGTTCCTTTAATTGTATTTACATAATTTTAAGACCTGCTAAGAAACATTCAAAAATGTTTTTGATCTTCTTACATTCTAAGAAAAATTTGATGTAAAAAAAATTTGATAATATCAAAATATTTGAAGGCATGCCTTTCAGTAAATATAATTTTGGTCATATCCAAAGTTACCCAGAGGACATTTGATGTAAATTAATTAATTTCCCAGTGGGCACTGTTTTCTGATTGTGATTAAATAGTTGTCTGAATGAAAAGAAGTGTTTTGGAAATTAGATAATTATCTAAATGCAGTTGTTAATTCTTACCACAAGGTGTCATATTTGATCAATGGACTCAAGAGAATATTGCACTGGACGTCCACCCAGAACATGCCAAGGTGTATTTGTAATTAGTTATCATTTCATCTTCCCAAGAGCTTTGAGCTGCTGATTTATTTTTAACTTGACAGTGATTGATTAGGGAAACATTTTGATTTGGGAACAGTGTCCCTGTGCTGTGAGAAAGATGAAAAGACTATCTGAAAGCATTAATTTCATTTCTAATGTGTTTGGAAGCTTAGAACTTGTCTCAGGTGAAATACTTCTTCCTTCCTTACAATTGCTCTTACAAGTCTCTTAGCAAACTGTGTGAAAATGTGCCTAGGCTCATTAGCTTTATGACAGTTTATTACAAAATCTCCCCCCCCCGAAAAACAAACGAATATTTGTTACTTCTCACTTCCTGGGTGGATTCATTCATGTTTTGAGGTTTGCGGGCCACGGGAGGGTTTGGTTTCACATTCACTGTGTTGCAAGAACGTCAGAATCTTTGGCCTGCGCGGCTGCAGGAAGGAAGGAACAGGTGTGGCAGCAGTAGATTTTACATCCATATCTCGAAAAAACCACTTACCACTTTTGCAAATCAGCTTGATGTGGACATTATCTTGTGACAGATTTGTGATCGCACATACTTTTGTAAGAAAACATTCTCATATGCAGTTCACTCAGACGATAAACCCGATGTTGTTGGCCGTTTTGTTTAATAATTTGGAGTCCTAAGTGTAAATCTTACCCAAATGGGTAAGTTTGGCAGAATTTCGATACAGGTATTTTGCAAGCAGATGCTGTTGGCTGTGTTCGTGCCTTATTCAAATCTTAGGATGCTTGCTGTTTGAACTGACATACCCTCAGTGTTATGACTACAAAGGGTACAGCACGCAGGCATTTACAGCTAAAACTCAAGCTTAAATCTAAGTATTTGCCCAGCTGTAAGCTTGTTTACTTTCGGCATGACATGTGTTAACTGCTAATGAATGGAGTAATTAGCGCATTGCAGTGAATTAGGCTTATGTTGTCGGTGTTGCAAGTGTACCTTACATTCTACAGTGAGGGTTTACTGCTGCATCTGCTCGTAATTTGTGTAAGAAGTGATGGTTTAGTTTGATACAGTTGCTGAAAGGTCTGTGTGTTCAGAAGGTATTGTGCTGGCAGGAGGCTCCGGTTTATGATTGGATGGCGAAATGGATGGTGAGTAAGCCTCTGGGTCCGCCTCCACATCCTCTTCACCCCCCCCCACCCAAACACACACACACACACACACGCATGCACACACAGACACATGCGCAATCAGTTTCATACACACACAAATCCCAGCAACCTTGCACCTCATGTGCAGGGGATGCATACAAAAAAGTAACAAACAAACCAACAGTGGAGCCCCCACCCCCCACCCCACCTCCCTGCACACTCCCGTCTTTTCCTACTCAGTGGCTGTCTGGGATCTGTCCTTACTGAAGGACATGTTCATTGACTTGCTTTATAAGGACATGTTAATGATGCAAGACTGCCGCCTGCTGTAGTTTGATCAGGAGGCAGAGACACATTGCCTCACAGAACAGACAGAGATGCCAGTGGGGATGTCTGAGTGAGACTGCTTGCCTGCCGGAGAGCTGTCATTTTGGTTCTTTTTAACCCATTATTTTCTGTTTTGTGATTGTGTTTCTCTGAGACTCGTGCACCTCTCGGACGGTGGAATGAGCAGCTGAATGTCAGGTACAGTTGTCATACTTTGCATTTTCTTTGTTGTGACACTTGACTCCTTTTGCTGGTTTGTGGTCGCAAAACGTGTCATCAGTATGTTTTCAAGAGGTACAAAAGAAATGGCATGCGCTGTTCTTTAGATGCACGCTGTGATTTTACATGAGACTTAAGAGATGTAAAATATCTTTTTAATCTGTTTACAACATTCTTTGATAATACCAGTCATGGCTGACATTCACATAGCTACATGGACTGCATTCTTAATGGCATGTGACGCCTAAGCTCTCCTCTTAAGTGTTTATCCACTCTCATTCTTCTGCCGGAGTGGCCAGCACCTGTTTGAAATGATTCAGACACCCTTGACCATCTTACAAAATGCTGCTCAGTCAAGATCTGTTTGCACTTACACAAGTTTAGCACTTCAGCTCGAGTTGCAAGCAAAATGTAACATGTTAACAACTCGGTGTAAAATCTATCTGCTGTCACTTGAACCGGCAGATCTGCCAGAATATTGTGGCCAGACACTGAGGTTTACAAAAAGTGAAAACCACACCACTGCAGGCTTGAAATAAGAAGATATTATTGGCACCTTGAGATGAAATAAATTACAGACAGGGTTTTTAAAAATAGATTTGGAAACCCTTTTTAGCTGGAGCTCACTGTCAAGCTGTGATGAAAGCAAGAATGCACAAGGCTAAAGGTTACTCGTGATTTATGTTGTCTCACTGCAGTAACAGAAGCAGAGTTTGTTTGTGTCTCAGTGGATTTTCAGCTCTTACTAGTGCTACATGCTATTTCCTTTAGATGTCGTCCAGTCAGTGTGTGCACCTCGGCTGTCACTCTGGATGCTAACTCTTGCAGTGGAAATGCTATTTCACACATTTGATCAGATTTGAAAATAGCATCCTCTCACCATGCATCAGCACGCAACTTCTTTTTACCACAGTGTGCTCTTTCTGAGCACATCGCCGGGCCATTTCTTTTGTACAATAATTAGCAAAAGTCACAAGTTGACACAAATTCACAATGAGGTTTTTGGAACAGTTGAAGGAAAACACAAAAAAGATTTTTTGCAGAGGAAGCACTGAGCTCATTTCCGTGCAGAACTGACATTTTAGGGCAGGAACTAGCAATGTCCTGTGGAATCACGCCTGCAACCCTTAACCTCGTTGGTGAAATATGCGTACAGCTGCAGGGAGGAAGTTTCAGAGAGTACATGTAAGCGTTTCCTGTCAAGGTGTGCTTATGCTTCCTTAGCTTGTGTGGGGGTGTGACTGAGTTTGGTCGAAGGGTTTTCTCGGTCTAGCCTGTGATGAGAGAGAGTGGGACAATGTGTCATTGTTATTATTAAATAAAATTAGCATTCAGATGTCATACTTTAAGTTAGTGCACAGAAGATCAGATGGTTGATGGGGATATTGTGTGGCTATTTCCAGACACGACATGACTGCATTGCACTAAATCAGCTTATTTTTGTGTACCCAGCATGCTTTTAGCCTAAACATTTTCAGACTGAACGAGTGGCCTCCATGGAGACCAGAAAATACACAGGATCCCTGATTATGAATTAGGTGATGCCAATTTGTATTGAATTTAGAATTTTAATGTGGCTTTTGTTGACACGCTGGCGGCTCTCCTCTCAACCTCAATGTGGGAAGTTGTGTTGAAAGATCTCCTGCGCACTACAAAGTGATACCCATCTCTCTTAAACCCCTGCATCTCGTATGAATAAAGGGTGCTCTGCATCCTTCCTCGGGGCCACCAACAGATGCATCCTGCAGCTGCAAGCTCCTTCCTGTCTGCGCTCAGACCCTTTTGTCTGAAGACGTTGCTACAGCAAAGTTGGGACACCGGCTGAATTTAAATGGGGCTGTCCTGAATGGAGCAGTACTGATAGGCTGGCAGTAGCTTCTGGTTTCCATGGTCGTAAGCCCACTATGCTGTCTTTGAATTTAAATATTAGTGCCGCTGGTTAACTTTCACCAGCTGATCACAGCTTTGTTGGCAGATTCCTACACAAACACAGAAAGCTGAATTCAAGATTATTGTTTTTGTTTGTGTGTGCATTTACTTATTTCATTGAATTCCACTTATCTTTCATCGGACCCGCACACAGTGCAGCATCAGTGCAGTGCTTCAGTGTGTGTGCAGTACTACTCTGGTTGATGTGTGGGATAAACAGCCTCTCTAATGAGTTGCCTTGATTGGCTTGCCAGTAGGATGTTTATGACTGAGGGCTATTTCTACACAGGCCTCCACCCCGGCTGCCCGCCTGGGGGCGGAGACCAGGTCTGCCCATGCTGAAATTAGTGCAGTTGAAGAGCTGCCCTTGCGTCTAGCAAGAACGTCTGTATCAAAGTGTGTGCACCGTGGTCTTGCAGCAGTGGTGACAGGCTGCAAAGTAAGAGAGCAGAGCCTACAGTGTGACCATTAACTTGCTGAAAAGTCAAAGCAACGTATCACGTATCCTCAATTATCAGATGTTTCGCAAACAACCACATCACATATGCGATAAGATTTAGGAAGTTCTAGTGCGTGGCTGAATATAATGTGAGAATCAGTTTTCAGTGTTTTATGGCCTTCCACTAAACCACAGAGCCATGCATAACTGTGGTGGTGGGTAAAAGAAACCTACTGATTAAATGCCCTTAAAGGGACAGAGATTGAAATTAGTCTGTTTTTTACCCGTTACTTTAAGAGAAGAACAAAGCAAAACTCGTTAAGGTGAACGGTTTGCCTTAAAAGTGTTAAAAAGACCTCTCTTAATGACACCTTTGCTTGTTCACACTAATCTGCAGCAGGCCTGCAAAATGTGCTTCATTTTTCATCGTGTGTCGTTATTTTGGAATCAGATCCATGTGATGTCCAAACCATCAGCATTCGGAGTGCTGGCTATGTCTTTCTACTACTGTCAATTTGGCTCTTTTACTATCTCTCCCAAGGGCTTAAATGCGCAGCAACAAAGCCACCCCCCTTTCCGTCTTCGTAGCTTGTATACAGAATAGTGGGGTGGCATGATGCCACAGTATTCCTAGCTTGAATGCTCTGTAAAAAAATGGGCATATCTTACATGGATAATCCAAAACTGGCAACACTTTTACATCTGCTACATCTTGTGGTATACTTGGGCGTACAATGTTTACCACAGCTTGTTTCTGTATCATTTATGTAGCCTACACGTCGAATTTGCAAGTATAGATTGGTTCATGCCACCCTTATTCATTAAAAATAAAAGTTTCAAAGGAAAGAGAAGAAATATTGCAATTTCCTGCTAACATAAGCAAAAATTATGAGATAAAAGCAGAAGTTAAAAAGCTTTGAAAAAAAAATGAAAATATTTCTGTGGATCCGCTTCTGTCAAGTGAATAATAAAGTTATCATTTCATGTGTTGTCCGTTGGAAAGAGTCAGCTGTGTGTTATCTTTGTGCATAGCCTGCCCATGTGAAAGAAAGCTAAGCGTTAGCCATCTGGCTGCCAGATGTATTGCTACTTCCCCTGGTCTCCTCCGTTGAGACTCCAGTCTCCTGCATGAATCTATTCCCCAACATCAGTCAGGAGACGGAGCAAAGACGAGGAGTACGTTGTCTGAAAAGTATAACTTCTGAAGTTTTGCCTGAATGCCAAGCAGCCTGGCACTTTGAACTCCCACAAGGGGTGTTTCCCTCCGACTGGGGGTGGGTGAGTGGATTCAAAGAAGGAAGATTTCTTTTTTTGGATGTGATGCCAAGTTCTCACACTCCTTTGGACCATGGCAGAAAGAAAGCAGCAAAGAAAGGGCTCTGGAAGCACAGATTGCACTTCATCTCATGCGTAAGATATTATATTTTACTGAATTGTTACGCCAAGGAGTGTTTTTTGTTACGTTTCCTGCGGTGGCCACAAAATTATGCTAACAGAGAACCTTTTGGTATGTGACGGGGACTTAAATAGATTTGTGAAGCTGCTGGAGCACAGCATTGAAAACTTGGCTTCCTCCTATTGAACTCGGGCAGGGCTTCTGACTCTTTTGCCTTCAGTCTTTTCCCGCAGCTGTTATTTGATAGAAGCATAATTACTGAAATCCTATGATTATTTGAACTCTTTGAACTACAAACCATTTATACTGTACATTAAAAAAAATCCAAACCAGGAAACACGTTGTGCTTGTGAGAAGAATCTTTCTGCTGAATCAAAAAGTCTCCGAGTACAAGGCTTGACCTACCTTCTTACCTTCAGAAGCAACAAAGAAGACAGTAGCTGTGACTCATGCGGCACTTCTCTCACCCACAGCCTCTCTGCACCTTGAGAGCCCACTCTATTCAAAACTGATGATCACACAGAGGTGCTTTGAGCTCAGCTAGAAGGCTAAGCTTCCATACGGCTGAACTGTGTGACATTCGGTAGATTTTGTGTTTGTTGGATTCATTCTCTCTGATTGTGTTTGGGGACTCAATGTATTATTCTGTTCATTTAAGTTAGGGGTAATAGGTTCCCAGCCAGCTGTGTCTTACAAGTTAATGAGCACTGATGGTGTGGCCTGCTAGGCTGTCAGAAGTTTTGTTTGTTTATCTGTAGAGCTCCCTGGAAAGCTTGGTTTTTATTCAGAGGAGAAAAGGTTTTGTTGAAACCTGGCTGGCTCTCATTGGAGACTCTGAACCCCTACCACTATGACCACGATGAAACTGTAGAGAAATGAAATTAATGGTTAAGCCTAAAAAGGCGGATTTTATGAGTTATTGGCTGAGCCTTGCTCTATGCATCGGAAAACTACCACTGATAATATTTTTCATAATACATGATAGCTCAGCTTATTTGATCACATATCCTGAATACAATTATACTGCGGTTTTTATGTGATAAAACAATTTTTTGGCTAAAATAAAAGCAGATTTTTTCTATATCCAGCTTTGAATGCTTGCCATGTAAGAATTGCAAAACTGCAATGATAATCAGAAAAAATATAGTTCAACATGTAGATTCTTTCAATCTGATTATATGTTAAGAGCAGTGTCATCCAAACATACTGATTACCATGGCTCTGGTTAACCATGTTAAAAACCTTCCAAACAGACCCTTTGAGATCATAATAGCCTTTAACCGTGTTTCCACTTCTTCTATATTCTACAGATATGAGAATGGTACCGGTCTTCTTATTTAGCACTCACAAAGATAGCGAATCCTCTGGCGACCATGAATGTCAGTACCTAATTTCCTGAAACCCTAAATAACCTCATGGCAGCACTGTATCAAAACACAAGAGAGATACAGAGAAGGCCTTTGGGGGCCAATATAACAGACCACCGTCAGTTTTAAGAATTTTTAGCCTTGTTGTTTATTGTTTATTGTTTATTAATTCAGATACATTTGAAAAATCTAATAAAGTGCATGGTTTTGAGCAAATCCAGTCCTCTTTTGCCCTGTACACATATGGCCTACCTGCAAGCAAGCAAGCAAAGCCTGCTCAAGTGTAACTCGTCACACCTTTTAAATGTATGTATTTCTTTATTATTACAGGAACTTCGCTGTCTGTCTGTGTGTCACATTTAATGAGCTCACTGGTGGGCAATCCTCAGCCGTGATGCTAGCGTAGAAAAAAATGTTTCATGATGTGAAAAATAAAAAAAATCTGCATAGTAATTCAAAATTCTATTTATGTAGCATACGCTGGTGAGTAACACTTTTTTCTAACCCATTCCTAGTCTTAGTGTGAGACTAGTACTGAATAACTTTTCACACCTTAAGTATGTTTGTAAATGATGTCACTCTCCAAATACACACTATTGTATGTTCCGCCGCTGTGTGCGTGCGTTCGTGTGTGATTGCTTCCTGTTTCTAAGTCCACTGCGATGCCATTTACAGCAGCTTGTGGAGCATGGGTACAACTGCCAGTGCCGCACCACAGCCCGTTTCTGTTGCGTCGCCGCTTGAGAGTGTCCATGGCAACGCGATGGCTGACAGCAAGCAGTCTCTTTGCATGAGCCCCTTCCAGACAGTCAACATCCACAACAACAAGGCCAAGTCCATCATCACCAACAAAGTTGCACCTGTCGTCATCACGTAAGTCCCTCCCCGAATCTACGTCCTCACAGTCGGGTGTGAAACCTTTTTGATCGCTGAGGTGACACCGCCCTCACCCTCCAGCCACGGTGTTTGCCCCCGTTATCATCTCTTTTGTCAACCCAGGCCAAGCAAATAGCAGCTGATAATTAAATTGGCCTCTCTGCACCATCCACACCTTGTTTTGTGTTTTGCATTGCAGATATAATTGCAGACAGGAATTTCAGATTCACGACGACATCCTCAAGACCAACTACAAAGTCGGTCGGATATCAGACACTCTGCCCGAGCACTACCTCGTGCAGGTAAGGGTGCCGTGCTCTTCTTGTAGCTGCGACAAAGAACAACACTGTCACAGCAAGCTGTGGAGTCATCTCACCATTCTTTCTTTTTCACATTTACATGTCCAAATTGCAGAGTGGTGTAGGAACATTGTCATGCGCTTTTTTATGATCAGAGGCAGCCATTAAAACGGGAATGTTGTCACCCTCCTCTCAAGGCTTTGATCTGCTCTGTCAACTGTGCTGTGGTAGTTCAAGCATGCAGTGTTTTGTCAGTGTTAACTCACAGCTCCTTTTATATGTGTAGAGAGGTCAGGAGTTTAGTCTTGAGAACATCTCCTTAAAAAGTGACTTCCTTTCTTTCTACCAGTAATGTTTGTCTGAAATGTTATGAACGCCTAATACCTGATTAAAACTTGATTTCTGGGGCTGATGCTGACATTGAAAGTAGTAAAACTACTAATCAATCTTCTTTATATATTTATATACTTGTATATTGTGCACATAGGAAGTTAGAGCTCTTTTTAAAACAGTAGATTTGATATTATTCCTCTGTTAACTCATATTGATATAACAAATTGAAATACCAACTAGAAATGGGAAAGACACGTAAATATGTATATAATGTAAATATAAGAAGAATCTGGAAAGTCCAATGGTCATGAGGGTGTCTGTATTTGTTGTTTCAGTGCGTTAAGCTCTCTGGATCAGTGCAGGGAACAGGTCTACTAAAGATCTGGGCGGGAGGGCATAGATTGAACTTTCTGAGACGACACAGTAACCGCACGTTATCTTTTTGGTGTTGTTTGCAAACACAGAGGACAAAAATCTAGCTTAATCTTGCAGCGATGACACAAAGCACTTCCACATGTAAACACCGTGTCAACCACTGTAATGTTTACTTTGCTACTCTCCCAATGAAGGCTGTGCTGGAAGTTGGAACAGTTTGGCTCAGTTCAGATTTATATGTGCTCTCCTTTCCAGGGGGAGTACTTCATGGTCCAGGATGTCTACAGCAAGGCTGATGTCCTAAACACCACGGGCAGTTATGGGGCGCCCAACTTCCGCCAAGTGAAAGGATCCTACCCCCTGTATGGCATGGGTCAGCCCAGCTTGACTGGGTTCAAGCAGGTTCTCCAGAGACTCCAGGCGCAAGGACAAGAGGTCACTGCTATAACTTGTGCACAATTTCACTGTGCTCCTCTTAAGCCTTCGATAGGTTTCTCTGTAGATCCTATTTTCCTGTGCTGGTGCCAGTTTAGCTCTGCCTGGCCTCTTTCGCTCCGTGTTGTCAGTAAATATTTGAGGAGTCAAGTGCTCGGTGGAGGCTGTGGCTGGATTGCAGAACTGAGCAAACAGAAAGTTGTGGTCATGTGCGCCAGTGGAAAATGAATCTTTCTACTTAGAGCAGCTAGAAACCGGCCGCAATTAAAATGAAATTGACAAAATTATACATCGGGTTTTTAAAACTCTGTATTCATGTGCTCAGTGTCATATGACGAGAAATTGTTTCCTGCTATTTTTAAAAGTAGTGTCGTTTTAAGGAGGAGGCCTGTTTTCCCATATTTCTTCCTACAGGAGGTTATATTCGTCTGTGTAAGAGAGGAGCCCGTTGTTTTCCTGCACAAGGACAATGACTTTGTGCCATATACCCCGAGGAGGAAGGAAAATCTACATGAGAACCTTCATGACCTGGAAAAAGAGGAGAGGGTGGAAAGCCTGGAGCTCACCATCAGAAAGGAGGTGAGAGACAAACTCATGCGTAATCCCTGATTTTTTTGTGTCATTTGCAACAGTACTAAAACTCTCCTTTCATCCACGCTCCACAGCTCCATGACTTCGCCAAGCTCAACGAAAACGTCTTCTACGTCTACAATGACATCGAGTTCTTTAAAGACGAGCCGCAGAAGATATCTATCACGTGCGAGGAGGACATCCATGTGACCGAAGAGGTCTACAAGAGGCCGATGTTCACTATGCCGGCCTACAGGTTGTTTACATTGTTCCTTTATTATGCCTGAGCTCCTCAAGTCACACGCACAAGTTTACACGAAGCAGCGTGCGGCTGCCTGCTGCTGAACATGCAGGGAAGGTTATAAATAGTGGTGCTTGTTTGTGCAAAGACTGGTTGCCCTGCGTTTTTTTGGAAACGAGAAGAAACGGGGGCGTAAAAACTACAGATTGAAACATCCTGTTTGCAATCAGATCTGCGGTGTCGGCTTTGCTGAGATGTTGTGAACCGCTCGCTGCGTATCCAGGCCAAGAGAATGTATTACTTCCATAGGAGAGCCCTAAAGCATTTACTCTTAATCTTTATGTTTCGTAAACGATAGGATGTTTTATTATAAATAGATTCAAAGTGCAGGTGTTTGGGCTCATCCTGTGATTCAATCTCTCCCATCATCCTTTGCAGTTTGCCGGAAAAGGCATAGTTTCTATCTGATGAGATTAGGAAACACAACATTAGGGAGCTCGGCTGTAAAGTCTTAAGGTTATATGTTTATGTGCTCTGACCTACATAAGGGCAGTATTGACACAACATACACAGGGACGGGTTCAACTCTGGGTGACAGTGTGTTGTTTTGCAGGTACTACAGACTGCCGCTGCCCACAGAGGGAGCACCATTGGAAGAAGACTTTGACGCATTTGTTAACATACTCAGGGTAAGCAGATGTAAAAATGCCAATCACACTACAAACCCAGCTGTTACATAGTCCTTTTTTGGGCTTGTTTTTTATATTTGGATCTTGTTCTGATGCGCCATTAAAGTTATTCATGGCCAGAGCTTTGGAGAGCGCCTGGAGTTTTTCACTGAGGTAGTGAGAAAGTAACGCTAGCTTTTTTAATCCACATGTATGCCATTATCTGTCCTGTATGTGTAATCAATTATTGATAAGTCCCCCAAAAGAAGGCAGTAAGGACTCACTTCATGTCCATTCTTTGGTCATCCACTTTGTCTGGTTTCCGTCCTTCCCTTCACTCATACAGGATGTTCTTTTATTCTTGTTGTGACCTTTTTTGGAGTGGCTTGCAGCAGCCGTTCCCATTCCCTGTGGTTTGAAAGCGGATTAATTTTTTCTGTTTGGATCAGAGCTTTGTTTTAGTAAATCTTAGTCACTCACTGATATTTCCAAAGTGATCAATTCAATGCGGTGAGCCGGATATCATTGGTTTGATGGCTCCAGATGTAGAATTTTAATGGATAGCTTCTTGGAAACGAATTTGATTTCTCTGTAAACTGACATTTTCCAGTGCAAAGTATGTATTATCTATCACGTGACAAGTGGGCATCTCGTGTCCTACGTTAAAAAATGCACCCTATACAGGAAGTACCCTACTATTTTTGGTAGTAAGAGCAGATCTGTTGCACAACTTGGCATTTGGGACTTCTGACATTGTCTTCAATTCATGTGTGAAAATAGCTTAACTCTCATCTATGTGCATCGTTTTCCAGGAGAGCCCAAGCTTGTCTCTGGGCCCTGGTGCATCCCAGAAGCTGCCTGCTCTGCTGTTCAGTTGCCAGGTGGGCGTTGGACGCACCAACCTAGCCATGATCCTGGGCACGCTTGTCATGAATCGCCTCAGGGGTGATTCACAGCCTCCACCCCAGTAAGAAGTCTAGATCAAATAGAAAATCAATGACAAGTATTTATTAATTAATTTTTTTTTTTTATAAAGGCAAAATATTTGTTTTGTTTTGTCAGAGTTGAGGAGCCAGCTGCTTCAGAACCCAGACCACTGTTCCAGGTGATCCAGTCTCTGATCAACAAGCTGCCTAATGGACAGCAGGTCATGGAAGAGGTAAAGCTGATAATGTCTGTCTACATAACAATGATTTGAAAGAAAAAAAATTATAATAAATTACACGTAGGTCCCAAATAAAGATTTTATGCAAAAACAAGAGGTACAGAGTATTTTATTACCCAAACAGGTATTTAAAAACAAATTGTTCATATATGTGATTCATTGTCTTTTTCTTCTTCACAGGTTGACCAGGCGATTGCCCTGTGTTCAGAAATGCACAACATAAAAGAAGCAATATATGAGAACAAGAGTAAGCTGGAGGGAATTGGTGAAGATTATCAAATTCAGGTTAGCAATGATATAGATTTTTGAAGTTTGTAACTTGGAACTTCTCTTTAAAAGCAGCAGCTTGTACTATAAATGGCTCATAAACTGCTCAGTTTATGTCCTGCTTAATAGAAGACATGTGAGAGCACAATCAGCCTTGATAAACGTCTTTTACCAGTGAGAGCTCTCGAGCTGATAGAGGACTTGAGAAGTTGATATCATTAATTGATCTCTTTCCTGTCTTTCAAGAAATAAGCTTAATTATTAAAGCAGGTTTGGTTAAAGTGTTTGACTAGAAAAATTATAAAAACCTTGCAGAAGCTGCTACTGTGACCAGATAATCAAGCTTTTATTCCTCTCTTAGGGAAGCAGTACCAAAGACTACTTTCTCAACAGAACAATGCAGAGCTTGGAGCGATACTTCTACTTGATTGCATTCAATGCATACCTTCATGAGCAGGTAAAAAGTTTTTTCAGCATACATGTCTTCTCTGGGACCATGAAAAAGAAATTGTAAGTCGTAACTATGTGTTGTTTTTTGCAGTATCCTCTTGCCTTTGTGTCGAACTTCAGCCAGTGGATGTGCTGCCATGCTTGGCTGTACAGGTTACTGGCCTGCATGGATCTATCAGAGCTGTCCGCTCCGGCAGAGCTGGTCACTAAAGGAGCCCGAGTGCTGGTGGGAAAATCAGATTATTATATTTAACAATATCATTGTTGTTAACATTGCTGATGATGGGGAAGGATGTGCTCTTTGCTCGCATTTCATTCAGAGCCTGATTTATAGGCTATTTTTCATTGCAGATCTTTTTGTTCGTGTTCTGTAAACTTTTAACTTGAAAATGTCAAGCTGTGTCCGTTCTTTCAGTTATTGTGATTTTATAACAATGCAAATAGGTAAATGGTCATTTGTAGCACATTGGTAAATGATTAAACCTCATAAAAACACCACTAGGTTTCACAGAACACATTTACAAGAATCAGTCACAATCCATACAACATTTAGCCACAGGCTAAAGACAGAAAAGTCACCAGTGCCACTAAGGCGACACACTAACTGACCAGGTCGCTAGGTTTGTGTGGCTGCGCTGAGCAGATGAGGATTTGGGGCAATAGTGCGTCATTTAATTCCTGTTTTTGCATCAGAAGCTGTTAAATAAAACGCATATTTCAGATATAGTTTTGAGACATGTTGGCAGACTGAGCTTAAAAGAAACTGATAAAATAAGAAATAATAGAAATATTGAAAAGTCTGCTTGTTTTGAGTTGCATCATTGCTTGGATATTTTTGTATGAAGCTGAAATTCTCAGTCTATGTCCTTGGCTAGCTTTTTCTTTGTAAACATATTCCTGAACAAGTTCCCTAAATCTGTTATGATCTAATCATCATCTCCCTACATTTACCCCTTTAAACTAAATACATTTCCACATAGAAGCCACCATGCTAGCTGCTGGTATGAAAACACATTTCATGCATTCATCCAAGATCCCTCATCTGTATTTGTGATTATCTGTCTTTAAAAGCACCGTATATTACATGCTGTGAATGACTGTGTGTGTGCAGGTTGCTGATGAGTACTTGGCTCCTGACGTGCTCAGCACAGTAAAAGAGATGAAGGCGGTTAACTTCAGACGAGTGCCCAAGATGCCTGTTTATGGAGTGGCTCAGCCAACATCTGAGGTGCAGCAGATTATGTCCTACTTTAATCAAAATAAATGCAAGAAAAATGGGAGATTTTTTAATTTGATCCAGAAAGAAAGAAATGTTTTTGTAATCTTTGCTATAATTACTAAAAGACACACTTTGATATTTTAGTTGTCTTAAAATAAAATCATTTAAACATTCAGCCGACAGTTTTGTAATAGTTATCATCAGTATGCACTTATGCAGTCGGATTTATTCATGAGTACAAACAGACTCAGCAGAATGAGTCATGATTACTTCCCACTCGCCCACCTCAAGACGCTCACACTGGACTTCCAGCTTCTTGCCCTAATCGTCTTAACTTGCTGCGTGCAGGCTACTGGAGCTGTTTTGGCCCATCTGACGGATGAAAAGAGGAAGCACACCCACGTGCTGTGGGTCAACCTACAGGAAGAGCTGGTGTTAGAAGGAAATGGCCAGATTTTTGCTGTGAGGGAGCCCACGTGTCTGGACCAACACATCTCCATCCCCTCATCTGACCCAGAGCTGCTAGAGGTACAGAGAAAATTATTATTTTTTCTGTCTTTTTAAATGTTTTTCATGGTTTTTATATTAGGTTGAATAAATAAAGAATGTCCCAAGGATTTTAGTCTGTTCTTCAAAACAAGTGAAAACATTTCTGTATCCTCCTCCTTTAGAAACTGGAAACATCCCTAAAGGAGGAGATTCTGCAAGCGCAGAAGTGGCTGGAGGTGATCCTTGAGCAGGAGAAACAGATGAAGATGTTTAAAACCTGCCTGACTGTTCAGGAGATCTTCAACCAGCACAAAAGCTCTCACCAGGGCCTTGTCTGCAAACGCATCCCTCTGCCAGACTGCAGCGCACCCAGAGAGGAGGTAATGATGTGTCAGCCTGTGCGTGTAAACACGTGTGTGTACAAACACACGCGTCCTTTCAAACATGCAGTCTCAAGAGGCAGAAACAGCTTCTGGTTCATTTGATAGGTGTTTGGATTAAAGACAGCTGAGAATGATTAAGACTTTTGCTCCCTCTAGTGGTTAATAATCGTAGAACCAGATTTCAATTTGTCAAAACTGTTTATGTGTTATATTTAATATTTTTTTTCTTTTTTTTCATGTGATATCAATACAAATCTGCATAAATAAAGACATATTGTGGTAATATTTGTATGTTTAACCATCTGCAGGACTTTGATAAGCTACTGGAGGGCATGAAGAGCTCCTTGGCCGAGGATTCCCACTCAGCGTTTGTTTTTAACTGCTCCAATGGCAAAGGCAGGACCACAACCGCTATGGTCGTCGCCGTTCTGACTCTCTGGCACTTTAATGTGAGCTGAATATTTGAGTTGTCTGCATGTTTACTGAGAGCCACTCTGTATAAAACCACTTCAACTAATAAAAACTTGGCTTCCATTTGCAGGGTTTTCCTGAGTTTGCTGAAGATGAGATTGTGAGTGTTCCTGATGCTAAGTACACAAAAGGAGAATTTGAGGTATGTGCACTTTAAAAAACAGTATCTTCACCAACTTGTAAGCGCATAAAAACATCTTGAAGTTTCAATTTCTTTGCATAATGAACACAAGTTTACATAAACTAAAACAGAGAATTTGAGATTAGTCAGCAGCCCTTTGAATTACCTGTATTACAACAATATATCTGTTTGGAAATTAACTAATTTATTCACTCAAAACTGAGTTGTGATGAGGTGTTTGAGCTGGTATGCTGAGGCCAGTTAAAAAATACTCTACGAGTCCTGTGGTTTATTTAAATGTGACTTTGCAAACTTCAGAAGAAGATATTTTCTCCTGGAAACTCTTCCAAACTAGTCATACTCATTTCGAGTCATTTTCCAATTGTGTTGTCATGAACTATTTTTTTTAACATTTAATATGTTAACTGTTATGAGCAGTCTCCGAGTGGTCTGACCTTGGGGTGAATTTGCTAAGATCTACTCTTACCTGATACGTGTTCTGCTGTTGTGCTGAATTTACAAGATAATCAAATCTTGACAGTCAAATGCAACACTTGAATACTTGTTTAAACACAGGTTAATGAAGCTAGAACACCTGTAGGTGAGATGTTTTTGGTTGTGCATGCTACTAATGGAATCAAAATACACTGGGAAATAACAGCTATCTATCCGGGTTTTAAGTGATGACGTATGAACCCTGCGTCCGGGTCCAAACTACTCTGTGTTTATTACAGCTCTGGTTTTTAACATGTTTTAATGCTTTGTATCTGGTTCTGTTCAATCTGAACAAGTCCCTAAAAAAAGTCATGACTGTCGGCCTCTCTCAGTTTTAAAACCCTACGATGTACCATAACTACAGCTCACCCATGCATTGGTATATTAATGACTAACCATGTATTGTGGATGGATTATCTCAGTTGTTCTCCTGACTGAAGTTTGGTCCGTTTACAGCATCCTGTCATGCGATTGCATTTGTCCTTAACCATCAGGAAGCTTTTATCCTCCAGCTTCACTGTGTTTATATATCACACTAACATAGCTGTGTTGCTAGCGATCATGTAGCACATCATTATATACCAGCTACCCCAACTTCAGTAACCCTACAAAAAAGGTCACTGCTGTTTAGTTTTCTGTCTCTTTCAGAAATCCCTCAGTTAGATCATGGTATATCATGTTTAGGTGGAAACTAGTGAGCTAACTTCCTGCTAACTTCTAACTCCATGAACTTTAACAGTGGATGCCTGGATGTTAAACTTAATTCTTACACCTGGTAGAGCAGCTACACTGATCCAGCTGAAAGACGAAAGAATGAAATCAGTTTGTAACTCTCAGTGATGCGGCAGTGTTCATTTGACTTTGGGACCTGTAGCGGAGTTTGGACTGGTGTTCTGACAAACCATCCTATTTGGCAAACCGTCCTACCCGTAGAATAATTTTACGACGACGTCTGAAAAATCATCCTACTTTGGCAAACCGTCCTACCGATAGAATAATCATCCTACACGTAAAATTACCCGCTCCGAAGCAAAAAACCTTTGCTTATTTTAAACACTATTTAACTACAATACAAACAGTTAATACATACTCATTTTTTAATTTCAACTGTCATACTAAACCAGTAAAATCTGGAACACACTGCATTTAGCGTTTCGTGTATGCCAGCGTGTCCTCCAATTGGACATGAATAAAACTCATGAAAGATCCTCGTGGCATCGTCCTTGGTTTTTACTAGAGATACCACTTTTTTATGTCCAATACCGATACCGATTTCATAAGTTTGCCGATACCGATATGAATTCGATATAGTGTATTTTATAATCAATAAAACTGTTTTTTAAAAAAATATATCTTGCTGCATTTTGTATAAGTTCATACTCAAGTTTTAAAAAACCAAACACTAAAGCTATTCTGTTATACCTTCATGCAAAAAATACTCTGCACCCAAAATATTTCATAGTTCAGGAATGCTGACCAATCTAATAAACTTAATGCTCTGATGATTCAGATGATTCAGATGATCTTCATGTTTCACTCGCACCACATATCCAAACCAATATCATGGCCCAGCAGCTTGTACGGCTGTGGCTCCAGCAAACATCAGCTGATACTAGAAAGTAATATTAAATAAATTCTAGCAACAGCTTATCAAGCTTAAACGTGCTGCTGTTGTTCATTCACTGTTTTCCTCTTTCTGGTGGAAAGTGGGCGATAAAGAAACAAGAGAGACGGGACTTGCGACAGAAAAGCCGATAAGCTGATCATTGAACAGTTTCATGATTGAAGTAGCAACAGGAGAGGGAGTGGGGAGAGAAGAAGAGAAGAAGAGGCAGCTGTGCAGCATAAAGGCAGAATAACTTCATCTTTGTGTCTAAGGTCATGAGCTGGGTTACGCCATGTTGCAAGTTTTGTGAAAGTGCTTTTGATTGATTGATTGATTGATTGATTGATCATACTTTATTCATCTCGAGGGAAATTGGGTTAAGGCTGCCAGCTGTGCAAGCGCCATCTTACCCTTCCGACCATACATACATTACACAAACATCACATGGGGAAGACAGGTCAGAGGGGTATAACATGGAAAATGCACAACATGAGGAAAGATAAGGAGAAAAAAATAACTCCCTCCAGACTGAGCTCCAACAGGGAGATCAGTTTGAGAACAGAAAAAAACACCTCTGCACATAGCACATGAAAAAACTCCTAATACACCAAAGAAACACATGACAAGCAACAGGGATGGGTAAAGGGTGAGAGACAGCCAGTGTAGACAGTGCATCCGGGCCTGCAGCATTTTGTCATAGTTACATCACATTTTTTTATTTCTCCCCGATATCCGATCCAGTAATTTAGGTCAGGATCGGGCTGATACTGATACTGTATATTGGATCGGTCCATCCCTAGTTTTTACTAATCTTCTGGTTCCAGAAAAGAGTTGTCCATCTTCATCAAAAATATTTACAAATGAATTTAACCAAATATATGAGTTGTTAGTATTAACAATAAATTTCTGACCATTTAGTCTGAATTTTGAGACATATTGTCCGAGGTTTTGCCTCTGAGCCTTGTCATAGCCGGAAGGTTAGGAGTCAGCAGAAATGAACGAGTAAATCTCTTCCCATTTCTTCTCAATATGTAAATAGACATTTTCTTTTGAGCTTCAATATGTGCAGCAAACAATGCACATAACCTATTAAATAACCACATTACCTAAATAGACTTAACATACCATACAGATATTAATGAATTAGAATTTAATAGTCTTATCACTCAGCAAGAATGCACTGCAAACTTGCTAACTTTGTCGGTAACATCAAATTTGTCCAAAAACTTGACAGCAGACTTAACCAAAGCTGCAAATTCGACAGTTTTGTGCAAAAAGCAGATAAGGATTTCACTTTAAAATGAACAAACACTCAAAATGGCTTAGAAAATCAACTATCCACGTCAATAAAGTGCTAATACTTACCTATTTTCCAAATATGAAAACGGAGTAGCGTTAAATCACAGCTGGTGTTCTGACAAATCATCCTACTTTGGCAAACCGTCCTACCAGTAGGATAATTTTACGCTGGCTTTTGACAAACTGCCCTACTTTGGCAAAACGTCCTACTGAAACAAAGTCTATTTATCAAAAGAGTTGAGATAATTTTCTTTTGTCTAAACTTGTTTTTTTTTGTTGCTAAAGCTCTGGCAGTTTCTAGTTGGGCATTGTAATGCTTTTTGTAAACATCTCCTGCCCCCATGTGGCCATTTTAATGAATCACATCACCAGTATGCCATGCTGTCTGTTCACAAAGAGGTACCGCACACTTCTCTTTAGTTTTTTCTCTCCACATGTGATTGAAATCTTTGGCCCAGCATAGCCAAAAGCCGAAGCTTTTCTTTACTGGTCTGAATGGTGTCTGTGAATTGGAGCCTCTGGCTGTTTTTCGTGATTCAGAGTAGGGCTGAACGATATATCGCATTTGCGATAATATCGCGACATGATCAAGTGCAATTTTCTAACCGCAAAGGCTGCGATTATACTGCGATTATAAGGCTGTCCAAATTACTACCATATCCCAGAATTCATAGCGCGGCCCAGCCAAACTCCAGTTTCCAGCAATGGCGGCCGCTACTAAGTTTTAAAATTACTCATACTAATCTTTCTGGGTCACAAAATAAACTTTTAACATATTTTCAGGCGAGAAAGTAGTTGTGTAAACATCAAATATCTGCTCGGTTTATCAAGATATCCCATATTTGCAAAAGTGCTTCGACGTTTTCAGAGGCGTCTGCTACCCACCAGCTCGACAGCTAGCCGGGAGCTCGAGGATTACTGATGCGGCCGAGAACGGCACAACTCCCGGCACATCATTTTCAGATCACCGCGGAGTTTCGCTGCTCGGGTTAAACGTAATATATAAGTCACTTAGACAACCTAAAAATGTTATTGTTGGGCTTTTTTCAGTGTTTTGTTTGTTCGTGAGTAAATCGGTTTGGCTGAGATTAAAGTTATTAGATTAGATAAAATAAAACTTTATTAATCCCCCGGGTGGGTTCCTCCTTGGTTTTCACACAGCTGACTAAACGTCAAACAGAAAACTTATTAAACAGAAGTATGAGACAGTCGAGAATTTACACCAGTGTCTGGTTATATTTTAGATAGCAAGAAGCAGACGGCCGAGTTTATTAAACTCCACCGAGACAGCGGTGACGCTAATCAGAACTAGACCGTCCAATTTCACGCCTTTAAATTTTAAAGGCGTGTTTGTGTGTGTGTTTATACAATTGCTATTATGTTTGCACTTTATGTGTAATGTTACTGACTGCAGAGATCAGTAAGATGTGTGTATTTTTTATTTATTAGTTTTATTTATTTAATATTATTTTTTAATTGAATGACTGTCTAGTAGTTCACAGATGTCGAAAAACTGAGTGTGGTAAAGCCACTGATTTTGTTTATGTATATTTCTGCAATCTGCACATTGTACTGACTTTCATTTTAATGTTTACACCAGGGTTCCTTGTCAGCACTTTATGCTCAGATGTTTGTAAGCTAAAAATAAACTATTGTGTATGTTCAAATATACTGTTGTGATTGAAGAAGTTAAATAAAAATGTCAGTCATCAATTCATGCATCACCTCATGTCATCATAACAGAGGTCTGTCTTCCAGGAAAGAACAGTTTAAAATTAATGTAATATAGTATTGGCCATACTATATGATGTATTGCTTGTCTTTGTTTAATAATACAGAAGACAAAGACCTTAAAAAATAATCGCATATCGCATCGCAATCGCAATATTGGGGCAAAAAATCGCAATTAGATTATTTTCCATAATCGTTCAGCCCTAATTCAGAGTTGTGACAATGAATCAGTGGTTGGAACCTGCTGCCTTAGTCCATAGCATTCTAAACATGAACGCACAGAAAGAGGCGATACTCGGCAGGCGCACAATACCACATGCCAATCACAGCAGCATGTCTGCCGGAGTTTCTGGGATACACTGGTTGGTCACCACGGAAACCTTGTCTGCCTCCAGTTTAGCCTCTGAAGAAAGGTGCTGCTACGTCTGTGAGGTCCAAAGCATTACGCAACAGACGAACTGGCATGGAGTTTAATAATCCTCTCCTGGTTTGATGTCTTGCTTGGTAATCCTCTGATCCCCTCCTCAGGTCTATGAAGCACCTTAAAAAGCATTTACACTCAGCAATCCTTTTTTTTAACAGTTCCCCAAAGCCCCTGTAAACTGAAACAGTGACTCTTTGTTTATCTATCTGCAGGATTATGCAAAAACTACTAGGCCAGATTTCATGAAAATTAATGGAGAAGTGGAGAAAAAGAGGCAAAATAAGATCCTAAAATATTGCATTTAAAGTTGCAGAATAAGCTCTTTAAGTGTTCCTTCTGTTAATTTTTTTTGTATTGCTTTTTATCCCCACTTTTGTTGTTTGCCTTGTGTAAAGCATTTTGTAACAATGTCTTGAAAAACTGCTATACATAAGGTATTATTCATAGGTCTTTATAGCAAGTGTGTAGGGCAAATGTTCCAAAACTGAATCCTATAAATTCCATTCCATCATTCAATAAAAAAGCACTCTACACATTCAGTTCAGCACCAAAGGACATGAAGAAAAGGTTAGCATTGGGTAATTACTTATAAATAAAATCTGGAAGGAATTGCATTCAGAAGATGAACCTGGTATCAAAATGATGATACAGAGGAGACATTTCATATGCCCTAACTTGCTTGGGCACCTTACTGATAAAACCCCATGAAAGTTTATCTAAAAAACAGCGTAACTGGTTGAGCCACCACTGGCAACAAGAACTGCTACAAGGTGTTTTTGATAATTGTCAATGAGCCTTTCACATTGCTGTGGAGGAATTTTAGCCCTCACTTCTTTGTAGAATTAATTTAATTCCACTTTGAAGGGTTTGCAAGCTTAAAAAGCCTGTTTAAGGTCATCAAATCATGTTCGGCTACATAACCCAGGTGCGCTTGAGCTTTAGGCCACAAAGTGATAGCCAGACTTTGTCCTTCAGGATTTTCTGGTAGGGAGCACATTTAATGGTTCCATCAATTACAGCGAGTTGTCCAGGTCCTGAAGCAGCAATGGAGCACCAGATGATCACACCACCACCATGTTTGACTGTTGGTGTGATGTTCTTTTTTATGAAAAGCTGTGTTCGTTTTATTCCCGATGTAATGATGTGACTCAAACGTTCCAAAAAGTTGAACATTTGTTGCAGTGGTTTTCTCATTGGAACTCTCTCATGGATGCTGTTTTTGGCCATTGTTGTTGAGCAAGTCTTAAGATGTTATTCTGGGTTCTTTTATGACCTCCTTGATGAGTCGTCGATGCGCTCTTGGAGTAGCTTTGGTAGGGCAGCTGTTCGTGGGAAGGTTCGCCACAATTCCAAATGCTGTCCAAGTGTGGATAATGACCTATCGTGGCTTTGTAACAGTTTCCAGGCTGATGTCATTGACTTCTCAGCTGTTCCCGCATGTCTTTAGATTGTGGCATGATGTGTTGCTTTGTGGGTTCGTTTAACCTACTCCACTTTATCAGACATCATCTGTCTAAGTGATTTTTGGTTTCAACAGTTCTAGCTATAATCAGTTTTCCAAAAAAATATGATTGATCACAATTAATTAATGATTTAACAAGAGATGCAGTTCGTGTTTCACACGTTGCCAGGCAGGTTTAGTTAGCTTTCATCTTTAAAAAACATGAAATCGTCATTTAAATATTTCCATTTTTTATTTGCTCAGGTTATCTTTGTCTTATATTAAAATAAGTTCCATGATGAAACACGAAACATGTAATTGTGACAAAAACTGAGAAATCAGGAAGGGGTACAGCTGTTTTTTGCAGGACCGTGTGTGATAAGCCATTGTATTTATGAAATATTAAGATAACTCAAAAGACTTTCTTAATAGGAAGGTAGAATTAATTAAATTTTTTAAACAAAAAAAAAAAATCAACTAATTTTGAGGGATTTGATTGGAGCCACTATGGAGGCAGCCTTTAGTGATCCATCTAGACGCTAAAAAGCTATAATATTTTGTATCTTCACTATTTGAAGAGCCATTAGTTGAACCCAAACATAACTCCAAATGAATGAAACCTCTAACTCGGCAGCATCATTTCATCAGGTAAAAAGTGAGACTGTGTCAGTATTAGCTAAAAGGCTCGTCTGAATCAACATGAGCTCAATAATCATTTTAAGGTTTTTCATCTTTGCATATTTTATGTAACAGGAATTAACTTAGCGTGTTGACCTAAAAGGACAGACAAGCCTACTTTGCATTAAGCAAACAAACCATCGACCTGTAGTTAATTAAAAGGCATGTTAGTTAATATGGGACTGATAACAGGTCACCTCTTTTTGTGGTGTAAACTGGCATTCTTTGTGTATTTCGCCAATGACTCTGAATAGGACAAAAAGTTTTCTCCCTATTTTTAACTTTGTATTCATCTTGATGTCATTGTTAGTATAAAAGTCACAGAGGGGCTACAAACAAAGTTTAGTAAGATGGCTTTTAGCTGACCTGCTACACAGCGCTGTAGTTTTACATCATCCAAACATGGTGATGGAAGCATTCCATATTTCCACTAGGTCAACACACAAATCAGCATGCTGACATACATTCACAGCAACGTTTCATTTAGGTCAGGACTGACAGGCCGTGCTCTAAAAACTAAGCTGTGTGTTGCAAAAAGAGCTGTTAGTTTTCTTGCTGCTTAAAATAACAAGAAGACTAAAAGCTAGTCATAGTATTCGTTTTAATGCTTTTTCATTGCAGTGATGCAAAGTGTTGAATTTCAAACACAAATGCAGAGTAAAAATAACGTATTAAAGCACCAATCCCAGTTTTATTTGAATGAGTTAAACAGCTTTCTACAATGTTGTTTAAAAAGAATCTAGTTGCAGTATCATGCTGATTCAATAAAAAAATAATTCTTATCTGTCTTAGGCGGGTGTGGATTTAGCCAGTCTGGTTAAATATTTCAGTCTTATCATAACTTCAATATCTGTGTTGGAAACGTACTCTAAAACAAGGCTTTTTTATTTTTTCTTCTCTCCAGATTGTAATGCAGCTGGTGCGTCTGCTCCCTGATGGCCACAGGATGAAGCGGGAGGTGGACACGGCCCTGGACACTGTCAGCGAGACCATGACTCCCATGCACTACCATCTGAGAGAGATCATCATCTGCACTTACAGACAGGTACGCCACATTACTCTGTCCTAAAGACACGGGGCATCCATTTTTAGTGAAATAGATCTGAAACATTTTTCTTTCTCTTAGGAGACTGAAACAAATCGGCAAAAATGTCGATTTGTGTGCTGTATTGATTGTCGGTGTAGTTTTGCACGTGGTCCATAGATGGCAGCACAAACTAGTTTTTATAGCTTCACCTTAAACCCGCAGAGATGAATGAGAAGGATCCACTGTGCAACTCGGTGAACTTCCTTTCAGGTCTTAATGGAATAGAGTGGGACCAGAAAAGGCAGGAAATGACAATATTATGAGCTCTTTATCTCTTGATGAAGAGTAATGGTCCACTTGGTGTAAGGTTGCATATCCTGTGGCTCTAATCTGCTTTCATTGCTACTTGCATTGAATGCCTTTCAAGAAAAAAAGACCCTTTAAAAACAAGAAATAAGGAGAAAAAAAAACAATATGAAAGGTGTTCCATGCAAAATATAAAGAAGACAGAAGCAGTTTGTAAAAGGGGTTTCAGGGTCTGTCCTCATGCTGTGCTTTAGCTATTTGTAATGCAGTCAAATCATGGTGCCTTTGTGCACTGTCAGCTGTTCCCTTCATGCTGGTTGCACTCAGTGCTGTCTCCACATTTTCAATGGGCCTCGTTGTCCGATTAAATCTGTCTTTCACGTGTATTCTCTGCCTGCTTGTCACTCTGTGGTGTCAGGCTCCACGGAAAAAAAAAAAGATTCCCTTCAGCTCACTTTATAATCGTTTGGATCAATGTAACTGTATATTTGGATTGAACTTAGTAAAAGTGCTCAATGTAATTTAATTTGCAGTTTAAATTTGTGAGGTAATAAAACTTGAGAATAAAAAAAAACCAGGAATAAAAACAATGCGTTCGGCATGTTTGTTAGCTTTCACGTATAAACACAGTTGGTTTGAAAACTCTACATCATAACTGTAGCTGCTGATCATGTGGGCACACTGCTAAAAAGATCTCCCTCGGGGCAAGAAACTGCAGTCATATTTCAAACAAGGTCCTGTGTTAGCCAAACGTATTCAGAAGAAAAAACAACTGAACAAATGGCTGCTGGATTTATAGCCCTGCATTGAATACTAATACATCCTGCAGAGTAGTGGGCAACGGGGTTTTTTGGAGCAGGTAAGGGTTTATTGAAATGAACCAAAGAGAAAAGACTTCAAAACTAACTAAGTGATAGTCAGAGCTACATAAAAGAGTAAAGAGTAAATGGTATTTGCATTTCATGCACACCACATACAATAATAGCCTTTTATGTTTTGTTATGCTTTGATTAGTGTACTGGTTTTAACTTTTCTGCAGGTAGTATCATACGGTATCATTGTCACAGGAGTAAATGATGGCCAGTCTGAAAAAAGAACCAGAATGTTGTTAATCAGATTTATCCTGTAGAGCTGCCACAGTGGACCTCAGATTGGCACTGTGTTCCTGTTCCAGCGTTTTTCCTTCTGCCTGAACCAGCAGGCCAGGTGATAAACAGTGCCAGATGTGGCTAAAACTGGCAGGCAGCAGCAGACTAAAGAGGGGGGAGAGAAGGGGGGGAGCCCCCATTCCCAAAACACACGCACACATACACTCTCTCTATCCTCACCTCCCCCTCTCTTAAAGCACCCTCCTCTCCTTTTGACAGTGGTTGGAAAATATGTCTTTGATAGAGAAAAACTATATTTACACTGGGACACAAACCATTCACCAGCTCACAGAGGGGCCTGGGAAGAGGGGTAAGGAAGGTGGGTGGAGGCTTTGGGGGGAGCAAAGGCTAAGGGGATGTCTCTTCTCAAAGGGCCTGCAAAACTGCTTCTGCTGACCAGACTTGACCCCAGGTTGCAGATGCATTCTGCAACATCAGGGTCAGCGCACTCCAGAAGTTTCCCCCTCACTTCCTCTGTCTTCTTCTTCTCTTCTTACTTATCTCGTCTCGTCTCCTGCAGCCGCTGTGGCCTTGATTTTTGTTGTCCAGCTTAGTTTTTATTAGAAAATCACCTCTGGCAATTTGTGTACACTGGAGTACACTTCAGTCTTATTTGGATTTAGTGGGGCTTTTTTTTTAACAATTTGTTTATCACTAAAGAATTATTAATTTATATAGTCAAGATATAATTTCTGTCCACCCTCTGGCTCTGTTTGTTTGTTTGCCTATTGTGGGCTGCATCGTGGTTATGCGCCTTATCTCCGAACCCCATTTCTGCCAACGGTTATATGTCTCAAGTTCATCAGTTAGCTCTTCAATTCCATGCTTTACCTTTCAGACCCAAGACTGCAGGTTGCATAACTTTGTCTGATTTATAGGTCCAAGCAGCTTAAAAGAGTGACTTCACAGAAAATGTTATCACCGAGGATCACTAAACTCCATCCACTCCATCGAGATGGTATTAAAGGGAAAGAGGAGTGAGTGGCAGAATTGGAGATTGTCCAAAAACCCAACCCCTAATCCATATTGATTTTTTTTTCCCACACAGGTGGTGAGAAAACAGAGATGCACAGAACTAGACTGAATGAGTGGCAAATCAGGCTCCTTTTGTGTGTTCAAAGAAAGGCCCTCACGGTTTGGACGGGGCAATGGAAAAATATTTCTAGGGAGAGGAGATTGCTGTGAGGATTTTTTTTTGAGGTAAGGTAGTGAATGTCTTTAGGAAAGAAGAAGGGGGAGTAACTGGCTAAATACTCCAAATTCACAGAGGTTGAAGGGACCACCGCAGGCACTGACAGGAGGATTAATTTTTACTAAGAGCACAGGATTAGTAAGAAAGAAAGTGAAATAACTAGTGAGCTGAGGAATCCTGCTGTAAGGTTAAAGCAAAGATTCTTTGCTTTGGAGTTAATATTGTGCAAGTTTGAACTTCAACGTCACCTATCTCTTATACTCTTTTGGCTCAAGGGTACCACTTGACAAAAGTGGGGAGCCCACCAGAGTGAGATGCTTAAAGAACTGAGAAGAAGCTTCTATTTAGATCCAGCGCGAGGTGGGAGGTCCAGAGGTTGTTTTTATTAATAACTTCCAGCCTGATTAATGACATATATTATTCAGCAGCGACTGTCCACAAAATTACAGATGTGGTGACCTTATTGTGCAGACACTTATTACACAGAGTTGAGATATAGCTGTGTAAATGTGTGGAGATACACACTGAGGGAAATAACGCATGTTTGGGGAGTTTCTGAAGTTGTTTGATGAGTTATGTGCGATTGCTGTCCTTCACTTGCTATTTAGAAGCTGATTTATTTTTAAAGGATTTCCCATGGTTGTAAATAACTGCGCATTACAATCCCTTATATGTTTAAAGTGTTTATTAAAGTCTAGCTAGCAGCTAGGCCTGCATTCATCACTGATTTTAATATAACCTCATATGTTACAGCCACTAGGGATTTATGCTTGTCGTTTATAAACTGAAGAGAGTAGACTGATTTTCACGTATCCTTGCGAGTGGCAGCAAAGAGTTGGCTCAGTGATGACTTTAATGATCTTCTTGTACGTGTCTCACTCCCTTTCAGCAGACTACACTCCCTTTGAATGATGATTCTGAGGTATTTATAGCCATACATACTATGGTGGGTAGAGTATATGCAGGTTTTTGTTCGCACCATGTGCCGTGCCAGGTGACTTCACTGATTAGTATAGAGGAAAAAGTAATGAGTACAATCACCTGCTGCAGTGCGTCATCGAGGGGGAAAAAAGCAAACAGATAAGTATTTCCAGTGAAGGATTCAGCCACCTGAATTATATTCTCAGACTTTTTATAGCTCTTATATTATTCTTATATAACTTTTGCGGCTTACTTGGATTTGTTCAAAGTTTAATTACATCTTTACTTTGTACTATACTGCCCTGCTGTGTTTTGTAGACCTCTTATTTGAATCCAAAGCCAGCAGGTTTTCCGGCATACTTGATTGTAAATGTTATTTGCAACTGGATAAGACTCTGTAATCACAGTTTCTGAACTGTGCACTTTCAGTTTTTTGCCATTTTGATAAGTTAGTCATAAAGCCTTCATATTCTTTCAACTGCCAGCATCTGACTATAGAGTCTGTCTAATGTCCTTTTAAAGCCACGAGAGCACATGGGAGCTAATTATAAAGAGGATGTACAGTGAGTTAGGATTATTTGTTCTACCTCTACTCATGCACCACCTTTATCTGAACCAAAACTTGTGCTGCTGATAGTGACGGTGTTTCTGAGGCAGACTTACTCTTTCTTACTCATGAGAAGCATGAACTTGGAATAGTTTCCCAGATTCTCCCAACAGTGTCCAGAGTTCATGTGGGAAAACAGCTCATATGACCTCCCATTAGATCAGCCCACCTACCTGAAATGCAGTTTGCAAGGATTATTGAATTGCATTAGGCTGATATCAATTGTCTTGATAAATATCAAGTATTCAGCGCAATGAAAGCGCACTGTAATATGACCATAACGTTGAAACAAAGAGCTTCTTAAAAGAAAAACATTTGTGAAAGGGTTTGTTGCCAGTCTTTGCATACACTTAAAGACACACAACCATTTACACTCACACCTGTAGCCAATTCAGAGTTACCAATTAACCTAACCCCACTAACTGCATGTGTTTGGACTGTGGGAGGAAGCCAGAGTACCTAGAGTTTTCTGGCCTGATGGTGGAATTAAACTCAGGACCTTCTTGCTATGAGATAAAATTGCTAACCGCCACACCACTATGCTGCCTTATATTAGATAACATTCCCTAAATTAACTACCACATTGGATATTACATCTATTAGGAGTAAACTGGCAGTATGTAAGATGATGCACAACATTATAGTGACTTTTTTTGTTTTTCCCACCTGTTGTTTGCATTTTGAAATTCAATATTGTATCATTATTTTGTTGTCCGATCCCTGAGCAAAATATATATCTCTTTGTATCGCCAGATGTTTTATATTTTTTCTCGTCAGCCACCTGTTTGCTTCAACTGCCATTTCACGCTGGGCAGGTAGTGTTAAGCTGTGTCGTGGGAACTGTGTGAGATGTGAAAGCAGGCAGCTCACCGTGGTATTTACATGAACCAGCACAGCTTCTGTTTTTTTGCCGGCTAACAAAAACATACGGCCGAGGGAAAGCTACAAACAGCTGCTGGGATCGCCATAAGGGAGTTATTTCATTTTGTTACTAACTTACTGTAGCATTAAAAACTGATAAGCTAATTAGTTTCGTTGGCATACCTTATAAACACATCTTGCTATCACAGCCCAGCTTTTAACATAGTCTTTCTCTTACAAATAAAAAACTGCTCAAGCAATAAATTGCCTTGTTGCTCAGTTAAATGCCTTCTACAGTTTTATTGCGACAGGTTTGTTTAATCGCATAAGATCAATATTCCATGGGGGCTAGCCTGTTGTTGTAAATGTAAGATAGATACGGCTCTGTACTCAACATTCATACTTTAGTTTGCTAACTTTACTGTATAATAAAGGTGGTGTTAGCGTTATTTATTTTTCCTTTCTTATCTTGCAACCTCGACCAAACACTGCATCTTATCTTGTGTCTGCTCATTTCACTTGCTCTAATAGAGATTATGCTCTGCCTGAATTTACATGCTGATCAGTAACGATTATTACTGTTCAGCATGCTTTCACCCTGAATAACTGAACTACCCTCGTCTGCCCTTTGCCCCGACTGTCCCTCCAGTCTCCCTCTTAATCGGGGACAGTGCATCAGACCTGGGCACCGCACAGATGGGTTACATCCCCTCACACACTAAACCTGTCGATGCCTCAGGCCAAAAGACCAGGAATAACTGCCTCCGAAGCCATGCAAGCGTGCTTAAGCATGCTCCCAGTAGCTGTGGTCATGGTCTGTGTGAGTTCCAGCTCAGTCCCAAATCATTTCATCAGGAAAAAGTCCACCTTTCTGGCATTTGCGCCATCTAGCTACTGGCACTGAACAAACTGGGAACGCAATTTCACTGCTGAAGTGACTTAAATGCCAACCATGTGGATTATGCAAGAAGTCGTTACTGGGTCGAGTTGCTCCGGGAATCAAACTTTGAGAATGCCCCACTGGGGAAGCCATGTTTCATACGTGAAGACAGTTGTGCAGCAAATGAATGCAATGTCAACAATTGCATACCTTCTCCCACAGAGCCGTCACAATCTTCATAGTAAAAAGCATTTTATACATGCTGGCAATTGAACTCAGATGCATTTCCTAAGGTATGGACATAAAATACGTTTAAGGCATATAATTTAAAAAGGTTTGTTTAGTATGCTGGCCAGCTACACCCGGCTGCTCTGATCTCATAATGGCTCTTTGTTCCTGTAGCAGTCGTACATAAAAGTAAGTTTAAGTAGTGCTGCTGCAGACATCCTGTGGTTGCAGTGTAATAGTCAGATTTGCTTAAAAAGGTTCCAAAGTGAGTGAATTACCTGTGTGCCAGCCATAATAATAGCCAATAAAAGTTACTCCTGTGCTTCCTTTTTTGACTTCTTTACAATAGCATACAATGGTTCATAGTTAATTGTATTCTAGCATTGTAGTGTCCAATGAAAGTGAACAATCAGCATGAGTTGTAAACGATGCGTATCATTCAAATGTTAATTCCTGCTCCTGATTTTTTCAGCATTCAGCGATAGGATATTAACCCCACTGGTGAACTATAAACATTACACCGCAGTAGTAAAATTTGCTTCTAATAAGGTTGTAACCTTGCACGAAGAACAAAAAAAGAAGCCCGACAAATACAGATTATGAGTCTTTGCAACAGTTATGTACTCATATTGGGCTTTGCAGTATTGCCAGCTTTTAGGGTTGTCAGAGAAAGTCTTAATAAAAGCAGGAGTTATACTGGATCATCATTTCAAGAGGAAGAGAAAAATATAAATAGACAGAACAAGCAACTAATAGCTACGTGGCATACATTTCACAAAGATATTGTGATGGCAATATCATAATATTTACTTGGTTGTCCTGTTTCAGTTAGCCACACGAGGGGAAGTATCTAAAATGTATATATATATATTTTTTGTAGCTTGTAGTCGTCCGAGTTTCAACAGTATTATTAAGGAGCTTAGTGTAAGTGCAGTCCTCATGAATTCTTTTCCATCAACGTTGAGGAATAGTGAGAAGAAAAAGACATGGGAGGTCACTATTTGGACTGCAACCTGTCAGTCGCGTCTCTCAGACGTGTTGAGGGGAAAATATGTGGTTGTTCCTTGTTTAACTGAAATAAATATGACCTTCCTGAAAAACAGGACACTGTCACAGATTATGGCTTCTGATCTGTGTCCCTCTGTGCATCTTAAGGGTGCTCAGGCCCAAAGAAAGTGGCTGTTTTCACATTTTAAATAGTAATATGAGGTTTTAATCCCTCTGCAGTGTGGTTAGCAAACAACGTGGTCTTTAAAGCAGCTTTGTGGCTCCCTAACAAGGAGAAAAAAAACCCCCCTCAAACATCAATTACATCAAAATGCTTTCTGTTGCTGACTAACATCAATGTAGAAGGTCATTAGTAACTAAAAGTACAAATTTGATTAAAAGAACTCCAATTAGTTTGAAAATATTGAATGTCTGTTTAGCTAGCTCAACAACATAGCATCTTAATGCCTCACTATTGGGTTTGCGTGCATAAGATATTGGGTAGCTCAGTAAATGATCAGTGTGGGAGTCACCACTTGTGTTGCCAGGCATGTGCACGTACAGAATGTACCATAATGGGTGTGGTTATTGTGGGCAGATATTCCAGTCTCTGAGTAGGCCCTGCTGATGAGCCCTGTCTCCTCCTGTGGCTTCTATAATCTCTGCTCCCCAGACGAATCATGTATTTCTGCTTGCTCTATTGTCAAAAAGATTGACCTTGCTTAATCAAAAGCCTGTTTATTTTGCATTCTTTTCTTTAGTTCTCCATCATATTAATTCTGTTTTAAGGTGTAATTTGGGGTTAAATTCCTTTTGATTGTTAACTATAACTGTTATAGGTTCAGTGTAAATGTCAAGTAAAATAAAATCTGTATTGTGATACAATTAAAAATCCTCATGGATTGTTAAAGGCTAAATGGAAAGACTGAATACCGATATATATGTACTGTACAATATGTGGCTTGAAACTGCTTTTAACTTCTGAGTGACTGGGAAAAAAGGAGGATTAGAATCTGTAGAAACCATTAACATAAAGGCACCTTCGTCTCCTCCTCTCTCTGGCTGCGGCATGGGTTCTTTTCTGTTTTAAAAAGGAGTTTTTCATATTATGTTGATCCAGTCCTGAGACTGGAGGCCGAATGATGTATAGCTTTGATTGTTTTGCCATGGCCAAACTGGCAGAGGCTTTCTGGATGGATGCTCAGGTGTTCATAAAAAAGTGCAAGTTAAAAAAAGGTTCTGAGGCTCAAGCAGCCTAAAGGAATATAAAAGAAATGCATTCATATACTTCTCTCATTTTTACATCTACTGGAGGATGAATAAGCGTGGTTTTGAAAAAAATATACCCACTGACCACTTTGTTAAGTACACCTTTTCAGCTGATTGCTAATGCTGAATTTTTAATCAGCCAATCACAAGGCAGTAAATCAAAGCATTTAGGTATGTACACATAGTTATGACAACCTTTTGAAGTTCAAATGCTACATTAGAATTAAGGTCATTTAGTTGATTTTGAACGTGAGATGTTTTTTTATGCTAGATAGACTTGCCTGATCTGCTGGGATTTTCCCTCAGAAACCATCTCTAAGGTTTACAGACAATAATCCGAAAATATGAGAAAACATCCAGTGACCAGCCAATAATGTCGTGCTGATACTTGAGGTCAGAGGAGAGTGGCCACACTGCTTTGAGTTAATAATAAGGTAACAATAGCTCAAATAAGCAATGTATAACAACCCAGGTCTGCAGAAAAGCATCCCTAAATGCACAAGGTTATATGAAAGATATCATAAAAACTAAACCAACCAATAGGCTTAGAGCAGATCAAAGAGTTAAGTAGTTACAATGTTACAACTCAGATATCTTATAGGACATATTAATTGTTATTCTAATTAGATCAAGGTCTAACATACCAACCTGCCTTACTCATTGTAGCCTTGTGAGCATTATAACTAACATATTAGATGTAAAAACATGCTTTGTGCTCATGTTTGACTATGAACCAACCTCTAGTGAATTCTAGATGGTGGCATCTGAGAAAAGGCAAGAGCAATAGATCTTACTGGGGATGACTTTCTAATGCAGTCTCTTTTGTGTGTATGTGTGCTTATCTACACAGACACACACGCCACATTTGTTTGTGTGTATAAACAAAGAGCCTAGTTTAGTGCAGCCCTGATTGTTAGAGGACATGGTTTGGATACCCACAACATTGTGTAAATCCTGGAAAGCTGGAGCTTTGTTGCGTGTCCTCATATTGTTTCCTATGTATTTCCTGGCTCTACTTCTACTATAAAAAAAGAACATAAGACTTCTTTGTCTTAATTTCTGTTAGCATACATTTTCAGTAAGCTGTGCCAACAACTTTCAAGTTATCTTTTAAAACATTCACCTGGATGGAAAGCAGTTTTGTTAAATTGCTGTCCACCTCTGGTTTAAAATCAGCATGTGCAGCCTGCTTGACTTTGAGATGTCTGTGCATTGAGTTGAGAAGCCGTGTGTAGGCTGCCTGTCCACTTGGACAAGTTGGAGTTTGGCTTAGGATTTGAGTGGGAGGTTTTTCTTGTAGAATCTGATGAATGGCTGTTTGTGCAAACTTGTGTGGTGAGGGCCAATATGGATTGGCCTTTTTACCCCTGCAACCCCATCAGCTGGTAATTGGCACCATATGTCAGACAGGCAGACCATAATATGCACTTCTCAGCTTGGTCCTTACCCATATGAGTCAAGAGACAGGTCAACCTTCAGCACTGGACTCCCAAACTAGATAAGTCATGCTTTATTAAAAGTTAAAAAATACCAGTGTACATATTTTGTTTTGCTTGTTTTCTGCTGAAAATGGTCAAAACCCACAAATTTAAATGTTTCACTCGTCACAAACCAGCCTTACCATCACGACTTGTAAGCAGCTGTAACCTAGAAACAAAACCCCTAAAATATATTAGGTGTTTTTATTACTGTTTGTATGATATTGAACAACTTCAATGTGTGAAGTCATTTGCCTTTAACATGCTCCGCTGGTAGAATGGCCGCTAGTAAGACTAGATTAGTTGGTCACGCTTCAAGAACTATGGATGATGAAGCATCCTAGCTACAGTCCCACAGAGGCCGATGGCTCAGTCGTCTTGGTGTGTTCAGGCCAGTAAATGGACGTTTGAAGACAACTATCAGGACGACATATCCAATAATTGCTTTTCTAATCCTCTAGTAAAAGAGAAAAATCATTTTCAAACTGCTTGATGTTTTTGTCAGGGTTAAGAGACTGTATGTCACGCTGGCCTGTGATGTGTCAGTACTGTCAGTGAGTTTTTGCCTGAGAGATTCATGGCAAGAGATGGACAGAAATTCTATCACCCTGAAAAACCCTGGCGGGCAAAATGTTAGTGGTTTGATAAATGAATAACACTAGCTACACAGTAATTGACTTGCCTGTCAGCCTGTGTTTGTGTGTAGGTGTGACTGGAGGTGCACATTATCACTGTGATTTTAGTCTTTAAGCAAGCACAGATCCAATCATTGCTGCCTCGTGTTGTGTTTAGATTTTCAGATTGACAATTTGACCCTTCGTCGGGAACGTGGGATTGCTCAACATCTGGAACACTTTTATACCAAACCTTATGAGGCACAGTATTTCTATTTACACAACACATAGGCACAGGTCTGGCAGCATATTTCACATGTTGGTGGTGTAACTACAGCTGCAGGCTATGACGCTTATACAGGGATTATCGTGAACCTTTGTCTGAGCCTCGTCTGATGTGTTAGAATTGAAAACAGAGACAGAAAAAACGTGTCTGCTGTTGTATTAAATCACTCACAATCACATATCAGTGCACGTTTCACTTCAGACAATGCAAAAAGAAATTGCTGCATAGAGCTGAAGCTGCCTACAGCACGCACCATCTTTCTAAAGCATAAAGCTAATAAGAGAGACAAAGAATAAAACGCTGAAATCACAAATGCTGTAAAACACAGGGATTCCTTTTATGAACTGCTTAATGCTCCTTTAAAATTCAACACATTGTTAAATTGATTGATGTGCCACTTAAAGAAGAAATGTAAGACATCTGACTCAAAAATGTTAAGCAGGTGTGGTTACAGTGCATTTGCATCCACTTCAAATGTTTAATTAAGAAGCAGAGTGTGCGTCAGATTACCTGAGAAGTTTGGAGTTGTTTTGCTGAGACTTTGTGCGTGCACAGTGGTGGAGTGGCCTCATAGTGAGAAGGTTCTTTTATGGCGTATGCTCGCTTCTTGAGCCCAGGTTTCTTCCCACAGTTCAAAGACACACTGGTTAGGTAAATTGGTGATTCTGAATTGCTTGTAGGAGTGTGAGGTTGTCTGTCTCGCAGTAGTAGCCCTTGTTAACCCTGTGATAGACTGCTGACCCATCCAGGGTGAATGACTTACTGAATAGTGGTTTGCAGTAGATGTTTTGATAAATATTGTGGCTATGTTTGAGTCATTTTTTTAATATACTGTGCCCACATCTTGCCACGTACAGCATCTCCATCCTGAATAGTGTATTCCCATCTGCTTCTCTTTTGGATTTTAATTACAGGTCTTATTATTTTTTCTTGTGGTGTTGGTAATTATTATTTGACATTTTTTGTCCTCTGGTATAGATTTTAAGTTTTGGGTGCTATTACAATTATTAAAAGTGTTGAGGAAATTTCCTATTATATTACACTTTTCTTTGATATACTTAAACTTTCTGCAGAGTAACACAAAACTGCAGCCCTCATTTCTTTATATTTTGCTAGAGTAATAGGAGCCGGGTGCAGTGATTTACTGAAATATGTGCAAACACACATGGAAATAAAGCATATAAGACAAAAACAGAATTTGTATAATTTGAATAACCTTGAAAGTCAAAATTACAACTAAAGAAATGGAAAGAAAAGTGTTTTTCTGACAGGCTCTACTAACAGCCTGACGATAACATTTAAAATTGGTTGTTTGGCGTGTTGTCTGTTATCACAACACTGGTTCATCCGTTGAGTTCGGTGCCCTTTTTATGCTTGAATGACTCATAGATCAGTGTTATGTGGTTCATAGTGTTATGCGTTTTTTGTTGTTGTTTTTTTTCAGGTATGTTTTGGTGACAGTGGATTTGGGTATGCATATAGTGTGTTTCACATGCTGTACATGCATCTAACATGACATAACCCAATAAATTCTTATTATCTGGGATACTAGTGCTGAGAAGACACTTCCAGTCAGGCAGTTAACTGTGTGTCTCCCTTGTGAGTGTTTGTGCAGTAATAACATTTTTTAAACGCTTTCCCACTTTCACATTGTCCTCGCTCAGAAGTCAGCCAACCAGCATTCCTGGACTCTCTCAACAATGGTATGTGTTTGGCCAGTCTCCCTTCTCATTCAGGGCTGAGGATCACTCAGGACATTCATTATTGCACCTCAGCAGCTGGTTGAATTATAGCTTTAACCTCTGATAGTCCAAATGGGCTGACCAGTCACCCCCTTTGTTCTTAAAAACCAGAGATTTTGATGTAATTCTCAGTTACACCCCTTTTTTCTAATGCCATCAACTCAGGAGAAATCTTTCTACTTAACGTGCAATAGCTGGAGAATTTTAAGAAACCTGACTACCTTCTTCTCAACAAAGCGAGCAAGAAGTAGTTCTTAGATTAAAAAAAGAAAAATGCTGAGCAAAGAGTAAAGAATTGTCCCAGTAGCTAAAAATGTTATATACGCAAATCTAAAACCTTCAAGACTGACTTGTTTCCACAAAAAAGCTCTCTTTCTTTACCACAACCTTTCCAACATTGTCTTCTGATGGAATTTCTGATTGTGCTCAAGAGGCCGTTGAACCGCACACATGGCACTGCTGATGCAGACAGACAGATGGCAGCCAGCAAATTAGAGCTCAGGAGATTGTTGAGGTGTGAATTATGTAATCCTTGCAAACTGAGCTTGTGTGTGTAAGTGTGTGTGTTTGCATGTGTGAGTGAGGGAGAGAGACACAGAGAGAGAGAGTCAGTTGCAGTGGTAGGTGCCAGGCTTTGGCATTGTAGTTTTTCAGGCTAAGAAAGGAAATGCTGAAAGCCCCATGGGGGTGCAGGGTGCACAGGGTAATCAGGTTCACATGCGTTCACCTGCCCTCTGGCTGTAGTCAGTGTTAACTTAGGAATATTGAAAAAAACTAGGTGTGCATATTCTTCGTCTTTCTTCCCCTTCCTTTGGGGGAGTTGACAAACAGACAGCACATCCATTGTTTGCCTAAGTCTGGTTTCTCCACCACTCTGCTGCAGATGCTTGGAAAACCGGGATCCAACCACAGCTGTTTGGGAATGGACAGGAAACCCCTTTCACCCCCCTTTCTGTCTGCTGCGTCATTTAGCTCTGGAATGATTGCATTATGGTGTGCACATTTCAAATTACCGTACCCAAAGTTTTAGCCCACCTACTCATATTCTCTGTACAGCTCCCTAAATGCCTTTGTTGCACACCGGGAACAGATAACCTTTTAATTCAGCTTCATTCATCAAAAACAAAGACCACTGCGAAAAAGCATCATTAAACCATACTGCACTTCTCCAAGCACTTACTTTCTCTTAACCCCCACTGACATGGTATTCAATCCAGTATGTGCCTGGATGGCAGACCTTGTCACTTTGTTTTCTGGCAGTGCTAAAGGCTTCTAAGTAATCAGAAGGAAGAAGCCAAAAAGGGAAAGCACCTTAACACTGTCTCGGCACTCTGATGAAAGCCTTTCAGCATTCACCCAGCCTATAATTGAAAAAACAACTCAAATAATAAACTTTGAAAGAGATTGCATGTAATAGCTCAAAATCTGCTACAGAGGTCTGCCTTTGTTTGGTCTCTTTGTTTTATGTCTATCTTTAACTCCAATATTTTGTATTTTAATTTGTTCAATAATTACTGCAGGGTTTTTAGAGGATTAGTCAGAAACATAATAAACCAATTTTTTTTTTTCAAAAGAAGAATTTAATTAATACATTCATTTTTATACATTTTATGTCCAACGTTTGCCTGGCTTTCCCTCCTCGAGACAGTGAATTGGATTTGTGAAAATACTGTTTTCTTGTCTCTTGAATAACAACAGGGGAGCATCATATACTTTAGATGATTGCTAAGTACTCTAGTGTACTCTATGAAAGTAATTATCACAAGAATAGCCATGTAACTATTGTAGTTATTTAAAAAGAGTGGAGGTGAAGAGTTGGATAAAACACAGGGGTAAACAGCTATTGTGAAAATTAGGTTGTACCTGTTGATAATTGCATGTTTTGAGCAGTTTCGCCTGATGACTTACCAACTGCCAACTGGTAATGGGTTTCTTCAGCAGATAAAAGGGAAGAAAAAATGGAAAAACATCATTGGGTATTGTATCTGTTGAGAAAGTATATCACACACAGCATGAAGCTGTCTAGGCACAAGTAATTTATGTGTCACCCAAATTGTTTAATTGCAAGGTATTTGAAGGCTATTTAAGATTGAATTTTTGGGTGTTTGGTCTGTTTCATTGTATATGATGTCACGAATGAGCAGGATAGATGCATTTCATCACAATTTAACTTCAAGAAGTTTATATTTTTTCTATATGCATATACGGTTTATATGAATTACAATACTGCATGTTAACACAAAATCAAATGAGTCAACTCACCTCAGTGTTTTTGGTGCTGCTTTTAGCCTTCTTAGCTTGAATCTGCTGCCATTAAAATCTTACTGACAAACAGACAAAGTGAATGACCCAAACCAGAAGTAAACAGAGAGTAGGTATTTTAATTTAACACAGTCCTGTGAAAAACTCAAAACACTATTACTGCTTCCATAGGAATTAAGACAGTAAGTAAGTAGCAGCCAGGTGCTTGCTAATCAAATGCACTTGAGGAAGCAGAACCCAGCACAGTACTTCTTCGGTTTGTATTGGAACAAACCACAAGATTTCTGCAAAAATGTCCTTTGAACGGATGAGACCAAAGTGGAGGTGTTTAGCTCAGCACCATGTTTGGTGAAAACCAAACACAGCATATCAGCACAATTAGCTCATACCAAACGTCAAGCGTAGTGATGGAGGGTTGATTTTGTGCTTGTTTTGTAGCCACAAGATTCGGGCAGCTTGTAGTCATTGAGTACTCTTCTGTATACCAAAATATTCTTGAGTCAACTGTGAGGCCATTTGTCCGATGGGAACTTGGATGTAACTGAGTCATACAACAGTACAGTGATCCCAAGCACAGCAGCAATTCTCTAGAAGAATGGCTGAAGAAAACAACCCCCTCCACAACTAATAGTGCAAACCCTAGTTAGTTAATCTGTACTGTGTCCTGACATTTGTATCCCACTGAAGTTTTTTATACTGCAGGAGAGGGTTAAATGTGCATCGTTCAACACGACTATTATAATTTTTGACAGCTGGTTCTTTGTTTACCAAGCAGATAGCTGAAATCCGCGAATGCTTGAGACCCCCTCTGAAAACGCTTATAAATGCCTATTCTAACAGTTCAAAACCAAATATATCTTAAACTATCATTCTAAACACTTAAATATAATTTCAAAGTCATCTTACAACATTACCCTTAAAAATATACATCTTACAGCTATGCACGAACACTCCTATAATGGTGGAAGCTAACCTGAAAACCTTTAGGAGTTGACTGTGGTCCTGCTTCTTCTTCTTTGGCAGAAAGCCTTAGAAATCTGCTTCCTGTACATCGCTGTTGAAAACTGCTGGTATAATTTTCATGGCTTCTTGAAGACGATGTAAAAATTGGCGAAGAGACAAATTTTCCGTGAATAATTTGGAGTTACGTTCCACAGAAAAAATTGAATAGGCAAATCCGCAAATACCTAACCATGAACAGGCGGGCCTTGGCCATATATGACGTATTATTTGTCAACACTTCACCAAAGCTGGACTTCTAGGACTAGAGTTACTTTAACTAAAGGCTTAAAATTTACTTATTTAATTTTAGAAGTTAAAAATTACCCTTTGGAATACTGATATGAACCCCTTATCCATTATGATAATCTGCTTTTGCTTTGCCTTCATATTAATGTCAGCCTTAATCTGCACTCACTAACCTCTATTACATTTTGTGCACGTATTTTTCTCACAAATCCTTCATTTGAGATTTGATAATTGTGGGAGTGAGGAAACGCCACTCTTCCCTGTGATCCGCAGGCTGCAACCTGACATTTAATTCCATTTGTGATTAAATTAGGGAAGCTGAACACTGTGATATGACAGCTTGCCACTTTTCAGAACAAATTATATGAAACCCACAAAGAATTGAAGATATTAAATGTCTGGCATTTAAAACCTTTGGACAGTTTTCTAGCAACATGTATCTGCTATTTTAGGCATGACACTAATTGAGACCTATTTTATTTTTAAAATGTAAAACTGCAAAAGTTCAAATTGGACTAAATTATTGTGTAGGGATGTTGTGCCCATTGCAACAAGATTAGAAAACTGTTGATAACTAATCTTCACAAATGTTATGCTGCTGTCGATGCAGTTTAGAGGATATACACTCTATCGGTGAAAGTGATAACTTGATGGAGTTTGTGACTAAACAACGGTGTGTCATGCAGAACTGAAGTTTGTGAGCAGGGATGATAATGAATCAGAAAAAGTTACGCAAGAAATCACTCTGCTGTTCTTATCATGTTTTCTGTCATTGTCTTCTGTAGTTCGGTAAAATTTTGTAAATATTTCCATTAAAGATGTTCCTTCAGTGATTTGAACACTGTGCCTCCATCAAGGCAGATTTGATGGCAAGAATGCTCAATATTATACAATACAATCTAAAAATGGATGCTGTTTACAACAGTTTCTTCCACATTGGTAAAATGTCATGTCCTTTGCTCACTTACCCTAATATGCTTTTGTTTACTCTTTTTTTTTCTTTAGATCAAAAGTGGTAAGACAGAGAAGGAGTGTCAGCAGCTTCTCCTGAAAAGCCTGCAGTATCTGGAGCGCTACATTTACCTCATCCTCTTCAACACATACCTGCATCTAGAGAAGAAGGACTCGTGGCAGCGCTCTTTCACACTTTGGATGGAACAGGTACAAGATTTCTGCCCTGCTTTTACCGTCTCCTCGTCTATACATAAGCATTTTATATACATGAGATTGGATTCGTTTTAGGTCCATCAATGGATTAAAAGGTTTGGTGAGTGAGATGCAAGGAAAAAAAGATTTGTTTGTTTCATGGTTTCCTTCATTCAACAATCAACTGCATTTAAAAACAGTCAGAATATCAGAAGCATTAGTTTGTGAATCTGCTAATGCTAATATCCCACTAAGGAAAACAGTGGTTAGAGCACGATTAATATTGTTCTAACAGAGAACCAGTGACCTTGCGATCTTGTCATTTTTGACATCATTGCTTTGAAGACAGGGACCACTTACAGTCAGTCAGTTGTTGTCTTCCCAGCAAATTTTGTGCGTCAAGATGGGGATAAAACCATAGCAGACTGATAGCAATCTATTTGTGATAATATAGGTGCAAACTGACTCAGATTGACTGCATTTTGTTGGCAATATGTCTGCGTTTATAAATAAATGGCAGTCATTTGGAAGACTTCTCCAATCTTTGTGAGCGTAATTGCAGTCGGACTGCAGTTTTTTGGAGAGAGGTTGGCTCCTACCAAGTGACTTGTGAAATCGCCTAATGATTGAAAGTGGTCACTCAGAGGCTATGGATGCTGCATGCGTACCCCTCTTGGCAACCAGCTTTCCCAGAAACTACCTGAAATCAATTACTGAATGCAAAAAAAAAAAAGTCAATTTGATGACGAGTCAACCACTAATTTTTCCTAGTCACAAGGAGATTACCATTCTGTTCTTAGTCTAGTATAATTGAGCCATTACTGTATTAGTCTGGCAGTGCCTTCAAACATGCAGGTTTTCAAGTCTAATATGCACCTTAGCATTGTTGGTATATAACGCAGTAACATGCAAATGACATTTATCATTAGCCTAATATAGAAAAAGCAGGAAACAGGAAATCAGTAACAGATGTTTTTTTCTGCATGCTCCATTTTTGCACATTGTAAGCTTGTTACCACAGATTCATAATAGTTTTCCTCCAGGAATTTACAAGCTGGTTCTGATTCCTTTGAGGCCTGATTCTTGACACACTCAACCTCATATTGTCTCAGCTCTGTGCTTTTGTTGTCACATTAATCGTTTAGCCAGCTGTGCCTCTACAGTAAAAGTCGAGAATTTATGTGCATTCCAAGCAAACGAGTAGTCTGTAAGTGTTACACAAAACACACACACAGCAATTAAAATTTATTTTGCAATATGTTAAAATCACATAACAGGAAAAGCAAAAACGGACTAAGCAATTTTACTGTGATCAGCCCACGGGTGGAGGATTTTAAATATAAAGGAACATTGTGTTTAATTTATAATTTTCCTGCATTCGGTTTTAATTAAAGATGTTAGATGTCTTGTTTTTTGCCCGCCTTTTCACTAAGCTCTTCAAAAACCTGCAGCCTCCTTCCACGGAGCAGGCATCATTGTCAACGTCACAATATGTTGTGTCCTCAGGCTAAATCATGAAAGTTTAATGTCTAGAATCACCGTGTCAGAATGAAGTCGCTAAAACTTATGATCAAAAGCAATCAAACAAGCCTTGGTCATGTTTGGACATGATATGTTCGACATTGAGCTCAAAGGCTATTTCCCATTCTTCTTCATGAGGAGACAGTCTGGAGGTGGGCCCTGGAATGTTTAAAAATTGCTGAATGAAAATCTCTTCCTTCTTTGTCCTTCTTGGGGTGGATTAGACTCAAAGGAAAAACTGAGAATTCCAAAATAGACTGGAACAATCGTTGTGAAAACAATTGTCACAGAAATATGCGCGATCAATCGGGGCATATTCTTCCTGTTATGAATAGCAAATATATGTGGTGCATCAGGGTGACTCTAATGGCCCAGTTATGCCATGAGAAAATAGAGGCATACACACTAGGGATATGGAGATACTTCTGCAAAGCTGGCAACGGACACATTAATGCCATTAAAATATCATATAAAAATGATGTTTCTGTATTTTGATGTATAGCTAACCCTGTTGGTAATCGTTGATATTCCAAAAATACCTTCCAAAGTACCTGTTGAGTTGGAAAAATAATAAAAAAAACAATCATTTTGTGCTATTACTTTAAATGTCTACCATACTGAGGAAAATGCACCCTTCAGTTTATTGTATGTCCCAAAGAGCATTTTTCAGATTACAAAAAAGGGAAAAAAAATATGAAGGCTTTCAGTTATTTTTTTAATTAAACTTTACCTTGCAGTGAGATTTGAGGCATTTTGTTTACTATTTAACAGAGAGTCCTCTGGAAGGTTTTCTTTAAATTCATTCTGAAGGGGCATTCACACATGTAGCAGTGTAGTGTGTAGCTACTGCGGGTCCCAATCCTGGATTAATGGGGAGGGTTGCATCAGGAAAGACATCCCATCTAAATTCTCCAGGTGAAGGAGGACACACTGAAGGTTGGTGTCACAAAAGTGAGTGCTAGGGATAACATAACTTGATCTGCTGTGGCGACCCCAAATGGGACCAGCTGACAGAAGAAGATCTTTTTTTAAGGATTTTTCTGTGCAGAGTTTGGATGTTTCACCGTGGCTTGTGGTTCTCTTTGGGTACTAGGGCTTCCTCCGCAGTCTGAAGACTGTCAGATGTATGAATGCGATGTTATTTTTTTTTTTTTTTTTTTTTTTGCCTGTCCCGTTTGGCTCTTTTGCCATCAGAATTGTTGTCTAAAGGCAAAGAAAGATGCCCAACGGATTTATTTTACCAAATTGACCATCCCAGCCTTGCCGTAATGGTCCATTTGATTCACCTTTTATTGTTTATTTTATTTTCACTTACTGAATATGGGACAGACTTGACTGGGGGAAAGAAGGGGAGAAAGAAAGAGGGAAAGAGAAACAGCTGAGAAGAGGGACGGGGGAGAAGGGCAAAAACCAAAAACCAACAGAATGAGCAGAAAGAAAAAAAAAGAAGAAAAAAAAAATGCATATATCAATCACCTGGATCACCTGCTGAGAAAGAAAAAAGAAAACTAGCAGAAGAGAACAAGAGTAATAGAATAAACAGCATCACAATGATATATGGGAATATGACAGTAAATACTAAATATTAAACATTATTGTGCAGCACATAAGATCAACAGAACACAGTGTGCTTTGAGGTAGGAGCCAAAAAGGGTGTAGTTTGTGGGTGTGATCACCCGTGTGTACACCTGTGAGCATGGACGCGCTTGTTTTTTTTTTTAAAAGGTTCCTTCATGTAATGATCTGCTAGAGGGTGTGGGGGGGCCACAGCCCCGTCCTCCAGGGCATGAAGCAGGTATGGAGGAGATCAAAACTCCAGACATCCAGAGGCCCCCAGAACACAAGAGACCAAGGAAGACCAACAGAGGGGCAGCCGCGCCACTGTCCCAGAAAGAGCTGAGGAGAGTCCCAGATGAGGGCTCACTCAGCAGCCGCGGAGCAGAAGCCAGGGGGAGTTGCAGTGACGCGCCCGTGAGCTCCGCCGGCAGCCAGCCGTGCCTGAGTGACCGAGCCCCAGGCCGAGAGGCCGGGGGCACCCCACCTCCGAAGTGGCCCGAGCGAGCCCCAGGCTCCAGGCCCCGATAAGCGGCCGCCAAGGAGTGAGCCGGTGTGTACCTGGACGCCCATCCCCGGACACAAAGAACCACCAACGCACCGATGTCTGAGGGAGTCCGCCACTGGCAGGGGAAGTGGTGGTAGGGGGAGATAGGCCTCCATACCTTGGAGGGCCTAAGATGTCCCCAGAGAGGTGGCGCCTGACACCCAACCTGACATATAGACACAGACATACAGGCACACACATATACAAACATCCATTCCCACCCTCATGCTCTCATATGCACTTACTCCACACTCAACCAACGTGGAGACAGACATAAAGAGACGCTGTACACACGATCACACTCCCCAAGCGTACTCTAAGCCCCGGGTCTAGGTACCCTTGCCCCTGGAGGGGGGGAACTGCACCCAGACCCAGGTGGTGTTACCCTTTTCCCTGCGGTGGGGGGAGGCAGACCGCCCCGACTCCGCAGCAGCAGGGAGGCCCCACACTCCAGACCGCAGTCGGACGGCCAACTCCTCCTCCTAGCCCCCCCGCTCCAGCAGGTCGCAGAGAATGGGGGTGAGAGAAGACTCCAAACCTCCCTCCACCCGCTCATTGTAGTGTTGATGCATGTGTGTTCTAAGGTGCATTTAAAACCCAGGAGGGCTTGGAGCTACCTGCCAGAGAGCAGCAGGTAAGCGCATAGTCCCTCCTGCTGGCCCTCAATGTCTACGTGTATTTAACATTGAGAGGTGGGCAATGACGCCAGGGGTGAGGTGTACACCCTGATGGTACTTTGGATTCCGTGTATCGTGCCCACCCCCAAGATCCTATATGTATGTGTAATGAGAGTGTGAGTAATGTGAATGTCTAAGTTGTGGGATAAAATTGAGGCATGCGATGTTGAATGGTCATCTGTATCTCTGTGTTGGCTCTATGATAGACTGGTGACCTGTCCAGGGTTTACCCCACATTGCTATACATGACAGCGGTTATAGGCTCCTGCCCTCCTGCAACCCTCAACTGGATAAGCGATGAATGGGTTGTATTTTTATTGTCTTTTAACACCCCACTGACTTACAGTGGCAGCTTGTCCACAGAGACTGTGAAGTCAAAAATAGTTGGGATGAGTTCCATGCAGATAATAAATGTTCTTATAAATTAATTTCAGATTAATAAAAGGATAACCCAGCGTCATCAGGATTTCTATTAAATTGACTTTTTGTCATAATTTATAACGTGGTTCAGTTTGTTAAAACACAACCTTAAAACCTAAGTGATAAGATGGCTGTGGGCCTGCCTGAGCAGAAAACCAAAAATGACTGAGCACATCTATTTAGATGAGCCAGTACAGTAAACTGTCACCTCTATGGGCAGTGGCCAGGTCTAGAAGGAAACAAGATAGGTATATCACAGCCATTTTTCAACTACACCTCTGCCATCAAATGAGCCACAGACTTTTGTTGAGGTCTGTCTGCTTTCACTAGAACATTCAAACCCCCTTTTTGACATTCTAAAATGTAAAGCATTGTCAAGATATAAAGATCAGATAAAATGAAAATTTGCGGGGCTGCATCAACAATGTAAATTTAGTACAATATATGTACTTGTTTTTCTTGTACATTTAAAAAGACTACACATAGCTCCAGTATCTCCAAGATAATGTGAAAATCCTGGAGTACATGAAATCTCATGCTATAATGATTGATTTGTGTTGCGGAAAATAGTCATTTTTCAAAAAGACAGGCACTTTACGTACTGGGAACAGAGGAAAATATAAATAAAAGCCTGATAGTTCCACAGGGTTCTGTGCTACGACCAGTTCTATTTATATTATACACGCTTCATTAGGCACTTTTATTAGAAGGCATAGCATACATTTTCATTGCATAGCATACATCATTCATGCCGATGATACCCAGCTTTATCCAGCTGTGGAGTCATGTAACACACCAATTAGTTTAACTACAGGATGGTCTTAAAGACATAAAGACCTAGATGATCTCTAATTTCTTGCCTCTAAATTAGGATAAAACCGAGGTTACTCCCTGAGCCTGGTTCTACCAGAGGTTTCTTCCTGTTAAAAGGGAGTTTTACCTTCACACTGTGACCAAGTGGTTACTCGGCAGGGGTCGTCTGATTGTTGGTGTTTTCCTCTGTATTATTGTAAAGTCTTTACCTTACCAAATAAACCTTGACGTGACTGTTGTTGTGATCAAATTGAATTGAATTGTCACTGATATGAACAAATGGCACTTTTTCAGTTTTTATTATTTAATCCGTTTTAGATGTATTTTACTTTGTGTTGTTAACAGAAAGTGAGATTCTGTAATCACAAGTGAAAAACTACAGACTTGTGGCACGTTATTGATAATTAGCTGATAATTTGTTTGTTGCTAACTCATATCAGTGCTACATACAGTGCAGTGTTAATATGCGGATCACTCCACTGACACTCATCTTAAAGAAAGTTCTCTTTGCTGCTGCGCTTTTGGGAGCTGCTACTTCACATAAATCGAGTTTCCCTGATGACCAGAACTGACAGCATAATCAATGTGACAGTTCCTTTGCTTCATGTTAACAAATTACGCCAAACGGTGGATGATTTCTCTGCATTTTCAGCACTGACATACTCAGAAACTTTTTTGCATGTTTTTTCTTAGCCTTTCTCATTCTCCTACTTACATTTTATATGTATATTTACAGAAGCTGTGAGAAAGTATTATAATATGCAGATGTGGGATAACATTTGACAATGACTGTCGCAGCACCAGACATAGTTTGAGTGACAGATGATATCTGGGAAGTGCAAGTATATCATTAAAATGAATGATGTCACTCCTTTATCACCCCATACATACAAAAGGCAGATATTGATTTAAACCTGTCAGACTCGGGCCTGAGCAGCATTTGGTATTAAGGTGGGAATTAGATGTCATCTTAAAGAGATCTTGAAGGACTTGAAGGCTTGAAGATATTGCAGTGATGTCAGCTACAGCTGTGACGGTAGTGACAAAGACATTCAAACATCCAAATATCTCAGTTTTTTCCTTTATCCTCTTTTTAAAGAATTATCTCAAAATATCAGTATTTCTGTCACCACCATCAGTATTGTGATGTGTTTACTAGCCTACTTGGAGCACAATCTGGCAGTAGCCCAGCCAATCGGCCCCAACCAACCTCGGGGCATAATCGTTAGCCTATCACCAGTGACCGTGGCAGGACCGTTAATGACAAACTGCAGTGCCACAGGCAGCAGTCGGGGGGTCATCACTATCGCTGGTCACGCTTTTGAAGCCATGGTTACACAACCTGTCAGCTCAGAGTGGTACATTCTGTCCTGCATCCTACATTGGCTGTATGTACGTGGGTATGTGTGTGGACTAATTTGATCTCTACAGCCACTAAAAGCAAGAGCACAGTGTTCCCAGTCATTCAGGGTAGCATCCTTTGCTTTTTATATATTTAATATATTTTGCCCTTTTGCTTTTGTCATAACTATATGTTCTGAAGATGAGGATGCTTTCACAATATAATATTACAACTACCCACTATTTCCACAGTTACACTTGTAGGCAGATTTTTCAAGGTACTTGGCAGAGAATTTATTCTGAGCTAGACTATTTCAGAGTTTTCTGTGACTTCATGTTAATCCAGACCGGCTCGATGATATTGAGATATAGGCATAACATTTGGTGCAGGACTCCATGTTCTTCTTCTAGCTAAAGATAGTTCTTTGTGACTCTCTGTGTCAGGATTTTCGGGTTTATTGTGATGCTGCTAAAGAAATTTGGGAGCGATCTGATGCCTCCGTGACATTTATGCATTGTGTGATGGATAAAAAACATAAACGTGCATATTTGTCAAAGTTTTTAAACAGATGTTGCTCACTGGAGAAGAGCCAGAGGTTAAATTGGCACATTGGGACAAATACTGTACTTCATTGGGCAATGGCCATGGCAGCGTATTGAGATGAGAGTGAAAACTTCAGATTAGATTTTGAAATTGAAATCTATGTTTGCTAATCAAAAGTGCGGGCCTTTACACAATAGCTCGACTTGTGTACAGTGCATACCGCAGATGCCTGCAGAAGTAGTACCCTATCAGTCACTCCAGCTGTTTTGATGTGTGGCACAGAGGCCTCCCTGTCCCCCCCTGCACCGGGCTGGTATGTGCAGCCTTTGAGATAGCCGGCTGTGGGAAAGACCTCCTCGCTGCCCTGCCCCCCACCGCTCCACAGCACCATTTGTGAGCTCTTCAATGAAACATGAAAGATATCTCACCAGCAGCTCTGCTTGCTGTCACCCAGGAAGCTTGTCGCCACACGCCAACAACTTCAAGGCCACTTTACAAACAGAGAGCACCAGAGGGAGGCATGATGCTACAGTTTAGCCTCAAATAACAAATCTGATTTAAATTGTTTGACTTTGAGTTTTTTTGTTTTGTTTTTGTACAGTGTGGAGGGGAACTTAATTTAGTTTTGTTACAGTAATGTCCCAGGAATCCATGAGAACGTTAAAGTTGTTCATTTTATTTATAGTTATAAAAGTCACTAAAAGTAAGAAGAGTTACTGTAATCCTCAAAATGATTTTTGTGTGGTAGCAAGTAGGGCTGCCACGATTTGTCGACTAGTCACGATTACGTCGACTATCAAAATCGTCGACGACTAATTTAATAGTCGACGTGTCGTTTGAAGCTTTGTAAGATCGCAAAAGACGCAGGAATAATAGCAGGATTTAAGAGTGTAATAACGGACTGAAACAGAAGATGGCAGCACAGCATGTACAAGGATGCCAGCTGCCGTTAAACCCCGAAGAAGAAGAAGCAGCTGTGTCCCAGAATTCATAGCGCAGCCCAGCTTAGTTTCCAACAATGGCGGTAGCTAGTTAGTTTTAATATTACTCTTATTATTCTTTCTGGGTCACAAAATAAACGTTTAACATATTTTCAGGCGAGAATGTAGCTGTGTAAACCTCAAATATCGGCTCAGTTTATCAGGACACCACATATTTTCAAAAGCGCTCCGACGTTTTCGGAGACGTCTGTTACCCACTAGCTCGATAGCTAGCCGGGGGCTAGGTCACTAGCGCCGTGAGAACACCGGACTCCCGGCAAATTGTTTTCAAACCCACCGCCGTCTTTCGCGACTCAGGTTAAATATATATGAGTCACTTAGATAAATTAAAAATGTTGTTGTTTGGCTTTTTTTTTTTTTTTTTTTTTGGTATTTTATTTGTTCCTGAGTAAATCGGTTTGGCTGAGATTAAAGTTATAGTTTTTACACAGCTGAATAAACGTCAAGCAGACAGCTGATTATCAGAAGTGTGAGATGCTGGAGAATATACTCCGGTGTCCTGTTATATTTTAGATAGCAAGGAGTTTATTAAACTTTACCGAAACAATCTGCAAATTTCATTAAAATTGAATAAACTATCATCTTGTCTTTATTTTTAGTTAGCACCTTAAAAGCTTAAAGCTGTAAGCTAATGATAGTTATATAAGAGCAGATGCTGCTGGTGCAATAAGCTGTAGTTTTACGTCCAATGGATGATGATCTGATTAGTCGACTAATCGCATAAATAATCGGTGACTAGTCGACTATCAAAATAATCGTTTGTGGCAGCCCTAGTAGCAAGTTGTCAGGGTATCACAACTTGTTTTCAAGCACTTTTGTGTCCAGGTGTACAGAGACTGAAAAGGATGTGATGAAAAGAAAACCGTCACAATGTCAGTGTGCAATGTTTTCTGAGATTGAAGAAGATAAATATTACATCTGGAATATCTGGAATTACTTATTGCAGAAGGGGATCGCTATTGTTTCACACTTGCATCTATTTCTTTAATTGCTATGACATAGACACTGTTATATGACCTCAGCTTTCAGTGACCTCCAGCCCTCTGCATTGCTTAATGTTGGTGGTGTGGGCAGGGAATGGTGTGAGCAGTACAAAAGGAAGAAAAAGTGCAGCAACACAGCCTTGATTTCCCCCTTTCCCTTGTTCTCCAGTGATCGTACATCAAGCGCTTCATTCATTCAATCTGCCGTCCTTCAGCATAATTAACAAGATGCCAAATTTGATTTCAGGGCAGTACTACTTCATTTTTCTTTTATCTTGCCACACTAGATTCTACGTTGACTTGTCGTCCTGTCTTTGGGTACAAAGTTACTTTACATTACAAATTATTTGTAATATTTGTATATAGTAATATTAATGAGCCTGACTGTTTTTTGGAGATGGTAAACTAAGCATCCCTACACTTGCTTAACTCCTTAGCCAAAAAACATAACTTCTTCAAGGTACTGGGTCTACCCTGATTTACTTTTTCAGTGACTACCCACATCTTGTGGCTATAGATGATGATAGGAACGTGGTCATGTATTAACCTCTTCAGATTAGAGAGTCAGTTTTAAAAGTACCGAGTGTGTCAGAATCGGACTTTATTAAAGCGGTGCTTAGCACTGTTTCCTCACAGCAAGAGGGCCCTGGGCTCAAGTATAGTCTGGGGTCTTTTTCGGTTTAGGTTCCATGTCTGTGTTCCACATGTCTGGGGGTTCTTTCCTGGTACTCTGGCTTTCTCCCACATTCTTAGCAACACACATGGCGTTTGGTTAATTGGTGATTCTATATCTACTGTAGGTGTGAATAGTTGTCTGTCTTTATGTGTGAGTACTGTGAAAGTTTAAAGCCTGTCCAGGGTGTACCCCTCCTCTTGCCCCATGACAGCTGGGATAAGCCTCGCCCTCCCCCACAACCCTGCACTGGATAAGCAGAAGAAAACAGACAGATGGATTTTGCTGTAAGAGTTTTGTAAGTGGATTCTTTTTTGTTTGCCACATTGAAATTCCTTCTGCTGCAACAGCTGAATTAGTCTGACTGCAGCTGGCATCCACTGTGAAGTCACACGCTTTACTGGATTTATCTTTTTTTTGTAAAACAAGAGAATAATGAAGAAAACTGGATCAACACCAACAGCTTTGACTCCACAAAGACCGTATGCAGTCACTGTCATCCCCCTGATATGCTCTTTTGGGCCTCCCTAAGTTGACGTTTTGTATTTTCTGATGTTTCATACATTACTTATTTAGACAGGCAGGCTCTGGGGTGGATGAGTCAGGCTATGCATGTTAACAGCACAAATCCAGAGATTCATGTGGGCGTCAAATCGACTGACTAATGGTTCCGCTGCACTAAGTCAGTTTCTCCTATCAAAATACTCGTGCAGCTTTTGAACTGTTAGCTGTCCACGAACTCATAGCACACAAACATTAGAGGTACATGACTGCATGAGCTAGTTATTAAAAAGCTGTATTAAGACGGGACAATAGAGGCTACGTGATCACTCATTTCCAACTTAAAGAACCAAGCCAGTGCCGACTGCACAAAAGCAGAAGTTATGTGATATGTATTTAAGGTTTGAATTTTGCATTGTAAGCAAGTAGATAATCCAGACCACACTTTGTGGTGCACGTGTTTATTTCTGCACAAAGCTGGCCGGCTAAGCTGTAATCACTGTTAGTGAAAGGGATATCTTGATACTATTATTCCTCTTCATTGTTCCCATATGTCTTCTTCAGCATTTACCTGACAGCCTACTTTTAAAAGGGTTTCCAGCAGCACGTACGTACAGGATTCCCTCGTAGCCCTGAGAATATGACCACAATTATATTGCTCATTTTTGTTTAGTATGCAAATTTGCTCCCTCAAACACTGTCCTTATTTACCCTGATGTTCAAAAAGTTTCTCTCTCTCTCTACTCCAAAATTTGCAGCTTCCTTGACTGCCTCAGGAGAAAAAGGGAGAGGTTAAATTGGCAATGCGTTTTAGGCCACGTTACTTCCACTGAGTCATTCCCTGGATGTCCTTTAGGGCTATATAGACCAGATTTAGGTTCAGCTGAGTCCTGTATCGATTTCAGTCTCAGCCTGCATAATGGAAGAGATGACTCTGAATGCTTTTGTGCCTTTCAAGGAATCCAGCACAATTTTTCTTTATTACTATTTTTTTTTTTTACATGTGGGAATTGAACTTCACAGTCCAGTGCATTGCACTGAGGCTTCTCCTTCAAAGTAAAATGGGCAAACTGGGGCACTCGTCATAGGGCAGTTAAAGGCTTTTGCAGGGAAGTCGGCTTTGACTGGGTTTTGTTTTTATTTGTTTATGTTGCTTACCTTTATGGCCAGATGTTTCTGGTTGTCTTTGGTGTTTCCCATCAGTCGTAGCAGACCGTGAGTCAGTATGACCTACTGCTTAACACCGAACTCTCAGGAGGCAGATATGTTCTCATTCATTCAGGAAAGATTCAGACAAAGTCCACTGAGCATATACTCTTCCCGTGGTGCTGTTCCATTACAGCAGGGATTTGGGTACTTATAAGTGAGGTAATTGGTGTAAATTAAGTAAAGCATTGCACTCAATTAGGCTCACATAAATATTGGACTGCTTTTGCTGTTGACTTCATTCACACAAACACTGTTGGTGGTGACCTGACATGCGAGTTATTGGCTTTAAAAATTTCAAGAAAATCTCCCGCTAACGGACTCTGAAAAAACACCTAGTGCAAACTTCCATTATTTCTGTGAGTTTTAAGCATGGCTGCTATTTATAGAGCCCTACCTGGAAGCCTTGTTCTGACCACTTGCATGTGAACTGTGCAATTTCATGAGTTCAGGAAGAAAATATTGACTTTGTGTCAAACTTACCAGAGCTTCATTTCGTGACTCATTTTGTAATGAGTTACAAACGAAACACGTAATACATAGCACTTCAAGCGTGGAGGAAGAACATCATTTTCTTTCTTTCTTTCTTTTTTTTGGATAGGGCTGAGATTCTGTGAATTCGTCACTCAAAGTCAGATTTTTACCGTGATGTTAACTGTAATGCCCTGAGGGAGCGTGTCCTTTAGAAACCATGTGAAATGTGGTGTGTGCCTTTGGGCCATTGTGCTTCAGCAGACCGAGGAGGCAGGAGTGTTTGTTTTTTTTGTGACATCTAGACAATCTTTTTATGCCACCACCTTTACTGCCCAGATTGGGCTCTCTGTGACTTTGTCCTCTTACCCCAAAATGAAATTCAAGTTGGCAGTGGGGTCACGCTTTTGCAAAGGAAATGAGACCACAAGTGTTCATATTATCTAAAAATGGCCTTGAAAGAGGTAAAGTTTTTGATTTTTATGATTGTGGAAACTTTGAGATGACTGATGTGGACAGAAAGCATAAGGGGTGACTCACTGTTGTTATGATGATTTGAAAAATCGCCCTATTCTTTGAGCCACCATCACTGCTTCAGCCTGACTAGAACATGCGTGGGCATACTCAGGTCTACAGGTACAAATGCTACTTGCACTTATTAAAAAAATAAATACAAGCTATTTATATTGACTTCAATAGCAATTCTTTTTTTTATTTTTTATTTTTTACAAACTATTTGAAGTTTAATGCAATAAATGTGGGGCTAATTAACTATATCCGAGGAAGACTCTTAAATGAATAACTAGTTGTACTCAGTGCCACATGCAATTTTGTATATATTTACATTTTTATATTAAGCTTAAAGTAATTAAAATGATTTACATTTTAAACATCTGGAAGCTCGTTTTGGCTGCTCACTTATTTGCATGGGGTTGCCAAATGAGATGATCTGAGTATTTGAGACTGAAGAGGATGGATGATATGTTATAATATAACTCTTAAAAAGTCAATTCTGCTTCTCTAAAAGGGTACTTTCGTTACTTTCAGTAGTATTGTAACTGTAAAAAATGCTGGAATTAAAGGAGCAGAGCCTGCTATGTTCTGGGAAAAATGCTTGTTCCTACATTTCCCACAATCCAAAGTCAGTAATTCTCAATAATTTCATTAAACGCTTTATTTCCTAGTAAAAGTCCTTGATGACCTTGATGTCATCGTAATGTCATCAGGATTTTTTAAAGCTCCCTCCAGAACCAATGAGGACACTATTCAGCTGATTTTACAGGCTGATTTGGTTTCCGCTTAATTTTTTTTTTTATTGCTCTGATTATGCCTGAAAATAAGTACGGTCTTAATATTTTTACCCAAGTGACACAACCGAATTCTTTTTCAGCCACTTCTCCAAACCCGGAGTTGAGCCCTGGTCTTTCATTATAACAGCTGCGCATCTAGCAGCCATCAGAAACCATGCTGAAAAAGTGGAAGTCCATGTGTTTGTGTGGTCACAAAGGACAAGAAGAGAAAAAAAAATCTTGGCACGCCATATCGCCTGTTCATTAATATTTTGTGCGTTTCTGTGGTAGGTGGCTGCCAGAGCCGGAGTTTATGACATCCTCAACCAGCTGGGCTTCTCTGAGTTTGAAAACCCGAGGGACACGCCACTGGCCAGGCTGCGCTGCCGCTGGCAACAGCAAAACATTCTGTCACTTCCTTTCCGCGGGGAGTTCATCTGAGAGGGGATCACTGTGAATACGCCAAAACAGTACTGTGCTTTTCAGAATAATAGACATTTCCAATAACATAGTTATGCCTTCTGTATTTACCCTTATTTTCTGTATATCTTCACAACACCTGTTGTTTAATGTTACTGCTTTTTTCCTTTTTTTCTCACTTGTGATGTTAACAGTTTTTAGCTTTAAATCTCAGCAAGATTCTGCTTCTGTATTGGAAGTTGTGCCTTTACATCAGTGAATTTATTAATGTACTAATTTGTACATGTTTAGGTTATTTTTTTTCTTAAAATCCCAGTAAAATTATGCTCACTTGCGACAGCTCTTTGAAACTTCAGCTGGAGCTAGAGTTAAATGTTGTTATGGAGGAGGAGATCAGAAAATTCTAACAATTTATGTCACTGTGCATCTGTTCCACTTTTTCAGAAGAGTCCCTATGTACATATGGAAGCTGTCAGTATTTAAATAACTGTGCTGTTGAGTTTTCCAAACGTTATTTGATAAGAGGATTTTGAGCGTTGCAAAGATGCTAAAATATGACAGCACTTATATGTTCCTCTGTTGTACCTGATTTTAGTTTTTTTGTTTTTTTACGTTTGATTATATCTGTCATGATACAGGTACTAACATTTTTATGTGTTACATTTGACTTTGAAGCGCTCTGTGGGTTTTTTTTTGTTTTTAAACTTTGTTTAAAGCTGTAAAATTACTTCTGTCATGTGATGTGATTCTGCATTCTTCCTTCTTGTCAAAACATGGTCCACATACATATTACCAATAATGCAAATCCGCCTTCCTACACAGCCTCAAGCTGCTCACCTGCAGCTTGATGCAATAGAAGTCCGCAAAGCTTTAAAGCACCTTTGATGTGTACATTTGGAGGCGTTACTTTTATACCACCTTGGCTTGGGGAGCTTAAATTTATGGATGGAAACAGCATCTGCAGATATTTGGTGTGACTTGGATTTTTTTTTTTTAAATACACTTAGTGTTTATTGATGTGGATAAATACACCATTCCATAACTGCAGCTGATGTTCATTTCTTCAGTGGAGGGAAACAGCTGCATGATTCACTGTTTAGAACAAGAGTTTAAAGTTGCATTGTCTTTCAAACATTTACATCATTGTTTTCTCTGAATGCATGACAACACCAGATCTGTAGAGTAACTTTAACCCTGCAGGATTTCTTTAAAGTCTTGACATGTTCTTTGTTTGAGCATGTTACCGCTATATTATGAATCCTGCCTTAAAACCAGAAAGATAAGCAAAAATCAAAGGATCAAAAATTATCAATCGTTCCTCCAGATACCTGTCATTCTTGTTTGTTTCAGTGTGGCATTGCATAATGAAAGTGCACCCTTCAAGTTATCAAAAACATTGCAGTGATTGAAAATGGGAAGAAATTTAAAATACACAGTTTGTGTTGGAACATCTAATACCCATCTTTGTGATTCTTGATTAAACGCACAAATGTGGAGGTTGTATACTAAGAGATCCTGATATCTTAGCTAGGCTTTTCATTTAATTGTTTTTTTTTTCTTTTTTAACAGGCGCTCTTCACAGAGTAAATGTCTTTTATTTGCTGTATGTACCAATTATTTTCTTGTTTGGAAGCTAAAATAAATATTTCAGATAGATCTAACAGAGTTTCTGCTTTTGATATCTTTTTTTTTTACGTGGAGAAAACTAAAGCTTATCCATCTGCACCAAGGATTCGGATTTTTGTGTGTAGGAGGGTTTTATGATTTTATTTTGCACACTACTGTCCTCTGTGCCTTGTTTTATTGAAGCTTCTGAAGTCTCCTGCGATGGAGCCAAATGATTGTCTTCCCTCCTCGGTTTCCTTTCTTTTTTCCGCCTTATCTCAGCATCATCTTTTGCTGCAGATACGCACCGCTGAGAACCCTCTCGTATATCCGCGAGGCCTCTTTGTTTTGTGTCGGTGCCAACCTCGGAGAGCAGGACAGGTTATGAGCATCGAGCAGCGTACATTTACCCAAAACAGATGATTCATTGTTGGGCTGAAATCTTAACATATTCCATACACAGTAATAAAGAGCTTAGGCAGATCAAAAGACTAATCTGAGTTGCGTTTTGATGTGGACAGGTAAGGTCTTAATTAAAAAAATATGGTCAGTCTTTCAACAATGGAGGCCTGTGTGAGGATTAAAAGCCACCAGCCGGCACATCAGTGAAGCACACTTGGCTTCGCTGGCCTGCTTTGAAAGTCTGATATCCCAGATCACTTCCCGTCTTGTAAGTGCATAGCAGGCTTATCTTCGGGACTACGGAAGTTGTTAGGACTTTATCACACCACAGCCTATCCTGAATTATTGTAAATGGAAACAAAGTGAGCCAGATTGAAAGGCTTCCTGTAGAGTTTGAGACTTTATGAGCTAATTCATCCCTCTTAGTGAGAGGGTTGGCAGGCCCTGAGGCACAGATAAATTCACCATAACACTTATTGTACACTGTTACTCTTTACCAATGGAGAAAAATTGGCAGATATGGAGAAGGTCTATTCAGTTGCAGCATGTGGCCAACTGGACTCCAGGTCAAGATAAGCCCAGGACATGAGGACCATGCTTGGATGATATAGCGGCCCCTCGCCTTTGAAATTCTTTCCAAACTCATTGAGATACTCCCCAATGTGAAACTCAAGCTAGTGGTTCTGAAGGATCCAGAAATTGCAGCAGACAAAGAGTGGCATTCAGAGGTGAGCAGCAAGAGGGGATGTAATGAACTTCATGTGAAAAGCTTCCCCCTGCAGATGAGAGAGCTGCTGAGGACAGGAGGCATCATGCCGGTGTAAGGGGTTCATGGGTGCATTGCCATCCTCTTTGATTGTTCTTGTGTGTATAAAGGCCGCCTTAAAAAACACCTCGGGAACTCAAGTCTCAAACCTCTCAGGGATTTGATCAATATTAATAAGATTGTTAAGACCTTGCTCTTAAATCTTCTCTGGCAAATACGTGTCTGGGCCTTCATTTACCGTGAGCAATAATACACAATCCCTGTTAGGTTATTACACACACTACTGATCCAGGTAAAGTATCAACTGGCATGATAAAAAGTACTGATTGGATTGATAGTGAGCTTTTAAATGCTTATTCCTATTCCCATTTGATCTTTTGGGATACATCCCCATGACTAAGGCTTTCTTATTTAGAGGCAAGGGTTCAAAGCATGGGTGATTTGTTGAATTGTTGAATGAGTTTAAGCAGACTACATGGAAATAAAAGTAATATAGTGGAGCCACTGGTAACACTCGTTATAGTAAGTCTCCATTAGGTTGCAGGGCATTCAGACGTAACCAAGATGACCTGCTGAAGTTCAAACTGAGCATCAGAAAAGGGAAGAAAGGTTATTAAAGTGACTTTGAGCATGGTATGGTTATTGGTGTCAGACAGGCTTGTGTGAATCTACTGGGATTTCCCACACAGCGAGCGTTTATAGAGAATTGTCTGGAAAGGAGAAAATAGCAAACGAGCATCGTTTTTTTGGGGTGAAAATGCTTTATTGATGCTAGAGATCAGAGGGGAATGGTCAGACTGCTTCTAGCTAATAGTAAGACAACAAGTACCCCTGAATGAGGCATGTAGAAGATCGTCTCTGAATGCATGTTGAACCCTGTAGTAGATGGGCTACAAGAGCAGAAGACCATACTCGGCACTACTTCTGTCAGCTAGGAACAGGAAACTACGTTAAGGCTACAATTTGCACCAGCTCTCCAAAAGTGGACAATAGACGTTTCGAAAGTTTTGCCAGGTTAGATGAGCCTCCGTTTCTGCTGTAAAATCCAGATGGTAGACTCAGAATATAGCGTTAATAACATGAACATTTGGATCCATCCTGCCTTGAATCAATAGTTGAGGCTACTGCTAGCAGTGCGATGCTGTGTGGGGATATTTTACAGTGCAAAAGTATTCGGCCCCCTTGAACTTTTCCACATTTTGTCACATTACAGCCGCAAACATAAATCAATTTTGGAATTCCACATGAAAGACCAATACAAAGTGGTGTACACGTGAGAAGTGGAACAAAAATCATACATGATTCCAAATGGTTTTTACAAATAAATAACTGAAAAGTGGGGTGTGCTTAATTATTCAGCCCCCTTTGGTCTGAGTGCAGTCAGTTGCCCATAGACATTGCCTGATGAGTGCTAATGACTGAATAGAGTGCACCTGTGTGTAATCTAATGTCAGTACAAATACAGCTGCTCTGTGACAGCCTCAGAGGTTGTCTAAGAGAATATTGGGAGCAACAACACCATGAAGTCCAAAGAACACACCACACAGGTCAGGGATAAAGTTATTGAGAAATTTATAGCAGGCTTAGGCTACGAAAAGATTTCCCAAGCCTTGAATATCCCACGGAGCACTGTTCAAGTGATCATTCAGAAATGGAAGGAGTATGGCACAACTGTAAACCTACCAAGACAAGGCCGTCCACCTAAACTCACAGGCCGAACAAGGAGAGCGCTGATCAGAAATGCAGCCAAGAGGCCCATGGTGACTCTGGACGAGCTGCAGAGATCTACAGCTCAGGTGGGGGAATCTGTCCATAGGACAACTATTAGTCGGGCACTGCACAAAGTTGGCCTTTATGGAAGAGAGGCAAGAAGAAAGCCATTGTTAACAGAAAACCATAAGAAGTCCCGTTTGCAGTTTGCCACAAGCCATGTGAGGGACACAGCAAACATGTGGAAGAAGGTGCTCTGGTCAGATGAGACCAAAATGGAACTTTTTGGCCAAAATGCAAAACGCTATGTGTGGCGAAAAACTAACACTGCACATCACTCTGAACACACCATCCCCACTGTCAAATATGGTGGTGGCAGCATCATGCTCTGGGGGTGCTTCTCTTCAGCAGGGACAGGGAAGCTGGTCAGAGTTGATGGGAAGATGGATGGAGCCAAATACAGGGCAATCCTGGAAGAAAACCTCTTGGAGTCTGCAAAAGACTTGAGACTGGGGCGGAGCTTCACCTTCCAGCAGGACAACGACCCTGAACATAAAGCCAGGGCAACAATGGAATGGTTTAAAACAAAACATATCCATGTGTTAGAATGGCCCAGTCAAAGTCCAGATCTAAATCCAATCAAGAATCTGTGGCAAGATCACAAACGCTGTCCATCTAATCTGACTGAGCTGGAGCTGTTTTGCAAAGAAGAATGGGCAAGAATTTCAGTCTCTAGATGTGCAAAGCTGGTAGAGACATACCCTAAAAGACTGGCAGCTGTAATTGCAGCAAAAGGTGGTTCTACAAAGTATTGACTCAGGAGGCTGAATAATTATGCACACCCCACTTTGCAGTTATTTATTTGTAAAAAATGTTTGGAATCATGTATGATTTTCATTCCACTTCTCACGTGTGCACCACTTTGTATTGGTCTGTCATGTGGAATTCCAATAAAATTGATTCATGTTTGTGGCTGTAATGTGACAAAATGTGGAAAAGTTCAAGGGGGCCGAATACTTTTGCAAGCCAGTGTATATGGGACACTGTGGTGTGAATAAGGCACGGCGGGACCACAGATCTGCATTTTGAGCCATCTTTATTCATTCTACATGCATCACACCACAACAACACTCTCAACCCTGCTTCCCCGTGATTTACCACCGCGGGCGGGATCTGCAGATGCCATGCAGGTGCGTCCGCACGGCACCACAGACCACGCCCCACCACAGACACTTTAAAACTGAAGATCAATCCCATTACCCACCTTAGCATTGTTGCTGACCATGTCTGTCCCTTTATATCAACAGTGTTCTGATGGCTGCTTTCAGCAGGATAACACATGTAAAGCTCAAAACATTTAATAATAAAACAAATAGCCAATTAGTTTCAAGATCTGAATCTAATAGAGCACCTTTGGTATGTGGTACTATGGCAGATTTGCATCATCAATGTACACCTGGCAAATTTGCAGGAACTGTGTAGAGGAATATTTCCACTAAACTGTTGAATCTACGAAGACTTAAATGAGGTCTGAAAGCAAAAGGGAATCCAATCGATACTAGCAAAATGTACCTAACAAAGTGGGTGGCAAGTGTATTTATACTGCATAGTAATCAGTCAAACTACATTGCAAAGTTAGACCTTTATTTCAAACAATACCTGAATGTTAACTTAACAATGTGTATTTAATTTATACAAAGCTTGATTAGCTGATTCAAAGCTGAAACAGAATGCTCTATTTGTTGTGATGCCAAGGAACACAAACAGCGCTGCAGTCATAACTCATCCCATGTGTCATTGTATTTTTGTCCTCTGTTTTAGGCTCAGCTGTGCAACATCAGTCAAATAAGCTTAAGCTGTTAAGCCAGTGAGTTAAAACTATGTTGGCACTTCGGGTGAACAAATAGAAGTTCACATAGCACCAGATTTAGCAGCTATTCTTCCAAGCTGTCTTCAGTTTAGTGATATGTTCTGTATGTTGGAGCATAATTCAAATGTTTGGCAACCTTTAAATATTGTATAAGCTAGTGATTCAATACAGTGAACTTTACATTCAATCACAGAATTTCATTCAATCTTTCTATAGTCACAAATACTTTTTATGAAACCAACCCTTGGTGTCAGATCAGCAACATTCTTTTGTTGCTTTTTGCTTTATTGGATAACAGTCTTATCTATAGACTTGTGACTTAACTTAAACTTTCCCTCATGAACTTGAGATTTAAGACTTGCTCTGACAAACTTGGACTTTGTTGAAAAGATAACTCTGTTTCAGACATGAACAGGTCACAGCAATGTCACATCACTGCCACTGTCAGTGTCAGTGAGTCTCATTACACATGCAAGACTATCAGAAATGCACAGAAGGCTTCTCGGCACCTGGCAGCTGAGACTGACTCCAGCACCCCTGTGACACTAAGATTCATAAGGAGTTAAAGAGATGGATGGATGGCGTTCTAAACATGTTCTTCGGAGACCCAAGATGTAGATGTAAATGAACAGTAATTGAAAGGTAGAGGTAGTATTCCGTGATATGTTTTTGATAATCTAAGGGCAGAAGGAGTAGTTTATCATTGTAGCAGATTCTTAAGTGTGTTATTTAGACTTATAAATTATGTATTAAAAAAAGGATGAAGATCCCTCGGCGTCACTCATTTTTAGTTTTTTAAAACCGTAAGAGTGGAGAGCTGATGGGGGAGTGAGAAGCCAAGAACGTTGCACACTCATACAATAGGGAATGGTCAGTCGCCACAAGCATACCCTGCTTTATCATCTATTTTAGCATAAATGGGATTGTAATAAATGAGCAAAAATAAATAAGACTTAAAACAAACACCTCAGACCCTAGAAAATCAGAAAAGTGTTTAGAATTCAAATCAGCAGAAGGGTAGTTTTCTCACACACTTCTATAGAATTGGAATTTGCAACCGCCTACTTGCCATTTAAAAGAAGCCCTAATACCTAACCTGGACCCACAGCTAGAAAGAGGAAGTGTAGTGTAATTTTTGCATTCATTTCCCACAAAACTGAATGAAAAACAATAGTTTTTGAAATACAAAGAAACAGACAGGGTTGATTTAGTTCTGTTAGAGCTGCACAGGGCTCCCAGATTAATCACATCTTTTTAAAAAAAGGTGAAGTGAAACTTGCGTGCTCATTTTTAACCATCCGAACACTTCAGACGCTGCTCTTCCCGCAAGCTGCCGGGCAGACTAGCAGCTGCTTTGCATCTCTCTGCATCTCAGAGATGAAAAGTCACATATTTTCTCAGCACGCTGGCATGGCTAGACCACATTACAGCACACATTGAGGCATCCACAATTCCACACTCTATACTGCAACTTTCCCCCTCTGCTGAAAACACAGTGTGGGAGAAGACGTTTGATTCTTTGCAGCTCCACCTGACAAAGTTAAACCAGGCACTGTAAAGAAATTATATGCGCCAGATTTTAGGCATGGTTTAGGCTTTGAAGCCCATCTATGTGAAATATGAGAGGGAAATCTGTCAGCTAATATCTTTTTTCTCTCCTTTTTTTCAGAAAAACTGACTCTTACATGTCTAATTGTACTTGAAAACCGGATTTGGAGACAAACCTATACCGAAGTTTTGATCTTACACTCCTGTTGTAAAGGACAGAGTGTTCTGTAGTAGAAAATTGTTCTGGTGTGTGGACTTAACCACAGACTGTAAGTGGAGCTATTCATTTTAGAGGGGAAAAACAAGACTTCTAATTGAATACTATGTTATATTGTGGAATGTCATTCTGGCTTTTGGAAACACATGAAAAAAATCCTCCAAACAGTATGGATGGAAAAACTGCATAAAATCTTCTCACAAGGCAGTTAATGGTTTCCATCTCTTAATGCTGCGGTTAGTTTCCATTGCTTATTAATGCACAAGTCTGGATCACCATCCAAAATCCTCTCATTGCTGCCCTGGGGGAATGACTGCTCTAAACCCACACCTGCTCTGCATTGACCATCCTGGTAGCTTAATTAGCCCAAAATTAAGGGCAGAGTACTCTTATCTGAGGCCCAGACGCAGTCGAGGAACTGGGGAGGAAAAAGAAGGTCCTGTCTAGACACTTTCCCCCCCTTTCTCAAAAAGTACCTGAAAGTCAGACTCATGTTAGCCCAGCCCCCTTCTCTTCCTTTGAGAAGGATTGCAGAGTTGTTGGTTCAGTCTCAGGCTGGTTGTCATGTCTGACTAAGTCTGGACTCCAGCAGACTGAGCCGTGGCCAACAAAATCCTGGTTGCCCGAGCAGATCCAGCATTTTAATAGGCTGTCATTCCACCGATGGAATCTGCTGCACAGTTTTCACACATCCTAAGCCTCAAATGATGGCTTTGGATTTGTTCCTTTTCTCCAAAATGGAACAATATGCTCGCAGTGACATCTGCAGGATTCGCCATGATTATTTAACTTTAAACGCAAACCACTTGAGGTCATTAAATCGGATCATGCAGTGTGTATTTTGTTGATACCAGAACATGGAAAACGTGCAGTTATATCAAATCGCTTATTATCCCTCTAGCCAATGATAGGCCTGAGTTTTCAAAAGGCACACCTGCACGTTACCCCAACATGTACTTTGACTCTACATTTAAAGGATCTTTGAAGGCAGATAAAAAACGAAGGTAGAATGTTACATATGGTAAAACCAGTTTTAATGTGCAATGTTTTCTTTATTTTAGTAAAAAGGATACATAAGGTAATTAACGTTATTTGCCTTGGCAAAAACTGAAGCTTCAGAACTTTGGTTGCATTTTATAGCTTTTGCTTGAAATAAACAAGAAACGACTGTAGCCGCGTTGAATTTCTTTTATCTCCGTTTTTTAGATTTAAATTCATTTTTCATGCCACGTTTCGACAGTTAAAGCGCCCCTTTCCATTCATGGACGTTATCCTATGCGGTTTTTTTTTTTTTTTTTGCGGACTCGTGTGTAAACACTTAGCAGTTATGACAAAGCTTCTGGTTGAGTTTGTCTTCAGAATGAGAACTTTTAGAAGTTTAAAAGTCGCGAGGCTAAATATGCGGTCGTCTAGGGCAGAGATGGCGCTCCCACTATTGGCTGGTTGTGGCTTCAAGTCGAGCAGTTGAGACTTACGCAGCCGAGCCATTGGTGCGTAATGGTGCACGACTGGACGGCAGATGTTTCACCACCGGGACAGTCTGTCTCTGCACACATTATCTGAACCCTTCTGAGTTTTTTTCTTCTTAGCGTAGGCGTGTGTTAACTTGGTCTCCTTGCGATTTAAAAGTTACCTAAGAAGAAAGAGAGAAAGAGGAAGGGGGAAAAAAGTGGACAACCTCTTCAAACCGTCCCGGTTTTTACCGGGGAGTTGTCGTCATCAATACCACAGATGTCCCCCCCTTTGCTCCCTGAATGGATAGGGCAGTCTTGGTCTATGCAGCTCATTGCAGGCCAAAAGATTGGAAACAACTTGTGAGTATCCGTCAGTTTGGCGTCTAGAGGGAAACGCTCAGAAATGCCCGGCTGCTTCGCTGGAGCTCAACTCTGAGGACTTTTCTCCTGCATTTGTGCTTTTCCAGGAGGGAGAACTCTGCTCTCAGTTTGCAGCAAGAAGGAAAACTTAGCGCTGAAGTGGCAGCTCTCACATTATAGTCCTCGCTATGGATTGTATGTATTTATTGATGTGCTTTTCACTCAGTCAAGTATTTTTGGAGTGTATTTTCGCAGCAAAAGCGCATGGTGAGTTATCCATTCCGTTTCCCTTTATTTTTTACACATGTTTTTACGGTGCAGAGAGATGCACTGTAAAGTTTATAAAGTGGGGGGGAATAATGATAAGAATGAAGCCCTGCATCTATTGATGGGTCATACATTAAACCTGACAGCCTTGCTGTTCAATCAATGTAGGGTGTTGCTGTATTTCCACTGTGACTATCCACTGTCAGCTATATATAGTTGTTTCATAAAGACAGTATTAATGCTAAGATAATTCATTATGTCATAATAAATATTATTTGTCTATATTTTCTCTTTTTTACTCAATCGTGCATGTGTAGTTTCTGTTTAAACTGCTTAGTTGTCATTTCCTTTGGAACTTGCTTTGCATAGGTCACTACTGTCATTCTCACTTGACACTGTCTGTCTCATCAGAAAAAATCTCTGGAAAGTTAAGTGAATATGGTCTTATCGTGCCATTCAGCACAGACTCCCATGGCCGGTACATTTCTCATGTGGTCTCAGCTGGAATTGGAAGTAAAGGTGCTGCTGCTCCTGTTGTTGATGCTGTCTCAGGCTTTGGCAGCAGAAGAAGGGTGGCCCGCAGTGCCTCTGAGATGCCCTCAGTCACCTCAGCGTCGGCTCAGCACTTATTTTTCAATGTTACTGTGTTTGGGAAAGAACTGCACCTCCGCTTGAGGGCCAACAGGAGGCTGGTAGCCCCAGGGGCTTTTGTGGAATGGCAAGAGGACTTTAAGGAAAAGGCCAAGGAACGAATCCAAGGAGACTGTGTTTTCAGTGGAGATGTGACTGACATGCCAGATGCTTCTGTGGCTATCAGCAATTGTGATGGACTGGTAAGTACCACTACTGCAGGCGTGAAACAGTAGTATGATGCTTTCACTTCTTTGACACTGTGTCAGCCAGAATATGCTTTGACATGTATTTTTTCATATCCAGAAAGTCTCCCGGGGCACTTGTTCCACATAACATCATCACATTAGATAAAAATGGTTACATCATCTGAAATCCTTTGATGATGTTAAAAGGCTGCTGTCATCTTGTCAGCATGGATACTTAATAACATGTTTGCATTGTATTAAAGAAATGTCAGCGTTATTTACAAAATGTCTCTCACAACATCTTTACAATGCTGCCCATCTGTATATATTTTCCAAAACATCCCACCCACTAGGCTCTGTGTGGGCTAGTTTGAATGCTGTTTTTTGTTGTTGTTATTAGACTCATTTTCCCGGCTAGATCAGACCAATTTGGAAAATTACAGAACAAACATCTCAAAAATTGATAAAGGATGAGCCTGATTGCATTTCTTTCTGCTGATGACCATCTGAGTGTTGATAACATAGACGTAACTTCATGTAGCAGGCTTTAGCCTAGCCTTTGAAAATGTCAAAATCAGTGAGCTTCAGGGATGTCTTCTTATTTTTGAATGTTGTTTTTATGCAGGGTTGACATGACAACATAACCTCTCATAAGCATAACATCAAAGGTCTGATAACTGAACAGCTGAACCAACCACAGGACATTATAATGATGCCTTGGTCAAACTTTTCCATAGTGTAGTGGAAAAAGTGTGAGTGTTTTAAACCTTTGGTAAGTTGGTAAAGTTGTTAGGAAGTTCTTAAGACTCGTATTGTATTTTTTATTTAGTGGTAGTGTAGTTTTAACATAATGTAATTACATTTTCTGTAAAATGGTTGAAAAAAAAGTTATAGTTAGTTGTTACACAGCACAGTTGGACTTTATGAGAGTAAGTGTACAGGAAGCTAGTTCAGAGGAAGCTGTAAAGACAAATTTGAATCAAGAGAGAACTAAAGAACAAGGGGTCTGTTTACTTCCTATTAAAGCCACTAATCCATCTAGCTATCCATTTTGTTAATATCCAGTACAGGTTCATGGGGTACTAGAGCTTCTCCCAGCTGTCACTGGTACACCCTATTAACAGTCACTGTAGCACAAATGACTGTAATTAACTTGAAGAGTTGAGGTGATGCTCCATAGGTAGCAGTGAATGGATCTGTACAGCATACAACATTATTTACTCCTATTTACTCCTATTCTTGTTTTTGCACATGTAGCGGTGCCGTTGTTTTTATAGGTTAGGGTTCTTGCTCATAAAATGTTAGCATTCTACTAATGGTTTACCGCTTATTTACTGTGTAAAACAATGTAAAAATTGATTGATCTCCTTCCAGGATTGAACTGGGGATCTTTTCCCCATTGGTCTTATTGTGCCATTTGATCTGTAAATGACTACGCTGTAGAATCCAGATTAAAAATCGCCAGATTTTATTTTTCAACCAAGTAAAAGTGCATTTTCCCTTCAATATTCCAACATATACTGTATATTTTGTTAAATATACTTTAATCTAACTTTAATATTTGTGACTTAACATGCTTTTACTCATGCAGTATACTTTTATAGGGCATAGGACATGTGGGAAATCTCTTGTTTTATTTAATGCTTTGACTTAATTATAAACCAGCCACATGTGACAGTTTGAGATAATAAAGCTAATTTTTAACTTAGCAATTAAGTCTCCTGTGTTCCAATGACTCCTTTTAATATGTAGGCGTAGGAGCCAGGTGAGATGGTATAGGCCATCCAATTAGAACGAAAAAATTCAGCTTATATACTTGAAAGAATTACACTTACTAAAAACAGTCATAAATATTCAGAATGTCTCCTTCATCTCAGTCTTGTGCACACCTATTTCAGTGAAGTGTTGCCCAATATTACATATCTCCAAAGTGTATTAATGCCTCTTAGAGCTCGCGAGAACTACATTTAGGCGGTAATTCTCAGTGGGCATCCATGCTTTACATTGCTGTAGTTGTTTAGTTCATTAACAGTATGAAATTGTGGCTTAGCGTAGCTTTTGTGAGTGAGAGTTAATTAGCTGCAACTTATACAGGTGACAATTAATGGTGGCTTAATATTTGAAACATGCAGTTTGAATATTTTTGTACTTTGCTAATAAAAAAATTAGGGAGTATAAATTAAAAGTGTTTAAGTAAGGCTTGGTTGAGCTTTTTTGACCCCTTTGCCAGATCCTAAAAGTCAGGTCCTAAAAGGAAACAGCTACTGGACCCCATCACCAAAAAAGTTGAACAATGAAACTGGTATAAAACATTCTTAGGTTTGGCTTAGTTCATAATGAAAGAGCACATTCTCAAGAGGCCTGTCTGTCTCCACAGCATTGTACTCCACCATTACCAATACTATGTGACTCATTTTGCACTAACACAGTCTCTTGGTATCACCAATATAAAGCTGTGTTATACTGACAGAGCAGAGCGATGGGAGGTGAGATGCTAATGGATGTTTGCAGTTGGGAAAATTAGAGTGAATTTCCAAACAAGCATGTGACATTTGAAATGGCAGGCTGACCACATTGAGGCTACCTCTGACAAAAACAGCATGCGTGGAAGTAGAGTGAAGATAAAGTCACCTGGAAGCTTTTGAAATCCTTCACAGGAGACAGATGCATGTAATGTTTAATTTAGGATTCCTTTTGTAAATGACTACATATTGTGAAACACTGATTAAATAGTTCATCCAACCTTGAGTTGAAAGATCATTGAGGGGCAGTTCTCCTTTCAGTGATCATCTGTTAATTACAATAGCAAAGACGAAAAAAAGAGATGCATCAATTGAAAACAAACAAACAAACCCTTTATATACTGATTCAAGGCTGCAGGTGACAGCAATTAACCCTGTTTTGACTCTAAGCCATATTTCAACTCTGCTTCCAGACTTGTTTGTCAAAACAGCGGAGCTTTTTGTCTCGCACAATTCGAAGAAACAATAGAGGGGTCCTAATGTATTTAACTGGTTGCCATCACTACGCCATCACGTATTTATTATTATTAACACAGGAAAATGTGCTGAAACTAAGAAAAAAGTAGATAGAAACACTTCTCTCTTCTTTTTGAATGTAATGATAGTGAGCGGTATACAGACAATGAAATGCAGTGTTCACATAGAAATCACAAGTTATTTCTGAAAGCCAACTGTGTACCCTTCAGTGGCAACAAGTGACACACTGGCCCTATGCAGAACACTGTCCTATTCACCTAGAAACATGGTAGAAATGTCTGATTTGTTATAAAGCACAGTTTAAGAGAGACCAATCCTGGTGGTTCTTTCTAGCTTAAACCATGTTTTCTTAGCTATTTTCTGATTTTGTGTTCTGAAAGCTTCTGTTGTGCTTTTTCAGTTACATTTTGTTCTACTAGCTTTCTTAAACTAACTCCATTCTGGTAGAAACTTTTTTGTTGTTTTCTGTTTTCCAAGCTCCTCTTTGTACCCTGGGTTTAAAACTAGTAGACACAAGCATATGGTTTATGTGGTTCATTTTGAAGCCTCCAGTTTGGCATTTGGGCTGTGTTCATCTTTGCTTTTGTAAGCCAGAAGTGATTAAATTCACTAACTTGTCACCTAAGGCTAGTCAACTGACTTGGTCCACAAGGTTAATGTGATACTATTGCTGTGTCTTAAATCTTACATTTAAAACTGCACTGGACGCTCCTTGGATGGTCTATTTATAATGACAAAACAAGTTAAGTGTGGAATGCACTGCATTTGTGAGCTTTAAAAGTCCCCATCTTGGTTACAGTATGTAGTAGAAAGAGAGGAACTACCAACCAGTTTTTAGCTAAAGTTGTTCTGCAGGCATTAGACCTGCTATATTTTGTTATACGGATATTAGGCCTCAGTCACAAAGGCCTAGAGACCTGGCAACCGAGTGAAATCAAGGTGAAAATGTGTATTTCCTGAGTGCTTCCTGGTGGTTGCTGGCAGTTGCTGTGAAATCAATCACTAAAACTGCATTCACATAGGCCTATGGATGCAAGAGCCCCCTGGTAACCACTGGTTACTAGATAAATCTGTGTATTTTGCAACTGGTTGGGGAATAGTTGATGGAGGTTGCTGGCAGTCACTAGGGTGAAACTAGTCGCAAAGAGATATGCTGTGCACCACCCAAAAATCTTATTTTCATTACTTTGCTCATTACTTTGTTGTTGTTTTATTAGAGGTAGTTTTATTAGAAGATGCCAACTTGTCTGCAGACTCATGCAAGCTCCTTGCCAGGCAAGAGTGAAACTCTTAAAAATGAAATTTGAAAAGACCCTTTGCATTCAGAGTAAAAGTTGAATCTTTTGAAATGTGTTGAAAATGTGTTGATATTCTCCATTTCTGGTTTGTGTCACACTTTTTGCATTTTACTTGAATTGTCAAAGGCGATCTATTATTTCTCTACAGGTCAGAGAGTAAATGGAGAGTCTTTTCAAATAAGTTGACAACCTCCATGCAAACTACAGGTAGCTATTTATGATTTATAACCATTTTGTTTTGGTTTGGTTTTTTTTTTACAAATTTTTCCAAAGGTAGAAACTATATTAGAAACACCCTTCAAACATTTTACAAGTGTTGATGATGGACAGTTTGTCCACCAGAGGGCACTATACAACTTGGCTAAAAGTGTTTAGAACACCACAATAAGCTCATCTGAGCCAAGTAAGGTAGGAGGTAAATAAGTAACTTATGACAATATCTCGTAATATCTCATTTAGGTTTAGTGAAAAAAAACTACACATAACAAATGTTGGGGAAATCTATTTAAGTTTTTTTTTATGTCTGACAGAAAAAAATTGACTAATAGATTGGATATTTAAATCACCAAATATCAGTGTAAGTCTTAAAAATCTGCTAGCAATTGAAGCAATCATGAGGAGTCAGCAACCTCCTGTAACCGCTCACCAACTGGTCAGGAAATACACATTATTCCCTAGCAACTGGAGGTTGCCACAAAATAATAAAAGCAGATAAGAAAATTTTGTTAAAGGAGTGTCCTTCACAACATAAACCATTGGGAAAGCAGTATGATATATGAGGCTCAGAATAAAAGATAACATCAAATTAACATCATTTTGTATATATTTTTAGGTAAGATTTGAGTATGCTCTTACTCTGAAGCAAATGTCTGATTCATTGTTTCAAAGGCAAATTGTTATGAGGCAGAAATTTACATTTTGACAGACTGATGTGATCAAATCACGCAGTAAATAAAAATCCTAACACTGAAATCTGCATGTGATTTAAAGTTTTTTTTTTGTCGCTTTGTGTCAGGAAAAAAAACAAAAACAAAACAAAAACATGCTGCTGCTAATCTCCGAGATTAGATCTCCACGAACAATATTGCACTTTATCGTCGGTCACGGTGGCAGAAGTCTTAAACTCAGCCAGGAAACCAAAACTATCTGCATCACTAAAGACCACTAAGTACATGTGGGAAACTATGCTTTGTTTGTCGTTTAGGTGAACTTATCCTTTAAAAAGGCTGCTGTCAGACTGTTACCAATATAGTACATGTGTTTCCTTGCATCAGAGCCAACATAAACATGGACTTGTTCGTGCATGCAGGGATTTTCAAGATGCATTTTTGAAGTTGCACAAACAGCTTGGAGGCAAATTATTTAGTCTGATGTGTCTGCTTTACGTAGAATGAAGATCAAGTATGATGAAAGGACCCAGTCTGAAAAGGATAAGAATGCGAGTCATATGCTTAGATTGTTAAATGCGGGCCAAATCTTTAAGATGCACTCTAAGTCTTAATGTACCACCAGCACTCAATCTTCAAAAGCTTTTTGATGGACTTCAATAGAGACCAAAAATTTTGTAATTTCACTTTGTATTTTACCCGTAGTTGACTACAGCCCAATTGCAGTGACTCACACACACTGTGCTAAATAATTATCTGGATGGAGATTGCAGTAATGCGGGTGTAGCCTGAATTATGGGAAGTGGATAGCACAGTTTTAGAGTGTGTGTTTTTTAATTTTCATGACAACAAAGTGCTAAAAGGTGAGGAACTCATCAGTAGTCATCATAGTTCTTGTCTTACAATTTTTCAGCAGTTTCATTCTCTTTACTGCAGCTGCATTTCAGTGATAAACCTCTTTAGTTTTTCCTCTGCAGTGAGGCTGCTCCAAGAAAGATGACTCCTACAAACATATTCAACTATCTGGTCTCCTACCCTGTGTTAAAATGTGCAAGATTTATGGCATTTGAATCTCATTACAATATGCAGAGTAAAGCTGCTTGTTAATCTTGAATATATTTGGTCCGCAGATTTTTAGCTGAACTTGCAAAGATAGAAAGTTCAACATAACTTCATAAGTATTTGACAAAAACAGATCCACACTTTCAGTTTCATTTGAAGGTGTTTTGCATCTAGTGACTGCCAGAATCTGTGATGTCATCCTCTGAATCTGGCTCCTGCTAGACGGCAACAGCTGTGCGCTCCAGAAGAGCATGAGCTATTGTTGCGAAGCGATGAGTGATGGCTATGATGATACTGTGTCCTGCTCATGTGTTGGGAATTAGCGAAGATGATGGGCTGATTGTATTACATGTGTGATAGTGACACGAGTGCCAGATAACCGCGGGAGGAAAAGCGCTATTTCTGTGTCCATCAGTTAAAAAGAGGGTGAGCCACCCGGCAACAGTCAGTGAGTTGGGAGTTGGCTTACTTGTGTGTGTGTGTGTGTTTGTGTGGTGGGTTGGGGATGGTAGGTGTGGTGGTGGTGGGGTTCGGGTGTTTTCCATCCACTGAGAATGGAAAAATGCTTGCATAAATTGTTCTATTCATGAATCTTTGCAGGGACTCTGTTCTGAGCTTTTCCCACTCCAGTATTCCAGGATTCTCTGGCGTTCCAGTACTTTGCTGGCACTGAGGTAAAGTCACTAAATTAAGAGCTCCATCAGTGGAAGCCCAACATCTCAGCCAATAACGTGATTTATTTCCACTCACTCTAATCCTTATTTGTAGCAGCTGTGTTATGTCTGCATAAACAGGTGCTCATTCAAACACACACTGGGATCCAGGACACACACAGTTACGTTTACCGCTGCTGCTACTTCTTTGTGTACCAATTTTACCTTGATGCTTATTTCTACAACTGTTCCTTCTACAAAGTTTATTCTTCTAATTCTTGAAGAAGCTGTTATTGCTACTTACCTCTCCTTCTACTCCTATTAAGAATATTTAAAATACTAATAAAAGAAGTATATTAATAGATTATGTAAATTTTTAAGGAGATTCAAATGAGTTTGCTTCTAAAATCAGCCTGTTTTTCCTTAAGTGATCTATTCCTACATTATTGTGCATGCATGTAAATATAGAGCATGTAGACTTATGGCGATTATACCCCTAATTTTCTCCATAGTTATCTTCTTGATCACATGGTATGCGTGCCCTTTCTGGCTCAGCACAGTGAAATGTGAAAGTTGATAAAAAGGAATCATGTAGTAATCCCCAGCTCCCACAACCTGTCTTATACGATTATTTCAAACCCTCGACTCTGCTGAGTCCAGCATTGCTGAGCCACGATTTAGTTGCTGGCTTACTGATCATCCCGGTTTTGCCACAAAAGCTTTTATCCAGCGTCACTGACATGGCTGTTGCTGCCAGTATATTATGAATATTGAGTCAGAAGTCCCATCTCTTCTATCCATCAACAACGCTGAGGTTCTGCATCTCGCTTTGGCCTGTTCATGAAATGAACCGCCTGACCTCACGATAAAAAGAGGACTTAACTTGCCCTCAGAGACTGGGGGCAAGGATTGTAAAACCAAAATTATATAAACATTCTCTAATTACAGGTTAAGCTACAGGAATGATAGCTGGATTTTGATTTCCTTACACGTTGCAGCACAAGCATCGGCAGCCCTTGGCACTTGCTCCATTTTTAGATTGCGTTTTCCTTTCATGGACATGCCTCCATCAGATTATCTAAGTAGATAAGATTGCTGTGAATGATCCCAGAAGCATGTTGTGACACTGCCTTTGTGTGCAGCATGCATGTCTCTATTCATATGTAATGCACCAACTGAAAAACAGCCCGGGCTGTAATTTCTCTAAGTGAGGCCCAATTTTCTCTGAGGATTGTAGGGGACACGTCTCACTCGCTGGACCGGGATCCTGTTTTTGCTTATCTCTCTTTCAGTGGTTGGAACCAAAGTTCAATAAGGCGGAAGATAATTAGCATTAAATATATTAGATTATTTATTAATACACAGCCGTAACTCATTAAGACAGAAACATATATGAGTTGTGTGACCAAAGTATCTTTTCCAGTGCTATGCATTTAGTTATTAGTGTAGTCAACTAGATTTTCAATGAGAGTTTCTCTGCAACTCTGCAGCAAAAAGTCATTTTTCACTTTGACTGCTTGTTGTTGAAGACAGACTGAAATTATTGCAGTATCTGCTGATACTGTTGATAGCTGTAGAAATGTCCCACGGATGACTTTTTGATAAGAAAAAAAGTTTATTTTTATTTTGAAAGCACGATTGTTATGCTTATTTTTAGCTTCAAAAATTGGTTCCTGGACTCTACTGATATAGATTGACCATCACTCAGTAAAACACATGTGTCTTTATATCAGAGATGCATGTGAAAACCACGAATACCAAACAGGCACACAGGCAATGCAGGCAAAGTTGTCATGTTAAAATCAAGTTTTTGGGAGTTTGCTTGTGGTTGTTAATAATATTGAACTTTTTTACTTCACTGTGTGCACTCACAGTTTTTAAACCAATCAAATTAGCCGTAGAATCACACATTTGCTGTTAAACAAGACCATCTTCCAGGAGTGGAGTTTTTTCACCTGTACTAACTGAGCAGGTGACTCACCAAAAACAGTTACTAAGAAATTACATACAGTAAATATCCATCTTCAAATTTGCTCTAACCAATGTGTGGAATTTAGAGCACTGGTGAGCTTAAGGGTCAGCAATATTTACCTGTTTCGTGTGGTCTCTGTGACACAGCTGAATGTCTCAAGTTCAGAGTGTTTTTCATTACTTAGGCAGGCATAGCAAGCCAAACCGCACACTGAGGTCAATGCACACTTATTCATGTGGAACAGGCTTTTAAACCACTGTATCACTTGACATAGAAAAGCTGTGTTTGTGTTTTGTTTATTAGTGTCGCTGCTAAGTATACTTCTTCATTCAAGTCACGAGAAAATAACTTTTTAGAAAAGTTCAGAAATAAATGAAAAAGGAAGTATTATATTAGCGGCACAGTTGATAAACTGCTCTTTAAATGACAACTGTAGCTCATAGATGTTGTAACAAAACTTATGTCATTGCCTAGATCCGCCTTGACCATAGATTTTACAAATGTTTATGTCTGGTGTGTCTCTGTAGGCAGGTCCAGATGCTGCTTCTCTCTCTCCGAACAGACCTGACTTCACTTTTTACCCGCTGCTGAAATAAGAGACCACAGAGGAAGTACTGGAGCATGTCTTACTTGGCATTTCCTGGTCAGGGGCTGCAGAGATTCTTTCACTCCTCTTTGGCTTAACTGTCACATGTCCACCCTTAGAGTCATGGCTTTTGTATCATCTGTCTTAAGTGACTTTGTTTCTTCCTGTTTTTTTGTAGGCACACTGCTCTATTTACAGCTCTGTATTTAGATTTCTTTTTACAGCTGTAAATACACACATTCTTGCCAAAGTCTTGTTGGTGTGCCTTCTTCAGAAGGATAATGATAGGCTGGGTAGCTTTATTCTCTTCGTTAAGGGCAGAATTATGAAAAATACAGCGTGCTCACACACACACACACACACAGAGGGAGTACAGGCTTAATAAAAACAAGACATCAGACAGAAGCAAAGTGTCAACTTCATATTTGCTTTTCTTTGCTACCAAAAGACACAGCCGTGACCGTGGTTCAGGGGTTTGGGAAGCACATCTGTAACCGGAAGGTCGCCGGTTCGATCCCCGGGCTCTCTGTCCTGGTCGTTGTCTCCTTGGGTAAGACTGCTTACTGGTGTTGGCCAGAGGGGCCGATGTAGCGATATGGCAGCCTCGCTTCTGTCAGTCTGCCCCAGGCCAGATGAATCTGGTTCAGAATGGGGGGGGTATATATACAAATAAATGGGTAGGAGAGAAAATGGAGCTAAACTCACCTTTTAAAGGAAAAGTATTACAGCAATTCTACAAAGGAGGCGTTCCAGTTGCTTTTATTCAGTACCGTGTCCCATTAGTGTGTGACTCAGTCAAATAAACTGTCTCAGTTAAAAGCAAAGCCTGTGAAGTGTGCTGTAAAACAAGCAAATATGTGTTAGGTCCTGAGCACCAAAATGATTGCACACTCAGTATAGACCCTGAATTAATTTTGCATAGGATCTTGGGTGACGTGATCCATGCACATCTGTAAGTAACAAGATGTGAATGCATGCAGAATGCGAATGTTTGGTGATTGCTTATACCTATAGTATGGTCTCGATTACCTACTGCACTGATGAACTTCTCCTCTGTTTTGATGTTGAATAACAGCATCTGAGAACTGTCACTTTTCTGCTATTCATTTTACAGCGATGTGAAAAAAGATTTTACAAGACTTTATGCAGCCCTGTGAAAACTTAAGTACAATGTTAGGCAGGTAAGTAGCAACCAAGAGCTGCTAATCAAATGCAATTCATTAACTGATGATCAGTAAGTGTGGCTGTCTCTTTAAAAGCCAAAGTTTTGGTAGTCTGCTAGTCTGGAGCATCAAGGGGTGTGTTTACACAGTGCCACAATCGTTCCAGGACTGGATGCTCTAAAAATTTCACCTCAAGGCCAGATTGTTCAATAGTCTGAGAAGTAACACATGAAATTAGTCTGAATAAGAAATTAGCAAACGAATAGGACATGCAGACATCGTCAGAGTTAGAAATAATAATTTCAATGGAAATGACGAATGTGTTCTTCAAACCTTGCCCAGCCTGGCTAATCTTTCACCCAATGCTTCCTCGATAATCTTCCACAAAATGGATTGGCTGGGTGGAATCTCCCTCTGTAATATATGGTCAAGCTGGTCGCACAATAACTTTACCACCTCCACAGCACACTTAGCTGCCTCCACCATGCTTGACTGATAGTGTTAAGTACTTCTTACATGTTACGTCATTCATTTGTTCTTCTCTTTGATACGAAGACGTTACGAAGAACTTGAACTCAATCGTCCGGAACACCTTCTTCCACTCTTCCACTGTCCAATGTCTGCGCTCTTTTGCTCATCTGAGATTTGGCTTTTTCTTGACATTTCTACCATGAAGTCCAGCATCCTGAAGTTGCAGCTGTCAGTTGACAACCTGTGAGGCATCTTGGTCTTAAATGACACACTCAGATTTTTGTCTTCTTACACAGTTGTGTATTAGGGCCAATTACTCTTTTGTTTTTGTCTTTGTTAGATCCAGTTTGTTCTGCTCTCTGAAGGGGGTAGTTAACAGCATGGTAAGAGAATTAAAGTGTCCTCGCAGTTTCTCACATTGAATAGCCTTCCTTTCTAAGCCCAACAATAGGCTGATAGGTTTATAAAAAAATGTTCTTTCTTTCTGGCCATTTTTAGCCTGTAAACAAGCAAACAACAGCTTATCCTTCCAACACTAATCTAACCGTAAAGAAAGCAATACTTCCTTTTTTTTGCTCCCTTATTACTTTAACAGTTTTCAGCTGTGCAACACAATTGCAAAATTGTTTTCTATTAATCAATGAGCCTTGTTAAATAATTAACTTGGATTAGGACCCATACCCCTCTCGTCCTAAGACAGCTGGGATAGGCTCCACCCACCTCTCGGAAAACAACAGCTGGATGGATGGATGGATCCATATCAGGAGATTGATATGGAAGTATCACAGTTGTTGATAATATACAAAAATGCAGATCACCTGATTCATTTTAATTGTTTGTGAAGTGGATCAAATTCTTTGTGAATTGCATTTTGTTTTTCTTTGGGGGAAAAAAGAGAAATTTGCTAGTGATATCAAAATATTTGACTGCCGGTGTACATCTCAGACTCAACAGGCCAAGCATGTTAAATTTCAAATTTCATAACAATAGGAAAAGACAGAACAAGTATGGCTTGTTTGGAAGGGTTGCCAGGAGAAAGACTCCTCTGTTAAACAACATGGCAGCAATGATGCGTCTGAACACACCACGAGACTTCTAGAACCAAATAAAGGACAGATGAGTGGAGATATTTGGCCACAGTGCACAGCAAATACCTCATACTAGCTGTCAGGATGACAGTTGTTTTGCACATTGTATGGAATTGTGTGAAAACTCATTCTTTCCCCCACGACTGCATCTATACAAATTTACAAACACTACTTTCCACTGATTTTCAGGTCTTTTACTGTTTCGATTCATTCCAGGCAGGTGTGTTTAAACTGCGCTAAAAGCTCAGAATTTGCATTTGAGCTTTGAATGTTTAAAGTTTAATGTTCATTTAGCAACTAAAGAGACAAATGAAAGCCTAGGACAGTGCCACATATTGGTAGTCACAAATACATTAATTGCCACTATGTAATTTTTCAGAATTTTCCTTTGTACCTGAGTGTTTTTCGTTTCGGTTTGGTTTTAGAGTTTGCGCTGTCTAGTTTCATTCTGTTTATGTGTCGGTTGTTCTTGGCCAAAGCATAGTTTTTGCAGGTTTCATTAAAGGTTTCCATAGAAAAAGCCTCTGTTCTCAACACTTGTCTTTTGGGAAGTGACAGTATACACTATTGAAGGTTTGCTACTGCTCATGAAATCATAAAATGAAATCAACCACAGAAACATTATTAAATAAAGGTTTAAAAACCTATCGATGGTATTTTGTTATAATGAACCAACCAATATTCCCAAGAAATGCACCTTAACAAGGTAGCCAGTATGGAAACACAAACTATAGTTAAAAGACACCTTTGATTCTGTTTTCTTACTTTTATCATGACCGACAGAAGTGATGCATTCACTCTGCATATGTACTGAGTTGCAATAGGTATACAACAAACAGAAACCTGAAGTAGAAACAAAAACCTGTCTTGAATTCCTTGTTGTCTACTTGCAAATTAAGCTCCTTTATTCCCTTCTCAGAGTCACATCCAGATACTATTATGCTAATAGAGAGAAATGCTATGTTTTTTGTTTGTTTTAAACATAATATTTCCAGTACAGCAACAGACCTACTCTAGTTATACAAATAAATATCAGGTTTGCTTACCCACTGAATCAAATATTTTTTTTCCCACTTTTCCACACAAAGTGAATGGTGAGTGTTGATTAAAGAGGATGATAAGTCAATATTTCCATGCTGGTGTGGACAAAGTTACTGCTCTACTATTCTTGTTGGTCTATACTTACCTTTGAATGTAAACAGCAAGGTCAGAGTTCCTCTCAGTGGGTAGCTGATGATTGGATATTGGTATTTTCTAATGCAAGCAGAACACACAAAAAAATCCAGGTTGAGACAGTTGAGTATATCACAAAGCAAACTGTAAACTTTACCACAGGCTTCGAATTCTGTGAGCATCCCAGACTGGCATCAACGCTTGTAAGAGTATCCAGCTGAAAGGATTTCTATAAACTCTTTGAAAAACTTAAAGCAGATGGAAATATAACACTGACATCACCACTCATCATTTAACACAGGGTGAAAGAAGACTGACATTCAATGAATCTTAAAGGGCCCCAAATTATGTCTACCTGCGTCATTCCGCTTATTGAGCACTTTACTAAATCTTCCAATTGATCAGGCACTCCATAATTACTGGCTCCAGTGGAAGAATTGTACTTTCAAGGAGGAGTGGTACATTCATTTTGAGCTCTCTTTTTCCAGGCAGGCCTGATCCGGACTGATAATGGGGAGTTTTTCATTGAACCCCTTGAGAAAGGCCAACAGGATGTGGAAGTGAAGGGGCGTGTCCATGTGGTCTACCGCAGATCAGCCATAAAGCAGGAGACAGGCCAGCGAAGGGAAGACCTCCACAATGAAGGTAGGCAAGGAGAGGGAGTGTGACGTAAGTGGAAACAAAAAAACCCCCAAACCTATATGTAGGTTTGAGTGCAACAACTGTGTGCTCCGGCCAAGTAAGGACATATGAGTAAGTGCAGAACTGAATACATCATTATATACCAGGAGCAGCAAAATTGATGTCCTGAAGGTTGGCGCATTAGTCACAGAATGGACAGAATAACAGAGGATAATGAAAGTACCTACGTCATACATAATTATAATTATAAAGAGCAAAAAACCAACATATTTTGACCTATTTATTACATGAACTTTTAATCATTTTAGTTTCTATTCATTATTGTATCTATTGTATCTGTGTAGTAATATATTATGAAACTCACTGACTGTTATTTACTGTTAGTGAACATTATTAACGTTATTGTCCACTGACTGAAACTAAATTTGATTTTCTTAGTGTGCTACAGTGTAGTAATGGTATGTAACTGCCCAATAAATTAAGTTTTTCTTTCAATTAGATTCACTCTGTGGTAATTTGGTGATAAATGGTGATAAATTGAGAAAATCACTAATTTGTTGCTGTCAACACAGTGAAATTCACATAAACTGCTTCACTTTATCTTGCGCCTCCATACAGACCTATCAGCAGAGGCAGTGCTCAATACACCAGCTGGTAAAACGAGGAAAGCTGGGGTTTGGTGGTATTATTGGGGACTGGGGAATTTAAGAAAGCTAGAGTGGGAAGTGACCTTTCCTTTGCAGCCAAATGATTCAATTTCATCATGAATTCCTTCTCTATTCCTTTCTTCCTGAAAAATAGCTTCAGCATCTGGTGGGAGACTCTTACTAACCTCACAAATTTTCTGTAGCTATAAGCCTCTATGGTTTACTTTTAATCTGTTGCTCTCTAGTGCATATGTTCTTTGTAACAACTGTCAAGTCACAAATTTACAGTCCCAATCCTCTCTTTTTTAAATGCCATTGTGAATTTCACTGTAGATGCATTCTCATATAAAGTAGCATATCTGTCATTGATGTTGATTTCCATACTATCACATACATAAAATAATCATATGATCAGAGTCAAAATTAACTTAAACCAAAATTAAAATATATGCTTTTTTATTTGATGTCTGTATTCATTCTGTAATCTGTATTTTAACACACACTGGAAAAAAAATTGTAATATAAAAGTATTTTACTGTGTATTTTACAGCTTTGTACTGTTTTTCTAGGATATCACTAAATTTACATAAATAGACTGTGGTTTTACATTTCAAATGTAAAATAACATAAAATCACTGTAAATGTAATAAAACATAATTTTCTTGTTTTTTAAATATATTTGTCTGTACATATGCATATTTAGATTGTTAAAATACATTCACAAATGTATCATAATTTCACAGATATTTGTCCGTTATTTGAAAGATTGAACTGTTAAATTCAAATGTAATACTATTGAAAAATATATAAAAAATGATTCTTATAAACTTTTTTTTTTAACATCAAATAATGTTATTTAGGGCGATCGTGGCTCAAGAGTTGGCAGTTCGTCTTGTAATCGGAAGGTTGCCGGTTTGAGCCCCGGCTCGGACAGTCTCGGTCATTGTGTCCTTGGGCAAGACACTTCACCTACCGCCTATCTACTGGTGATGGCCAGAGGGGCCAATGGCGCGATATGGCAGCCTCGCTTCTGTCAGTCTGTCCCAGGGCAGCTGTGGCTACAACTGTAGCTGCCTCCACCAGTGTGTGAATGTGAGAGTGAATGAATAGTGGAAATGTAAAGCACTTTGAGGGCCCCGAAAAGCGCTATATAAATTCAATCCATTATTATTATTATTATTTAAACCAACTGTTAACTGTATAACTGTATATTTCTGTACATTTAAGCATTATTATTCATGTTGCCACATTCATTGACCTTGTTTAAAGGTAATTTCATTGTTTAATCACATTAAAATGTTCCTAATTTAATGTTTAAAAGCAGTTGAAAAAGGCAAAATCCCATGTAAAATTAGGGCAACAAACTGTATTGTCATTACTGAAAATAACCGGATTTTTTTGAGAACTTTATTTTCTGTTATTTTCCAGTATTATTTTGGCGCCCAAGCTGCCGGAATATTACTGTTTTTTTTAGGATCTTTTTTTACAGTGCATATAAAAAAAGGCAACAGCGGTTCTGGTCCAAATCCACTTCTTTTGCTCTATCTATCTATTTATATATATATATGCATTAAACCCACACACAGGCATAACACTGGAAAACAATGGGAGGATAAGTGGACACTGTGACAAAGGAAAGACAGCAGTATTTATACACACACACAGACACATGATCATGACATAAAAAGCTGTCTCTAAGCTCACACTAAAAGTACTTTTAGTGCTCATTTTACCTCTCTCAGGTACAATTTTTAGAGAAATTCCCATCATTACTCTGCCTCCTGATGTAGCTTCCTGTTCAAGGCTATCAATAGCTCTCATGGGGAAAAAGGCTCTATGAGATTCCTATTTTAGTTTCAAAATAGAGTCTTATTTCTGATCATTTCCTGCCTAGTAGCAGATTTAATTTCTTAGTGAAAACAATCAAAACACACTAGGTTTTACAACTAGCCAATAGGTGTATAAAGGTGTAACCAACTCCTAGCAGTAGTAAATTGAAGTGCAAAAAAATAAAAGGTCTGTTAAATGCTATCTTATTGCCGTCTACCTTTCAATTTAATTCAATTATTTTAATTCAAGTTAATCAGCTACATCTGGTGGAAATGAATTATCATGCTTGATGCATCTATTGTTAATTTATTTAATTCTTTATCTTAAATTTAGAATAAATTGTGTCTCCAAGAGATTTGCCTGGAGACAGCTGTTAAAATAGGCCTTGCAGAGCAGCATACTGATTGTTTGTCATATGCATTGTTCTCCTATGAATACCTTTCCTGCTATGTTAAATTATATGCAATGTCTGCATTTGCACCTGAAAGGCTTGAGACATCACCAGTTAAGGTGTGAAATTACAAAATGTGGACTCTTGCAAAATAATCAAATTGATATTTTGAAAGACCTTGCTATGATTTTACGTGGTCAAATTTTTCAACATAGTGTTTGTTTGATTTTCGGTGTAGCTATCATGCTTTAAAAGCCTGTATATGTTTGTGAAATCTGACAAAATGATAAGACATGATTAATGTTTACCAAAGATCTGCCGATGAAAATAATTCATGCATATAGAAATATCTGAAATATTTGTGCAGCTTTGGCATTTTTGGCAGCTTCAGCACCAGAACATTTCCTCTGAATATTATCTTTGTGTTCATTGCCTCTGTGGTGGTGAAATCCATGTTCACATTGTTTATGTTTACCAATTAGTATTACAGTTCTAACAATGTCAGCCACAGAAAGATATCATCCTGTACACACACACTCATTTTCGTATCTTAGTGAGGACATCTAATTTACATAATGCTTTCCCGCTTGTGTTATCCATCAAAAATGAATGCCTAATCCTAATCATAACCTAATTGTAACCCTGGCACTAAAACCACATTTTGAGTCTCAAAAATACCATATATACTGGTGGGGATGAGCGTTTTGTCAAGTGACTGTTGGTCCCCACAAGTTTAGTGCCAATCACAAAGATGTCTTAACATGCACACCCACACACACACACACACACGCACCTATCTATCTATGAGATGCTAGAAAAATGTAGAGCCCTTACCCCTGTCAATAATCCCAAAGGACTCCATCTGATCATCGCTTAGAGTCAAAGAAAAGCATTTGCTTTATGTCACTTTGACACCATCTGTTCATTGGCTTTCATTAACTGCTCATCCTTGTCATATTTTGCAGTGGCAGACATTGGGATTGCAGACCTCCCCAAAGCTCTGGATCTTGTTGAACATAAACTTTCTGAGTCTGAGCGCAAGAGGAGGCATGCGAAGAAAGATGACTACAACATCGAGGTGCTGCTGGCTGTTGATGACTCGGTGGTCCGTTTCCACGGCAAGGAGCATGTCCAGAATTACGTTCTCACACTCATGAACATAGTAAGTGTTATTATAAAGAATTTTAAGGCTGCAGCATTGACTAATATGCATAACATTTGGACTGAGAATTCCATAAAATTCTATTCAGATTCATATTTATGAATCAAAATACATATCAATAATTTGTGAAAAGTATAGTTTAATTTTACACTTTAAACTGAGACAAAAATTGTAATAAAATTTACAGTTACAGTTGTAAAACAAACACTGTACTGTACAGACCACTGTAGTAAGAAATTTGGCAGATTGTTATTTTAAATCTGTAGTCATTAATATTTCATAGCGTAGATGTTTGGGAACCATGTACATGCATGGAAAACGTATGGGAAGAGTAGCAGCAGGATCCCAAATACAGAGGACAAATAAATCAAGAATACTGACTAGTAAAGAGAATGATTAAATAAGACAGCATGAAAAGGTGGAACTGGGTTGGAGGTAGGTTCCAAACCAGCTTGCTGGGGCAGAAACACAGATGTTCTGAGCTGATATACCGAGATTGGGTTTAAGCTTGACTTCTTGGCCTGCGCTGGAACACAGAGTGTCTATGTGTTATGTCATTTGTAACTAATTTGTAAGGATACTGTTGTTGGCTAGGTCTAGTGCAGTCACTCAGACAATATAAACAACAAAATAACATTAAGAACCTTAAAATAAATTATAGTTTTGCCATTTTTGTTCAAAAATGATTCCAAAACAGATAAAAAAAAAAAAAGCCAAATAGCCATATAAAGAGGCATAGTTGTTAAAAGCATGACAATAGAAATATCAAATTTCTTGAGATTAAATTATGCTAAGTCTGCAATAATTTCCCCATGTCCTCTTTGATATCAGAACTTGCCACACTGTTCCCCATCACCCCCACTCTCTTGCTGTTCATGGATTACTAATAAGAAAAGAGGAGGGAGGGAGAAACTCTCAGCTCATTCATTATGGGTTCCACCAGCTCCTACCACCATAATCTACTTATTGGGCCCAAATCCCTCAAGTCAGATTTTCACAGGGTGCTGGTTTCACTCTGTAACAGTTACCATTTGGACCCTGCATGGTGGTCTGATTAGCTGTGCTAGACCAATTAGAAAGTTGACTGGGAGCTGTACAGGGCAGTCATGGAAACCAGCGCCAGACGTCCACTCATACTGCCAAACTCTGCTTACATGGAATGATGTGTTTATTTAATTAGGATATTATATTCACATTCTGTTCCCAAATGTCTTCTTCAGAAAGAAATGCTTGACTTTTAATGACCTTAGGTGATTATACTGTGAAGTGGCTGCAAATGCACTCTGTAATTCCCTCTGTAATTATCAGTCCTTGGTGTCTAGTACTCTCTGATTAGCACTTAAGGGTATTTCACATCACAGACAGGAGTAGTGAAATTGAGGAAGTCCTTAAAGCTAAAATTGACTGAACCTCAAACTGAAATCAAGTCAAGGTCTTAAATGTAGTATCCATATACTCCATCTCCCACTGAGTAAAATTTGATGAGAGAAATGTGCAAGAAAACAGCAGTTTAAACAAACGAAGGTCAAAACTCTTTGGTTCCAATGGTAAGCCACAAGCTTGCTGTGTCTGAAAGAGCTCACTAAAATCCCTCTGAATCCCTGGTCCATGGCTGCAGAATGTGTAGTACCACCTGGAGAAACTCTCCCTAAGGGATTGATTACTGGACATCCTGTCTGCACAAAGCCAAGTTTGACTGCTGAGGTGCCTGCTACACAATGGCCGGGTTGTTTAACCATGAACCAGGTTTTGTCCATGTTGATGTGATGCTATACACAAGCCAGGGACACCTAGTGCATTTAACCAACAGCTGCTACTCTCATTTTTGGCCATAAGAGTCCTGTCAGTCCTCTTTGTGCTCCTCATGGCTTTGTAATTATCCCCGTGGCAGAAAAAAACCCTTTTGCATAGATATGAGTAAAACGATATATATAAATGAAAACCATCTTTGGTGTTTACAAATGTCATAACTTCATGCCAGTACTTTAATAAGTCCTCAGTTTGATCTACTATAAACACACATACAGTACAATATATAGGTCAGTACAGACCAGTCTCAGTTCTGTTGTAATGAATCCAAGAGAATTTGGGGTCATTCAGGGGTTCTTTACTGCATTTATTGACCTGCATGCACTTCTGTGAATAGAATATTTGCTTAAATTCTTGGGTGTAACCCTGTGTCCCTGAACAAATTTGGACTTGGAGGATATCCTTTCTGTGTTGACGGAGCTTTTGTTGTGCATGGTCATAATTTTTACCTGCTCAAAGCTTACTGACACATACTTGTTGGGTTTTTTTTTTCTTAGCAAAGGAGTGGCACTCTGTTGTTCTGTTTGCAGTATCTGGAAAGTGGAAAGTTCTACTTGTAGTGTGGACATCAGTGCTCATGGTAATTAAGACACTCTAAAGCTGAATGTAGAAAGGAAACTTCTCCATAAAAAACACACACAAAAAAGCTGATGCTTTGGCAGTGAAAGCTTTTATCAGTTCTTTTTCATCTAATTGCTTCCTACGTTTCCTGTTCATCCTGTGTTGGGTAGCTGGTTCTTGTAGATTTCTATGCTCATATACTGTTCTATTTTAGAGGGTTGCTGCTGTTGCATCAGTTAAATCGTTGGACTTCACCTCAGGGCTCTTGCAAGCTTCAGTGTCCAGTGAAACCAATCATTGATGACCTTTTGTAGATCAGTGCTGTATGACATTAGGAGGTAGGAACAGGGTAAGGCATTGTTAGTAAATATGGCAAATGGACTGCAAATTATATGACACTTTTCTAATTAAGAAAATAAAGAATTAACACAATTCTCATTCATTTGTTAGTTACCTTTAATTTGACAATATCTTTAAAATCTTGGGTTTCAATGTGTTTTAGCTACTACACTGATTGCACAATTTTAGGCATATTTAAAGAAAAGCATCCAGAAACAAACCCACTGAACTGATAAAATGTTACTGTATGGTGATGTGGGCAATGGAAAAAGCTGAAATTCATTTTTAGAGAGTAAAGGCCAAATGGAGAAGTAAAATTTGTCCTTATACTTCTGCCAAAGGCTCACATGTGCTTTTGAAGATAAATTAAATGAGTTGTGGTGGTCAATGTGATGCTACAAATATTTAACTTGGAATAAAAATACTTTCCCAGAAATCCAATTTCTTCCTGGAAATGTTAAGCTACAGCTTGTTGTTATCTTGGGTTAACAAAGAAAATAAATTAAATGCTTAAGGATATCTTACAGTATCTTCAATACATTGTGGATTGGATTACTCTGCATCTTAAAGTATGATGTACCACAGTGCATTACGCCTTTTTTTAGGTCCTTGTCCACCATGGAGCAAGACTCCACTCCACCAATCATTTATTAAAAGTATAAATTTGCAACAAGTTTCTTGAACTTGTTCATGTGAAGTTTGCATGTTTTTTGCATTTATCTGGGTACTTCCTCCAGAATCTCTCATAATGTTTCTAAATTGATTCTACATTGGATGTACACTGGATATAGGTCTGAATGTGAGTATTTGTCTGTATGTGTTAGCCCTATGATAGACTGGCAGCATGTCCCAATCTTTTGTTCCGTGTCAGCTGGAATCTGCTTGTTAAGTAATGACGTATCAACACTGCTTGCCAGTGCGAGCTCCAACTGATACAATGCATTACAACAAGTTAAGGCTGTGGCTTTTTAACGTGTTGTAATGCATTGTGTCTGGTGTTATTTAATACAAATAACCCTCTAAAATAATCAGTGGTCATTGCTGGCCTTGTTGGCTTTTTATTTGCACTATTTTTAAGCTCTTTAAAGCTTTTTAAAACCTTATGTAACTACAAGTCATGGCCTCACGGTTTGCCAGACACCAAATATCTCAGTGCTTCAGAAAAGAATCACTGTGAACTAAGTAAGAGTCAGTGTGGCCATAGGGTCATGAATAGGATTGGTTAGCATAGGATCAGGTGATCTCTTGACTGAATTTTGGTCCTTTTTCAAAGACTGTTCTCTGCCACATGATTGCATTTCTCTGACCCTCAGAACTGTAAGTATTCTTATTTTAGGTATTCCTCAGTCAGCTTTGAATAGAAACTAACAAGCTAACTTCCTGCTAACATCTAACTCTCCTAAACTTCATAAATCCGCTTTTTTCACAGATGCCTGAATGTCAGACTTTATTGTAACCCCTGGAAGAGAGGCCACACTGAACATTTTCTTGGAGATGAAAGAATTTGAGCCGTTTTTAACTCTCAGTGATGCCGCAGTGTTTGTTTGAGTTTGGGAACCAAAGAGGAGTCTGGACCCAGAAATGACTAATGACGTCAGACTTAAGAGGTGGATAGCTCTAGACTCTCCATGACCCTGAACTGGATAAGCTAAAAAAGTACATGGGTTGAACTGTTCCAGACCATGTGAGGTAATACAAAGGAAAGGCATTTCAATGCTTCCTTTATTACCTTCTTTACGGTACACAGGCCCATCCTTTATAAAGGTAAAGCAAATAATGCCACCTCATAATCCACAATGACGCACTATTCATGCCAAAACTTGTAGATAAATTTGGGAACTTCAATGACAGGCTGTTAAATCCACTGCTGAACTATTATTATTATGCTGCGGTGACGAAATCTGCTTCTCATGAAGTTGTGTTATGGGAAGGAGTCAACAAGGCCATATCTAGAAATGTATACATAAATCTCTCTCAATTAATTCAGTTTGCATTAGTTATTTACAGATGGATGTAAAAAAAAAACAAAAAAACTTTTTTCAGGTATCTGTACTTTAACCTTTTATTTTACTTTTCTGACAAATTTTTACTTCCTAAAATTTAACACAAATGTACTTTTACTTGTTTTCTTAATAAATTAATTTTTTAGCTTTAAAAGTACAGGTGCTAATGAGTTGTGGTCACGCTACTTTAGCTTCTATAGTTAATGCAACAGAAGAGCAGCAGGCACAAAAGCAGTGAAGTGGCAGGTAATCTCAAATGCAACATTTCTAATAGCTCGACAAATATCAGCAAATAGACAAAGTTTTTCTGTGCAGTATGTCACACAGTGTGTCTGTTAGCTAACAGTTCAGCTGCTGGATTTCTAAGGGAGAGGAAAGAACTCAGAGACAGAGAAAAATGTATAAAAGTCAGGAAGGACACAAGTAGAAGAAGAGAGATTATTTTTAAAGGTAAGGACTTCTCAGTCATATGATAAACTGGACGTTTTAAAGCATACATGCAATCTCATCATTCAGTTGTATATGAAGTTAGGTTTTTTTAAATATTGTGAATTATCCTGCACAACCAATTGAAATAGAACATTTTTCAGTTATGCAAAGGTTGCATAAACAACCTGAAACCAACACTGGTTAGTTTGCAGTACTGTGAAGTTTACAGTGGTGCATTGTTTTGGACCGGTGGAGCAGCTGTGATGTTCATGGTCAATGTTAGAGGAACAGACATCAAATTAAATTTAAGCCAATGATGTGGATTAGATTCCGTCACTTAATTCCACCTTTATACTATTTTTATATTGTCCAGGTATTGGAAATCAGCTAATGTATTATAGCTTATTGTAACATCTGCTTACATCTGGTTGAATTCAGTTGGCAGAATCTAAGAGCAACAATACAGATGAGCTCATCTGTGCTGTTACCCAACTACTACGTTGGCAGATATAGACATATTTTTTAAGTTCTCTTGTGTGTTTCTATGCATTCTACATAACAGGTGTTCAAGATAATCTGATAATTACAATTTGAGTTTTAGTTAAATTGTTTCCATTTCTTTGTATTTATATTATTCCATTATGATATTAATATGACATAAAGTTCAATTTGCTTTTTCAATTTTACTTGAATAAACAAGGTTAATCAGTACTTCAACACACACAAGTACAAATCTGTACTTCTACTTATCCAATGAATGTGTGTACTTTTGCCACCTCTTGCTATGTCCATTGCTGTATTGCCAGGCTTTAGAGTTATCATATATAAAAGCAGAAGATAGACTGGGTTAATATGAGCAGGCAGGATGACAAACTAATGACATTATCACAAGCATTTCATTTTACTGTATAGACTATATTTCTTCCAATTTAAAATTACAGCCTTGGTAATGAATTGGTATTTTTCATGCTTCTGTTTTCACAGGCTCTTTTTCGCATGACTTGCATTAAACAACAAAGTTAAAAACATGCTGGATGAAGTAGCTTGTCCATCTCTGTGACACTGTCTTTTCAACATAGTAGACCCAGATCAATAACGTATCCAATCACATTTTTACGGAACCTGGTGTAAGTGGATTCTCTGCGTGCCACACTTCTTTATAAATTCTGTTTTGCACCTTTCCTTGACCCTGTCGCATTTTCTATTCAGATCGAGGAATAGCGATTAGGAAAAGTTTTTAGGAGATAACTTTTTTGGTTTATTGGACTACAGCAGAGGTAGGTAGATGGGGGACAGGTGAGGTGGGTGTGGCAGACTAGGGACTCAGAAGAGAATGGAAGTCTGAGGACATCTGGTGGGGGGATGGGGAGATACAGTGAAGCATGGACAGTAAACAGGGCTCAGAGTAAATCACTGATCAAGCCAATTAATACTTTCAGCTTTTAACTTTTAGTAAACCTATTAGACTATTTTGTATTGATGTTTTGGTACTCTCTAAAAAAACAAGATGTTCTTTAATTTAAGTGCCTCTGTCAGTGCGCCCCAGGGTGGCTGTGGCTACAATGTAGCTTGCCATCACCAGTGTATGAATGTGTGTGTGAATGGGTGGATGACTGGACGTGTAAAGTAAATACTGCTGTATTAAGTGAAAGAAATTTGAGAGGAAGACTCTTTGGGTTTAAATGATAAGAATTTCATGTGTAAATACAGAAATTTTTTGGGTAGCTCACTGCTCACTGTGTAATTATAAAACAAAAAGTTCTATTAATTTACAGAAAATCTGAAATTTCTATAGCAGTGAAAAAGCTATTTCATTGTTCATCTATTAGTACACTGGTGTGGTAATTCTGGATGTCTTCATTAGGAAAAGCTATAAAACTATGAAAATGAAGACACGTATTGTTAAGTTCTTAAGCCTTATATCTTATGCCTAGCTGTTGGAGATCATGCTAAACCTCGAATTTCCAGTTGACACTTTAAACAAACAGTTGATAAAAACAAAAGAGAAAATAGTCTCATTCAAGCCCACACAGCGCCTTGATTCTCAAGTGCAAATGACACCATCAGGGGCTATAATAACAATAATAATAATACATTTTATTTGAGGGCGCCTTTCAGAAACCCAAGGTCACCTTACAAAAAACACAATTAATAAAAGGAACAATAGTCATAAAATACATAAAATAAGTTAAAATTACAAAACAGAGCGTGACAACAGATAAAATCAGCATTAAAGCGAATAAGCCAGTTTAAACAGATGTGTTTTGAGCTGTGTCTTAAATACAGAGAGGGAGTCAATATACTTACACTCAGTGTTATTACAGTGGTGTGACAACCACATGCTGCACTCATATAATTACTATTAGTGGCCTACAGTAAGGCAGTTAAAGTGTGGCACTGTTGACAGAAAAACAAATGAGAATTTGTCAGATATTGTTCACTATTTTGGAATATTTGCTTTGTAACTACCTCTTGTTGATTAATAAAGCTAGATCGTGTGTAGAGCTGTCATGGGCTAAACAAAGAGGTACCTAACAACAGCAACAGAAACATTGGAAACCATATGAAAACAGTTGCAGGATGGTTAGAGACAGATGAATGAAAAAAAAAAGTTCAATTAAGTCGTGTAGGGAGACGGGAAGTTGATGCGGTTTCATCTTTTCAATACAGTTTATCAAATAATCTCACAGACCTTCTCAGAGAAGTTGCATATAAAACATTTAGTATCAATACTTGGAAGGAAAAGGTACCTCCCAAAGAAGAGAGCCTACTTCGAGAAGGAAATCAAAATATATCTTAGATACTCTTCTTCGATGGTTTCATAAGGTAGCAATTTAGAATATTATAACTCGTATTAATGGTGATTACTGAATGCACTTGTTATGATGTCCTCTCATTTTGCACTGAGAAAATAGACGTGCATTTTGTGATTTTGGTCAAATCAGTTCAAAGTTTTAGGAGTATAAGAGTGTTCATTCTCAGGAAAATCTTATGTGAGGAAAGTGAAGCTACGTTATGCAAGCTTGTAACATAAAATACAAAATTTAATATGAGCCTGTGTCAACCACATGCTTTAAAAATCCAGTTTTAGACAGCTTTTTCCCTGAAGTCACATGGAGAAATATGAAGCCAAATTGCTTATTTTTTGATTGCAATCCAAAACTTAAATGAATCATGTATGGAAAAATAAATACCCGTTGTTTTGCTCTGAACTTAATTTATCCACCACAAAGCAAAGCAGATGGTTGACTTTATGAGGCCCGGAATGAGTGCTGACATGTAGCGACCATCTGATGAAAATAAAACACACTCGAGTGGAAATTGGACTTGGGTTTGAACGGGATCCTAGCTTGGTCCTGGGTTATGCATCTACATACCACAGCATTCTTACGAAGCCAAATAGCAGTCCACATATTTCTGGGTCAGGCTCCTTTGCCATTGCATAACAGCACTAGTTTCACTAAATAGTTGCCAGTCTTAATAACATATTTCATCATGATTCTAGGATTGTCGTAAGAGATTAAAAAATGGTTTGAGGACTCGCTGCTAGGCCCTGCACCTCAGACATAAAAAGGAGAACTGGTTGGATCAAGAGTTTTAGTGCAATTCAGTGGTTTAAAACAACTGTTTTCTTCTTGGTTTGTAAGATTTTAGATAGAGCAGGATGATTTCAAGGGAGGGGGGAAGTTTTTCACTTAATATTGATTTACTGATTAAACTTTATTATTTCCTAAAGGATTACTACAAACATTAATCTTCTCCTAAATGTTTTCCTAGCAGCCTGGAAAGGAGCAGCAGCAGCAGTTGTGGAGGCTGTTTCTATCAAAGTTATATTGTTTACCTGGCTTTAATTAAACTCAGCGGAAAGCATCAGTTTATGCATTTAAATAGTGTCACTTCACTTCCTTTCTTGACAGTTGTGACTCTGATTTGCATACTTAGAGCAGCCATAATTAAGTAATTAGTAATGCAGAGCAGTGAAGTTTCCCTCGGAAATTCCTGAAGCTAGAGCGAAAACTATCGTTCTGTAATGGTCAGTCGAAGGTCCTTTTCACACAACTTTTAGCTTTTAGACTCGAGTGTAATTTTATTCCTGCAGACTGTTTTTGTATTAAAGTTCTGGATTAAAAACCACCATGTTCATGATTGTATTATTGGCCTTTGGGTGCTCAACTTGATATCACAAGTCACTTTCATCAAAAGCACTCTATGCCCTTTGTCATTCAGATCACTGACACATGCTGTTAATTTCCTTTCAGGTTGATGAAATCTACCATGATGAATCTTTGGGGACGAACATCAACATTGTCCTTGTCCGCATGATAATGGTGGGGTACCGGCAGGTGAGCCATGCCACACAATTTGTGTCTGTGCAAGCAGCATTTCAAATGAGCTTTTAAGGTTTTTATACCACAGGGCTGGTGTAAAAGGCATATTCTCATTGTCTGAGCTGTCTGTGAATACACCTGTGATTTCAGCCTTTGTAATACTGCCTACAGGAAGCAAGATTTTTAACTGTGTTCAATTTTATTTGGAATAAAAACAAGAAGGGCTGAACTCACCACCATGACTCAAGAGAAAATAAGAGAAAGGCAGCAAACCCTTTTAGAATTTTCAGTGAAAAAAACATGTTTTACTGAATGCAGGCTCAAGTATTGTTATGGCCTGAAACCGTATTCAGTAGCACTCGACCTTATACCCAAAACTGGGAGGTAGAAGAGCAGGTGCTAAGAGAAGTTAATCCACTGATGTCTAAAATATCAGTCCTTTGTACAGATATGAGAGTGGTGTTATCTTTCTAAGTCCAAGCAGTGAGGTGAATAAGGATTTTTCCCATAATGTCAAACAAATAATTTAAATCTGAGTTCACAGTAGAGGCACCAAAGTAACAAGCTAACTTTAAGATGATATGGAAAGCTGAGTTTCATGCCTTGTGGCTTGGTTTCTACTTGGAAAAAGAGTTGTTTTGGGCCATTACTGCATATTCGACACAATAAAAAATTGAGATGGGTAAAGTGTAGGTTTGTCAAGAAGATATCATTTATGAGGATAAAAGAAAACACCACTACATGTAGCACAGCTTCCTTATTTTACACCAATTTTTAATTTTTTTTTTTGTGCACACAACAAAAAAACAGATTTTTAGTGCAGAGTATTCTAACAATAGACTGGTTAAAACTAGAATGGCTCTAAGCGAGTGGATCCTTCCCCAAAGCCAGTGCCTTTATGCTGCAGTTTAAAAGAAAGGATCTGTTTGGTATCATATGATCTGATTTCTCTGAATAAGCTGATACTTCAACCAAGGAGAGAGCTAGGGCTTGTAAACATTTCTCTTTGTCTGTTTTAGATGATGCATTTGAAACTACCCGGTTGTATTTTGAAAAGCTTAGTGGATAGATGAAGCTTGGGGAAAAGAAGAACCTGTTACATTTCAATGCAGATCCAAATTATTTTAAATTGTTTTCTTTACAACTGTTAAACAGAGCAAGGCCATGGTTGAAATAAGCTCTGACTGCTCTTCTACTTTCTAGTACCTGTTAACTTGCTTATTAACTTATTTATAGCGACCGTGAATCTCTCCCAGCAATAATGATTGGTAATTCTGATTGAGTACATAATTTAAGTGAAGTTAAATTATGAAACTAACATAAAAAATGAGAGTTCATAGCTTTACTGCTCCACTAAACCGACTTGAAGTGTAGAATCGAATAATTGATTATACCCTATGTGGTCACGGGAGGAAAGTTCTTTTCATCAGATTTTTTTTTTAATCCAACTTGTTTCTCTTCAACTTTCCTTTGGAGAGAAAAGAAAAAACCAGTTTTAGAAAAACAATCTTCTCAAGTATTTGAGTGACAGGAGAATCAGGAAGAGCAGTGAAGATGAAAAACAGTTGAGATTTATATATGCAGTAATTTATAAACTAAGCAAAGTTTTGTTTTGGAGCTTACAGCTGCTTTTTTGTTTCTTCTAGCTAACAACTTCTTAGGAAAAAAAGACGTACAGTGAGAAAAAGAGAAAAATATCAGTTTAAGATCATAAATTGGGGTCAAGCTGAGATGAAAGAAAGGCTGTTTCTCAGATGCTGAGTTTAACAAAACGTGTGCGAAAATAGTCGGTGTGATATTAGCATTTAATTGAGCTCAGTTGTCTGGTTAAAATAGATGTTTTTTGTATTTCTTTTGGGCAATACAGAACTGATTGCCTGATTATAAGAAAAGGTAACCTTAAGAAGCCCCCATTAAAACACTAAAGTTAATGCAAAAACATATTAAAGCCCAGTACCGGCACATACCATACATAAATAGTGAGGAAATAAATGAGTACATATTATATTAACATGATTGATGAAAGAAAGCGACGAATGAATATTGTACAAAAGCTCAGTCACTTTCACTTTTGCTCAGGCTTTCTTTAGTGTAATGAATGATTTAAATGTACTTGCACCATGTGGTAAATACTCACGTAACATATTAATAACATCGAATAAACAAGCAAAAAAAAAAAAGCAAACTGGTCAATGCTAGCTGGTCAAATGATCTTCCATATCTTCAGTTTATAGAGTTGTACATCAGTATGTGTTTGTGTTTCTGTTCACCTCTCGCCACTTAATGCCAGTCTTGGCATATTTGCTCGTTATCAGCTGAACACATTATAATGAGGTATGAAATATCGTATATTATACATGTGGGGGCAGATGCTAGTGAGTCATTTGCTTTACGCACGTATCCATCTGTCCACAAGTGTCATATTACCTGCATGTCTGACTGATGCTGCTTGGAAACTGGGCATTTTTATTCAGCTTCTGTCTGTTTGTCAGAGCAGAGAGATGCTGTTTACCCAACACCAATTAGATGAGGTCCAACATGCTCTGTGTGTCACTGGCCCTGCTTGCAGCACCCACTCAGAAAATAAAGACAAAGTTTGGCCAGTTCCTCCTGGGTGCCTTCATTTCTCCTGGCCTCACATTGTGTGTGTCGGTGTGTGTAATAGTAGTAGGGTTATCAGTCTCCAGAGCAGTTCATCCAGAGCTGAATCTTATTGAGAAATTTTCTGTATATTTATGACACGAAATACAAACCACAATGCATTTATACTCCTTTACAGAAAAAACCCAAAACAAAACACTGGGGACACTGGCAAAAACAGAAACAGTGTTTTTTTTACTGTGTTGGGCTGTCAGATCAGCCTCATTGGAGGGAAGGAACACCAAAGCCATCATTTCATGTTTTCATGATAATATTGGAGAAAATTGTTCAGTCAAGATTTTCATTTGGGTTATATTTGTTGGCCAACAAATGCAAGAACATATGATTCACAATATATATTTTTTAATGATCTAACCAGCGAGTGACCTCTCGTGCCACATGGATGTGGGCAGTTTGACTCACAATAGAAAGGAGCCAGATGAGCTCATACTAGGTTTATCTAAATATCTTGATAGCATTTTTGACACGATGGTGTCAAGAAAGACAAATAAAATTACAACAATACAAAGAGTAACATCAGTGGCAACACTATTTTTAAATTGTCTAAACAACTGAAAAAATACAGTAACATAATAATTTGTTACATTACTGTCTGTCTGTTTATGACTGCTGGTAGACGTAGCAGGTTGAATTATAAAATGTACAGAGCTTTACTTTCTGCTCAGATTCAGCCAAATGCTGCAACCTCAACAAGTAGTGCAAATGGATAATGATTCAAAGCATACTGCAAAAGCAACTGAAGAGTTTCTGAAGGTAAAGAAAGTGATAGTCTTCAATTGTCAAGTCAGTCTGTCTGATCTCAACCCAACAGAGCATGCTTTTCCAAATGCAGTGAATGCAGAGAGACCCAGAAACAAAGCTGGCAGCAGTAAAGAGACTTCAGGCAGTGATTGGCTACAAAGGTCTTGCTGAAGGTCTTTGGTCACATATTGTTTGTTTGATGTACAATTCATACTGGTGTCGTACAAGGCAAAAATACTAAAATTGTGTTTTGGTTCATTTAAAGGTACAGTGGGGCAAAAAAGTATTTAGTCAGCCACCGATTGTGCAAGTTCCCCCACTTAAAATGATGACAGAGGTCAGTAATTTGCACCAGAGGTACACTTCAACTGTGAGAGACAGAATGTGGAAAAAAAATCCATGAATCCACATGGTAGGATTTGTAAAGAATTTATTCGTAAATTAGGGTGGAAAATAAGTATTTGGTCACCTCAAACAAGGAAAATCTCTGGCTCTCACAGACCTGTAACGTCTTCTGTAAGACGCGTTTCTGTCCCCCACTCGTTACCTGTATGAATGGCACCTGTTTGAACCCATCATCTGTATAAAAGACACCTGTCCACAGCCTCAAACAGTCAGACTCCAAACCCCGCCATGGCCAAGACCAAAGAGCTCTCGAAGGACACCAGGAAAAGTATTGTAGACCTGCACCAGACTGGGAAGAGTGAATCTACAATAGGCAAGCAGCTTGGTGTGAAAAAATCAACTGTGGAAGCAATCATCAGAAAATGGAAGACATACAAGACCACTGATAATCTCCCTCGATCTGGGGCTCCAAGCAAAATCTCATCCCGTGGGGTCAAAATGATCATGAGAACGGTGAGCAAAGATCCCAGAACCACACGGGGGGACCTGGTGAATGACCTGCAGAGAGCTGGGACCAAAGTAACAAAGGTCACCATCAGTAACACACTACAACGGCAGGGAATCAAATCCCGCAGTGCCAGACGTGTTCCGCTGCTGAAGCCAGTGCATGTCCAGGCCCGTCTGAAGTTTGCCAGAGAGCACATGGATGATACAGCAGAGGATTGGGAGAATGTCATGTGGTCAGATGAAACCAAAGTAGAACTTTTTGGTATAAACTCAACTCGTCGTGTTTGGAGGAAGAAGAATACTGAGTTGCATCCCAAGAACACCATACCTACTGTGAAGCATGGGGGTGGAAACATCATGCTATGGGGCTGTTTTTCTGCCAAGGGGACAGGACGACTGATCCGTGTTAAGGACAGAATGAATGGGGCCATGTATCGTGAGATTTTGAGCCAAAACCTCCTTCCATCAGTGAGAACTTTGAAGATGAAACGAGGCTGGGTCTTCCAACATGACAATGATCCAAAACACACCGCCCGGGCAACAAAGGAGTGGCTCCGTAAGAAGCATTTGAAAGTCCTGGAGTGGCCTAGCCAGTCTCCAGACCTCAACCCCATAGAAAATCTGTGGCGGGAGTTGAAAGTCCGTGTTGCTCGGCGACAGCCCCAAAACATCACTGCTCTCGAGAAGATCTGCATGGAGGAATGGGCCAAAATACCAGCTACTGTGTGTGCAAACCTGGTAAAGACCTATAGTAAACGTTTGACCTCTGTTATTGCCAACAAAGGTTATGTTACAAAGTATTGAGTTGTATTTTTGTTATTGACCAAATACTTATTTTCCACCCTGATTTACGAATAAATTCTTTACAAATCCTACCATGTGGATTCATGGATTTTTTTTTTCACATTCTGTCTCTCACAGTTGAAGTGTACCTCTGGTGCAAATTACTGACCTCTGTCATCATTTTAGGTGGGGGAACTTGCACAATCGGTGGCTGACTAAATACTTTTTTGCCCCACTGTAGGTCTTTTTAAAAGTATATAGTTAGTGCAACACAGCTTGAATAGTGCTGTGTTTCTAGTGACATATTTCATAGCCTATCAAATAGAGTTGGTGGTATAGCCTGCTACTATTTCTGTCTAGTCGCTGGTAGACTTTTCTCAGCTACTGATCTCTTGAAATTTCTCATAAGTTGTTCAGTGTTGCAGACTCAGCTACTTCAGCTGCTAGTGAGCAGACAGGCTGTGTACCTGCCTGTGGGCTTGTGTTGTCTCAAGTTGTGTATCAACTAGAGGTTTGTTAGCCACTACAGCTCAAGTTACAAGTTACAAACCTATTAATTGTTTCATAATCACTGGCAATTTAGCAAAAAGTAAAACTAATACCTGTAATCCTAAAGGTTCCCCTGTTTTTCTAACCAACATGTCCCTTTTTGTCCTCAAATGCACAAAAAATACAACTTATTTTCAGCTATTTTCTTTGACAGTTTTTCAAATGACAGTACATCTACTGCACTGATGTAAAGGTAAAAGGGTGATGAGTCTTCTTTCATCTTAGAAAGAACCTTAACCGTTGTTAAGGCGAACGGCATGGTTACCCTCCTATTTATTTTTACAGTCTGCTAACGTTTTTTTCTTGGTCCTGTTCATTCTGCAGTCCATAAGCCTGATCGAACGTGGCAACCCATCTCGCAGCCTGGAGCAGGTGTGCCGATGGGCCAACACGCAGCAGCGCCGCGACCCTGACCATGCCGAGTACCATGATCACGCCATCTTCCTCACAAGGCAAGATTTTGGTCCCGCAGGTATGCAAGGTACTGTATTTTTCTCGATCGAGGCCTGTGCAGACTGAGTGCTGATATCTGCTTCCATTCACAAAGGGGTTGGCTTCAAGTCTTGCCCAGGTAAGGTTGCTGGAAATATAAAAGTGGGGGCTGCAGCTGAGGTCTTGAACCCAATTCCGGAAATGGCAACCTCATGAGAAAATAACTGCTGAGTTGTTTCCAAAACCTTGCTGACTTGACATTGATGCCACCCTGGAAAAATGAAAAATTGAGATACTGAAGAAGGTTTTTGGCATGTAGAGAAAAAACAGAACATGTTTGTTAGTTTGCCAGTTATATAAACTAATTGTTCTTTTTTTTACTCAGTGACTGTTGGAAAGTTCAGTTTGAACTTTTCTGTACTTTCAGTAGATTATTGTCAATCCAAATATTACTGTACATGTATGCAGTCATTTTGCAGCAAATTTGTGCTATACATGTTGTTCTCCTAGTTTTATGCCTCACCATTTGTTTCTTCTTTTCAGTCCTTCAAAACAAAATTTGAAGTGAACAGCCAAACCTGCAGAAAACACTGGGTCCCGAATGAACAAACCTCTGTGCTTGCATGCACTCGATATCTTGCACTGACCTGTGTATATTTTTAACTTTTATAGAGCACGTGTCATGTTTCGAGGACAGCCTGGGGCTACCTGGTTTGCTTGTCACACCTCTAGGTGTTACCATAGCTGCAGTTGTGTTGTGTTCATAACAAACCTAGTTTCTATGATAACTTGAGCTAGGTTGGGCTGAACCCTGTGCTGCATCTCAGGGTCACAAGCAGACCTCACACATTCTTGTGAAAGTTTAGCGGTGAGATGGTAGATTTTGTGTCCAAACAAGTAATGGGCTGTTGGGTAAATAGAGTAAGTTAATGGAGCAACAGGAGATGCAGAAAGTTGTCTTAAATGGTGTCATTAGGTGATATTGAGTTTGCCACGTTTTAAAAATGTTACCGATTAAATCCTCTGAAAGTGTTTTTGATCTGGTCTCCTTGGCACCAAAAGATTTAACATGATGTTCCCAAGATGTTCAGTGTTTGAGTTTATCAACCAGATGGCGGACACCACCTCTCTCCTCAATCTTCACATCAGCCATAGAGAAACACTTTTTTTTATTACTGTAGTAATTGCTGCACCTTTTTGCTTCAGTGTGCATAGCTCCAAATGGCCTTTCATGGGAATGTAATCAGCATTCTCCTGAATTCCTTTTATCTGCCTTTCAGATAAAGGGTCATGCTCCTCATCTGCTTTCATGTTTTGCAACTTCACTTTCAGTGTTAATATGTCCATTTTGTTTTCATTCATGAATAGAGCCTTTAGTCATTCTCTTCATAAAGGCATCGTCATCATGCTGTAGCTAAAGCTCACTCTGCTGTGACTGAAATAACCCACTGCAGACATTCAAATAACTTGACATGTACACATGGCTTTATCACCAGCTGTCTGCCTGCTGCATTTTCTGCTTTTTTACCTGCATGCCAAAAAAACAGTCTTCTGATGGTCAGAAAGCATGGAAATTATCTGAAAGCTGTGGCAAAAAAGAAGGCCAGAATGGGCGTGCTTCTGATCCAAGCTGATTCGCACTAAGCTGAATTGCTGCACACCTCTTGATCGAGTTATGTTTGATGTCTGTGCTTTGCTTAAAAGTTTGTCGTCCTCGTGAGCTGTGTGAAATGTTGTGGTACCAACCAGGTGTCTGCTGGGTAATAATGATGGCAGGCTTCTGAAACTGCTTTGGGAGTTTCTTTATGTTTGATATGCAAGCTGTGTAGAGCTACTGCTGCTATTGAGGGATTTGCTAGAAGTATTTTACCTCGGTTCGTTCACCTTAAATGAATGAAAGTGCCACTGTGTGAATGTAGCCTACTCTGATAAATCACAATGTAAACACACAGATATGTGGGGCTTTTTTTTTCATTGAAAGAAGCTGAGCAATCACCATCACTCTCTTTATAACTCACACACACTCAAGAGCCAGTGTGACAGCCAGCTGCTCACCAAAAAGAGATTAAAACCTTCACAATGAATGCAATTACTCCATATTTAGAAATCTTTTTCCACTTCGTTGCACTGCATGAGAATGTCACCACTTTCATTCTTGATTATCAGGGCTGTGTGGTCTTTTGTGTCGCTCAGGGTATGCTCCAGTGACGGGGATGTGCCACCCACTGAGGAGCTGCACTCTGAACCATGAGGATGGCTTCTCCTCTGCCTTTGTGGTTGCTCATGAAACCGGCCATGTGTGAGTAATGGCATCATGATGAATGCCCAGCAGGGCCACTCACAACATCTTTCTGTGTGCATTTAAGTTAATAGTTTTTGTGTGATTGTAGTTTGTGAACATAAACAGTGATCTGTTGTTGTGAAAAAGCATTTAATCTGATCTCCAGCTGCGTTTTACACATAAATATGAAAGCAGTATTTTTTTTAACATTGTGCTTTCTGTGCCTTTTGTGTAGACACAAAACATGAGAACGGGAAGAATTCATTTTTTGTGCTTAAGTTAACCTGTGGTTAACCAGTATATACTTTAACCATTATGCGATCAATACATCTACTCCTGCTGTCAAGGTCAATGGTTGCTAAGGTAGCAACAGGCTAAAAGTTACTGTAGCAACAGGCTGAATGTATTCAATAAATGTATGGAGCTGCTTATTAACAGTTATAGTGCTATACAAAAGTCTTTAGTAACCCCTCATAATATGTTGGAGGGAAAATGGAAAATAGGTGCACTGACTTATTGAAACACGTGAAAAAACGCAGACTCATGGAAAGTTAGTACAGCTTTAATGAGCTTTAAGATTAGTATTTGGCATTACCACCTTTATTGTTCAAAACAGACTCTTTTAGACAAACTCTTGTAAGAACACAGTGAATACATTTTTTTCTGTGTTCATAATTCCATAAATTTTAGATAGAGACTCCCCAACACCATTAAAATGCCAAACCACGACAGAGCCTCCACTGTCTTTCACAGATGGTTCTTGACACTTGACACTCACCAATGAGCTTGTCACATGACATTTTGGAATGGGGATATTTATATTTTTTAACTTGAGCGTTTATTTGAGTGTTTCTCAGTTCAATAAATCTCTATCTAAAGGGTATAAAAAAAATAGTGAAGAAAACAAGCTTTTTTGCTTGATTTAATGAATAAAAATAACTGCAAGCAAACTAGTGACAAAGATACTTGGGCAGGTTGTCATATTATAGAACTATAGAAAATAGAGATGCACCAGGTGGAAGCTGTGGCTGAATATAGTATTCAAGAAATAGGAATGTAATATCTAAACGGTCTGTGCTCATTTGAGCCTCACATCTAATTGAATTAAATGTACAGTCGAGGCATGCAGTATGCTCACCACTTTTATGTGATAGACAAATCATACTATGACTTGTGAAGGCAAAACAGGATAAATGCTTGTGGTACATTTAAGTTAAGCACCAAAGACAAATGGTCAGGCACGACATTCTCATAATAAATCAGATAAAATACTGCAACTAATTATTTCTGCATTTGTGTGATTGAAATGAATTCGAAATGTGTGTGCAGTGACACCATTTGAAAGATTTGGCCGAAATAATTTTGAGTGAATATCCATATATGTTCTGGCAATTATTTCATGGTTTAGGATTCTTCCCATCCATCACACCACTGGGACAGGTCCTGTGTCATCTATTTGCTGGATTTCTTCCTATTTCTGAGAAAAACGACTTTCTGTTCCTCTGTTGCCACTTCCTCTTTAGTCTTCCACTTGTCCAGTTTCTTCAAATTTTTTAAGGACTCACTGCACACCATGCTGAAATATGCCAAGTTTTCAGTTAATAGTTCTTTGGGAACCTCTTGGTGCAAAAAATCCAGAAACTTTATGCCTGTCACACTGTGTCACTTTTGGCATTTTTGTAGATTCAGCTAAAAAAACAAAAAGGGGGAAAAAATCATGTATTTTTGTAACTGGCTGCTAGTAACAAAGTGCCCAAGGACACAAGGTTTTTTCATATTTGATTTATTCGTAGGTCAGTGTCATGTGGCTTAACAAAAAAATAGACGAGCAAAAAACGAAAAAGGTCCTTAATGTGAATTAGGGGAGCGAACTGCATTCACAGCATTTATAACTGTGTCAGTGACTGAAAAACTTAATAAAACGGGGGAACACAGATGCTATAATAATAATGTGCAATGCTTTTTAAAATAATTTTAATAGTTTGAGTGCCAGGATCTTTTTTTAAATTTATTTATAATTTATTTATTTTTTAAATTTAAAACCAGACAGTTTAGATTGTCACATGATATATTTTCAGCAGATGGACTGACTCTGTCAAAAATCTCCTGAAACCCTCTCCACAGCTGACTCATCAACCAACAGGATATACAGGACTCTGCATGCAACAACAAGAAAGCTCAGGATGAAAGTCTTCTTTGCTTTTTCATAACCTACCCATTAGAAAACATGTTAAAACCGAGCAATATATACATCATATATTTTACACTGTTAGTGTTTGATATTAAAATGTGATTGTTTTACTCAATTATTCATCATGACTCAGAATGTCAAGTTGTTTTTTAAAAAATTCAAACAATTTAGACGAGAATGGTTTGAATATATTTTGCCTGTTTCTTTTATCGAAAATGATTGATTGAAGTTTTATATTCTGCTTCAGTAAGTGGTTGAGGCGTGAGGCACGAGCCTATGAATGCAGAACTATTCTGCAACAGACATAGTCAGAGGTAGTTGGATTGGTGTCATTGCACCCTGCAGAGTTTTTAATTGCACCAGTTAATTGCAGGTGCAATTATCGTTGCTTTGCAAAACAACACCTGTAGAAAGTGAAACCCACTTGATTTCTTTTTTCTCTTTTGTTTTTCTTTGTATTTTCCTGCCAGAAGCAGTCAGATCTGAGCAGCATTTCGTCTGAAATACATTTATTTTTTGCATATGGGGCATGGATTTATTACACGGCAAAGCCTTTTATCAGATATGTTTAAAAACAACCTCTTGTTTTGAGTCCAAGTTTGCCTCTTTTTTAGTTTGACCTTAGTTAGTTTTACAGCATCGTTGTTTTTCTGCGATTCAAACACCTGCTGACCTCACAGCAGTCATCATGGGATAAGATCACATCTAATCATCTGCGACCTGTTTGTGTCTTCATGGCTGTGTGGGCTTATTTGTGGCCTCCTCAATCCAAACACATGAGAGCTAGCTGAAATGAAAGCTACACATTTCCAGTAGGTGTGAATATGAGTTTGCGCTCTGTAAAAGACTGGCAACCTCTCCACTATATTCTCTTCCTTATGACCAGTGCACACAGGGACCAGCTTAAGCTTTTTGTGACTCTTTAATAAAGGTAATAGAAGTTAAATGAAAGAATATATTATATATCAAAAATATTGTTGTCACTGACAGCAGTAATATTGCCATGATATATTATTAGGTATTATTTTCAAACCCCTTAAAGGCAGTATTTCAGTTATTTGTTGGGAGCAAGACACAACTGATGTATTCTTAACTAACAGCTGAAGACTGTTCCTTTGGTTTTGTCCACTTGTCTTAAACTACATGTGGATATCCTGCTGTGATGCTGCATTTTCAGTGTTTCAATAACTCGTGAAAAAGAAGAAAAGAAGGCAATTATTTTGTTGGCATTCAAATACAGTGTCCACAAAGCTTCACCAACTTGATAGTTCAATTTAGAGCTTACCTCCCCTGTTAATCGAGCTTCTGTACTTTCTTACTGGAGGTTGGTGTTCCTGGAGCGCAGCTTTAATGAGGCTTGCAATTACTCTATATCAAATAAACAACAGTAAAAAAATTTAACATTTAAAAAGCACAGCTTCCATAAAAATGTCTAAGGGAATCATAAGTCCGATGCTGATAACCACCTGCACATGCACTCTCCTCTAATCTCACTTGTCCAGCATTTAGCCTGCTTTGACCATGCCTGTTTTTGTAAAGCATTATCTGTCCAGTTTCTATCAGTTAAGCCACTAACTTATCGCTCAAAGAAATATTTCAACATTTTAGAAAATAGTTTTTCTTTGTTGCATAATGTTAAAAGACAACATTTTGATTGTTTTTATGATAAATTTATATCTACCACTGGCAGCCACCCCCATAACTTTATACAATAATCAAAGCGTATAAACAATATGGCTGTTTTATAGTTTCCAGGCAGCAGAGCTTCTAGGAGATTATTGGTTAGAGATTCTGGTGCAATAAAATAGCAAAGTGACATTTTTACACTTGTATGATTTAACTCTTACATACTGTTCACATTTTAATTCTTCACAGTATTGTCCCAGTCAGCTTTGCTGGGTCAAGAATTCTCTCATAAAAAGTGTTTGTTCCGCATTTTGAACTGCAAATCTATTCAGACGTATAAATATTCCATCTGACGTTAATAAACAGATGATTAATGAATTCATTTACAGCAGGGAGACCATAATTTTTTGATTTTACAGCATTTGTTTTAGTTGGGAAAACATCTACTATCACAAAATATCATGTCCTGTTTTACCCAAAACATAAAAACATAAAATAAACCTAACTATAACCTCTATGGGGACCTATGCAGTGGTTGTGGGAATACAGACAGTGTCAAGGTTCCCCTTGAGGTATTCCACCAAACAAAATAAAACATCAAAAATCACAGGAAAAAAAAAGAAAAAAACCCCACACGGAGACAGAGACAACACAGTATCGAGATTTCCTAAAACCACAAAAGTTTCTTAAGCAGACACACGGTGATAGATCTAAAATCCGTCTGAATGGATACAGTTCAAGTCAAATTTAACCCATAATATTGTCAATTCACAAAAACTTGTATAACTTGTATGTTATGGCATTTTTAATATTTTCATTTTAGGAAAAGTCATCAATTTTTAGGATAAAATAGTAAGATGTTTTTAATGCTATCAAATGTCAACAGTATGTAACAGTTTAATAAGTGCTGTAGCATTAGTGTGATAGTAGTGACTCAGTAATGTGTGTGTAGGCTGATTTTTTTTTCTACCTTTGGGAAAGAGCCTGTTGCTCTTGCCATTCTCCATGCAAATCTATATTTGCTGTCTGCTACCTGTACCTTCATAATTAGCATATAGACAAGTGAATTCAGATTTTATTCCATGTAAAGAATAATTAAAGAGTACTTGAAGTTATTTTTTAAATTGTTTAATTTGTAGACGTTAATGTTTTATAAATTGATGTTTCTGTGTTTGTTCTTCATCTATACTGACAGCTGTTATCCGAACTGCTTCAAATGTCACACGCGTATTGCTGGGGAACCTGCTGTGACTTAGATAAAATCGAACAAGCTTGTAATTTTGAAAAGAACTAAAAGAATTATGATAGCTGACAGTTTCCAAATTTCAATCAGTGTTTAGAAAGTGCAGAGGTGCAGTACACAACTCTGCTTACTCCTACACAATCCTGTTGTATTCGTAGTGCATAACAACAGAAAGAATTCAGAAAATATTGTTTGCTGTGACTTTATCTCTTGCCGTGATCACAATCTATGCTCTTCTGTGCTTTTGCCCTTCAGGTTGGGTATGGAGCATGATGGCCAAGGGAATCGTTGTGCTGATGAGACCAGCATGGGTAGCATCATGGCACCACTTGTCCAAGCAGCTTTTCACCGCTATCACTGGTCACGTTGCAGCAAGCAGGAGCTCAACAGATACATCCAGTATGTTTGCTCTTTGCACAGCTGTTGTGTAAATTAATTTGTTCCTTCTCTTTTCATATGTGGTCTGCTCCTGACCTCGCATTGCATATAACATTTATGTCCTTATTATTTTTATTGCTTCCTCAGCTCCTATGACTGCTTGCTGGATGATCCCTTTGAACATAAGTGGCCCAAGCTTCCTGAGCTCCCTGGAATAAATTATTCAATGGATGAACAGTGCCGCTTTGATTTTGGTGTTGGTTATAAAATGTGCACTGCTGTAAGTAAGCTTTGTGGCCCCAATATATATATATTTATTCATTTGAATTATTTATTTATTCTACCATATAATAACCACATAATTAAAATAATTAGAATAGTCAACAATTTTTAATCAGTATTTTTTAATGCTGCAAAGGAGTAAGTTCTGTTTTTTAACAGGGAAAAACTGTGTTTGCTTATCTATGTTTCCAAAAAGAATTAGTGCTCAGATTTGCTGTTTAATTGCTCATTTAGTTTCGAACCTACGACCCCTGCAAGCAGCTGTGGTGCAGCCACCCTGACAACCAGTACTTTTGTAAAACTAAAAAAGGTCCTCCTGTGGATGGAACAGAGTGTGCACCAGGAAAGGTAGGAAATGTCTCTGAATCATCTGTAATTTTATTTTTTCTTTACAATAATTGCTAAGTGGAACTCTCTAAAAATAGGAAGCGGAAATAAAGTTTCGGAGCAATATTTTCAGAGAAGCCAAATGTCATCAGTTTGGACTTGTTGACCTTTCTTTTCTTCTTCCTTTCCACCTGTCTCTCATTTTTAATGGACACTGATTTTCAGTGGTGCTTCAAGGGTCATTGCATCTGGCGAACCAGCCAGGAGCCTCAGGGCCATGATGGAAGTTGGAGTTCCTGGTCAAAGTTTGGCTCTTGCTCCAGAACATGTGGAGGTGGAATTCGCTCCCGCAGCAGACTGTGCAACAATCCTCCGTGAGTGCTACAGCAACAAGGAAGCTGAATCTATGTCGCAAAACTAAGAAAAAAACAGAAAATAAAACAGCTATACAGATAGTGAAAAAATAGTATTTGATCACACAGTATCATCAGTATCAGTATTCATCTAAAAGATGTTAATGTACTATATAAGTGTAAATGAAGAGCTTCAGGGACGTTTTTTTAATCCAGTCCTGGGTTTGTTAAGCTTGACTTAGATTTGGTTTCATTAATTTATTTATAAAACTATAAAAACCTCATACTGCGTTTATACTATTAATGAAGAGAAAGGTCAAAGTGAGGTGTTATGATGGTGTAATAGAATTAAATGTGATTTCATTGTATTTTAACAGTGTAACTTTAACAACAACAGCTGTTTACAGGAAAGAAGAAATATTATAATGTAAGTAATTTTAAGTAGTACAGAAGTTAAGTGGTGCATTTTACAGGAAAGGAGACACAAAAGATAATGAAAATGATTTTAAGGAGGATGTAAGTCATTTTAACTAGAGTAAAAAACTTACAATAATTATGATTGCATCTCTAATACTACGCGTTGTTTGTTGAAGTTAAATTTTGAAGTGTCAGCTTTCACATTCTGGCCATTACCGTTTTAGGATTTTCTTTGTTTGTTTTTAATCAGAAACAAAGAAAGGAATTACACATACTCGATGCTAATGCAGTATCAGCTTGTAAAAGACAAGGCAGCCAAACCCTAAAACAGGCTCTCATGCCCTATTTTATTGTATATTTTATTTAAATGGGATCATCACTTACAGGATCACTTACAGGATCATCCATGTAAACTCAAAAAGTTTACATGGATGATCCTTTTTCGAGAGTGCAACATGTGATTCGCATGATACAAAAGCAAAAGGTAAAAACTAAAGGAAATTGCAGATAATAACAAGACAGCTTCAACTTCAAAAAATTTACTTTCTTTTTTTCTTATACTCAACTGGTAGAAAAGTTGTCACTCAGTGCTTTAATCAGAGCTTGTCAGTAAAGCAGATTGATTTCTTGCATGAACTGCACAACAACATACCGTGACAAATAGTATGTAGGCCATAATGTAGTCTGCTGATATATGGGATTGATTAGCACAGCAGACAGTTTGATTTTCCATTGCAGGAAAGGTACTGGTGTAAATCGTGACATTATTTACAGCATGATGTTTCAGTTAGAGATTTCTGACATTGTTGTCCCCTTAGATATAGTTCTGGCTCATTGGGGCTCATTGAATGAATTGGAGGTGTTCTTACAGGTGTTCTGACATCAGTAACTCAAACCTCTGGCAAATTAAACTTTTACAATAAAAGACAATAACTGTACAAATAGCACTGAAGTGTTAATGGTTAGTTGTATGCAAACATCTGGATACCCTTGAGAAAATAATATCTTGTTAACTTAAGATGTAAAAATCTGTCTTTCATTAAAAGTCAGTGCACTATTACTTATTATGTTTAGATGAAATGAAAATAAATTAACTTTGTGGACCTGGCTGAGGATTTGTAAGTCAATCCCACTGATGTGCGACAGCCAATTGCACTGGAAACTGGAAAGTTTCCTGCAGTCCTTCCAGAAAGTCAAACAGAAAAGTGATTTTTAGCATGTTGTGTGTTCAGAACAACATGGTACAGCATCATTGGCTTCTTATTTTGTTTTTTTGAGCAGTTCCTGAGCAATTTGTGGTGGGGTGTGCATGCTGTAGGAAGCTATATGAATTATTATTATAACATTTTGTAGTTGTGTGCTGTGATATCAGCGACAGAGCATGTTATGCTAAGTATTCACCTTTTGGGTTCCTAAACGTTTGTGCCTGGAACATTTTTAATTTTTTTAAAAATGTTTTAAAGATTTCAACACGTTTCTTTTTAATGTTTCTTGGCTAAAGTGATTTTATTTGTATTGTTTGACTTGAAAAAAACAAACAAAAGCAAAGTGTCTATTCTAGGTCAAAAATTTGCATACAGCTTTGGTGTATTACAATTTCAATTACAGAATTCAAACATATTCTTTAGGCTTTTTTAAATATCCATATTCTTTTTTAAAGCTAGGAGGATGGATCAGGTTTCAAATATTTAATAGTAATACACTTACAAATGATTTTAGCCTAAGGAGCTTGGACAGAAAAGCGTCTGGAATTCTTTAAGTTGCTTGAAGATGTTTCCTCTCATATAAGAAGCTTCTTCAGTTACAGACTAATTTTAGTCTTGTTCAATTACAGCCCAAAAAAAATGACATTTGAATCTTTGGGAACATTATGAAGGAAGTTTGCTCAACAGCATCATGTTTTTGTCCTTGATCAGACCTGCCTACGGTGGTAGAGATTGCCCCGGGTCTGCGTTTGACTACCAGATGTGCAACACAGAGGAGTGTGCAGGCCCTCACGAGGACTTCCGTGCTCAGCAGTGCGTCCAGAGAAGCAACAAATACCATAAAAACATCAAGCACACCTGGCTGCCTTATGAGCACCCAGATGGTAAGAGCTGGCTCTCCGCTTCATTGGTGAGCTTGAAAGTTTTCTGCACAGCAGCAAGAGGACAGATGGTAGTTGCATTAGCAGCTTTTCACAGGAACATTAAGAGTCATGGAGGTGTTATCAGACTGTCAGAGCTTGCGGATGTCTTTATCACATTTGATAATCAGGGTGTGTATGAATGTGTTTTCATGTGCTTTCAGAGGCCCGTAAATGTGAGCTGAGCTGTCAGTCAAAGGAAACGGGAGAGGTGGTATCTATGAACCAGGTGATGCATGATGGGACAAGATGCAGCTACTTAGACCCATTCAGTGTTTGCGCTCGAGGAGAGTGCCTGGTAAGCGTTTGCTCAAAAACATAAACTTTGACATATTTAAGACATAATGAGATAATCAGGCACGTCTTGTGGTTTATACTACAACACACAAAAAAGTCAGTGACCTTAAGTCTTCAGACTTTGCATTTATATCATTTTGCACTGGGAAGGTCGGTCATCCAAGATACAATTAGCAGTAAGCTGTTTACATTTTAAATTAAATGGAATAGATTTTGTCTTAGGGTTTGAAATTCATAATTGGCAAATTTTTGAGAGTATTTTGCCTTTTTTAACAATAGTTTCTAAAGTACACTATCAATTTTAAAATTAAAAGCTATATATAAGAGCAATTTTATTCTGTTTTCACACCTCAAAATAAATCCTATGTTTTATTAATGCACTATCTATGCATTGCTTTACACCAGAGGTCACACTCCTGTGACCTTTAGTAGATTCTATTTTAATGATGGCAATGTTGTTTAAAATTATATATAGATATTTAATTACTGAAGTGTAAGTGAATTGAATAGAATACATCACCTTTTGCCCCTTGACATGGTATTTATTTTGGCTCCATTTTCACCTTAGGCCCAGTGTGGCAGCGTTGTAGAGAAGACAGTCAGTGTTTTGGTTACTCTTTTGTTATGTCTAGACATGTTTCCAATATGCAGTATATTTTACAAGGCACCGTCCAAATCAGACATGTGCTTTGTCCTTCCGTGGCATCATTCTCCCAGCAAAACAATCTGCGTCTCTGTAAAAGTCAGTCACAGTGTTCCACTGATGTGATTGACTGGCTGTGCCTTTTCTCCTTACAGCATGTAGGCTGTGACAAGGAAGTTGGTTCTTACAAGCAAGAGGATAAATGTGGAGTTTGTGAAGGAGACAACTCTCACTGCCGCACTGTGAAGCTGACACTCACCAAGACCCCTAAAAAGAACGGTAACTATCAACTGCAGGGGCAGGACAGCCGTGAAATGGATGTTAACCCTTAGCTAAGAATGAATTTAATGACTAGTTCTTCTATATTTTAGCCACAGTCTACCTATGTACCAGCCTTTATCATCAATCAAAACCCTGTCTCATTATCTTGATTTAGAAATAATTGGCTTCTTTAGAGCCCCCCAAAAATACAACTTGTTTAAAGTGCCGGGCTAAACTGTGCTCTTTCTTTTTGCCTTGTTAGGAATGCTGAAAATGTTTGACATCCCAATAGGGGCCCGCCACATAGTCATTGAGGAGAACGAGACCTCCCCTCATATAATTGGTGAGTGCGTCCCACATTTTTGTCATGTGTGGAAACATCTGATGCTTTTGACTGAAAATAATAGGGCTGGTTTGTGAACAGAATTAGAAGTCAAGGGGTTTGTAAACCAGATTGCAACATATTTTCTTAATAAGAAAGAGATTTCAGAGTCAGCTCACAGAAAGTATCTGAGGTTTCTTTGATGGAAGTAAAATTTACAGAATAGTGATTAAGTGAATAAGGGGGGAATTATTAGGAATAATATGACCTAATAGCATCTTATAGAAACTTTATAGGGATTTTATAGGTTTTGCAGACAACTTCACGATCTATAGTGAGAGCGGTGTGCAGGTGGATGAGCCTAGAGAGGTGGAAGTATGTGCTGGACAAGAGTAACAATGAAACTGCAAGGAACAGATGTAGTGAAGGTGGATACGTTTAAATACGTGGGTTTAACCATACAGTGCAATGGACAGTACACAAGAGGTGGAAAAAAGAGCGTAGGGTGGGTGGACTGGGTGGAAATGAGTGTCAGGCATCACGCCTGACACTCATTTCCACCCACCACCCAGTGAGAATAGGAGAATTTCCACTGGGAGTGACTTGGAGAGATGGGATTAGAAATAAGTGCACCAAAGGAACAGCTCAGGTTGAGTGGTTGGAGGTGAAGTTAAAGAGGCAAGGCTGAGATTGTATGGACATGTGCAGAGGAAGGGTGTGAATATATGGAGCTGTCACACAGGAGTAAAAGAGCAAAGAGCACAAAGAAGATTCATGGATGCAGTAAAAGAAGATATGCAACGTGCTGATGTGTCAGAAGAGAATGCTACGATGAGATGGAGGAAGATGATCTGGCGTAGTGACCCCTAAAAGAAGAAGGACTTTATTTTTGTTTGTGCAAGTTTAATAACACTTATGCATCAGGAACTACAAAATGTTATAATAATAATTCATATAGCTTCCTATAGCATGCACACCCCACCACAAATTGCTCAGGAACTGCTCAGAAAACACAATAAGAAGCCAATGATGCTGTACCAGCCTCAGACTCTTTGGATTCTCTGTCTAGTCAAGCATCTGCTTCCAACTTCCTGGTACCAGACACAACAGGACACCCCATAGTTCATGTGCTGGTGATCTTGTGACTCAGATATGTTTTGGTGGCACAAGTGTAATGAGAGCATAGTTAGGGAGTTGGTTTTACTGTTGTTTCCCCATTTGTAAATATCCTGCTTCTGTTTTGCCCTCTGCTTCTGTAGCCTACCACATGAAATAGCATGTTTATCCATTTTTAGGGACTATGTTTAGTGAACCTCAGGAGGAGTTTGAGATGTTTCTCTTTAAAGTTTTTTTTTTTTTTTACATTTTTATAAACAATGTTTTGACATCGACTGCCTTAGAGATTAAAGATCTTGACTCCACATTTTTGAAAGAGCAAACTTCAAACTTTGAAGAGCAAATTTTGGAGTTTTAAAAGCCCATTTGATGTTTCGAAATGTACATTTTAAAATTAAATATGACATTAAAGAGAATGGCAGGAGACTCAGCTCTACTGACATTAATATATGTTAAGAGGAGGATCAGACACTACTTATAGATAAACTTTGGCAGGAAAAAGTGTATTTCTTATAGTGAAATATAAAGTGCAATTAGCACAGCTGACAGGTCACATCGTAGGTGCAACTCCAGTGATGTGAAAACAGCAGATGTTTTTTTTATGCCTTACTTCAAAGCGAATGACTTTCAAATTGCTTGCATGCAGTTTACAGTGTGAAGCTCTATGTGAAAAAGGAGGACACTCTGAAATGTCTTCAGTTATGGAGACAAAATAACAGAGTAATCATTTTTTTTATCCTAGTATGAGCTTTGGGGTGACTGATGAGTCAGGTTCAAACAGCTTTCAGCCAAGCCAACCATCTTCCTTTTTGGGCCACTCGTCTCTCCTCTGACAAAACAAAACACAAGTTGGAAGAACTGGTGTCAGAAAGCCACAATGGCATATTGACACATTCTCTGCTTAGAGCAAACTTTCTGTGATGGGAATGGATTAATCCCAACTTTGAATTTGTACATCCCTTCCCTTGGACTTCCCTCTGCCTCCATAAAATATCTGTTTCTTCATTACTGACAGCTGTGAAGAATCAAGTAACTGGAAACTTCATACTGAATGAAAAAAGTGAAGATGCCAAATCAAAGACCTTCATTGAAAATGGTTTACAGTGGGAGTATTCCATTGAGGGTGAGAGGGAGACATTGAAAACAACTGGCCCTCTGCATGAAGGGATCATAGTCCTGGTGAGTGTATCAAGTAAATTTTCCGAGCTTCAGTTTGTCCTTCCAAATTTCAGTTTATTCTAATAACGTTTGTTCACTTTGCTGCAGATCATTCCTCAGGAAGAAGATGCAAAAGTTAGCTTAACATATAAGTACATCATACATGAGGACCTGCTACCACTTATTACCAACAATAATGTTCTTCTCGCCGAATTGGACACATATGAGTGGGCACTAAAAAGCTGGTCTCAGTGCTCCAAACCCTGTGGGGGAGGTCAGTGAATGTACTGAAGCTGCGGGTTTTTTGCGTAGGCTCAAACAAAAGTAAAGATAAATCTGGGCAACTACAGAAATTAATGAGTTAAAGAAATAAAACGACTCACAACAGTTCAAGGTTTTAATAGCTTACTATATACCATAATTATATAACAATAATAAACCCATTCCACCTGAGTTTTATTTCTTATATTTTTGCATTTAATTTGCTTCTGATGTTCCAACTTAAAACACACAATTGTGAATGAATTAATTATGAATTATGAATATCTGTTTTGGGGGGGAGACATGAAAAAATAACAGAAATATAAGTCCAAGCATTTATTGTCTTTGCAGACGATTAGTTCAGTCTTTGGCCTTTTAATTTAGACCACTTTGATTGAAGTTGATTGAAGTCTTCGTTTCTTCAGCTGCTTTTCTTTCTTAGGGAACAAAGCTGGATGCATTGATTTCCTCGTGCTGTGATCTCTTTTGGTCTGCCTGACCTTTGCTTTAGATAAAGTGATCCAGTTTCTTCAAAGTGGCGTAGACTGTCATGCAGTGCTCTCTTAGAAAACTTTGCATGAAGCCTAGATTTGACTGTGAGAAAGCCCCACCTTACTTAGATTGAGACTTTAGTTTCTGAAGCTTTTACTTAGCTCTGATTTCATGTTTCCTCCCACCAAAATGTCTCTTAATAAGCAGGTTTTTAAGCTTAAAACTTGATATTTCTAAAAAGCAAACTGCTGCTAGAGGGTTTACTTTTGATGCACTGATCAAACACACCTAAGTGTTATCTAAATGCACTGATGGGATGATATAGTTACCAACAAAGAGTCCAGAATCATTCAACTTCACATTTTTTGATTATTTTAAGCTTTGACAGCTTTTCTGTGTAGTCTCAGACTTTTGGACTCTACTATATATTTGTGTTTTTGCCTCTGTGCATCCATACAGGCAATTTTAAATCAAGCGATCAAGATGTGATTGAAGTGGAGATATTCAGCTTTAATTCAATAATAACTGTTTATTATTACCACTAGTTTTATACACAGTCCCCTATTTTCACAGGCTCTAAGCTAATTGTACAACTGACTGATAAGAAGCGTCATGGCCAGATGAAGCCTGTTTCCGTGTTCTGGATCTGGAGTTGATTCTGAGTGTTGAACTTGTTGAACTTCTTTAGCTGCTGAAACTCTTAATATGAGGTCCAAAGAGACATTGATGCAAGTAAAGGGGGTCATCATTAGATTGGAAAACTAAAATGAACCCCTCAGACAGAGAGCAAAAACTTTGGGATTGTCTAAATCGAGACTCTAGTCTTTACAAGAATGAATGCACTAGCCAACTCAGCATCACCAAAAGGCTTGAAAGACTGCAGAAAACAACAAAAATGCATGATTGCAGAATTATTTCTCTGCAGGAGAAGAACTAAGAGCACCTTAAGGAGGTATCATTGTGAAAGACTACAATCAATAAATCAATGCAGACGGTTTACAACAAGCTGCAACCTACTGGCTACACATTTAAGAACAAGAACGTCAAATTCGATTTTTTACAAGTTGAATTTCTTTGTCCAATTACTTTTGAATCTCTGAAAATTTGGGACTCTATATAAAATTATTTTTTACAAAGTTATGGAGGTCACATGGTATATGATCTATAGTCTTGCTGGTACATTCCTTGTGTAATTTTATATCCATTAGGCATACAGTACACCAAATATGGATGCAGGAGGAAGAGTGACAGCCGTTTGGTGCATCGTAACTTTTGTGAAACCAGCAAAAAGCCCAAACCCATCCGAAAACGCTGCAACACCCAAGACTGCAGCCAGCCCACGTGAGTGACTTTAAACTACAGCACTGCAGCTCTATCAGCATGAGCACTTTTAAAATTGCTTTCATACCGTATGTCCACTCTGACATGACTTTTACCATTTTAGTGAGGATGTAAAAACTAGTGTAGAAAGGTTATTTAATTTTGGAATGAGAGGGATAGTTTTATTCAAACACAATGCTCTCTTGATAGGTGGGTGGTAGAAGAGTGGAGTCCTTGCAGTAAGACCTGTGGAAAACTCGGGTACCAAACCAGGGTGGTGCAGTGCATGCAGGCGCTTCACAATGGTACCAACAAAGTGGTCCACAGCAAACACTGCACTGATGAACGTCCAGAGATAAGGAAAGCCTGCAACCATACTGTATGTCCTGCCCAGTGGAGGACAGGGGCATGGTCTCAGGTGAGACAGGATCTTCTTCTTCTTCTTCTTCTTCTTCTCAGTGTTCTCGATGAAAGCTGATGAAAATAAAACATATTTGTGTGTGTGTTTGTGTGCGTTGGGTGTGTCGCAGTGCTCAGTGACCTGTGGCGAAGGCATTCAGCAGAGGCAGGTGGTATGCAAGACCAGTGACAACACCATTGGAGAATGCGAGGGCGAGAAACCAGAAACAATCCTCATTTGCAAATTGGGACCATGTTCAGGTGAGATGCACATGCATGTACGTGCTAATAGAGGAGAGATTTGGCCACCTTGCTACTAGTCTCACATACACCATTAAAAGGACACTGCTTCTGCTTCTGACTTGTGACAAGTAAATGCATTATGAGTCTTGCACATGTTATCATAATCCTTGTAGTAGATTTTAGAGAAGTGTAGTGTAACACAAGATTTGCCTCGTGAACATGAGCAGAAATCTTCCAAAAACAACTTTGTCTCACTAATGGTTACAAGATTGCTGCATAAGACCCTTGAGACCCACATAGGCAAACACTTTTTTTCAGGACTGAATACATTTTCTGTTAATGCTCTTTGTATTAAATATCCTGTGCACACAAAGACACTTCTTTAAGACCTTAAATATTTCTGCACCAGTGCCCTTCCTCAGCCTTTCTCATTTTGCTTCCTCTTCAAAGAGCTGAGTGCCTCCAGTTCTTTCAGTTCTTTTCTTTTTCCTTGCATTGGTAGTAAGTGGGAAATTATGTGCTTTGAAAATACACAAAGGAACACAAAGAATTCCAGTTTGCACTCCGTGTCCTGTGAACAACAAAGTTCTGTTTTCCTGTAAAAGAAACAGATTCCCAGAAGCTTTTTCTGTCATGGCTTCTTTTTAACCCCAGTTTTGTTTTGTTTTTTGCTGTTACACTCTCCAGGACATCCAGGGTCTTCTCTCGACGAACAAATAATGGAAAACTCTACAATAAAAGACGAAGCTGTCTATCTAAGAGTTCCAGAAAACCCTGTCCAAAAAATCTCTTCAAGTAAGCTACAATGCAATTTTTTTCTGAAATCAATATAAACAGAGTAGAAGTAGAAATATTCATTTCACCGCAGTTTTTAGTGATGTTCTCTGTCCTGTTATTACTAGATGAGCCATGTCTGGGGGATAAATCGATTTTCTGCCAAATGGAAGTCCTTTCCCGGTATTGTTCCATCCCTGGATATTATAAGCTTTGCTGTGAGTCTTGTGACAAGAAAGAAAGCCTCACTACCCATGTTCCTGACTTTCACACCCCAGTAGCCTTAGCTGAACCTGACATCTCAGCTCTTTCTCATCCTGCCTCTTCCAAGCCACCTCATGTCACCACAACACAGACCCCGCCAAAAACCACTAAAGCCATCACTCGACGGCGTCTTTTCACTACCCCGGTGCCAACTACAGCTGCCACTTCTCAAACTTCACCACAGACAAATGCTGCTCCGCCCCAGCATCCCACCAGCGAATCCTTTCTCACTGCTGGAAAGAGAGATTCAGATGCTGGGCCAGTTCTACCTCCGGGGCCGCCACGGCCTACAGCAGACTCAAGTGGAGGTGCCTCTAAAGAGCACAGCCCAAACAGCACTTTAGGCCCAGCTGCTGCAAGATCAAGAAGGGACACTTTAGGATCAGAGAGGGACTCCAGTCACAGAAACTTGTCGGCTCAGAAATGAACAGTGAACAGTGTTGTGAATGTGCTGTTCGGTGAAATGGTCTCAAATATCAGCACACCCTTTGCAGTATGTGATTTACTCAAAGTTTTTCTTTTTTTTTTTATTATTATTATTATTTTTCTGTCCATGATAGTGAACTTAGACCAGCCCAGTGGTGGTTACCTCATCAAAACTTCAGAGCGATCTGGTGCACGGCGTCGCTCGGCCGTGTGTGCTTCAAATATGAAATGGAAAAAAAAGTTTAAACAAAGGTGCTGTAAACTAAAATGACTTCAAAATGTGATGACTGCATTGCTACATTCATGTTTTTATCTGTGTACAGTTGTGCAAGCCTGTTGTTTTTTCAAGTGCATTAGAACTACTATTAAACTCGTGAACATAAGGAGGTCATAGACTATGGTTTTGGAGGTGCACGTGCCAGCTATGGGGTCTGGAGTGTGCCACCAGAATAATTATAAACCTTATACTGTATTTATAATATAGAGCAACATTTTTTAAAGACAAAAAAAATCCTTATCCCTGTGTAGTGTCATTGTCTCTGCCAGATGCCATTTTATGACAGCTTTACCCACATATGAAATGCAAGAAGTAGCTACAGGACTGGCAGGTTAGCTGTTATGTTGTACATAATAGTTATTGGTCTAAACTCAAAAAGCCCTGGCAAAAAAAGTCTTATGTATTAACCTGGTGTATTCTATCAAATACCATGCTAATTCCATTTATTGATACAGTATCCATCCATATTCTTCCACTCTTCTAAGTTCGGGTTGCAGAAGAAGTAGTTTAATCACAAACCTCCCTGGCCCCCTACTCGAGCTCATTTGGAGTCCCAGATGATAACCCATCCTGATAGGGCTCCTTCTTGAAATTGAGAGCTCCCTTTATCCCCATTGTTGCCACAACAGGTGTCAAACCGACTTGCAGCCACAGCTCTGTAAAGCCACCTTGGCAAAGGAGATGTGGAACAGTCTGTTCGGACTAAAGTCCCCTGCCTCCTTTGAACGTTGCCAAAGTTTGAGTGGGAAAGGAAGATGTCATATATTAGGGCCTCTAGCAGATATTCTGAGCGCACCCTCACTAAACATCTTGGAATGCCGGGCCTGTGAAGCATCCTCCCTTGCCACAGGATCCAACTCACCACTAGGTGATGATCAGTTGACACCTCAGCTACTGTTGTGACTAAGTTGCTAGCTAAAGGCCTAGTCAAACGTTGCAGGGAAATACAACTAAGCATCTACTGAACATTTTTTTTTACTTTAAAAAACTCAATTTGTGTCGGTACAGAGATTATGAGTGTCAATTTAGCTCCATTAATAACAAAAGAGCAATAGCTTGATAAATGTGCATATATAAGATATGCTAATTAGCCATGTGGTCATGTCGCTTACCCTCGATCTGTTATGAGCTGCTAATCTCGGCTCAACCAGTCTGGTAAAAACTGCATTCAGGTAATTCAGGTAAAGAGTGAATTGGAATTAAAATACATGACATGATCTAAAAGCAAATGAACTTAAATGATTAAAAACAAGTATTTAAAGATAGAAGCTAAATTCAGAGAGTCATTACACCAAATTATTATTTAACCAACTGTCAGATTGTCGGATGTTCTTACATTTCTAGCTGTTTTTCCTCCTAGCTTGATGTTTGTTTGTTTTTTAACAAATTGAATATGCTTATTAAATATACATCCAAGACAATGGTATAATCGTATTACCTTACTAACTGATCACAATCAAGCACTCTTGAATTCTACAGTTATCCTGGAGGTACCCTCCAAACCTCATGCCATCACTCCTGGCAGGGAGCTCAGTGGCTTCTCTATCCCTGGTGCTCTTTTTTGGTGTCCGACATACCGCTGATTATCCTCACTGACAGGAAAAATCATGACCGTTTGCAAGCCATCCCCACTGTAGCATGCCCGCTGTCTGTTTTTGTGGACGTCAGTCAATTAATGCTTTAAAATGCTTTTCAGAATATAACGCATTATGATATATATTTTTTTTGTAACTGATGTTTTTCAGATAATAATGTATATAGTGTAAATTTCAAGTTATGAAAAGTTGTGTTGCAATTGCAAAATACAGGCCATGCTGTCTACACACTGTGGTTGGGCGTACTGTTACACCAGTCCTGCATTGCGGTTCATAACGTCATTATTTTTTTTGTATAATTCTTGTATATACGTACCTAAATGAAAGCTTTAATGTTAATATTTATTGAATTTTTAAGTGGTATGGTGAACAAAGTAAAACACATTTGAAAGATGTTGCTTTTGCTCTTTTCTCTGCTCATATCCATTTACTGCAGTTATATTTTACTTTGATCTTTTTACTCCCCTGAGTGGTGCGCATTCATCATGACCAAGTGTGTTTCAATCAAAAACATCCAGTTCACACATTCATTCTGCCTGATCTAACTCTTAGAAATAAATCACTGGCACTGAAACACATTCAAGCACTTTATTAACTACGTCCAGTCATATACAGGGTGTATCAAGAGACAAGTGATGCCTCTTAATCAAATCTTAATGAGGTTTGAGTGGCACAATGTGACAATAATTGCCAGTCTTCTTCTGCCAGGCTGGCACTGATCTCTGCCAGCTCTGCTGTGTAAAAATAAGACGCTGCATTTCCTATCTCCTTAAAACTGTAGCATTTCGCCGAGTAACCAGGCATTCACTGTGCCCCCCATCTTCTTCTGTGAGCAATGACAAGGTGGTACTGTGGTGTGGGTGTCACACAGACCGAGTGAATGAGTCAGCCAAGGCTGAGACGTCTGCGAAGGTGTCTGGTGAAATCCAGCTGCACCCGAGGCAAAGCCTGATTGACAATAGACTTTGGCAGCCAGCCCTGAGAATAAAGTGACATTTATTAGACGCCTGAATGGTATTTGTTGACTGTCAGTCAACAACAAAAAGAGAGAGTGAGGTGCAGGTAGGTGGTCTGCTGCTGTACAATAATTATGCATTGTTCATATGTAGATATTGTTCGCTTTTGAATAATATTAACACAGAGTCCACTTATTTTCCCAAGCTTTGAACCACATCTCATGGCCTTTTCTTGCTGTTCTTAGCTCAACCATCTCTATGAGGGAAGAGCACTCTCGATCAGCTCTAAAACACCATGAGATGCAGTTGATAAAGCAAACACTGAGATTTTGACTTGTACACAGTGCATTACATTTACTGACAGGATTTAAAAAGGAAAACCTGAGAAATGCAATAAGAAAAATCTTCTCATTTACTTCACTTTTACAGAAACAGAGGAAATGTGTACATTGTTTTTGTTCATGAGTTGTTTAACATATACAGTGTGAAATGGCCAGTTTGTATACGTGTAATGTATAATAGAACCCTGCATTATTTTGCATGTGCAGATTTACATTTATTAATTAATGAATTTACCTTTACGTCCATATTAAGAAGCCACGTGAAGCGACTTTTCGTTGAATCTTCATCCAGGGCCTGTATGATGATGCAGGTTGGTCCATGCTCAGCTCTGTACTCACGCAAAAAAATGTGTTTTAGTTTTCAAATTTCTTTTAGCCTCGCCTGTCTTTATTTTAATTATCAGTAATCATACAGTGCATGTGGTTCTTTGGCCTTTTCATGCTGTTGGCCAGGGAATTCAAATTTCTTTTATAAGCTATTAAAGGTGCATAAATGCTAAAAAAAAAAAAGAAAAAAAAAAGGCATTTTTAGCCTGCTGCTAGGTGGTTTGATTGGCAATAGTATGATAAAATATGATATGTATAACAACCTTCAGGGGCCTAAGATGTATTTATGTGCATAGTTTGGTTTGGAGGAGTTGGTTGACCTCAGACAGAAATGTATTTTAATGTATTAAACTAAGATTGACCTTGCTCTTCCCACCAACTTTGACCCATCTGTTGATCATTTAAGATTACCGTACATAATAAAATATCTCAGCAATTGGAATAAAACTTGCTACAAATAGCCATGATCTCCTCCAAATGAAATTCACCTACTGGTGACTCCTACATTTTATAATTAGCACCATCATTAGGCAAACTTTAAATTTTGTTCACTACTTAATACATAATATATGATGTCAGCTCTAATGACTTTCCCAGTTAACCCAAGCTATTATTTTTGTGGAACATGTTACGATAGCATGTTATACCTACTAAACATCACTCTATCACTGATCACTGTAGACAAATAATCATGCTTGTATTAATATTTAGTTTGGCATCACTGCCACATAGCTTCCCTAAAACGCATCCCAGCGGCATTTAATATATAATTGGCTATGAAAATTAACTTTAGCTCTCCTCATATTTTTTTTCTCCCCTGAAATTAGCTGAGGTTGTATGGAAAAATTAAAACGTCAGAGCGCATCAAGACAATTTCCCACCCATTTGTGTTATTTTATCTCCCTTCATGGATGACTAAGATTAACTCAGACTCTTTATATAAGAAAAAGTTCAATTAAGCTGTTGAGTATCACTTTAGATATGACAATGAATGATTAGTGCCTCGTCTGCAGACGTACCTTACAAAGCCTGCCTGAGGGGGTAATGACTCCAGCTGAACTGCTGCTCCTCCAATATAAACGCTGGACCTTTGTTTGCAGGTGTGTCTGACACTCAGGAAATCCCTCTTTCCAATCACATTTCCTGCTGTCCCAGTTGAAACTTCGTGGATGACAATTGTTTGTAGACCAATACGTTTTAGAACCTACAACACACGAAACCAACAGCATTTGCTTTTCGTTTGCAAAACCTGTGTATAGATTTTTTGTAGCAGTCGGAAAATGCATTTGTTGATGTGAATATGCAGCATGACAACTATAGGTTGGTTATAAAGACTAATTTGCAGACAGGACATGTTGGAAAACTTTGAATATAGCTTAAATAGTATTTGTGTATGTTTAAACTCTGGTATTTTTATAGCTTAAAGTTTTGCAGTTGATCCAGTTTCCAAGTTGTTGAAAGGTGAGTTGCTCACTTTGATTTGCTGTATGCTTGGGTTCCACTGGTGTATTTCTTCAACTCTGACAAACAGGATGTTATAGAGCTCATCCACACTGGCGTCCAACACTGCCTCCAGCCTAAAGACTTTCCTGCCCCCTGGAATCACTTTGCTACAGATCATATCGCCATTACTCTAAAGAGGAAAAAAAACACAGGTTTGTGATCCACTGTTTACTTAAAGCAAGATTTTTTCAGAGTGCGGTGACCTTTGATGAACTTTGATGAAAGTGCTTTAATGGCATTTTTATTAATTAGATGTTACCTCAGCAACCTCCAACTTCCATCCTTCTTTCTCCTCCAAAACAGAGAGAGCCTTCCTCATTGCTTCTTGTCCATGTTGTACGTACAGCTGATCTTCTTTTGCTGGCACAGGTTTTATATCTTTTGGCTTGGCCTCTGCAAAAGACAGCTGTTTGTAATATTTTGGGAAACGCAATCTAAAATATTTAATGAAAATAACACAGTTATATTTTACCATTATGATTTAAACCAGTTTGCTGTCTCTCGTGGTTCTCGATTTGTCCCCACTGCTGCAGGTGTGTGATCTCCTGACCTATCACTGCCATGGCAGTGCGTTGAAGTCCTGCATGATTGAATGAAAAATAAAACAGCTTAGGAGACTTACTGAGAATGCATTGTTTGCATGAATAGGAATAAAAAGGAGAAAGTCCTTCTGTGGGTTGTGGAAGGTTTACCTGCTATGTTCTTTATATGTGGGTAGGAAATTCCACAGCAGAGCTTTACAACAGCAGGCAGCATGTCTGTCTTTGGCAGTGACAGCAAAGTAAAGTGTGTCTCTGATCTTTATATGGTCTGCGAAGGACACTCCAGTGAGATAAGGGCCAGAGAAGAAGATAGGACCTGTTCTGAATTCTGTCCTGAAGGCCACATTTGAGACTGTTAACTAAGACAAGGGTTTGGGTGTGATACAGAGAGGAAATTCTCTGAAAGAAAAACCCCACACAGGACAACCCAGTTATTTAATGTATCCAATACTTAATCTTAAATATGTTGAGGCAAGATTTTGGAAATTGGAAAGCAGTCCTATTTAGATTTGCAATGACAAAAGCAGTGCATGATCAAAACTGTCACATTTAGAGAACACTGGTTAAATGCATAAGCCTAAATAAGAATAAAATAAGCTTAACCTCCTAGGACCTGGCGCCCACATATGTGGACATCACATTTTGGGTTATTTAGACCAAAATACTCAATTTTGCTCTACAAGGGCCTGATATCCACTTATGAGGACATCATACTGCCACTGATCTATCGAAATTTTAAACAAATATCCTCATATGTGGCTCTTATTTTTCTTAGAAACAAAAATCAGGTTAAAAAAAATCTGGTAATTCTTTGTTTTTACATTAATCAGGTCCCAATCAGCCCAAATATCAAAGAGAAATTAAAAATGCATGCCGTGGAAGAGTTTGGGTCTTAGGAAGTTAAATGAGGCATTTTAAATAGGACTCATGGTTTATTAAACTTATTTTTCAGTCATCTTGAAATTGCATATGTGCATGATGCATTTTTAATAACCTTTCAGATAATTGGATAATAAATTGGATAATAAAAAGATTATTTAAAAAAAACCCCTCAAAATACTCAGAATGAAGTCAACTCTTTAGAATCAATTCATCTTTGATGAATAATCAGCCACTCTTTTACCTGTAAGTGAATAAAGGTAGCCTTAGTGAGTTATTTTATTAAAACAAACAAAAAATCTATATAACTTAACAGTAAAAACAGTTTAACCATATATATAATATACACTGCTCTTTCTTATTGAACTCAAAACAGCCCTGACCCATCGAGCCATGGACTCTACTAGACCCCTGAAGATGTGCAGTGGTATCTGGCAAAACACATACTTTAAGTCCTGTAAGTTGTGAGGTGAAGCCTCTGTGTTTCCATTTATTTGTCTAGCACATCCCACAGATGGTCAACTGAATTGAAAGTTGGAAAATTTGGAGGCCAAGTTAACACCTCAAACTTGTTGCTGTGATCCTCAAACCATTCCTGAACCGTTTTTGCTTTGTGACAGATTGCATTATCCTGCTGAAAGAGGCCACAGCCATCAGGGTATACCATTTCCACGAAAGGGTGTACATTATCTGCAACAATGCTTACACATGTCAAAGTAACATCCACACGTATGGCAGGACCCGAGGTTTCCCCTCATCATCTTGCAATCTTCTGTCTGTTGGATCAGACCATATGGGCCAGCCTTCACTCCTGGGAGGGCAAAGACTGTGAACACCCCACAAGAGCTGTAGTTTTGCAAATGCTCACTCAGTCACCTAAACATCACAGTTTGGCCTTTGTCACACTCGCTCAAATCCCTACACTTTCCCATTTTTCCTGCTTTTAACACATCGACTTTTAAGAAACTTTGAAGATATCCCACACACTAACAGGCGCCATCATGAAGAGATAACAAGATTAAATTGTCAGCAGTCATGATGTCATACTTTATTTATTGAAAAAAAGACTTCTGTTATGGAGAATAAATAGTGTGCTGACAGCTTAAACTCGAGTTAACAATAAATGCTTTTCTACAAGCTGCACAAACTGATTTTGTGTTATTTCAACATCACAAAAACAAATCCCACAATAATATTTAGTAGCACAAAGATGATGAAATTTTAAATGAAAAGCCCCAGGTATCAATCTGTTTTCTATGACACATCCGGGAAATTTAAAAAATGCTTTAGTAATTTAGTAGAAATCAGGACAAGTACCAAAAAGCGATTCTCAGTGCAAGCCCTTTATAATAATTGGCAAGACCTACTATTGCAGGATACTTGAGAGGACGTAGAAATTTCAGTTCATTTAGTTGGAGCCGTGAAATGTGACCCTGAAAGACAAAGATTAGATCTCTGTTGTAAGGACGACTGTTGCACTGAATAGCAGTGGATAATGTGAAAAGATATATACTTATATATATATAAATATATGTCCATGGCTTAATAATGTTCTAATAAGCCTGATGCATATATTTTAGTGTAGAAATGCATAAACTGAACTGTAAAACATTACAACATAAAAATATAGATTTACTGGTTCTCGTGTCGCTCCAAATCTTCTTTACTATAAAACTTTATTATAAGATTAAAGATAAGATTATAAGATTTTACATAAGATAATGCACCTGAAGGCCTCTGCTGTCACTGTGGAAATTCTGCCCTATAAAGTAAGATGAAATGTAATTAGATGTCATAGAGACTGAAAAGTGAGATTGTACATGTCGTGTCAGGCACCGCTTGATTTTTTTTGTTTTTGTTCATTTACAGGTTCATTCGTTCCTGAACACATTCTCTTAGAAAAGAGAAATAAAGGCCAATTCCCTATCAGTCTGCACTATGAATACATAACAACTGACTTGTTATGTAAAATTTTGTTTTTGTTTTTTTCTGTGCAAGAGACGAAACACAAGTTAATCTCTTGAAAGAGTGTCTACTTGTTTGTATTTATATAAATGTTGGGGTTTTTTTTTGCACAGCCATATCTGGACTATGGCTCATTCACAAGAACATAATACAGTATGTTTCTAATTTTGTTGAGTTCTATTCAGTGCATGCATGTATGCATTAACAACAATGAAGAATACACAAATAATAGGTTTCTTCAGTCTACCCTGCTGTTTTCTTCATTCTTCTTGTATGGCTAATAGCTTGCAACCAAGGTGCGATACCGTCACACAAACATGATTTGTGACTGAGGGTCTTCTCAGTCTCTTCCGTAGTCCATTCATTTGGCTATCCATAACGTCTTCTGAGAAAATGTGGCTTTTGCCAGTAGTTAGGTAGCATGTTTTTGTGAATTACTGAAAGAGCTCTCATTTTAACTTTAATTTATAATGTTGTACTTAGTTGTCAGTCTTTTAGAACCAGACTTAGAAAATTGTCTAATTTTGACACAACTTCTAAAAGTGGATAAAAAAAAAATAGAAATGGCATAAAATACTGTTTTGTAAGGAAAGTAATGAAGATGGAAAGAACTGCAGACCATTATTACCTGATCTGTTATGTTCACTGGTTCATCAGTCCAATTCAGTCTCTTAATAAATCAGGTTGAAGTCTTCCAAATGATCTCTTCTTATTGGGATTAAGTTGGCTCATGCAGTTAAAGTGCAAGTCCTTGGGGATAATTGGCAAGGCGTATAGCTATGGGATGCTTGAGAGGTGGTTTAAGTTTTAATGGACTAGAGAGAATGTAAAAAAAAAAAAAATCGAAGCTCACTTTGGCCAGAGCACTAAAATGTGTCCCTGAAACACAAGGATTATAGCTGCCTTGTAAGGACAAATGTCACGCTGATAAACCACAAGTGGTCCAATCAACAAAGATGATTTGAACATAATGGTATGCAAGAGGAGGTCACAAAAGTAGGGCAGCTTTTATCAATTTAATCCTCTCTCAACTTAACTAATGGTGCTGTTGATGGTTTTTGAATCCACAACTAGAACAACAATGGTGTTCATGACAGTGATGGGAGGAAAAATCTGCTCTCCAAAAAGATCTCCAACGCTTTCCGTGTCCACGAGATGGCGAGACCACTCCCTATGACATAAATTTCATCATCAGACAGTGACCCCAAAGGTTGGCGTGGAAGTTCCTGTGCCTGCCAGTTTTCTGTGACCACTAACCACCACGACTAGTCCACAAATAATTTACATTAAAATACATATTTTTAAGTGCAAAATGCAATTAACCATAACTATGCATGAGCACATGCAGTGGACTTGGCTTAAGTGATATGCAATATGAGATTATTTCATTTCATCATCATCACCATCATCGTTTATTTGTATAGCACTTTAAGAACACACCAGGCAGACCAAAGTGCTGAACAACACAGATCAAAACTACTAGCAAAATTAAAAATACAATAAAATTATTAAAAATACAATAAAATTAATAAGAAAGATGTCCGTTTCCTACAGAGTTAAAAGCAAATGCATTTGGAAAAAAGTGGGAACTTCATAATCTCATATTAGAGGGGGGCTGCATCTGTCTCTCATCTTATGATATGAGTTACACTGGTGAGGTCTCTGTGGATTCTGTGTGGATGTGTGTGAGTGAATTGCTTTCATATCTGTAAAATATTTGGCAGAAGGCCCAGTGCCTCCCTCTCTTCTCAATGCTGCCTTGCAGTGTTGCTGATAGAGCACCAGTAAACAGCTGCCTCTTATCACTCCAAGCCAACAGGTGTCCTTGTGAGAAGGATTCATGACGTAAATGCTGAACTTCTCCCGTTGACCAGGCCAGCAACCTCAAACTGCAGTCACACCGCCAGGGAAGAAACGTAAGGTATGTGGTTGTAAATTGCATGGATGACCTCCGAAAACATCCAAAAACTTTGTTTTCAAGATTGGCCTTCATCACAATTTGTGTGCTATGCCAGAAAACTATGTCATTCAGATACTTTTTGACCATGAAGCGATGCTCAAAGGTCTCTTTTGGCACAGTTTATTATTTTACACACGTATTTTCATGATAGATACATAAATGGTCAGTCTGCACATAAGACCTGTACTTACCAACCAACCAGTACTTTCAATCCTCAGGTCAAAGGGTTTTTTTGTTAGTTTTTTCTATTTTTTGTCTTGTCATGCATATTGAAGAACAAAGGTAAATTTTAGAAAACAGAACATTATGGCACAAAAACAGAAGCTTGATAAGAACAAAACAAGACTCACCAGTGGTAACTATGGCAACATATTGGTATGGCTTTATAGCAGTGATTTATGCATACATTAGTTGCACTGTTTATTTTGAAGCCTTTGTTCCACTTTCCTAGCTCTCGAATTTTAATATAATAAAAGGAAGCTGAAGTTAGATTTTCTGAGTGTCTTCTTACATTCATGTGTTCCATTTTTTGATCCCATTAGAATTGCTTTGAAATAATTTTGAAGCCACTGTTCTGCGTGGTTATGGCTGGTCTGTTTCAGTCAGGATACATCCACAAAGAGACACGTCTCCTTTTCATGAAACTCATATACAGTTAGGTTTTTTTTCTCTTTCATTTTTCCATTGTGCATCACTGCAGAAGATTTTGAAAATATTAGGCTGCGAACGAAGTGCGACTTCCAGCTTTAATAAGGGGTTTAACAAAGATTTTAAATGTACTTTTTAGGAATTACAAATGTTTTTATACACTGTCTTCCATTTTTAGAGGCTCCGAAACATTTGGACAAACTAATAATTTTTAACAGAAAAATTGTTCCTAATATTTATAACAAATTTAAGAGGAAAATACTTTGAAATACTTTGAAATCAGTGACTAAAATGTGGAACAAATACTGCGGTTCCTCCCTTGAGATACTCTGTTCAGTTTTGTCTTCAGTAACTGAAAACCAGCTTACATGGGTTGAAATTAGATAAACCGACTGTTCCACTCAAGAATATACCATATTCTACATAACATACCATTTCATTTACCTTGAGGAACATTTGGTTCGCTTTTGCAGTGTTTCCATTTGCACTGGGGAATGAGTGTATTCCACTACAGAATACATGCCCCAAAATGTATTTTGTAACGTATTCCATTATGTTACTCAATGAGAGTAACGTATTCTGAATACTTTGGATTACTTAATATGCTATCATACTTTTTACAACTACATTAATGTACTATTGCTGTGTGATTTATTACTTTTACTGAAGGTTATTCGCCATAGCAATACCAACTAGATTTTTAAATCTTAATATAAAATGAGTAACAGTAGGGTAGACATTAGGTAAGGCTGCACTTTTTGCAGCGATCTCATATAGAAAACTATTCCGTGCGTATATAAAACAGGTCAGCGGCTCCGAACTGTAAAGGCATAAAACCCTAAAGGGACCTCTGGCTAATATATCGGGTTCGTGTCGGGCTTGTAGCCGAAAACTAGCTTTACTTTGTCTGGGTCAACTTTGCTAGCGAGAGACAGAGAGAGGTGTTGAAAGGCTGCTCCAAAGGAACTTGTTGTTTCGGAGGAAAACACGAACACAGCGTACAGTCGAGTCTTAATAGCTTACTTACAACTGGGCTCGTCAGGCACTCTTCTTGGCTGCAGTGGTTATTATTATATTTACATGCTTCCAGCATAGAGCTGCCACCCAGGCAAAAGAAAAATAGAAGAAAAAGTTTATTGTTCTAACAATATACGTTTCACATTTGAACAACATAATATCACATTATTACAATATACATAATTATCAAGTTCGTACAATATAAATATTATATTGTATATTGTATTATATAAGATACCACTTTAGCAATTTTTAAGCAATAAGTGTGATTGTACAGGATTTTGTTAGAGCCTTTCTTTTTCTGCCAAAAAGAGAATGCAAATATCCCAGCTGTTATTTTTGAATTTAAACATGCACTTAATCTCCAGCCTACTGCTGTCAATCATATGTAGCAAAAGATCAATATGGCTAAAAATTCAGCCAGGGACTTGGCCCCAGGAATGGCATTAAGGATTTTTAGTCAGGTTTAGACTGAAATATAACTCAATGACTATAGGGCAGGTTACTGAAAAATGTACAGTAATACAGATGTTGACTGAACTGACTTCTCCCTTTCAGCTGGCCAGCTTTTTTACTTACTCTGTAAAAAGAAATCTACAAATTGTTTTGGGAATTTATAATAAAAATATTATAAATGATCTTTTAATCTACTTGTGAATTTGTTGAACCTTATTTTAATGTGGCACTCGGTTTGGAGCAGAAAGTGACCATCCTCTGGAGCATAGTCAGAGACTCTGTAGAGATGAGCAATGTAATAAATCACTTTGACAGCATGCAAAAGTGTCCTTGAGTCTGTGTTTAGCAATAGTAGAAATTCTCATCATGCTACATAATTTAAAGTGTTGATGCAGATTTATGTCACTGCTCGTGTCTCGTGTCTCTCCTTGTGTCTCCCCAGTCTGTAGTCTTATTCGTGTCTACATGTTCCATGTTGTCAAGCTTGTGTTGTCTTGTCAAAGTCCCATTTTGAAGAGTAGTGTTTCTATGTTCAGTGTGTTTAGTTTTACTTCCCTGTGGTGTCAGGTTCATTTGTATCAGCGGTGTTTCTCCAGGTGTTTCCACTTCCCTCATTACCCTCCTGTGTATTTAAGTCCTCTGTCTCCTTCTGTTCAGTGTTGCTTTATCTGTCCAACTTGCTTCATGTGACCTTAGGTCTCAGGATTTTCTTAGCTGCTGTTCAGGTTCATGTTTAGATTACTTCACGCTAAAGTTTTACATGTACCTGTTCAGCTTCATGTTCTCGTTTTTATGTTTAGTTTAGCTGTCCCCAGTTTAGTTTAGTTTTGGTTATGCCCCTGTTCGCCTTGTCTTGTTTTCTTTTCTTGTATTCAGCCTAATAAATGGCTCGGTTTGTGTTACACTTAGTTTTTCTTTCTTCCATGTCCACTTTGCAAACACACCGGCCGCCCGGCCGTAACAGGTAGGTTAAAAATTGGTCTTTTTAACCTACTAAGTACTGAAACTGCAGGGGGGGTTTTGCTTTGTTTTTTGTTTTTATTTGAACTATTTGACCATCAAATTGTCACTACTTATTAATCAAGAGTTTTTAATCACTGTGACTTTACACTGAGCTGCAAACTGCTCTGGTGTGTTTGCAAAACACAATTATTTTTCTTCTGCCCCTTGGCTGCCTCCAAAAATTAATTTCTGAACGAAGGCAGTCCTGATGGAATCCAGTGTTAGTTCGTAACAGATGTGAGTTATTGCTGTTATTGAAGACCAAACTCTCACTTCAGGCGTACAGGGACCAAAAAACCTGTAATGTGCCCTATGCCTCCTACTCTTGAATCATCCTCACAAAGGTGACTTCTTGAAGTCTATACATCATATGGTTGAGCTAATTCTCACCTACCCCAGAGCATCCTTGAGAGGGTAAAGAGCTTTTCCAGTTTAACACAATCATGAAGGAAGCAACACTTTCATTCCTGAATCACAGTTTTGACAAACAGGCAGGCTAAACTCCAATAACTATGATCTCCCTAAGGTTGGAACACACTGTCTGCTCCTTATTGTTAAATATATAAATAGACATACACTCATCAGCCACTTTGTTAGGTTGGTCCACACTGGTCAGATAAGGTGTTAGTAATGCCATTGTCTTCGAGGATTAAATTAAAGGTTAAATCACATGTTGGAGTGACTTAATTACACAAATTGATCTTTGAAGTAATTCTGGAAGCAATATGAAACCTAAATTGAAAAAACATTTAATCTGTTAGCTGCATAAACTAAAAAAAAAAAAAAGGCTTTGCAGGTGGGGGATCTATTTTCTTCTTTTCTTAACTTTTTGTTGTTGTTGTTTTCCCTGTGCTGTTACAGTTAGGTTTATAACAGATGAAAAACAAAATTAAGGCAACAGGGAGTACTTTGTTGGTTGCTAATGGTTTCAGAAAACATTATGAAAGATTTTATAATGGGCTTCATTACACACAAAAACTTGTAAACATGACAAAATGCAGGCATTCACCACACAGCGTCAATAATGCCTTAGGGGGCAATATTCTTGCGCATGTAGTGTTTGGTAGACACAAAGAAGAGAGAAAGCAGCGGCACTGAGCTGCAATGGTGAATGTGAAAACTCTGACTTCTTAGAGCTTCTGAAATTTACTTTCTTCAAAGTCCTTGGTTGAAAAGGAAAAGCATGGCATCTATGTTAGTTTTAAAAGAAGAGATATAGAAGAAAGGCTGGTTCAGGACAGAAAATCTTACATAGCATAAACTGTTAAAAGTATTCACTATCATATCTATATGTCATAATTTTTGTTGACCAGTTTATGACTCGATTGCCTTTTTTTTTTTTTTTGCTGCAAAAAAATAAAATAAAAACAGTTGATAGTTTTGTATATCACTTAAATGTATTGGCCTACACATTAGCGGATAATTTAAAAGGAATGCAGTACATTATGTAGCGTAATATATATTAAGGGCTAAAATTATGATAATAATGACTTAGTCATAGGAGTAGTTGTAAAAGATCTTTGCACATTAATGCAGCAATAAATATTTTGGTATATATAAAATTACAGGCACACTTATCAAATAGGTACTTTTATTTTTCATAAATGAACTGATTTATTCATGAGCTGTTGCTTGTTTCTTACTTCATCTGTTAAGCAGAACCTGACTCTGGCTTGATTTTCATTGTTTGTTTCTCTAACAGTCTTCATTGTTCTGCTCTTGATTCTCTTCCATGCTGCAGTAGAAATATATACAGTAAGATACTAAAATAAGACTGAAGCTTTTAGTATAAGTTAAAACTCACATTATTTTGTCTGGCCACTCCTATATGTTTATATGTTTTATATATAAAATCAGAATAGCTAGGGTAAGCTCTTTGACTTTTTTCAAAAAGAAGAAGATAATTTCTGCTATATCTCCATTTATCGAGGTTTGCCACCCTGCCAAAAGTAAACATAATTGTTATTCTTTACACAGACATTTCCTTTTTTATTGCTTTATTTGAAAAGTAAAATAGGAAAAACTGATCAAATCTTCAGATTACTAAATTTATATATATATATATTATTTATTAAATGTTGCTTCAATCAGTTTCTAACCATGATACCTTTGAAAGCTAATAAGCAATTATGTAACAGTATCCACAATTATTACACTGCACAATCACATCTACAGCATATAATCCTATTGATTAACAAATGAAAATAAAGATAAGCTAACTAGGTATTAGGCTACATTTCTCATAGCACAGAAATAATACAATATAGCTAGTTTCTAGGAAGATTATTGAGCTCTATGCATTATCCCCCTCCTGAAGTGAAGGAACCTGAACACTTTCGGCCTCTGAATGGACTGCCAGGACTTCTGCATCACCAATCCGCTCTGCAAAGAACACTCATGTCAGATTCATGCTAAGAGAGTAATTTTCCACATACTACAGATCCACATATCAAAAAAAGTGGAAACTCATTATGTTACACAGCTGTTTTCTGAATTTATTGGTTCTGACTCACAGCAGATTTTAAATTTGCTCTTATTTGAGCTGCTCAATATTAATATGAATAATTGGATCCCTTCTAAAATGCATTACTTATTTCCGCAAATGCCTTTCCGTTAGTTCTGCATTAAATAGGGCATTATTTTTTAACTTTCACAAAAAGGAATCATTTAAAGAAGCCTAAGTCAATCAAGACAAAATCACTGGAGGAAAAGGAGCATTTATAAGAAGAGGCTGGCTGAGGATGTCAGTCCAAAAAACTCATGCCAGCAAAAGAAGCTCAGAGAAGAGCTGCCATTCAAGCCAAGGACAGACATAAACAGTGTGGCTTAGGGTGGCTTTGTAAAATGTAAAGGCCAAGCTGTATATTAAATATACTCCGAAAGACAAGAAAAATTAAACTGTGCAAAACTTTACATGTTAAAATCATTTTTAAAAATACATACGTAACAGAGAAAGTCAAGCATAATCAAATTACCTGGTTTTTCATCAATGGCAGTTTGATTGACTTGGTGTGAACTGTGGAAGTGAATAAACAAGATTAAAACACATTTAGCTTGAAACATTTCTGTGCCAAAAAAGGGCAAAATCTGACACTTCACTCTAACCTCCTCCTGTGTGGTTTTCCCCATGGCTGCTCAAATGATGCTGCATACACAGACGCTCCTGGATGAAACGGCTGTAGCTGCTGGAAGTTCCGCTGGTTATGGACAGAGAGGTCGACACCGTCCAGAGCTTGTCTGATCATCCCCATCACCAGATCTTTTTCTGCAGTTGATCAACAGTACAACAAGAGTAAAAACAAAATGTAAATATTTACCATAAAAGTGAATTAAGGTAATTCTATAACCATTATTTTTGTGCTGTCTCCTGCCCCACCCTGAGCCTGGTTCTGTCTGAGGTTTCTTCCTGTTTAAAGGGAGTTTTCTCCTTCCCATTGTGGCCAAGTGCTTACTCACACGAGGTCGTCTAATTGTTGGGGTTTTCTCTTCATTATTGTATGGTCCTTACCATATAATATAAAATTCCTTGGGGCAATTATTGTTGTGATGTAACACTATATCAAAAAAAGTAAATTGAATCGAAGAAAAACAATGTATGTACCTTTAAGCACCAGGTGGTTCTGTGTTACAATCTTTTTCAACGGCATTTGAAAGGTTTTTAAAGCTGATCATCAGGCTGGATCATGTGACTCTAAACAATCCCTTTGCTATGCTGCAATAGCCCTAGTCCACCAGAGAGGCTTCCAAATGTACACTGAGCATTTCTTCCCAACTAACTTTCCCTCCACTACTGTATTTAAACATTAGTAATTATTCATCTCTAGCTCTCCTACAGTGTGTCTGTCATCCTGTCTCTCTCTGCTCTCTTTCCCCTCACCCCCCACCGGTCACAGTGGATGGCAGCCCCTCCCTTGATCTTGTTCTGTCAGAAGTATATTCCTGTTAAAACAAGCTTTTTGCCCCTCTCATCAAGTAAATGCTCATAGAGGGTCATGTGATTATTGAAATTATTGGAGTACAGCAGTTTGTGAAATATTCAGACCAGCCCGTCTGGCACCAACAACCATACCATGTTCAATGTCAAATAAATTGCCCAACTCTGATGATGAGATATTGGCATTACTAAGCAGTTAAAAGAGCAACCTAAAAAAGTGGCCAGTGTGCATAGAAAAAATCCAAAGTGACAAATTAATTGCTAAAAAAGTAGGAGGGGGATGCAGTGCCAGACTCTTGAAAGTGCATGTATTAGGAAATGGTTTAAAGAACGCTTATTTATAACTGGAAATGGTAGTGTGCATATCTCTGCTGTGTGTGTGGAATGAGGATTTTTACCTCTTTGGCCTGAAAGAAGAAGCCACTGCTGTACTGTGGAGAGAGAGTCTGTCTGCAGGATCTGACAAAGTATCTCCAAAACCTGACAAGAAAGCGACAGACCGTCACAACAGTAGCTCAGAGATCACATGAAGTTTTATTGAACTTATTAGTGAACTTCTCAAGAAACTTGGTGACAGTGTTTTGCCAGAGGATATTTTTCAGATATCTAATTAAGTGGAACTTTGACCAAAAGCTGTACCCTCTGTGATGTTGGATCTTGCCTTTTTAACCCTTTTTGTTTGTTTGTTTGTTTGTTTGTTTGTTTGTTTGTTTGTTTGTTTGTTTGTTTGTTTGTTTGTTTGTTTGTTTGTTTGTTTGTTTGTTTTAACCCAAAAACACCTCATATTATACAGTACAACTCAGGATCAGTTAACCAGTATTTTACCATAAGTTCTTGATCATGGAAGGGTTGAGGATGGCTCATGCGCTGGTGTTGAGATTTGCACAGGTAGGACTTGGAGGATGGAGGAATAAGTCTGCCAGTCTGAGCTGAATATTGAGTCTTTCGTCGGACAAACTTTTCCTCTGGTTGTTCCTGCAGTACATGGATACATTTTTCCAGTATGAAATCTTCTTGAGTTAGAAAGAAACTGAAGAACTCTACAAAATTAACTTAAATTAGAAAATATGTAAAAAATAATGTAAAAATGTGAAGGTATTAATAAGTATACTGTCCATATACTGTCACATCCAATCTCTAAATTCCCTTTACCATCAGGCACTGGATAGCCATAATCAAACAAAGGATTTTTTACTGTGTGTCAAGTACTGTAAAAATACATGAGAATTCAATTATTAATACCTCTCTTTTGTTCTTTTGTGTTTGGGAAGTTAGACTGATTTTTGCAGCCATTTCTTTGAGTTCATCTCTCCAGGCATCTGACAATAGTGCTGTGAAAAAAGAAACAATTACAAAACGATTAAAGCCATTACTCAAAATTGGCTTCTTTGGGGGCCATTAGAAAAGACATAAAGACATTTAGGTGTCATATATGTTAGTACACATACCTGATTTAGTTTTGTCTCCGCAGACTCCATAAAGATTTTGAGCAAGCTGAAAAGTTGGCTCTGCTGCTTTCCTGTTTATGTGGCTCTTGAGAAGTGGATGAGGAAATAACGACGACGTGACACACCAATCATCTCTTACCATGCAAATTGGTCTGCCTGTGAATCCTGTGGGAATGAGAAATGCTCAGTATTCACCCTGCTCACAGAAAAGTGCTTTAGAGGCACAAATCCATCGAAGCAGTACAATTTAAAAAAAAAACTGGAGCCAGCAGAATCCCTGCTGAGAATAAACGTGATGAGTTCATGGGAACCTCAGGGATGTAACCTTCTTTTCTACCAGTAGTGCAGTAAATTTGTCTATTCATGTTACATATTAGCATTCCAGGTGCCCAAACAGCTGCTTGAAATATTTCATATAGAGCAGGTTGTGAAAGAAGGAAGACTTCAAGAATGAAGACCTTGTTAATGGCTTTAGCTCATATATTAACTTTAATTAGCTCTGACAGGTAATCACCTCGAGTCAGAATTAATTAGTACGCAAACAGATTGTTATTCAGTGTGTCCCAGGTAGATTAGATAATAACCTCTAAATTAATGCAGCAAAGAGACTTTGCAGTCTCAAGTTGAAAAGCATTTGGTAATGACAAAGCGAAAATGCTAATTGAGGACAGCAGGATAAGATGTTAACAAAACATTTAAAGGTTTGTAGGAGATACACTCTAAAAACGCTGATGTACTATAGCTAACTTGCAAGACACAAAAAATATCATTTGGTATAGTTTTGTTTGTTTTAATCATATTACATTTGTATTTATGATGCAACTAAATTTTACTTATGAACACGAGCTTATGAAAGAGCCTCACAAACCACTACACACTTCTAACATGTTGTGGGAGAAGTTTGCCTTCAGCACTTTCTGCCAGGCTTTCTAACACATGGTAGACACGGGAAAGGGTTTTACTGAACCTAAATTTGGATGTGTTTTTTTTTTCTTTTTCCCAAACCTAACAACCTGGATCAAAGTGGAAAAAGATGAAAATAATAAGCCAGCACTGACTTTAGTTAACAAATACAAACTCCAGTCTCCTGGGTGAAAATATCTTTGAGCAATTATTCCAGCACAGTCTCCTACCTTCATAGACTTTATTACTCCTTACTTTAACTGAATTTCAGTGATGGATGGATACTTTCTTGGACACACTTAATTTGATTCAGTTAAACAGTTATTCAGTTATTTGCTATGATTTCTTCAATAAGTTGTTTACTTCTTGTTTGCATAAACAGTGCAAAGCATTACGCTAAATATCACTGACAAATTATATATAGTGTGTCCAATTATCAGGGCAGCTTTAATAAAAGCTGCCTCTCAATGGAAACAAATTTAAAGATAGATAGATAGATAGATAGATAGATAGATAGATAGATAGATAGATAGATAGATAGATAGATAGATAGATAGATAGATAGATAGATAGATAGATAGATAGATAGATAGATAGATAGATAGATAGATAGATAGATAGATAGATAGATAGATAGATAGATAGATAGATAGATAGAATTCAGTTTTATTTATATGGATCACAACAACAGTCCCATTAGGGCTCTTTACTTTGCAATGGAAAGACCTGACAAAAATACACACTGTGCCATAAAAGGCATTTACACCTATGTATGCTAAAAGTGGCAAGTCAATTGTCCATTGTCTAATTGTCCACTGACTCATCAACCAGATACTGTCCACTCCAATAATGAAAACATGGCATGCAAAATTTGAATATACGGTGCACCCATGCACAGTTGTGGTCAGATTACATCCACTGATCACAGGCATAAATTGGTAAGTTTGGACTTTAAGTGATTTCTTTGAATCATTCATTCGGGGTGAAATGATTGCACAACATACATATTTGATAATGTTAATAAACTTGAATTAAGTGCACAAAAATCTGGATGATTAAATGTCTAAATTAAATGTTTAAATGCTTAGGGACATTTAACCAGATATAATGAACAAATCATTAAAAGTCGAAACTTACCACAACATTACGTAATAAGTTTGTATAACATTTTGAGCAGTACCGCAGTACAAAACGCCTAATTACCTATGCTTAACAGCAACATGCACCTACAAAAATGCATATATAAAATGGCATGTAGGTAATTTTGTAGACTGGACTAATTCACATGAGGTCCCTTATGTACATTTATACACTAAGTTATCCTATATTAAAATTTTGATATAGTCGCTAAACACAAATAATACTGACATGGGAAAACAATCACAATTTGACATTGTTACATCAAAAACTTGTATATTCCATATTTGTTAAATTATTTTATTATTATTGTGATTGTCTTTCACAGTCACGCCCAACCCATCCTCTCTTGCAGTGGTGGGTGTGGCTTAGAAAATCCCAGACAGGCACCCCTGTGTTCCATCCATCCTGTTGGATGCTGCTGTAAGACATACCCACAGACCAGCCTGACCCACTCTTCCCCACCTGACATAACCACTTACCTGCCAGCCTGTCTGACCCACTCTCACCCCACTTGCCAAAGTCACTTACCTTCATAGAGCATTAAAGCGAAGCTCTTAGGAAAGGAGATGAGCCAATTCTGTTTTATAGAGACTTACCTCAACAGCTCTGGCCAAGGAAAAAGAGACACAACTATTTGATAAATGCTGAAGTCATTTACCAGGGCCTGTGTTTGGTTCCTGCTGAACAACTGCTAATAGATTCAAAGACTCCATGTTTTACTGAAGTACCTTGTTGTCATTTTTATTTCAGAATACTTAGCATGAATACTTAATATTTAATTACAATTAAATGATTTTATCATAAGGTGTTTAACTGTTTTAAGTCCATAAATACTAAATCACCTGCAATTTAGTCTGTTGGCAGGTGATTGCAAGGCAACAACATAAATACAACATAATATGAGACATACATAAGAACCTTCAAGAACCTGAGCTGCATCAGGCCCAGTTTTAGCTGAGATTTTTGTGTGTTACAGTTAGATCATTTGAATCAAGATGGGAGCTAGAGTATTGTCTTATGTTTATTTCTTAAAGATGCTTCTTATTTATAGCACCTCAAACACACATGTAAAAAAAACATATCTTGGGCTTTATTTAAAAATAATACATTTAATAAAATAAATAGATATCTTCCGCTTGCCCAGCTGTTTGCTCACCTTGAATATGTCTCATCCTGTGTGGATGAGGGTTGTGCCGGGAGAAGAATGAGTGGTGACTCAAGGCACCAAAACATGGACTGCTTTTTGTAAGCATATTGGTAAATTCAGGAGTGAATGGGAAATGGTTAATCTGAGCGAATTTCCCTTCAGCTGTCATCCCCCTCGATTCCAGGCTGTGTGCTCTCGACATGTCTGGGCTGAAAGCTTTGTCTCAGTCTGTATGAATGAAGGAACAGTTGTTGAGTTAAGTCCTATTTTGAAATAAGGTGACAGAATGTCAAAACCCCAGCATTCAAAACTACTTTGATTGCAAAGTTATGAACATACATGCTAAACATAAATAAATAAATAAACAAAAATCAAGAACTAAGACCATTAGAACCCAAACTTTCCTTTGAAACCCACCTCCCACGCCCTTAAATGTATAACATGAAAATAATTACAACTTTAGCCAGAAAATTGCTCAGAAGAAGCACCCTACCTCTGAAAACAGGCACCAGCTTACAGCCTAAGGTCTGCAGTGCTATGTGGTGTTTTTGTTGCCAAGAAACCTAAACTAAACAAAGGTGTCTGAGCACTGCGACACTGAGCCACTTCATTCAGACACCGTTTTCATATGCAAAGCAGAATATATTCATGCTATTCTGCAGTGATTTAGGCAAATCTCAAAGAAAAAAAAGAAAAAAAAAGCACCGCTTAGTTTTTACCACAAAATTGAATTTACTTTCCTACCTTTGACTGTTTTAATGTGGTCTTGCTGTATTGTTCTAGCAAAAAAAACCTATTCGCTTTAGATTCAGATTGCGACGTATACAACCTTCTCAACACTCGTAAATAAAGAACTGCAAGCCAAGGGTCATGTGACCAGATGTAGGCGCAGCAGGAAATCTGACTGCAGGACTATTACTAAAACTAAAACTCTTAGTTTTGCAAATGGAACAATAGCAACTTGTTACATGACAGTTACATTAAAGATCCAACATGAAAGACAAACCACTTGCATTTCTTTAAGTTAAATTATCTTTCATTTCTCTAATAATATTTTATTAGCAGTTCTACTGCACAGTTCTCCCCTGCAGGCAAATCTGTTGCATCTAATAAGACGAGCATCAGATTAGTTTACAGTAGCTAGAGAGGCATCCCATGGGCACTGCTTATTGCCAATATTAGACGGCTATGAGAGTTTTCAGCAATCAGTCCCTCCTAAAATCTTGCAATTTTGTTTTATTTCTTGGAAAATAAAACTCATTCTCAGCCAGTGCGGTCTATTAGTGCTGAACATCTTGCATAGCCATAAATAATTAGCAGCCTTCTTTTAAATTCACAGTCTCTTGTATATATGACACGTCTTTTAGAGGTAGAAGTAAGGTAGAGTGAACCTCAAGGCAATACACAATGTGCACAATGCTTATTATTCCTTCCTCTTGTTGTTTGTAGGTGAGGTCATAGCTCTGTGTGCTTTGCTTTGTATTAGCTTAATTTAAACTACTTAGGTGAATATATTGTCAGGTCTTGAGAATGATCCATCAATGGAGTAGTCATTTTGCAGCCTCACTTTTCAATAAACAGTTGAAGAAATGTGATATAACCCAATCCATATCTCAACTGTCAGTGCAAACTGTATTTGGATACGCTTCACTGAACACAGACAATGTGTAGGGGTATTCAGAAACATTAGTGATTCATACCACTGCAAAAACTTTAAGAGAAATACAGCAACCTTTTATTCTCGCCAGGTTACACAGGGCAGCATTTCAACAAAGGCAGTTGAAAATATGTCTAAGCTTCTTCCTGGACTCAGGGTCAACCACATGATCCAGAAGCAGGGTCAAGGTGCTGTTTGATGTCCTTTTCAAGATTGAGTTAGATAAAATAGAATAGGAAGGATACAGAGAGTGTAGGACGTTTTCACAGTAAAGCAGGTGTGAACCTTGATCAAGCGATCCTCATTTATTTAGAATATAAGGCAAAAGACAAATAGTGAATGAGTATGCTTTTCATACACAATGGAAATGTTTTTATATTGATCATATTTATTTATATTACCACTTATATCCTAGCAGTATTTAGGTCACCAGTTGACAGCAGAAATGGCCTGCACGCGTGCATACAGACATATTGATTCTCTGGAGCATTTAATGATATTATGTGTTGCAGATGAGAAAACCATTTGCAATTTTAGATTTACTTACTGTTAAAATGCAGAAACATTCGTCTTTCAGATGGGTGTGTTCATGTTCATGTTACAAACCTAATTCATGTTACGGGAATGTTACCGATCTATATTGTGTTGTGTTATAATGAATGATTTATTTTTGGTTCCTATTACTGTTGCTTTAGTATAAGCTGCATTTTACTGCCAGATTAAGTTAAAGTGCTTTGAACTTAATCTGGCAATAAAATTTTTTAGACTACCTGTTATAAAAACAAGAAAACACCAGTTTTTTTTTTAGAAAGCATTCATGAGAATTGTTTAAAACCGAAAACTATTCTTAGTTATCAGACAAATAAGAAAACAAATTTACTTTTTTATGCACAAATTTGAGCTGGCCCACTGAATTTCTGTGAGAAGTCAGAAATTAATCGAGCATAACATTCAACCACTAAAACATTTTTTTATGTTGAGGAATGCCAGTAAAATCGCAAGTAAATAACTGTAATTTGGCACAGCTTGAACATACAGTTGCAGTAACTATTATAGAAACATTAAAAATTTAATTTATTAATTAATTAAAAAATTATATGGCCAACTTATGGCTGAGTATAACAAAAATGTAATCCCAAATAAAATGTCCACCACTGCAACAAATCACTCAGCACAATGCGACACATCACTGCTGTCTAATGTATAGGTTTTGTGTTTGCTTTCTGTCAGATAGAGATGCAGTTCTATGGGTTAATCTCCTGTCTGGTTGGTGGATGGAACTTAATAAAAACTAGATATCCCTCTCTGAAGGTAAGGGCATTCATCATCACAGGCCTCCAATACTTGCTGAGACATCTTTTTTTTATGTAAGTCTGTCCTTGAAATAGTTGAACGAGGGTGTACACCAAACTAGGACTCAAAAATCTAATCAGAAATCTCATTTCTATCGGTGGGTAAAAAGAGTTTATGGTTAACTTCGTGGCGTGAATCCCCAACTGCATGCCTGCATGCTTTGGCTGCCATAAAGAAATATTGCGTAGAGTAATTTAAATAAGCACGTAGTACAAAAATGCTAATGTTAAAGAGTTAAGCTGACATAGGGTAATATACAGCATGTCAAAGTTAATGACACTCTATTAATAACTGACAGTACATTTCACCTAAAACCACCAACCTCATTATGACATTAGATGACATTGGATTGCATAAGCCATTAGGACCTATCGTCCAGGAACTATGAAAGTCTGGTGAAACTTTTAGTGTAGTCGGAAAAATGTGGCTGATATTCTAGAATTCTAGAAAAAAAAAATTAACACGAGGTCTTGCAGAATAATCTAAAATAAAATTCCTGGTGACAGTGTGATTATTACGATCATTAGTTGTAAAAAGACACAGCTGGTGACACATGTCAAAGATGCAGCAGTTCCTGCCTGCAGTTTTTCCACTAACAAGACTAATGAGTAAAGTTAACAGTGACAAGGATGGAACTTAATAAGGAATGTGGAAGGAAGGAGTTGATCTTTTTCAAAGTGGAAAAGGTAAACAATTTTTCTAAAGAGACGTCTTGGGATACTGTACTTCAAATATAAAGAGTCCCAGGTATAGATTCATAGATTGAATTTTTTATTTCTTTTTTCTTTTTTTTTTTGGCTGATTTGCAAACTATGCAGTATTTTATTGCATGTACTGACTTTATGCAGTACTGTGAGCAAATATTTCCCCCTTCCTGATTTGGTTTTCTTTCTGTCGGATGAAATTCCTCCAAAGCAAAATTAGACTTATCACACACACTTTACTCCTACCAACGGTGTCACAACCAGTTATGACATTTAGGGGGCAATTTTTTTTTTTCCCTTAATAAATGACTCAGGAAACTCAGGAAAGGGAGCAAATCCTTTTTTTTTACAGAACTGTAGAGAGACATCAATCATCATCTGGTTGGTAAAGTCGTCAAGAGAGCTCAAAGTTATTTTTACATAAATATTCAACAAGTCAGTTAAAAATCCAGTCAGACAAGATTAGAAATGAATCATTAATCAGTATTTGTTTAATCCCTGTCTGGTTTGAATAGGACAGTTGTGTTTTTCTACTGAACCTTGAAAGATAACTGTTGTGGTTAGGCGTAGCTTTGGGTCACGTGGTGTTGGTAATAGTGATAGTGGTTGCTATATCACCTGTTCACGTCCCGAGGGAATTTTTGTGAATTAGTGGGTGATGGGGGTGTTACACACTAAGATAACACAGACTTTCAAAGTAAAACAGGAAACACATAACAGTCACGCCAAAACAAAACGCCTAAAACAATACACTGCCAACGCCGAACCGTAACAGGGGGAAGTCGAGTTTTGCTGACCGCTCAAGCTTAGAATGTTTTTGATCACTGTTTTTCTACGGATTTTAAGGATTTGATAACACATAAAGGAGTTTAAACCTGGAACTTTGACTTACGTTTTAAACAGCGGGCGCGTCAACATTATTCCCCTATTCAACTGCTCGGCGACTCAAAGGCTTGACAGTCGCCAATAATAATTTAAAAATCAGTCTGCATTTTATCATCTCCTCATAAGGGCCCAATATTGTCTAGACTAAACACGAAATACTTCTAAATATGTCTTTCTTTTAAACTGCAAAAATAAGTGAAGGGGGGAAATTATATGTTTTCTCTACTTCAGCTGATTCATTTCACCTTGGTAGAAATTTGTCTTGTCCATCTCTGTCCAACTGTGTTTTTATACTGACCTCTTAACCAACAGCGGGTGTAGTCATTTTCTGTTGACCTGCACTTGTAGGTGTGCCGGCAGAGGAAAAACATCACATGTAAGAACTAATATGAGTGTTAGCATTTTTGTTGAAAATGTGAAGAAAAATTACACTGATCTCCTTCTATTTGATCTCCTAGATGATCGTTTCTGTAGCCCTTCCTTTCTTCTATTCACACACCTGTAACTCGTGGATGTTTTGTGCCATGCACCGTCATACCCAAAGACTCAGAATATCTATTTTTGCACCTCTTGTTTACAGTATGCTGTGCATCAAAATCTAATTTTCTAAAATTACCTTTTCTCCTGTGCCTTCAGTTAAACAAATTAAGTTGCTGTCCTCAGTGAATGATTTTTTTTCACTTGCATATATATTCACTTGTCAGATACACCTGATCTACTGAACTACTCATTAAGCATCTTATCAGCCAATCACACTGCAGCAATTCAATGTATTTAGGCATGTAGACATTGTCAAGATGACCTGCTGAAGTTCAAACCGAGCATCAGAATGTGGAAGAAAGCAATTTAAGTGACTTTGAACATGGATGTCTGTACCATACAAACTGGTCTGAATATTTCAGAAACTGCTGATTTACTGGGGTTTTCCCAGACGGTTGACTCTGGGCCAAAGCTCAGATGAGTGTGGACAGACTGCTTGGGGCTGATAGGAAGTCATCAGTAACTCAAACAACCACTCGTTATAACCAAAGTATGCAAATGAGCATCAAATGAATGCACAACTCATTCAACCTTGAAGCAGATAAGCTACAACAGCAGAAGAAGAGAAAGAACTGACCCAGCAGCATCAAGTTTGAGGAGATCAATAGTTTCTTCCTCCTCTCTCCACCTTTCTTTCACCCCATCCTTCTTCTTGGGACGTTTTTTTTTTTAAACTCTAATCTAAATACATGTACTGAAATACACAAATAAAATTGCCATAACTTGACCTCATGTTGCCTGCTTCTTTTCTTGTGTGTCTGTGGATGTAAAACAGTAACACACTTTCTGCTCTGTGTCTTTAATTGTAAATAAATGCTATTGTTTTCATTTTAAAATGCAGTGCAAAAAACTTCTGCTCTAAATCTAGAATCATAAATAAATCAGTACACAGCTGTTTCACACCTTAAGGTTCACACTCCCTTGCTACCTACCAGAGTCCTCGAAGAGACAAAAGATTCTTCCTGTGGAGCTGTCTGCTTCCCCCAACTTCCTTACTAGACCCCCACCATTTGTCTTACTGTATGAGTGTGAGACATGTTAAAATCCAGTGGCACCAAGGTATCATACAATAAAATAATGTGATTAACCATGACAATGAGTGAACTACCCTTGTCAGATCTTAGCACAATAGCTCACAGGATGAGCATAAAAGGATGTACAGCTGACAAGTCTGCACCGACTGTGTGATGAAAGGGAGAAAATTTCAAAAGCAATGAAATTTGAAAGTGTAATGTAAAAAACGACTTGATGAGAATTTAGATAAGATGCAGTGTTTTCAGGTTTCATGCATTTAATAAGCTGTCTAATCAATTCTACTCATTTTTCCAGAAAATGTAATTTATTTATTTTTTATTTAATGAACACAACAGAAACTCAGAGAGTTCCTTGATCATCAAAGTAGCAAAACCCCGCTGAGCTAGTTCCTGCAAATGTTGTTGTAGGAAGTTTGCAATGCCAAACAAAAAACTTTAAAGGTCTTCACCCTGGAAATAAGACAAATAAGACAGGACGCAACAGGCAACCAGTGTCCGATAAATACCCTGTTCACAGTGAAGCTTTTAAGTAAAGCTAATCTAAGAATGTGTTAGTAGTATGAATTCTGTGTGTGTCAGTCTACAAAAATAACAAAAGTACTGAGTGGTGTTCCCTGAGGAGACTAAGCTTACTATAGTGAAACTAAAAATGGTGTTAGATGAAACAAATAAGAACCAAAAAATTTCATTTCAGTTCATTTAAAGCTAATTTAATAAGAGAAACGTGTGAGCAGATCAGAGTAATGCCAGAGAAAAAGTCATCAAGTGATTAGATGACATTGTCTTGAAACCACAAAGATCTGTAAAAAAAAGAAAATTGCATCCATCCATCAACAAAATCCATCTAGAATTTCAGGGATATTTCAATGTGGACAAAAGTATTGCATTAAAGTATACTAGTTTCCTGGCAGCTGATTGTGTTTTAGTTTAAAAAAAAATTCTTTACATTACAATTCCCTATTTCTTTTTCAGCACCAAAAAAGTCAGATAAGATTCAAATTCAAATTCAAATTTTTATTTGTCACGTACACAGTCATACACAGTACGATATGTAGTGAAATGCTTGGACAACTGCTCGTGACCTAAAGAAAACAAAAAAGGAAAAGGCTATGAATAAGATAGGAAATAAATATGAAAAATTAAAAAGGGTAAATTTAACTAGGAAGGACTAAAATATAAATTAAGGTTAAAAATGAAATAACTGTACAACACAAATTAGAATGAAGGGTAAATTTAACTGGGAAGAATAAGATAAAATATATAAATTAAAGTTGAAAATAAAATAACTGTACAACAAAATACAGGTTTTACTGAGAATGATCCAGTAGAAGAGTGAAGGATGGTATTTATCTTTGAAGTGGATCATTTAAACTGAGGGGGGTTGGGGACAATCAGAGAAAGCTGTGCAGGGGATGCAGGCAAGCAGGCAGACGACAGAAGAGTTGTACCAAGGTTGATCTAACCACAAGAGATTCAAAATAGCTAAGTTTTTTTTTTTAATGAAAAAACTTTAACCACACTTAAATTACGAACCGAATTTCAAATAAAATGTTGTGAAGCTGTGTAAAATACGAATTAAATGAATGGAATAAATTGCAAATCTCATAAAGCCACATTTGAATTACAATGAAACATAGAAAACATATCAAATCTTATCCAATCAGAGATTTGAAAGTTTATTTAAGTAAAGCAAAAAGTTAAAAAAAAGTTAAAAAAACACACTAGCATCCCCACAACAACAGTGGATGTGGACTTTTGCTGCAATTCCCAGCTCCTCAGCAGGAAACAGAGGCAGCCAAGAAAGCATTAAAAAAAAGACACAAGTGGCTGAGCTGGACAGTGAGTTATGACAATGTTGGCTCAAGGAAGGTGGGAAAGGCTTGTTACGGTCAATCACAGAAGTACAGCCCCAGAATTTAGATTTTCTTGGCATGTGGTCTTAGCATGTTTAGAAAATCTGTCAACAATGGCGCGTATGATTGGTTAGTGTCACAGGGGGGCAAACCGCTGACAGAACAATGAGCACTATGTGACCACGGTAGATCAAGGTTGGGAAAAGGCGTAACAGGCATGCAGGATTAATATAACAACTTTTGCACAAAATGAACAAGGAATGTTTGCTTTCACTTACCTGCCTCTATTCCATTTCATCGCTTTTACCTTCCCACATTGTTTAATTCATCACTCTGGTCGACTAGTTTTCTTGCCTATCATCTGAGAGTCAATCGGTCTCTGTTCTCTGTGCTGTTCTGTCACTTTGGATTTTAGTGTCTCATTCCTGTGAACCGCCTCCCAATCTGGTTGCTTAGAGTTTTCTACCCGTTTCATCACCACCCCATGTTTTACTTCCTACTGCTGTCGGGATTCTCTATTCTGCTTCATCAGTGTCTAGTTGCCAAATAATTTATTGTAATAAATTTAGTTCAGTTCTTTTAAACAATCTCTTCTTACTGTGTTTATGTTTTTCTGTGGCATTATTGGATGGTGGAGATTATAAAAGGCAGAGTTACACTATGCTGTGAAGTTTGTGAAGCTCTGCCCTTACTTTAAACACCCAGGGACAGTAGATGGGCAAGAAAGGAACTCTGTAAAAGCAAAAGCACAGATTGCAAACAGACAGCTCTGTCAGTGGTCTTTGAAAGTCTTTGATTCCTAGAGACCAGTCATCTTGATAACCCTTATGGATTTTCTGCATTTTCGAACTTTGTGTTCAAGGTTGTAAAAAAGATTGTTATTAAAGATAAACGTGTACTTCTAGGAAATGCGTGTAAAGCATGAGGTATTTTTCACCATCACAACAAAACAAGACAAATGTAATATTTGTATGCATTGAACACTTGAACCAAGACCCTGATCTCAAGGCTGTTTCTTTACAAATTAAAGAAGGAGCTCAGGTAAGGCATTTTTATATCTGCCAGTCATAGCCACCTATGTGATTGTTATGTAAAACAAATACATGCTTGTAGCTGTAATATTTGTAGCACTGGGTTAGCATAAACCCCAGAAAGCTTACTAACATCTAAAAAATTTACAATCCACTGCTCATCCTTTTGAACAAGCCCTGTTTCTTACTCACACGTAGTAAAACACAGGTTTTTGTGTTGTGCTGAATGTAGAGGAGCACCTGCACTGTATTTTTAGTTTAGTCTTTCTAAGCTCAGCTTGCCACATGTACCCAACGCTTTCATTTTAGCCTTCACCATTACTCCACCGTGCATGGATGTGTTTTTTTTAATCAGACTATTTATTGGTGCTTGCATCTCTGCTTTTCTATGAATAAAACAAAATCATTACCATCTGGGGATTTAAATTATGCCGGGCTTATATTTTGTCAGCTTTATCTTGTAAACAGCACGACTACATGGATGACTAGTGTGGAAGCAGTTTTTTTCCCCTAACACCACCAGCAATAACACCATTTTTGATTAGCGTCATTATTGTTCGCTTGCTAGTTGTCCAGTATTTTTTAATAAAAATAAATGACATTGTCATCAGTGCATATAATTAGCATGTTGGCATGCTGAAAAAAATAATAACAATCTAAGATGATGATGATGATCATTAGTACCACCGGATTCAAGTACTATTTTACGTCATATACCATAGGCCTCTAAATGTACCATCCAAATTTATTTTCACCAACTGGCCTAACCCCACGAATGTATAAGGTATTTCTAATATTTCATGTTGTGCAGACCACTATAACACAGCTCAGCAAGTGAAAAAAAGAATAAAAACTCATATTCTTCCTTACACTGAGACTTGAAAATTGCCAAGTAGTGCAGATTTCTTGTTAAAATGATGAGCAGGCTCATCAAAACTCAGCAGTGATGGCTGATGAATGCAGCTCTGAAATTACAGGAGCAGTTATGGGGCAGTTTAATTGGATAAAAGCAAAAAGAGTAGATGCGCTTTTTACACAGCGTGGGGTGGAGTCAGCGGGTGACAACAAAATACATTTGGTTTGAAATCCAGACTTAACGCACAATCTGCTTAATGGGTTTAATTGAAAATCACAAACAATCTTGTACATTGTCATTCAAATCTCTTTTTATATGACTTTACAGTGAAAAGTCAGGCTGTAACAATCATTTTAGTATTGAAGCAAATTGTGGATCTCAAATCATGCTGCAGATTTTTTTTCCTTTTGACTAAAGACAAAATAAAGTCCTCCTGGCAGCAGTTACACTATTTCCAAAAACACTGAATCACATGTAAAGTCATTCAAATCCATATTGAACTGAAAATAGCCCAATAGCATATAAAATGTTAAACCCAAGAAATTATTATTATTTAAATATATACTCATGATATAGATATATTAGGAAAGTTGCGATGGGTGCATGCTTACTACTGTATTACATGGCCTCTTATTTCAAGAATACTCCCATTTGGTAACTGGGGAGAGAAATTGCTGTAATTTTGAAGTAAAAATGTTTTTCCATTCTTGCTTGATATATGACTCATTCACAGTTTGGAGATGCCTTGTTCCTCTTTCACTTTATAAGGCGACTATTATGGTTGACATGTCTGTTAGTTATGGCAGTTTTGTACCAGACTTCGTCTTCTTTCAGCTGTTCCCACAGCAGATAATCTGCCTCCATCTCACCCTTGGATCCTCTTCTGTCGCACCAGCCCTCAGCATGTCCTCCTTCACAACATCCATGAATTTTCTCTGTGGCCTTCCTTTTTCTCTCCAGCCTGTCAGTTTCATATTCAACATCCTTTGAACACTAAACCCCTTTATCCTCCTTTGCACATGTCCAAATCATCTAAATTTTGTCTCTGTCCTTTCTGGTCACAAAAAAACTAAAAATGAACTTTAGTTTTGCTACCCCCAGCTTTGCCTCCTGTCTTTCTATTAGTGCCACCATACATCAGGTCTCATTATTATCTTGTAAACCTTCCCTTTCACTCTTGCTGCTATATGTCTGTCACAAATCGCCCCTGACAGTCATCTCCATCCACTCCACCCTGCCTTCACTCTCTTCTTTACTACTCTTGTACACTTGGATGGTTAACCACAGGTATTTAAACTCATCCACCTCCTTGCTACCTGGTTGCATCTTCACCTTCACAAACACATTTTGTTTTGCTTCTCCTGGCTTCATTCCCTTTCTCAACAGAGCATGCAGTACCTCCAACTCGCCTGGCTCTCTTTCACCTCCTCCCTAAACTCAGTACTGCTCACAATGCTTTCTGCAAGCATCATAGTCCATAGACACTCATGCCCTTGATGTTCGCAGACAGTATTGTGGTCTGTGAGCTAGATTGCTGTTTTATGTCCAAAAGGTTGTCTTGCTGAAATAAGCCTGACCTTCCATGAAAAGATGTTAGCTAGATAGCAGCACATATTGCTCCCACATCTGTATTTATTTTTCGCTATTAATGGGACATTCTGGGATGTACAAGTGTCATCCGCACTGATGCACCCTAACTTACTGGCTCAGGAAGTGTCTAATGACAGTCCTGCTCCCTCTTTAGCCTGGAGGAAGCATGAATTTTAAATTTTGATCCATTAGAATGTCTTATCACTTCCCCTCAGTCAATCTTGAGTAGAGATTACAATTGTGAATGCAGTGGTAAACTGTGTTTACAGACAACACTCCTCAGAAGTGTGATTTAGGAGATACTGTTGTTTCCACTCAGCTATGTTTGTCTCCTATGCACTGCTGTCTGAAGAGCTCACTGATAACAGCTATTCAACAATGTTTTTGTCTCTTTTCCTTGCTTCCAGAGATTTTTTGTAACTGTCCATTATTTTTAATGGCTTGTAATATATGCTGGTCTTCTTTGCAGTCTTATGGCTGCTATTTTCTCAGGCAGTCTTTGTGAGTGGTGAGACGTATTTACTTTTAAAAGACTCCAGAAGCAACAAATGGTTTGCTCCATCCCCAAACGCCTTTACTATGTTGTGAAGAAAAACACATGCATGTGATGCAAGACCGTGTTAAAGTTTTTTGAAATCTTTTTCTGACATCAAATTTCCAAAGCAATACAGTTTTTCTCAATGAATGTGTTGGCTTTGAACTATTTTCAAGCAAATATGGGGTTTCACTGAATTGCAAATGACTGTACTAGTTTGCTTCATGGAGTTGCCAAAATGGTTTGAAAAATGTCCAGTTAATTTTCTTAATTAGCACCCTGCATGGAGTGTTAACTAAAAAGAGAAAGTTATAGACGGGTTAATTGTTTTAAACTGCGTGTATTTATAGTTTAACAGGACTAAACGATCTAATCTGAGGATAGAGGCATTTAGAGAGCCTATGGTACAACTTCGTCCATTGGCCTGTCACTTTGTCCTCTGACCAGGGCGGGCGCACACACTCACCCGTACGCGCACACGGAGCACTACATAACTGCAGCAGCAGCAACAGCATCGGGGTCTGGTGGATGAACGAGGCGAGGCAGCAACACCCAGATGCGCACCTGTAGGTTAAAAAAGCAGCTTTCCGCTGAGAGCTCCCGCTGATTGATTTCTTTATTTTACTTTCCCCGTGCAGCCAAGTTCGTCTCAAGGTTGAGGACACAGTTCAGGATGGCCGCAGCTTCGACAAATTCGGGGCAGGGCTCCACTAAAATAACTCCTGAAGTGCTGCAGAAGATGCTCCAGTACTACAACCTGAGCCGTCGGGACTTTATCAACGCCTACAACATCCAGCCGCTCGTCTACATCCCCGAGTTACCGTACAGCGCCAAAACCACCTTCGTGATCATGTATGTGGTTATTTTCGTCTTGGCTCTCGCTGGAAATAGTTTGGTCATCTACATAATTGTGAAGAAACGGACGATACAGACGGCGACAGATATTTTTATTTGCTCTCTGGCGGTCAGCGACCTGCTCATCACTTTCTTCTGCATACCGTTTACTTTGCTGCAGAACATCTCCTCTGAATGGTTCGGCGGTGAGTTATGAACTTATATTAAGCCACCAACTTTTTAACAGTACGTCAGGCACGAGGATCGTTTTCTCGATAAGAATAAGATTTAAATATTAAATCGCGAGACTGCTGCTGTGAGGGGATACAATGTGCCATTAGGTTACACCTCGGATTATCCATGACTTTAACTAAGCGCACAAGCTGAATAATAATGACACATGCTGCACCTCAGAAAGATGTCCCTTTCTATAAGCCACAGTACAGCTTCAAAAATGCAATGAATGAAATCTAGTACAGCAGCACATTAAAAAAAGAAATGTGCACATTTCAGGCACCAGAGAGAGTCAGTACAGGGTGGGAAAAACATCCTCGGAGGAATGAACTTTTAAAGAGATTCTTGGAACCCCACCATGAGCTAATGCCTTTAAATGGCAGATAAAGACCTCCTGTCTCTTAAAGGCTAAAAAAAAAAAAAAAACCCAGATGGTTATGAGTCAGAAACCTGAAGGGAGTCACAGCGGGAGGCAAGTGAAGCACCGCTGGCTCCAGACTGCCAGTTGATCATATTTAGTCCCCCAAACCATGCACTGAAGTATTTGTGGATAAGTGGCTGTCGATGTGAACATTTAAATAATTAAATTAACACACTTATAATGTTTTATTCTAAAATTACAGACTGTTTTCTTGTTATGTCCACTTCTGTTACAGCATAGATAATGAAAGCTCATGCTCATATCAACATTTATTTAATGCAATGGATACTGAATATAATGAATACTGGATAATGGATATAACTAGAACAATTTGTTGTTGTTGCTTTTTATTTTTAAAAGGGGTGATTCTATTTGCAGAGTCTTTAAAGTGCTGTCTCCTCACAGTGTGATAGGGTGTTATTTCAATGTCTTATAGTATCTTAAGGCTTGTACATAACTGTATTAACTCTCAGTGATATGAAGCATTAAATCTACAACCTCTAAAAACACTATATGAATCATTACCTCTTGGGCTTGATGTTAAAAATCAGCATGTGGTTACTAAGTGGGAGCTGATATATTAAACAGTTTTTAACACTGACCTGCAGAAATATTGTTAAAAGCTGACAAACAACCTATCATAGCAAGAACATAGCCAGGTCTGAGCTTGTCATTTTAATAAATAGTCATCATAATTTGTAAAATGTTTCTTCTGCATGCTGCATTATATTCATTATTATATTTTTATTTTTTTTACTTGCAGGGGTTCTGGTTTGCAAGACTGTTCCATTCATACAGACTACAGCCATAGTGACAGGCATCCTAACAATGACCTGCATTGCTATTGAGAGATACCAGGGTATTGTATTCCCACTGAAAATGAGGAGGCAGTATTCGTCCAGAAGAGCATACAAGATGCTAGGTATTGATTGTTTACCAGAGTGGCATGTTGTACTTATGCATCCTCTGTTATGTGAGAAATATCGCAGCAATGCTGATTCACAGATAGAAATACATGGGGTTTTACATGTGCGTGTTGCCTACACTGCAAAGCTCAGAATTCTGCATGCCAAATTGACAAGACACTTATCAGAGATTCAAATAAAGCAAGTGTTACTCTCGAGCAAACATGCGTGTGAAATCTTTTTAGTTACACTCTTCTCAGATTCAGCCAGATGCTGAAAAATTGATCAAACAGCACTTTGTAGCGCAAATGGATAATGATCCAAAGTACACTGCAAAAGCAACCCAGGAGCTTATGAAGGCAGAAAATGGGATATTCTTCAATTGGCAGGGGGCTCACCTTATCTCAACTCAACAGGACATTGTGTTTAGTTACTTTAGACAAAACTAAAGGCAGAAAGAAGCACAAACAGGCAGCAACTGAAGATGGCTGCAGCAAAGTCCCAGCAGAGCATCTTAAGGAAGGAAATGCAGGATTTGGTGATGTCCATGGGTTCTAGATCTCTGGCAGTCATTGACTGTAAAGAGTTTTCATCCAAGTATTAAAAAAATAATCCTTAGGCTATATATCTAAAAATGGGTACCCTGTGGGACAGGGTATAAAAATATCGGTAATTCAGCAACAGTTAATACAAATCCTTCCTTAAACCTATTGAGTTAAACCTGAAAGTATGTACACCAATCACATCCTGACTGTTTAATTTAAATAGTTTCTAGGGGAAATAAATTCCCACAAGTATTCAGTGGTGAAGGTTAAGTATTGCCTGCCATTATTTTGTTCTTAATTGGTTATTCTAAATTGGTCACAGGTCTGTAAGTGGGGTTAAGTAACAACCCCCCCCCCACCCCCCACCCCACCCCCCCACCCTCTTTAAGAAATACTCCTTTTAAATTTAAACCATGTCTAAAAAAGTCAATACATTATGCCATACAATGTCTGGTGTTATGGGTTGGGCTTTGCATTATTGGAATAAAGAAGAAAGAAAAATGCAGGTATCTCACAGAGATTGCACACGATTGACAGATTATGAATTACGTAAGAGAGGTATTTAATTATAGGGCTACTGCGACTGCTGTTTGTCACTAAAAAGTTGCTCTCCTTGAAATGCCTTAGCAGACACAGTATTAAAGTTATAGGTTTTCTATTTGATGGTATTAAATACTTGTTTGTTTCTTGCAGGACTTGTATGGATTGCCTCAGTGATAGTGGGCTCACCAATGCTGTTTGTGCAACAGTTAAAGGTAAGTGCCCTTCAAAAAACACATAAGATTGCCTTTTTTAGCTTGAAGAAGGTTCACATTCCTGGTAATCCCTCTGAACACAACAGATGAAAAGACATGTTGGCTTTATCTTAACTTTCCACCTGAATCAGGCTCTAAATTCACTCACAGCAGAGCCACAAATGTTGTGAATAGATGCTTTTTAATTGAGATTTAATTAAAATTTTAAACTACCCTAATTTTAATCTTGTGTTTGGGGTTTGGTTTTATTAAAGCTGTAAAAGTAATCATTTTTAGTTGGTGGGATGGCATAACATGATTATACCATATGCTATGTCCTCTCAGGGAAGCCTACTACTATCAGATGGCTTCCTTGGCACACCAAACCTGTCAGAAAAAAAATGCATCAGTGTGAATCAAATGTAGTAAAGCATTGGATAAAAACCACCCTGTCAGTCAGACCTACTTCAGCTGTCTTGACCGTTCTTCCATGACTAAAAGCTTTTCTTTTTCCATATCTCAGGTGAAGTACGACTTCTTGTACGATCACTACCATGTGTGTTGTCAGGAGAGCTGGAGCTCGGTGACTCACAGGCAGGCGTACACCACCTTCATCATGGTGGCCCTTTTCCTGCTCCCTTTGGCAGCCATGCTATTCCTCTACACATGCATTGGCATAGAGTTGTGGATCCGCAAGAGGGTGGGTGATGCCTCAGTCCTCAGCACCATGAACCACAGGGAGATCAGTAAGATATCAAGGTGGGTTAGACAAGTCTGATGGAGATATTTAACCGCCATATTTATTTGTAGATGACATTTCGTTTCAGTTTGGCCTTGTTTGCATTCCAATTAACAGAACTGAACTGTCAATAGTTGAGGGTGGAAGGTCAAGAATGGGGGCACTGTTGTTGCATTATTGCCCTTGCTGCATGGTCTAGTCATCTTTACAAAAAGAAATGAACCTGCTCTTCAAAAAAAAATAATAATAATTTAAACTATAAACTTTTATTTTATTTTTTATTTTTTTGGTTAATTCAACAGTTAAGCAAAGAAAGAAGAAGAAAAAGAACACCTGTATTTAAAAAATAAGGAGATTAGGTGACATCTACTTGCATGCCATGTTAGTTGTTCATTTTACGCTATTAATATCAGTGCAAGACTGACAGCAATCCAAAGAAATTACAGTTAGATTCAAGGGAAGGACAGAACATTATCTTTACTGACTGAAACTAACATTAACAGGTGGTTTGCAAGAAGATGCAACACCTGCTCTCCGCTGTACTCCACTCTACTCTCCTGGACATAAACTATTAGTCATTTGAGCAATGTTGTTGCTCTTGTGGAGAGAACATGTGAAAGGCAGAGACTGAAATGGGTATATGTTTATACATTTAGGGCCAGGAGAATCGTTAGGGCACTGCACTTAAGATACTTTTGCCACCAGGTAGCATAGTTTGGACCTGCAATATGTGATACTGGCTGAGTTCATTAAAGATTTATTGTATTGTGAAAAAGAAAGCTTTTATAGGACTCTAAGTAAAACTTTAAAGCTTCCATCAGAATTAAGAGATCAAGCAGCAGCCAAGTACTGCTAATCAAATACACTTGATTAACTGACTATCAGCTATGTTCGAGCACCTTATAAAAGTTGAGGTTTTGGCAGTTTGGTGTTCTAAAGTATTTAGGTGTGTCAACACAGTGCCGATTTCTTTACAGCAAATGAAACCCGAGGTCAGACTGTGCAATGCTCAGGGAAACTAGAAAAGATCAAGGAGCTACATCTCAGTTAGCATGTTAAATGTTAATGTTCATGACAGTAGAATTAGAAAGAGATTGGATAAATATGGCTTGGTAGAAGCGTTGCCAGGAGAAAAACTCATCTTTCTAAAAATAAGTTAGGTTAGTGTTTCCAAGATTTCATCTAAAGAAAGCACAAATTTCTAAATAATGTCCTTTGCACAGAGGAGAAAGCACAGATGTTTGGCTGTAATGCACAACACCACATTTGGCAAAAAGCAAACAGAGCGTATCAGAACAAACACATCATACCAACTTTCAAAAACAGTGATGGAGGGTTGATTTGGACTTTTTTTTACAGCTACAGGATCAGAAAACCTTACAGACATCAAGTCAACCATGAAATCCTCTGTATACCAAAGTATTCTGGAGTCAAATTTGAGGCCATTTATCCGACAGCTAAAGCTTGGCCAAAACTGGGTCATACAACAGTACGATGATCCCGAGCACAGAAGCAAATCTCCAACAGTTTTGCTGAGAATAGAAATTACTCAAGGTGTCACAAATGCACAAAGTTCAGACCTCTACCTTACTGGAATGCTGTGGTGGGACCTTAAGGGAGCTGTGCAGGAACAAATATCCAAAATCCTCAATGAACTCAAACAACGTTGTAAAGAAGAATAGGCTAGAATTTCTCCACAAAGATGTGAGAGTTCAGAAAACAGCTTCTTCGAGGTACTGCTGCTAAAGGTGATTACGTCTTTTGAAGAAATTCACACAAATACAGACTCACTTCCACAGTGACTCACTGTTGCATCTCTCTGGTACATTCCAATGCAAGAAGAGTGCCATGATTAATGTTCCTGGTCACACCTGCTTTTTCCCTGCAATAAGACGTGTTACATTTGTGTAGTTTACATTTTTTTATATAACGATTTTGATTTTTTGATTTTTTTTTTAACCTTCTACAGGAAAAAGAAAAGGGCTGTGAAAATGATGATCACCATTGTTCTGCTATTCACAATTTGCTGGGCACCCTTCCACACAGTCCACATGCTGTTTGAATACTGTAAGCATTGCCTGGTGCATTAAGGGGTCTGTGGTTTCAGGAGTAAATAAAAAAAGATCTTGCTTAAGTGCACATTTCCATTTATTAAAAGCCTCAATCCTCTTTATGTGTAATTATCCTGTCCTCCAGATGACCTGGAGAACAAATACGACGGAGTCACACTCAACATGATCATCGCCACTGTTCAGGCCATCGGGTTCTTCAACAGCTTCAACAATCCCATCGTCTACGCCTTCATGAACGAGAACTTCAAGAAGAGTTGCTTTTCCACCCTCTCCCACTGCGTTCGAAAGCCTACCCAGCAGAGTGGCGCTGTGGCGGCGCCTAGACTGAGTGTGCAGTTCATCAAACCCCAAAGTAGAGAAGCCTTCCTGGAGCCAGACGAAGGCAATAGCCTGGAGCCGCACTCAGCAGAGAAGGGCCCTTCGACGTCATCACACGGAGAGAGCTCCCTGGAAATAATGGGAGAGAAAATCTCCACCATTCAAACGGAGCTCCCTGCAAACAGCTCCTCTCAAGTAAAATGAGAAGGAACTGTCCCGGATCTGAGGTGTTTTAACTGCTTACCTTGGATTGCCACGCTTGCTGTCAATTATTTTCACTTGGGGCCAGCAGCTGCAAGGCCATCAAATGTGATTTCAGGTTTCACTGATGTGGCTAAAAGATGCAAAAGTCCAACAGCTTGATAATTTATCTCTGCAGAGCAAGGAGTTAGGGAATGTATTCCCATGCTGGTCAGGAGCGCAGAAGAAAGATTGTTAATGAATATCACAAAGAGACACTTTAACTATAAACTGAGTATAGGGTGATCAGACCCTACTGAGAAATCATTTCCGCTTGTCTCTAAAATCTGGAGGACATTCAGCAGTTCTTCGTGAAAGCATAATGATGCATGAGTGTTCAATGTCACCCCAAATGATCTGAAATTGTATTACGGCACAGCAGGAACTGTTTGGAAATGAAAATGTAGAGGACGTTGCAGAGCTATGCTTTTAGAAGACATGCCTAATCTTTCACCGACAGCTAAATTCGCATTAAGTTTGCATTTGCATTCAAGTCAGCAAAAACACCTCGTTTCAGGTTAATTCAGTTGAAAACCTTTAAGATCAGAGATTAACCTCTTTCCATGAGTCACCATCCTTTAGATACAAATTTTTATTATATCACAGAATGTGTGTAAGCCTATTTTGGACTATTTAATCATAAGCTGAGCAGGTGAAATCATAAGAAAGTAAATATAGCCACTGTACAGTTTAATAAGATTAAATCTCACAATACATGAAGGGATGAATACTAATTTTCAAACCTCTTCGCACTGTCGGCTGTCTTAATACACTGCTTTGCAAGGTTGCTGCTGCATACAAAAATAATCTTCGTCTGAGCTCACAACAACGGGTGCGTCAATCAGAACACACAAACATGGCAAACCCAACACATGCACAACACATTATGTCAGCATTTGAAGTTGTACATCCTTATGTCTTAATAACTGGAAGAAATCTGCACAACGTGTTAAACACAGATCTGCCCCTCTTTGTAGAAACCAGAATCATACAGGAACTAAGTCACAGAAACACAGCAGGAAAGGGTTCAATGGGCTTTGCTTTGATGCTTTTACAGAATGAATCACAGTTTACACAACTGTTCTAACTGTGGAACAGTCAGACTGGGCTGTATCCCTAGTTCAGTCTCTCACTGGCCATTGTTTACACCATGATCCATTATAATTGCCCTAATCTAAAAGGTTCTCTCTTCTGTTGTCCACCACGTCTCCCTCTGTGAGCCATTTTAAATCTTCTATCTTATCCAGCCACTACTAAACAGAATTCTGCTTTCAGGAATATAGATGAAAATATGAACAATAGCACTTGAATAAGCTTGCAAAGCGTATTTTAACAAAACATACAGTCATATTTAATTTCCTAAATGGCTGTCCATCTGACAACATCAATGAAAATTGGAATGGAAGTGGGTGGTCATAAATTTAAGGCTTTCTTAATGACTCAAAGTGCTTTGGACTACAAGCCAAATCGACTCCATTTATAAGTGATGCAGACAGAGTAAAACATTTAGAGGGTAAAACATACTCCACATTTATTCACAATGTAATGTGTGAAGGCTGTAGTCGCTGATGTTTTTTGTGCAAAAAGCAATGCAAACGCGAACACAAAGAAAGTGATCAGTGGTTGTTCTGTTGACCGTCTGAAGAGTTTTAGAAATGCATACTGAATGCTGAACAATGAATGTAAACAAAATGAGGTGTTATCATGACAGAAAGTCTGTCTGCCTTTTATTTTATCACTGACTGTGGAAGAATGAGATGTTCAAAAGAGTGAAACAGCCTAAACCTGCTGGATATACTCGAGCGAGTAAGCGAGGTACAAGTTGTGACTGTGGACTTCTTATAAAAACACAAACAGAAGAGTTTGTAAAGTCGGTCTATGTAATATTTTTGCGACTCTGATGTCTTTAGTGTTAAAGTTTAAGTACCTGTTCATTTTGGTGTTAAACTTTCTGTCTTGGAGCTCATCAATTGTGCTTAAGGGAAAATACATATATATATATATATATTTCTAGGTTATCTATATTTGGCCTAGATTTGCTTTGCACGTTTTTAAGTATTTCATTCCAAAGCCTTAAATAATCCCTGTCAGCGCGGAAGATAATGGTATTGTATATAGACAGGGTCTGCAACGAGACCAGGCTTAGTCTTTAGTGCAGCCCCGGGTAGGGGAGGAGCTTAGCTTCTCTTAAACCATGGCTGTTACCGGTACATACCGGTGTACTGTTGTGAAACTGTGGAAGTTTTAAAAATATTATCAATATGCTACTTTTAGCATGCATTTTGAGTTTTCATGAATCATGCTAAAATTTGCAATAGAGTGCACTACTGTAAATAAGCAGCATCTCTCCGCCTCAGTGGTACTGAACAATCAGACAGCCTTCTTATCTCATTGCTGACAACATGTTGGATATAAAACTGCCCGTTTCTACTATCTAACACACACAACCTTTGCATGACAGGATGCGCACAATCCACGATCCTAAACACAAGTTTCATGCTACATATGAGCGTGCTCACCAGAATCAAATCAGGGTTTCAGAAAAGTTTTAATAGGAGCTCAAATTATGTTTATTCCTTGCAGCCACTTGCAAACGTGTCAGCTGTAGTTAAATCTGTGAAACTGGAGACGCTTATTAAACTCTGAGGAAAGACTCCTACAGCAGCATACAGCAACACATGATTTCAGCTCCTTTTAATCTTTTATCAAACTCAGATTACATGAATTATTGGTGAATCCCATTGATAGCCGCCTAAAGGTGCATAGCATGTGCCTTTTGTGTTCTCTGAGCATGAAGTTCAGGCTTTGCATCAGTTTTAGTATTTTTCTGATTTTTGACTGATTGTGATTGCCCGGATTATCAAATGTAATTGGATGATGCTTCGTGTGTGCTTAAAGCTATGTTTAGTTTAAACAGCTGGGCCCTAATGATGCTTTAATTTTGATGTGTTCTGCAGCCTTTTTGAATCATTTCAGCTGTTGAAACAGCACTGTCTTTGTGTCATGGGACCTCTTGATTTACAAATTTACACAGCACTGAGCAATGCTCTGATGAATAAAAGAGTAAATCAGGAGAAAGCCCCTGCTGTTTTTCTTTGGAGATCAGAAATATGCTGTTCATTTTCAGTAGTATTTCCACTTTATATCTTATTATCCTGTAGTTTATGGCTTTGAAGTAAAAGGCTATAAATGTCTGTCAAATCTTAGCTCTTGGAGAGAAAGCTCACATAAGCAGTAGTATTTTATGCTCTTGATGTAGTAAAATATTCCTCTCTATGGTTACTAAAGCGCTCTGTGGTAAGTAGTCTGTGCTGGTAACAATAGCTTGACTTTACTTTTTACAACTGTGCAGGATTTAAAGATTTCATTGACAATCAACCCATCGTTCATTTAAAAGACCGTGACTGGACTGAAGGATGTTACCAGACGAAGCTTAAAGGAGTGAACGGGAATTCACTGCGACATGTTATCACTTAAGCATGAGCAGGCTATATTTGTGTACGAGAAGACCAGATCGATTACTGCTTATTTCATGAATTATTTCTTGTGCATTAAAGAGCTCTTTCTGTAAATTCCAGGTCTCTGGATATTTTTTTAGAGTCAGAATTCCTTTTGACAGCAAAACTCACTTTTGATACAGTACTGCAAAAAAGTCTTGTGCCACTTCATCTTTTCCAGTTTTTGCTTCCAAAGAGTCTGAGCAATTTCAAATGTTAAAATTTAAAGTGGTCTTGAGCAATCCGGTCTTTAAGTCTGACGTCACTAGCCGTGTCTGGGCCTAAACTCCGCTGCAGGTCCATATATCAAACAATCACTGTGGCATTACTGAGAGTTGAAAAACTGTCTAAAGTCTTTCATCTTTAATAAAAATGATCAGCGTTCTGCTCTACCAGGTGTAACAATTGAGTTTAACATCCAGCCATCCGTGAAAACGGAATTTAACGGAGTTAGAAGTTAGCAGGAAGTTAGCTCTCTAGCTTCCATCTAAATACAATATAGCATGTCCTGACTGTGGGGTTTTGGAAACAAATTAAAACGTACAGCTCTGCTATCACTTCCAACATAAATGAAGACAGAAAACTAAACAGCAGTGACGTTTGTAGGGTTACTGAAGTTTGGCTAGCTGGTATATAATGATGTGCTACGTGACCGCTAGTGACACAGCTATGTTAGCTATAAACAAGCTAATTTTTTTTCCACTCGATAAAAGTTAACGTGAGGGTTCTCGGTGGTCAGGAACAAATGTAATCGCATGGCAGGAGGCTGTAAACGGACCAGACTTCAGTCAGGAGAACAACTGAGATAATCCATCCACAATACGAGGTTAGTCATTCATATACTGCTGCATGGGCTGGGCTGTAGTTACATCGTAAGGTTTTAAAAACTGAGCTTAAATAAATGATTAGTGGTAATAAAAGCCGAGGGAGGTCAACAGTGATCACTGAGTGTTTTAGGAGCTTTTTGAGATTAAATAGAAGAAAATACAAAACATTAAACATGTTAACAACACAAAAGCCATATTAAACGCAGACTACTTTAGGCCCGGAAGTAGGATTCGTCACGTCATCACTTAAAGACCGGATAGTTCGAAAGGTTTTTTAAACGTTTTAGGACACTGGCTCCCTTTTGACTCTTTTATAGTCCAGTCCATGAAGCCGAACATTTCTGGAGGAATGCTTATTGTTTGTTGAACCAGTTAACACTTACCTATGAATCATTCAAGCATACATAAGGCTCTATAGTCAAGGCTTGAACCATGGTTATAATTAAACACAGCAGACAACTTAGCAAAAAAAAAAACATTTTAAATTGCATCTTTAGGCACTTGATTATAAACAGCTTAGATAGATAGAAAAGCTTATACATAGATTTAGAAGCAAAATAAGTAATTTTCATAGCAGTGTATTAAGTTTTATGCTTAAGTCCCACCCTTTTCAGTGCTAAATTTAGACAGTTTGAATAATACTGGAGAGAACAGGCTGGGCATCAAAGTGTAACTACTTTGTTTTCACCTGTTGCTTGAAGAAAGGAAACACCTTCTACTTGTGATCTCAAAAGAAAGAAAAGCAATGTTAAAAAATGTGTTGTGTTACTGTGAATATCTAAGCAAAAGAATATGAACAGTGAGACAGTTTAAACCTTATTGTGATGTTTCAGTTTTTTCCTCCCCTTCTACTCAAAAGAACAGAATTTCTCTTCCAGAGTAGTTATGTGCTTAAGGACACACGCACAGGGGCAAACATTTCTGAAAGAGGTTATTAATGGGACTCGTCAGAATTCAGCTCAACCTGATATCTTGCTGTAGCACCTGTAATGCTAAGCAAACTAACAGATGCCTTGCAGCAATATGAAATACGCAAGTGCTTAGTTATATTTGAAGAGTCAAAAAGAATATGCCACCTAAAATCAGTCTTTTAAATATCAAATATTTACCCCATATAGACAATAAATTCTGTTATTATTAGTTCTCAATTATTCTATTCATGGAAGCCATTAAGGATTCCAGTGTTAACCCAAAGTCACAGCAGGGGAGGGGAGAGGGCGTAATTGGTCATCGGAGATAAAACGATAAGATTTCGCCTGCAAGCTCCAGGGGTCTTCTGAAGTTCACAGATGAGTTTCCAATGAATCAGAGAACGTGACTGGCATACACTGTTATGGGCAAGAAAAAGGTTAAACACAAACCTTTGGTTGTTGCATTCAGATTAAAAGAACTTTCACTGGCGAAGGCTGCCACAACCAATGACAAGTTAAAAGGATAAAACAAGCCAGCTGGGCCCCAAAAAGCATTTTGACCATATTACTGTATTTTCCATTATAGCACTCCAAAAGCCTTTTATTTCCTGATAGCACAGAGACAGGAATGATTCTTTTAACTACTGAGCACACAAGGTGTACTGGACTGAACGTTGATCTGATCATCTCTATATTTGATGTCAAACCTCTTTCTACCAACAACATGAGTAAAATTCAAGGCTTTTCCTTGAAAAACAAATTTAACTACATGGGGAAAAGCACAAAGATAACTCATTAGCCATTACACATTAGTTTCAGCGAATGCAACTGCACTCAAATTCTTAATTTAGAAATATAAGGAGGCCATTTAAAAGCGCTTTTTAACCATGAGCTTTTAGGCTATACAGTCATATGAGTGCTTATTTGCAGCTACTTCAAGTAACAGACATTCAAATGAAAGAAACTGGGGATCAGCCAAGCTACAGCTGCCATCAGAGCAGCTTGAGTGAATTAATCAGTTAAAGGTAAACTAATAAGAAGGTGCCAATTTAGCTCACTTGTTCAGCAGGTGACCGTATGCGTTAGGTTATCTGGTGAGTCTCAGTGGGCTATAGCTTTAAGTGTGAATGGTGCAAAGTGGAACTTCTTTTTACCTCTCCTCATATATAATCCTTCCACTGGATGGCTGGATTCCAGTGTTAACCCAAAGTCACAGCAGGGGAGGGGAGGTCAACAGTACTAGAGGGGAGGTCAGAGGCACTAGATACAATGAAAAAAAACACTAATAAGGACTCTAAAAAGACACAGTTGTAAATTGAGGCTACTCAAATAAAATAAAAAAAATAGCACACTAAATTGGATGGTATGACCCTAAAACACTGCTGTAGAAATCACTGTAAATACCAAAGAACATGGCTTTGAGTAATTTATTTATTACATTATTTACATTATTATAAGAACAGGTTTCTTACAAGATGTAAAAAGATCAACTTCTGAACTGAAACTGAACTTCTCTTGAACTGAATGTTGAAGAAAAAATAAACCCAATAAAAATGTCAAACAACCAAATATGAGCTTTGCGATGTGGGAGAAGCTGCAACGCTAAGATGCAAGCAGTTCATATATTATGCAAAACTAAGTACCAACACAGAAGAAATCCATTCTGTTTCATAATTAAGAGGTAATCTTTCTCATGTTAGCGAGACACCTGTTTATAACAATGTTTTTCACAGTGTGATCAGTGCAGGAACACAAGATTATGACCTTAAAGTGTTTACATTTTTGCTTTTTTTGCTGTTACCCAAAATTTAACTTAAATAAGTAATTCTACCTGGAGCGCTGCTAGCCTTTTAAAATGAAATTCAGTCTTCTCACAGTTTATCAACCAACAAAAATACACAATCCCATTTTCTGTTAAATCCCCAAACAGAAAATGATGTGACACATTGGCAGGCACTTCTGTACTAGTTGAAGATAATATTTGTCAGCTATGAAAAAAAAACCTTTAAATATCCCTGCTGTTTTGTCCTTTGATGCTATGTGATCAAAGATAAATGGAAGTCTGGATTGTCAAAGAGGAGAGGCCTTTTGACTGGAGAGGGATCTCTGTCAGCCTTGTGAAGCAGTTTAAATAGTCCTGTTCCAATATTCATTGGAATCCCCATGATGATACACTCAGACACACCTGAAACAGGAACACAGGGGGATGTTAACAGGCCAGTCAAGTCACGAAGATCAATTTCATTATGCAGATGAAACAGCAGCTTACCACAAACTGAGTCCTTCTGTCCAAAATAGGCAGCATCAAAGAGATGATCGGCTGTCTTCTCAAAAGAAGCCAGCATGAGGACACTCTCCTTCATTTTTGCTAAACCAAACCTGGTGATTCCCAGGATCTCACCCTTAAAGGATAGAAGATGGTTACATTAGTTCCCCTACAAGGAGATGAAAGGATATTAATTCATGTAATGTATGTAGATCAGCGGTTCTTACCTTATAGGACATGAGATCTGCAAGAAGCATGACGTGACGTCGGTCAATGCTCATTCCGTGGTTCACCATGGTGTACTGAATCTCGTTTATGATTGTGGATCTAGCAGCCTCAATGCCCAAGGTCTTCTCGACCTATCAAGTGCACAGAAAAGCTTGTTTAAAAAACAAACACATTTTAAAAAGCCCTGATGCAGACTCCCCACAGCCAATTGAAAGTGTTCTCAGTTCCTTCAGCTGGCATAATTTATGCGATTGTTTTCCTTCTTTTTTTTCTTTTTTTTTTTTTACAGTTGACATTTTAAAACGTGTCCGTTACTTCATGCACTTTGAGCCAACAGGTTCATCCAAGAAATTCATTTATTTATTTTAAACGCACAAGAGTGGATGTATTAGAAAACTTAGTGCTCCATTTGAGTGATGAAATATCAAAAACTGCCAGCCTACAAGGACAGCTGAATACTCAGTGTAGCAGCAGCAACAACTTCCAGCTCTCTTAGAGTCCTTTTGTCTCACAGCCTGTGTGTCATGGACCAGGCTTTGTGTTGTTAGATAAAAGCATTAATGCAAAGTAGTGAGAACTGATCTAGGCTGAAACACTTTTAAACTAGCTTTGCTTATCTTAATTAATTTATTAATTAATTTATTTAACTTGTATCATATAACAAGAAAACTTGATGAGCCTCTAACACATATTTCTACTAATTTCTAACCAAACGATAACACTTAGGGACAATATTAGACACAAATATGATGACAATTTAATTAAAAGTGAATGAAAAACTGTGCAAATGTTTTTGCCCATCAATGACAGCAAAAATGTTAATGCTTCAGTTGTGCAGTTTTTTTCTTTTTAAATCTTCAGCTTGGATTTTCAGAGTGATCCTACTCTCATCATGGGAATGAATAGCCTGTTAATTTTGGGCTTCTAATAATTTTTTTCACTTGCTATTTTTCCAGGGTAAATAAGTGTTCAAGACACATCTTTAATAACTTTAAAAACAAAAGGAATTGGGCACACAAACACCCATTTCTGAGCATTTAACCATTCCAACAACAAGAAAATCAAAGAGTGCTGTAACAGCTGACAGGTGGCAGCTAACCCTGGTGGCATAATGGTTGGGTCTGTAATTTCTAAACTGTGCTTAAACGTAGGGTCTGTGCAGAAAACCAACCAATTTCAATCAACTCTACCAATTCTCCCAAGAGTGGGCAGATATTCAGCCAAAATTGTGGTCAAGATGCAATTTGCTAAAGCCATCGGCTCAGATAGTAGAGCAGATCAGCTACTGATTGGAAGGTTGGCACTTCGATCCTTGGCTTTCCCAGTCTGCATGACAAATATCCTTGGGCAAGATACTAACCCCAAGTTGCCCCCTGATGTGTTCATCGGAGTGTGAATGTTCATTAGTTTGCACTTTAGATGTGCTTGTATGAGCTGGTGTGAATGAGGCATGTTGTATAGAGCGCTTTGAGTACTCCAGGAGAGTAGAAAAGCACTATATAAGAATCGGTCCATTTTACAAGCCTGTGTATATATTTGAGCCTGTATGTATACTTTTGAGCCTCCTGTGTGCATAAAAGAAAATTCACCATAAAACCTCTGCACCCCATTCTTCTTTTTTTATATCAATAAAAATGTATGATGTACAAACATTTGACACTGGGGGGAAAAAAAAGACTCATACCTCATAAGTATTGTTTGAAGTGGTCCTACTTCCGTTCACGCCATGTGTCGCCATAACCGCTCTCAGGTTGTCCCCCTCCACCAGGAGTTTGTACTTACTCTTGCTGCTCTGTTCGTCAATATGAATGACAGCTCGGGCAACCTCCGGTATCCCTTGAACCACCACCTTTCAAATGAGTAAGTGCAAACAGTTAAGACAAGAAAATACACAGGACTCCATGTTATCCCTGCTTTGAGAGCACTTTAAGCATTAAACAGTTCAGAACATGTACTGAAAAGTATATTCTGTCATACATTCACAGTGACATATTAAATCTTTACCAAAATAATAACGGCCAAAAAATTCAATTATATATATATTTTTTAAACCGAGGAGTTTATTGAGCCTTCAGGTAAAAACAAACAAAGAAACAAAACAACACAATAACAACATCAACAATAAAGTTAAATGCATATATTGTTTTTATGGGTCAATTTATTTCTCAAAAACATAATGGGGGGGTCACAGTTAGAGTTAATAAATAATCACACTGATGATGTAGGGGCCTCAAAAACCCAAGACATGATATGAAATACGATACACTTTATGTTAAAGGTTTAATATGGTTATCACTTTCACAGCAGCCTTTCCCACCTGCTGCTCAGACCATCTGTTTACAAGGGTAAGATAATGATAAGAAAGTCAGCTCAAAGGGAAGGAGGAAGGCAGAGAAAATAAAGTTGATTTTTGCTCTTAAATAAAGGATGAACTAAAGGTTTCCACCAAGGCCAAGAACACAATAAATATACTTTAATGGAGTAACGCTGCATGACTTAGTGCTTAAACCAGAGTGAAAGAATAAAAGTAAAGCAGTGAAAATGAGCACAACAGGTCCAGTGTAAAACACTCTTAAATATTTTATTGAACAGAGCAATTAAACTAAAAGGCAATTCAGTGTAATTTATAAAGCCCAGTATCACAAAGGAACAAATTTGCCATCCAGTGTTCAGCTGCTCCACATCCATACAGTATTCTCAGACATCGGCAGAAATCACAGTGCAGCATCTGTGCTTTCTAAACATGAATTTTCCATAGGTAAGAAGCCCTGACCGGCCTTGACCTTGAATTCAATTTGCACACAGAAAGCATGTGTGCACAAAAGAAAACAACCATTGCACACGTGACATTCTCACCTTGGGAAGTTCTGCTTTTAGTGACTGCAGCACATAGTACATGGAGCTTTTGCTGTTCTCTCGAGGAGACACGCACACCACCGCCTCCCCGTGTACAGCGATGTCTGCCGGTTTGACTCGCAGTTTAGACATGCAGATGGAGTAACGCACCGTTTCTGCATTTACCTGAGAAGAGACGAGAAATCAAAGGCACAGCTTGTTTTCTTTTCCACGCCGCACAAAACGCACTTCTCTTTAACCTGCAGGCACTCATGAGTCAGAGCACTGTGCTGTAGCTGCTACTATTAAAGAAATGCAGTGTTATCATATTTTAGTAGGTAGAGAAAACAAAGAATTCAGTGTTCCAATGGTTTAAGCTATGCAGACTTATCTGTAACTGCACATAAAGCAAAAAGTGAGAGTATAAAAACATATGTTTTGATTTTCCCTTATTCTAAAGCAGTTCAACCAAAACCCCAACATGTACTGAAAATATGCAGGATGAATTACATCCTGAAATCAACCTTGAAGGTATAAAAATGAACATTATTTCTTCTTCAAATATAATTGAGAAGCTAAAAATAGTAGAAATGAGGACACAACGAAGTCTAAGCAGCGCTGGACAGTCCGTTTTAACATTATCCCCGAGTTCCCAGGCCTCATACGTACTTTTACAAGCACAACGGTATCCCAGCTTACGTAAAATGACAATTAAAACTATAGATTAACATCCCAGGTGCACTAATTCAGAACTAATTTAGATGTGTGAAAGGAGGGGGAAGTGCCTGAGATGTTCACACAAAGTGGGAGTAAAAGTAATAAAGCTGTGGTACCTCCAGTCGCAGCAGTCTTATTCTCTCCAGTGACAGCTTCACCAAGATGAAACAGTCATCTGGAAGGAAAACCTCTTCTATGTACTCAGAAATCTGTAAAGGACAAAATGAGAACCTACCTTATTACAGCTCTGTACAGCTTGTTCTTTTCTTTTTTTTTTTAAAACAACACCTCTACTTGAACCATTGACATCCCTTAGTAATGATTTCAAAGCTTTGATTTGTAAATAAAAGGGAGGGAAATCTGATTGGTTCAGGTTACCTCTCCTAGAAGAGTCTTCTCAATTCTCCCCTTCACCAGCCTGGCAAAGTCAGCATCATCTTCCACATCCAAATGAGCCGTGATTATAGGAGTGCTGAGTGGATTTTCAATAGATAATTCAAAACAAATTAGGGATGTATTCACTACTGTGACACAAAACACCATGGGCAAGCATAGCTTACTCTGCTAACTGCTCTAATTCTGTGTGTAAGCCATGGATTGAAGCAAGTGATCAAATATATTCTCACAATAAAAGTGGAATGGGCAGCTTTAGAGCTGCAAAATCCAGCACTGGCGTCTGACAGTAAATGTCAAACAGAAGAATTGCTTCCATTCAGGAAGGCGGAGGTCTTGAAATCGTTCTTACTCCATCTTGCAGCAGTAATTTTCAGCGATGTTACAAAGACATCAAGACAAAGCCCATGGCCAACTTTGAATTGTGAGGTATATTTGTCTTTTTGTCCTTGGCGCAAATGACAGAGGGAATATAATGAGACATCTCCATAATTGAATATCATACCTGATGTTCTTGGAGGCGTTGATGATTTCTTTGATGCGAGGCACTCCTAGAGTGATATTCATTGATGCAACACCGGCAAAGTGAAAGGTTTTTAGTGTCATTTGAGTACCCGGCTCTCCAATGCTCTGGGCACAAAGGGCCCCAACTGCTGATCCTGGCTCCATCTGAGCTCTATCGAGAAACGAAAAGAAAAAAAAAAATATATATATATATATATATATATATTACAAGACAGAGTCTCTAAGCTGAATCAGCTTTCATCAAACTGACAAGTAAAATTGGAGTTGCATTTAAACTAATGTCATTTTAGCAGCTCTCAGAAAAGATGAATGATCATTTGGGAAACAAAGTCAACCACTTAAAAAAATAAAACGAAATCTTAACCCCAGGCTGACTCTAAAAACAGAAATCACAAAAAACATGGTTAACACAGCATGCTATTTCAAGCTCCAGCAGAGTTTAGCGCAGTGCTGTCAAAGGAACAATGATGGCCAGTCACTCTGCACGGTTTCTGATGGCATAAAGCCTTCTGACTTTTTCTCTAGTACAACCATTATAGTTTGGTTTTGAGTGAATATTTCTGGCACCTCCACATCCTTACCAAACTTTCAATAAACCTTTCAGTACACTTCTAAGTGTTTGTTGCATTGCCTTTTCATTTTCTTAAAATAGATGAGTTGTTCATTCCTCCCCAGCTTCAACTACTTTAAAGCTTTTTGAAGCACAATCAGAATTGATTACAAATTTCCTCTCAATTGTTCTCTATATTTTGGGCTGCGTATGTAGTAACAGGGACTTTTTTATGATTAAAAACCAAAGAGCAACCATTTTTGGCTCTGTGGTTACCTAATGGAAGGATGGATGGACAGATGGAGCCGAGAAACAAAAATAACAAGCCTCAAACTTGGATATGAGTCTTGTACCTCATGTATTTGTCTCTGCAGGTTTCAAGAAACTTCTCCAGCTGGGTAGGAGTTACACGATCCAGCTGATAAAGAACCTTTGGCTGTAAATACAAGACAGAAAGAATACCAATTATTTTTCAAATGCTGTGAGGCTGAAGTTTGTTAAGCCTTGCGTGACACCTACCTCACTAGTCCCATTGTCATTGATGCCGTACTTGTCTCTAGTCTTCTTGATCCTTTCTGAAATGCTCTTAATGAATTTCTTTATTTCCTAAAGTAGAGAGGAGAGAATAAATTCCACCTCCAAACTCAAACATATCCTCAACAACAAATGCTGCTGTCATGCAGCTGTTAGAAATCACAAACTGTTAAGGAGTGGAGAACTCAAGCGCCCAGTACAACACACTGACAAGTCTTTTTTTAAACATCAGCAACACTTTAAAATGAGCAATCAGATGTTGGAAAATCAGTACAGAACAACATCAGGCGCTGTTTTATTATACAACAGCATCACCAGGATTATTCCATTAATGATTTCCAATTGTCACTGACACGCCATTCAAAATTCACCGCATGCTTGATAACTGTACCTCCAGGTACTTCTCTGCGCCTGTGTCAGTTAATTCCTTCATAAAAGGGAAAAGAGTCATGTTTGTTACCATCAGAAAACCCATTAACTGCATGCAGCTGGCTTTGGGTTTGGATGACAGCATGTCTCTCTGTATTTGATTAAAAATTATTATTATTATTAATATTTTTTCATCGTTTTGATGGTCACTGTAGTGGCTATATTAATTTCTTAAAGTTCTCTCTTTCTCTTATATTTAATATAACCACACTAGGACGGACAAGCGCCTGTTTTTATGGGTTGTGGTTAGCAACAACGACGGTAACACCATCGCGTGTCCGCTTGTTTATGTTCCACATAAACCTTTCACTATAAAGCTCAAGATCCTGTTGAGACTTTTCAAAATAAACTGAATCACCTGAAAGAGCAGATTATTTACGGATGAGAATTAAAAAAGAGCCGCCAGGTGCTAAAAAAATAAACCTTAGACTCAAACGTTAGAACAGGCTTTTCCCCGCAGCACGCCGTGTAATAAATACTGAAAAATAAAACGGCGGCCGTTACAACTTATGTCTAATAATGTAGTTTCATGCATCTGTTAAAACACTCGACTCCAGCAACATGACGCGCAGCTGGAAACACTTCCAGAAAGTCGAGCTGCCCGAGATTCACAGAATTTACAGAAAATGTTACATTTTTGTGATTCATATCGTTATCGGACGATAGAATTCTTATATCGGGATATGAGATTTTGGTCATATCGCACAGCCCTACTCACAAAGGCACTAAATGAATTATTCGGCTAGTCCACAACAAAGTAATTATGCATTCTCGTTTGGTATCATTTGGTAAAAACTACTTTTCAGCTTTTTCTGGAGAATATTATTAAGGCTCCCTCTCACTTCCAACAGTGAATGATTTAATAATTGATCAACATATTGATTCATTTTGTCTTATAGGGTTACATCTGGCTGCAGAACGAGGAACAGAGCAGTTTAAATGATTTGGCACGCCTGACTTATTCCAACCGTCCGACTCCTCTAAGTACAGACTACAAAGGACATGTATTATCAGTCTTCCGTTTCAACCAAAGATCTGATGTGTGCTACATTTTACTAAAAAAAAGAAAAAAGAAAAAAGAACAAAGACCAAACAAAACAAAAATAAATAAATAAAAACATACTCTTAGCCTCTCATACCCTAAATAAAAAACAGTTTGTTGTTGCTTATTTTGAATTTTTATCTCAGTGTATTTGATATTGTGGCCTCTAAGCGTTGTGCTATATCATATCAATCCACCATAATACCAGCATAAATTCTTATGTTTATTCATTTAAAACTGTCATATCACGATATTAGTGCTATAGCAAGGCCATTTGCCTAGTGCACAACCTCAGGCATGTCTGCAAATAACAGTTATGTGTCAGCCTCTGATAATAACTTGGTACCTAAAAAGGGAGCTTCTTCAAGAAACTCCAACTAAGCATAATACTTAACCTGTTCTCGCTAAAGGTGGAAACAATTTTGTTCCATCACCTGACGAAAAACACAGACTACAAGCCAGTGATATGTTACCCAAATAACTAAATCAGGTGGTGCAAAAGCCAAGGATGGATGGAGGTTACTGCTGCAGTTACATGGCAGAAAAGTGGTAAGTAGTCATGATTTACAATTCCCAAGAAAAACACTACCTAGCTACTTTCGTGCTTATTTTAACATCTAATATAACCACTAAGCTTACTGTGAATCAGTTTCAATTGAAACTCTATTCATAATAAGCTACGCTATAATAAGCATAATAAGCTATGCCATAATTTCCTAATTAAAAAAAAAATCTATAAAACATTGTTAACCAAATACTGTGATGGGTTTACCTCCAAGAAGCTGTCTCTACAGCATAAGAAGTCAGCTCTTTTCATGATAGCGTCTGCAGTGAGGACCAGCTCGTTTTGACTCAGTGCAGGCTCATCTGGACACGTGTAGACCGCCTGGGAGGAACAGAGAAGATCAGAAGCACTCACAGTTCAGCTGTAAATAGCTCATGATGGTTGATATTAATAGCAGCTGAAAATGCTTCAAAGTGAACATGAAGAAAATGTACTATATACTTTCTGTCCCAGTTTAAGGGTCAGTGCTTTGAGCATATAATATGTAAAAGACAGCCACTCTAATTATTTTTTTCATATTTATCCTTTAAAAATTTGTCTACAGACTTGACAGCCCTTGGCAATGAGCGGATCAAATCAGAACACCTTTCCAGTAACAGATTCATATTAAATGTATTAAACTCATTAAATTATCGTAATTATTTGAAACATTACTGGCAAAAAGCTGTATTTGTTCTCTGCTGGTTATCCTAGTTAAAAAGACCTCGTTTAAGAGATATGGAACCTCTAATGCTGCAAGCTTGTGATTTCTATTTGGATCTTAGAGAGTGATTTCAGAAAAACAACAACGCTTTTAACCTCAATGACAAGCAGCAGATTGTGTACACATGAGACATGACCTGACGGTGAATAGAGCAATTAATCGTTAATCCTACAGGTCAGTTCAAAGATTCTCTGTGGAAGGCAGTTTAGCGGGCAGAGTAAACTGATTTGAGTCATTTTAAACACTTACAAGGTCAGAAATTCTGAAAAATATGTTAGTAAGAAATTAGTTGGCTGCAATTTCAACTATTCAGCTGTTTGTTTTTTGCCTCTCCAGCTCAAAAGCAGACTGTTTACAGTAGCAGGAAAAGAAAACAGCAACATTTTAATATTCAAATAGTTTCAGTACTGCTGAACAAAACCAGTACTCCAAACCATAAAATGTGCCTTTTTTAATTAAACTATGTTTGTTTTTTAATCACAGCTTTTTTGTGTGTATATTTGACAAAGTACACATTAAAGATGGACGTAGCCAATGTACATCCACTGCCTTGTGGAATCATTTTAAAGTCTAAGAGTTTACACTATGGCCGACATTACGTTGGGCTCTTGTACCCTGGAGTTGCCATGTTTAGTGGGTGGAGTCTCAGCTAATCCGCTGAATTCAAGTGGTCAGTTGAGCCTTTAGTTTGTGTAACACCCAATTGCCCACAAGGTGGTAACAAATTACCTGTACAGTCAAGGTTTGGAGAGCAGAGATCAGACTAGTGCCATTTGACCACAGCCCATCTGTTACCTTTACATAGTTTGCGCTTTATCTCAGTGCAAGATGTTTTTTCATTACTTGAAGGACTTTGATGAACATTTTCGGTCATAGTATTTGGGTTTGCATTTCACTTTTGTCTGTAGAGTAGCCTATAACATCAAAGTACCTGGCTTTTTAAACAGATAACTCGTAATTAGTAAGATGTTTTTCTGTCGTAACCTGTGGGTGAATTACTGCCACCTTCTGGAATTAGTAACACATCATACCAGTCACCGGGTCCAAGAAGGAGTTGCAGAAACATTAGATTTTTCAGAAACTTCATGTCTGCTTTAATATTAAAATATCATGGTCATTGCTACAATAAAGCAATGATATTAACACTGACAGCTGTAGGAAGGAACAAGCAACTGTTTTTAAAAGTTTAAATGGTTGAAGAGTCAAACTAATCTTTATCAAGTTGAATACAATGAATAGAAAAGGCTGATTCTAAATGGATGATGTCCTTTACGCAACCCTAGAAAATGTACTTTTAAGCTAAAATAATGACTGTGGGGGGGCTGAAAGTTGTCAAATGTACTATGTCTACATTATTGACTACAATAAAACAATAAAGGTCCTAAAAAGTTGATTCTGTTCATCTGGACGTAGCGTTTTTGGTAGGAGAAACATTTTGTTACTCATCTAAAGAACATGGGATGAAATATAAAGATGAACAGAATCAACTTTTTGGGATTTCCTTAACTGGGCATGAGCATGCGTCAAGGCAAAACAATTAAAGGTTACATTACATAAATCGTACCACTGCTTATATAAACGCATGAAATCATCAACACATATCAGATTGAGATTCTAAAGGCTGGGATGTGCTTACGCCTTTTTTTTACCCCATTAATTCCTGCACTGAATTTTTTAGCTAAATGAGAAGGACTCTTGTTTATCCAGAGTAAGTGGCTTCTCACGGCTTTTTCATCTTAAAATTACTCCTTGAAATAAACCAGATGAAATAAGGAGATCTTTTAAAAGGCAAACTATAACTATAAACAATTTATGAAAGTTCAACTATATGAAAATGGCCGACAAATATTCAATTAAAACGTGACTGCAACAGAAACAAAGAATAAGGGTTATTTTAAGGCTGAAGAAATTAACTTCTACTCTGGTTCGCACATATTTAGTGCACAGAAATTGACTGCTTGTCAAGCTGTCGATTTCTGATTAACTCACCCGAATGTTGTCCAGGACTCTCTTAAACTCCAGTGGCTCATCCTTCCCCTCCATTGCAGCGGGGTCCAGGCCATCACCACCATAAATGAACTGGATGATGTCGCCTGTTGAACTGCGTACTGTGAGGTCATACTGTGAGCACAAATCCTCCAGAGACTTCACCAGACGCCTCTATTAAAATACAGAGAAACGACACAAAATAATAATGACACTGACACATGCGATGGAACTGCAAATTGCATCAACACTGCACTATGAGTGTGTAACCACAGTCCGCGTAAATGAATAAGAAACCCTAATTAGCTATGATGAAAGTGCTCCAGATATGATTATATAATAATATTACATACTATGAAATCTTAATATTTAATGTGCAAAGTTAGACTGATTTAAAAAATAAATTAAATTATGGGAATGAGGCTTTTTTAACACGACGTACTGCAAGGAGAATGTGGGATGACATTTTTCCTTTTTTCACAATTTTATATGATCTCATGGATTAATAAATAAAACACTGAAACAGGCAATATTACTTTGTGCAATAGAAAATTTGCTGGGGGGGGGGGAAGAAAAAAAAAAATCAATAAAAACTTAAAATATAACACGCAAAAAAAATGCTAGCATCCTGGGGACAAAGTAAAGACCTGCAGCGACTCAGTGTCAGCAGTAGTCGTCAGAAGTGAACTGTGTGAAAAGGCTCAAAAGAAATGGGTCCAAAAAGCTTTACCTGCATGTACCCAGTCTCTGCAGTTTTCACCGCAGTGTCCACCAGACCCTCTCGACCAGCCATGGTGTGGAAGAAGAACTCTGTGGGTGTCAAACCGGAATAGAAGCTGTCGGCCACAAACCCTTTAGCAGCAGGCAGCTGTAGAGAAATCATCAGTGAGCTATTAATAGAGCTTTGAGTACTCTAAGAAACTGTTATCCAGTTGCACTGTTATTTTCTCAGAAAAAAAAAAGAAGCAAAGAGACTAAACATAATGAGACTAGAATTGATGAAAGCTTTTGGAGTATTGGATGCAGGGGTAGCACAATGAAATAATACTACGAAATAATCAAAGTGCGTCAGAGCCTTGGATGCAACACATCAGGTCTACAGTCAAACACCAAAGTTTGTAGCATATAATCTCCAGTTACAAGAACAAGCCTCAACAATTAACTGATTAATAAATCACAAAAAACAGATCCAGAACTACAACATGAATGGCACTTAAGGAATACATAGTAACACAATTAAAACAAATAAATAAGGTCTTACTTTTGAGTGTTTTTCAAAGTGAGGCAGGGAGCGATTCTCAAACCCATTAGGTACCCGAGAGCCGCTTATGGCCTGCTGGCCCACACAGGCAATCATCTGAGATATATTAATGAAGGATCCTGCGTTACACAGCAGGGACAGATGAAAAAGTGAGACACACTAAACAATTTAGCACTTAACAGGTTGGCAAGCCCTGAAAAATCTATCAACTAGAAACACTGTAGTTTAACGGTCTCTTTATTAACAGCTTATCAAGCCTACTGAGTTTTGTCATGCAAACAAGAAATATAGCAATCTTACATCCACCTGTTCACATGGTGACGCAGGGCCTAGCTCATGAACAGTGTTATAAAATGTTAAATGTAACTAATGCTACTAAAGTTAGTTCAAACATTAAAGATTAGGGCTGTAACTGTGCTGTGACAGGGCTGTAACACACTTTATTTGAAGACAGTGTGTCATTATTTCCATGGCTGTGTCTGCAATACCCAATATATTGGACTTTGTTTGAAATCATATAGTAAGAAAAGAAAAACCAAAACACTCAACTAGAGCCAGCGGTGGACAAAAGTGTCCTTGAGCCTTGTATTTATGCTCAATGCGAGCTTCACTTTGTGATTTCTTGTAGCTGATTTGTGAAGAGAGAACACTCGCAGATTCTGGCTGTGCAGTGAGGCCAATTAAAACTGTCATTTAAAATGCAGTGTCTGTTAGCATATCACACGTTTAATAAAACTCCTGTGTCTGCCCACCTTTCAACGCCATCCTCGTTAGAATGTTGTAGCTAACGGACAACACTGCCAGCATATTCCTGGATTTTATGGTGTATAAGTATGTTAACATAAATTGTCTTCTGACAGTAACAATCAGGCTCTGAGTGCATATGAATGGAAGAAATTTTACTTCTTTATTGCCTTTGAGTTAAGATTATGTTTTCTTGTTCTGGCAGCAATGATTATGAATTTTCAATCATAATATACACATAACTGTATAACTTCTATAATAGCTTTTTGTCCTTTGAGTCCTTGAGTGTCGTTGTAAGTCTGTTAGTGCTAATAAGCCTGACAAAAATGTGACTGTTGTGGTATTATCTGATTATGTAACCAGGCTCTTTTGGTTCCTGTCTTACAGTTTTTCTGTCAAGTCCTTCACTATTTACCATTACAAAGAGCTAAAAAAAACATCCATCCATGTAAATATTGTATTGACAAGAAGAAGAAGCCACTTTGTGTCTCAGAGCTCTTCAAAATATTTTTTTCCAGCTGCACGTAGACACGGCAACACCTTCATCGACCATTTATATGAAGATTTTACGATTTGTTTTGTTTGCTTTCCAGTTAGCTTACCTTTGGACCCGCAGAGAGCCATAATTAGAGGGCTGTTGCTCTTGTCCAGCTCCCTTAGACAGGCACTACCAGCTCGGTCTCTGATGACAGACAGCTCTTTCAAGATGAGAGCCTTTTAACAAACACACACAAAATGATCTTGAAAGATGGCACACCAACATCTATCCTTTTTTGGTCTTCTCTTATACACAAAATAAAAATTTAATATCACACTTCCTTTTCTTCAATACCTTAAATAAAATCTTGTGAAACTTTCTGAGCCTATAAATATGAACAGAACAAATCACAGCATTCAACATTACTTTTTAAGCTTCCACAGACAAACTGGATTTCGTGCTGTACTCTCCAAAAACTAGCCCAGCCCAAACACATTGCTCTTTCTCAGCCTATGAAAACCCCGATGATTGGACGGATCATCGTTGGAAATGGCCCCTCTGCGATATGACGACTATCGGTCAGTGAAGATCTTATTTAAGGTCAGTTGTTGCCAATGTGCAGCCTACCGTCAAGTCGATTTCAGAGCTTGAACAATTTTGGAAGTATTTGTGCCTTTTATTGAACAAAAGGTGCAGACAAACAGGAAATATTGGAAAGACAAGAGATACAGAAATTAGATCGTAAAAAGTCAATTTGTTGAGAAACTGAAGAAAAGTTTTGGGTTTTACTGGCAGCGCTTATAATAATAATAATAATAATAATAATGGATACTTTATTGATCCCCATGGGGAAATTACTTGTTTTTCTCTGCATTTGACCCATTCACTCAGTGAAGCAGTGGGCAGCCCACTAAGCAGGCGCCCGGGGAGCAGTGTGTAGGGACGGTACCTTGCTCAGGGGTACCTCAGGGTAGCCGTTAAGTGGATTCGAACCGCCGACCTTCCGATCATGGGGCGACCACTTTACCTACTGAGCTATAACATGCGAGAAAATAATGAAATCACCACATCTGGATGATGTTCATTCAGCTTTCTTCTCAGGTTTTTAGCTAATAAATAACAGATATGACAAAAAATGACATTGGTTTAATAACCTCAAAAAACTTATAATTTAGATATATCAATTAATGGTGTGTTAATTTCCAATCAAAGCAGAGGAAGAAAAAAGGAATAGGGATTCATAAAAAAACAAAAGACATCAGATCAGGTACTTTGTTGCTCCTCCCTGGGCTTTTATAATGACCTTAACCGTTTGAGTTAAGGCCTTAAACTGATTCCAACTTTCTCGAACACAAGCAGTCAGTTCAAGGTTTGCAGGATGGAACCTTGTCATGGACTCATTTTCTTTTTTTTTTTGGTAGTTTCCACATCAACTGGATTGAGAGCCAGACTGCTTGTTCGCCATGTCACTCTGTTAATTTGCCAGTGCGGAAGAAAAACTTTAATACTCTTTGTTCCTTGGCAACATGAATTGCACTGAAAATAGCATCTTTGTCACCAAACCTACTTTCTATCTATTATCCATCAGTGGAATGAGAGAAGACTAATTTTTCTGTGTGCATCTGGGCCTTTACTACTGAGGTAATGATTGCCATCCTCTTTGGTCTATTACCTGCAATGTAAACCCATAACATAAATGAATCGAACAATTTGCTTCTTTTCTTTGCACACCCACAGACCACTTTGTTAGTTACATCTGTCCATCTTCTCATTAATGTAAATGTCTAATTAGCCAATCATATGGCAGGAACGTGATGCATTTAGGCATGTAGAAATGGTCAAGATGATCTGCTGAAGCTGCATCAGAATGGAGAAGAAAAGCAATTTAAAACATCCAGTGAGCTCCAGTTCTCTAGCTGAAAATGACTCTGTCAGGACAGAGGATGGCCAGGCTGCTTCAAGCTAATAGGAAGGCAAAATAAACTTTACATTACAACCAATGAAGGCAGAACAGCATCTCTGAATGCACAAACCTTGAACCAGATTGACTATAGCTGCAGGGGACAACACCAGGTGCCACTCATGTCAGCTAAGAACATGAAACTGAGCCTACCGTTCACACAAATACTGACCAAACCACAGCTGTAACACTTGATTAATTCTTCTGTTCTTCTACAACAGGTCTACTTCCAACAGCACATGCTCGCTTTTGGAAGATGGAGTTAAAGACTTATTATTATGCTAACAGAAGTCTTCATTCTTAGACTGCAGGCTTACTGGTGGCTCCTAGAGTTTCTAAAAGCAGAGTGGCAGGCAGACCCTTCTGCTGTGGATAAATCTCTAGGTTCAGGAGACACACACCCTCTCTACTTTTAAGATTAGGACTCAAAACTTTTCTTTTTTGATAAAGCTTATACTTAAAGCTGGATCAGGTGAACCTGAACCATCCGTCGATTACACTGCTATCAGCCCAAACTGCTGCTGCCGAGCATTTCTTCTTCACTGAACTCTTTTCACTCCCCAGGTGTTTACACACCACTGCAGCATGTGACAAAATGTTTGTTTTGTCCCATCTCCCTTAGCTCTTATGTTTCTTTACCTCCTAACTCTTTACCTTGCCATATAAAGTGCCTTGAGCCAGCTGTTGTTGTAATTCGACACTATGTAAATAAACCTGGATTGAATAGAACTGAATGACTCACAACTGGTGTGGTGTTCAAGAAGTAGTGGGAAGGTATCAATTAAATGAAAAAGCTTTCGTCTCGTGCGGTGATGAAATGTTTCAGCAATGATGCAGATTGTCCATGCCTACCTCCAGGGTTTCTTCTGCTGTGCAGCCTGGCTGCTGCTGCAACTTGCCCGTGTCCAAAGCTTCAATGTATTCGTCACACTTCTTGTAGCCATCATCCAACAGGTCCTGCTTAGCCTTCAGCAGACCCTGGCCTGGTGTAACATCCCCGATTCCAATAGAGAAACCCCTGTTTGCTGAAAGTTGAGGTTAAAAAAATAATTCTGCATTACTTCAGGCTAACCCTTCTGTGTAATCGTTTATTGTTCTTAAAGGGTTTTGAATTTTCTAATATAAACCAAGACACTAGAAGATATCTTGGCATATATCAGACCTAAGAAATAAGTAATAAATTCCTTGTAGACCACCTACAGAGATACACAGGAGCAAGTCTTGCCAAGCGAGACATGGCGTTGGCAGCCTCCAGCTGTCCCCAGTCCCTCAGCAGGATGTAGAAAATGTTATTCTTCGAGCCAGATCCCAAGGTGCTCTTATCCATGCTACCACACATCAGCTCACTGTTGTGAATCACCACAACTGGGGATATGACAAGAATAGGACAAACAGCGATGCTATTAAATCCAGAATAGAAACACCAGGTGAATAAAACATCGCACCCTGTTCGCCTCGAGACACCTGACACCTATCTGACAGGACATTCTCAAACCTCAAAGGAATTTCAGGAACATGATTACTGCTTCTTGTTTTTGCTACATTTTCTGGAATCACACTAAAATTTGATGAACTCTCCTAGCGACGGGCAGTTACTCAATCTTATTTTTTGCTCATATGTTACTGCTCATACAGGCTTCATTAAACGTTTCTAGGTAGTTGCTGACAAACAAATGTAATCCATTAAATGTATTTAATTTCAATCACAATCAAACTTTAAAGCCTCCTCCTGAAACTTCATCGCTATAAAGACGTGTTTGTAATGTGAGATGTAGTCAAACAAAAGCTTTACACTTGGTTTCATTAGGTGGACGTCTTTACTTAAGAAACTCACACGAATCATTGTGACAAAGGTCCTCTCCCTTGCCGCAGTACTGTTTGCCCTTGGTGCGTAGGTTGGCATTGACTGGACATTCCTTACTTGGCTTCAGGATTAGGCTGAAGATTTGCTTTCCTGTCCACAGAGCCATGGGCTGACAGACACAGAATAGATTATTAGTGCTGGGTCACAAATATAGACTTATGTAACCAGCTCAGCAGTGTGGAGTACCTTTATTATGGCCGGGTGAGGGAGAGAGATCCTAACTCTTTCATCTTTACCCACAAGGATTGACGCTACTATTTGGCAGGCTTTTGATCTGTCAAAGAAGGTGTCCTTCAGCGTCAAGAGGTAAGCACCTAGGCAGTACAAACACATTGTTAATTCACGGGAAATTAAAAAACAGGTGCCTTTCAAATATTGCAAAGCTGCACACCCATCTGGTAGAGAATGGATTTTTTTTAAATACCTCCCGATTTTTCAACTATTTTCTTAATATTTCCATACATTATACATCTATGTATGATGCTTTTGAGAACCGGGACACTCGTATCATACAAAAACATCTACAGTTGGCTACCACACATCACTGCACTGACCTGTCAGGAAGTCCTGAATAGCAGCAATCAGGGGTTCGCCATTTCTTGGAGTGACAAGATTAGCTTTGGTCTGAAAGAAAAGATAATGAGTTGTCTAACTGCAGTTTCCTGTAGACAGCTTTTCATGTGTTCAAAAACCACATCTGTCTGTGTGCAGTTTGTTTAAACACCATGTAGTATAATGACACATACCCCCATGAGGATAAGAGCCTCAGCTTTAGCTTCTTCAGTTTGAGGTAGATGGAGATTCATTTCGTCCCCGTCAAAGTCAGCGTTGTATGGCGTGCACACACACTCGTTAAACCGAAATGTCCTGTGAGGTTTGACCCTGGCCTGTGTGTTAGTTTGAAAAGTGCCAAAAACTATGTCATTCAAAAGGATCCAACTAAAATATTTCTCATTAGTCAAGATTTTTTTTAAAGTAGAGAGAAAGCTAAAATGCGAACCATGTTCAGGAACCATGTTTTCAGTGTGTAACAGGTAATTATTAAATTTTAAAAAGTGCAAATAGATTATTTTGACTGCAACTGTATTCTACTTTAAACATTTCTAGATGTGCGTGCATTGACTTGACTTAGCACTGGGTTTAAAAGAACCTTTGCAAGTAAAAAGTAAGAAATAACGTCAAAAAAACTATACGCAAAACTACGATCTTTGCGGATAAAACACGAGGAGTCCTAAAACCTAGTTAAGATGTTTTGTGTGTGTTTGCACACCAGCAAAAGAATCGTATGAAACATTTTCAATCTTGTTTTCTTTATCATTTTCATTAGAAAAACAATACGTTAATAATTCTCTGTGTGGCTGTGAAAATTATGGTTACAATACCAGTTTAACAAGTATTTAGGGCAAAAAAACCATCTTACAATGTGAGCCATGATGCTGAGTTTGTGCAGAGAAGGCTGTCGATTGAAGAGGACGATGTCTCCATCTATTAGGTGCCTTTCCACCAAATCACCAATCCTCAGTTCCTGGGCAATCTTTTCACGGTTTCCATATTTTAAAAACCTGACAAACAAAAAACAGTAGATAAAAAAGATTAATTAATTAAAAAAAACTAAACAAAAAAGGGAAATAAAAGGAAATTCAACAACAATTCACAAGAAAACCTCTCAGCTGCAGTCATTAAATGAAAGTTTTCTACTCAGATTACATTTATGCCTCAGTTCTTCAAAGGATATGATAACAAAGTTTGGAAGATACAGATCTTGAATTCTGACAAGCAGCTTGTCAGCCGAAACTTTACATGCAGGATCTGCTCTTTCTAGTTAAACAGCCCACAGGCAGCGATACTGAAACACTTTGCTCCTTTTTCAGACATTCTCACATCATAGATGTCATAAATTAGATTATTACCGGTTTTCCATTTTGTCAGTGTATAAACATTTGGGAAGTGGTACTTTTAAACCATTTAAATTCCATGTGTGCCCACTAAAGATTATCATCACATAAAATAAATAGAATAATGAACTTGAGCTGTATAGACTAATAAAAAGAAAGGATATTTTAAATATTAAAGCAGAGAGAATACAACAGAGTATGGTGTAAAATAAATACAAAGTCCTAAGCCTCACCTTTTTATCTGAGTGTGTCTGTTCTGTATGAAGTTGGCTCCAGGGTGAACATCAGGACCATTACGGACCAGTTTCCTCATTAGTTCCAGATTGGCTTTGTTTACCTTGAGATAAGCCAAATTCAGATACAGTATTACACTCACAAGGATTAAAATCAAAAATGGGTATTTAGTGTTATTTCTGCTAATCATGGGAGAAGATTTACCCTCTCTGGGTATGTCAGGATTTTGGCCACATGCACAGGGACAGCCACCTCATCAATCCTCAGGTTTGGGTCTGGAGAAATGACAGTTCTGCCAGAGAAGTCCACTCTTTTGCCAGAGAGGTTTCCTCTGAATCGACCTGAGTCGCCATTAGAGTAGACAAAATCAGTCATTTAGATACTTAAACTCTTCATTTCTCAGTGTGATGTACAAGCAACATAAAAGCAAACATCTGCCAAGTGCCAAAAAAAGTAAAAATTTAATTAAATGTTGCTAAATTAGCCAAAATTTTATTACACACTATACCTTGCTTTCCCTTGAGCCTCTGCACAAAGCCCCTAGTCCACTTTTTAGGTGCCATATTGAGGGGGATACCAGAAAGTTCACTATTAATGTAAAGGGCACACTGCAGCTGGAGGAAGTCCCAGTCCTCCATGATCATCTGGGTTTTTGCTCCTGTCATACGATGCTGCAAGAGAAGAGTTTGTTAAGTGGGACATCTCCAATTAAACAATACATTTGATAACTCTATTACAGACAGACTTTTTATTTTTAAAGGATTGATGATTTGAAGATGAATCTTAATTGCCCCTGCTGTTAACCTGTACAGTTGAAAGATACCTTTTTAATGACATCGTTAAGGAAGATTATCTCTGTTAGCTTCATAGTGAGGTCGTCTTCATTGGTGCCAGACTTGAGGTCGCTGACAACAGACGGTCGGATGCAAAGAGGAGGCACAAGGAGACGGGTGATGATAAGGTCTGCGGGTTTCCCTGCTTCGGGGTTCATCAGCAGCAGAGGGATGTCCTCTTCAGAAATCCTCCTGAACAGGTTCAGCACCACCAGAGGATTCAGGTTTTCCTGAAAAGGGAATTAGAAATGAGTTCAAAGAATACATCGATTTTTCTAAAACATAAATAAATACATAGAAAGAAATTTTAAAAATCCCTTACATCTAAAATAATTGCTTTTAATATTTTTCTAAATTATCCATAAACCATACAGTGACTGTAAGCCACAGCCATGTCGATATATTAGGTCTACTTTTTGGTCCTTTTTTAAAATAAGACCCATGTGTTGCCATATGACGAAATTAGTAGTAAAAAAACTTCACCTGTGCTCTGGTCAGTAGTGGCTCAACCAGTTTGTTGTGTTCAATGGCAATATCAAAGGACTGCAAGAAATCTGACACAAAAGCATCCACCACTTTCTTGGTCGTCTTATACTTCTCATGGATGATCTTAAGTAGGCCACACTTTTTGACTGGTCCTAAAGAGTAAACACACACACACACACATTGATTTAGCAATCAAGTCAGGGTGGCTTTTAAAAAGAACCAGTTATGAAATGGAAAGGTCTCTTCTCACCATTGAAAGCAGAACAATTTAGACAGACTGTCCTTTTGCGGCATTTATCAGAGATTTTCTTCTTCAGCCCACGTTTCTGGAGGTAGGCCAGGTTAGGCCGTTTCAAGTAATCCATGAACTGCAGCTTCTCTTCTTTCGTCAGCATTATCCTTGAACATGTCTTACAAATCATCTGGATACACAACCCATCAGAAAGAGGGGACTGAATTATCGTTTCTCACAAGTCTAAAATTATGAAATGCATTGCATATCATTTCACCTTTAACATTTGGCAATACAACAAATGATAACTCAAGAAATAAAGAATCTCTTTATTTCTCGCCTATTTATGGCACTCTAGTGACACCTAAAGGAGAAATACTATTTTAAAATGTGCCTTGCCATTCCTTAAACATGTACTCTTGGAACAATGAAAGGTTTGTAAGATATTTTAGTCACTACAACAAGAAAACACTGGATTTACCTGTAAGATTCCTATTGTGGCTTTGAAATAACCAACATGAAAACAGGGCAGCTCAAGATCCAGGTAGCCATAATGTCCTAAACAATCAGCCAGATTCTTCCCACATGTCAGGCACGGTCTGTCTTTCTCACTGGTGCCCTGCAGAAAGCACGAGATCGGAGAAATAAGGCTGAAATATGAGGATTAACTCAATGGGTAATTCAAGACTGTTTTTGATGCACCAATGCAAATCTACCAAACACCCATATAAGAGCTCAGTGGTGTAAAAATCAAGCATGTGGACTTCCCCACTGTGACAACCCCCTGTGAATAAAGGAGCAGCCAAAAGAAGCTTTAGTGTGCAAATGTTAAAATATTTGAAGTTAAATGTTTAAATATGTCATAATAAAGAGTGAAAGCTCTTAAAACAATACCATTATGTTCTTATTTATTCATAAAGTAACTTTCCTTTATTTAATTTTAGAAAAGTAGAGGCAAACTACATAAATACAAGTGTATACACACGTGTACACAAAGAAAATGTCTCTCTCATATGCATGCCTTTATACCACAGCTTCCATTAAGCCTTGAGCCTAAATCTCAAAATGTATATTTAAAAAAGTATATCTTCTAACTAGATCTTATGCCCTGTATTTCTGTATTTATGCATTTCTCAGGTGTTTTCTTGAGTCATTGCAAACAGAAGTAAAAAGTCTTCCATGTCATACCATACGGTGGTCCAACACTCCATAGGCCAGTGGAGTGTGTTTGGTGTCCTGGCTGTAGAGATTTTTACTGACCACCTGGATGTGGGCCTGCTGCCGCATCTGCTCGGCAGATTTCATGCCGAAGCAGATGTGGCTTCTGTAAACAATGACATAAAATAAAGCAAAAACAAATTAAAGAGTTTAATACCTCAGTTGGTAACAAGAGAAAACATAAGCAGGACTGCTTGAGCTCTGGTCCAGCTTTGGTCAGAAGTTTATAACCAATGTCATAGTCATAGTAATCTTGAACTTTAAATGATTTCTTTGAACTGTTCTCATAATGATTATACAGGACGCATATTTAATGGATTTAAATGTAGGCCTCCTCCTTTATTACTCCATCCATTTTGTACATTGTCAAAAAGTGGATGAAACTAGTAGCAGAAAGTTCTAGAACATGATGCTGCCATTATTATGCTTGACAGCTGGTACCATGTTCGTAGGTTTGAAAGCCTCACCTGTCCTTATCCAAACACACCTCTTGTCATTCGAATCAAACTTTTCTCCTTAAAGTATTTGGCTCGTTCGTGTCCTGATCACAGCTGTATTGTTGTTGGAACCACTTTTTCTAGCATATCACAGGCAAAGCTTACAAGAAAACCTATAAAATCCCATCTTGAACTTACTGAACTATTGGGTGACGCATGCTTACAGGGTGACACTAGCGTTTACGTGACACTTAGTTGCCAATATGCAGATTCAATGAAGCTTATTTACTCATTAATCACACTTTTTAAATGCGTCCATAGAGGCTTTCAACTCTATTCCACAATTACGTTATGTAAGTACGACTAAATTATCCGGCAATTCAGAACTATTCTTATATTAACTACCTAAACAACTTGTGTGGATAACCGGCGAGCTAACCAGGCTAACAGGAGTCCTCTCTCGGTCATACTCACATTTTTTTGGCCACATCTGTCTCTCTGAACTGCTCCTTCACCATTTTGGCTGCTTCTACTACATTAATAATATTACACGAAAGTAAATTGTTATGTTGTCCTCATTGCAGGATGCTAAGCTACAGAAATAGCCAGCATATTGTCATGTTGTGAATATGCTAGCAGTCAGCAGCATGCAATGTGTTGATAGCATGCATGGGAGCCACCGTGCAGTGCTGCCTTCAGGGTCTATTTGAAATTTAACAACACGTACTCTGATTGTTTTAGCCCTTACAGATTTAAAAAACAAAACTATAGGAAACTTACAAAAAGATGCTTTCACCGAATAATACTGGATATATTTAATTATTTGAATATATAGACATAAAAATCCACTTTTTCTTTCTAAGCTTCTTAGAATATAGACATAAAAATACGCATAGTATCTCCTTCTTAAAGAAATGTGGCGATCATATGCTGAGTTAATTTTAATTAACAAAGGCTAATTTTATAATATTCATATTGTGGATTTTTGTTATTAAAATTTACACTCGATTGTCTTCTCAGCCTAGTCCTACAAAGCTTGTTTTTAATTGCCTATTTATTAAAAATAATAATAATAATAATAATCTGAGTATATAAAAGCCATTGAAGGCATCGTAAGCATACACCCAACAACAGGCGGAAAGAGAAGTCACGGAAGTACGGATACAGCTAGTATAACCTGTATGCTGACACCTAGCGGCTAACAGGAGTACTACTTCCAGGGGGATTTGTGGTGAATTTAGCTCATCTTCAAAAAAGTAATTAAATTAAATTAAAAAACACTATTTCTTTAAAAAATAAACCTCTTCTTAAATTAGAACTATGACTTTTTGAATGGTTGCTTATATGATGAAAGGTAAATAAAATAAATGAAGAGAAGTATATTAATGGACTCCAGATGACTGTTCAGAAAATTAATGTACTCTTAAATCTTTTTAAATATAACAACATAGGGATTCTCATATAAATCCATCAATTCAACACACACACATAAACACACACACACACACACACACACACACACATATATTTATATATATGGATGGATTTCCATGACAATTTTTCTCAAATATTTCCTCAGTGAAAATGCATCGATCTATGCTCTTATTTCATATAATGTATGTTTAACAATTCAGCCTCTAGATGGCACCAAATGCTTTTCCAGCCGCTGGAAACAGTGTGAGGGAGGCAGCTCGGGCTAAACAAACCTGCTGTTGTACCTGTGTGCTTTGATGCGTTGGCATTGAGGCACTGATGGCGACTGATGACTTCCTGATGAAAATTTCCTCCCACAACATGCTTGTGTTGATTAATTGTTCTGTCAGCTTATAACCACTGACAGCGAAAATTGCCCAACTGAATCTGATTTGCAATTTTCTAATTCTGCTGACATGTGAATCTAAGAAGGCCTCTAATTGAAACTCTAACACAGTGTTTAACAAGGTCTGCCCTTTTTCAATCTGCCTTTCGTGACAACAGCTTCCTGAAAAGGTTGGTCTCTAAAAGGATAGTCCACTACTTAAAACATATACATATACGTACACAGCATGAGAAATGATCCAGATAAACACTTGAGGGACTTCTGCTAACAACGCCTTCAGCTTAAGGGGTAACACAGTAATCGCTCTTTAAAGTGCCCCTTGAGCATCTATGTGTACAAAACTGTGTATGAAATAGAGTACGGTTGGTTAATCGTCCAATCATGAGCAGAAGCACAACCTCACAAACGCAGCACTCCCCATGGAGGAGTTGAATATCTTAGATCCGAGGTCTGCTCAGGGAAACCATCTCTCAGGAGGGAGGATCCAGGGATTTGTTTACTGTCACTGTGCTAAATTGTGATAGATTTAGTTTCAGAGAAAGGCTTTTAGATGAATTATGCAACTTTTTCCCTTGTATATGCTGAAGCTCTAGGGTATGAATGCACTTTACCAATTTCCACAAAATCTGCAGGATTGATGTATACTAAAGTTGAGAGAGTCCCTAGATTATTATGTATTTTATTAAGACTGAAAATGGTGAAAAGTCTAACACAATGAATTGACGTTATTAGTATTCAGTACTCACAACAACAGTCGTCTCGAGGCATTTTGTACTGTAAAGTAAACCTCATACAATATTAAAGAGAGTGCTCCAATGAATAGGCAGCTGTCTTTGAGCAAGCACTCGGGGATGGTGGAAAGGAAGAACTCCCTTCTAACAGGACGAGACCAACAAAAAGGTGGGGGCAGCCATCTAACGCAAGCAGTTAGGAGGTGAGGGTAAAGAGGAGCGAAAAAAGGAAACGATACAGAGACCAAGGACAAAAATCCTAATATGGTGAATACACTATATTATTCAATTACATCAAAGCTAAACAGACATGGTTAATCTTTACATTTAAGAAGCTGATACAAAGCAATTTAATGTATTTTTATTTGATGATCTAAATCGTACTATTATGCAAAATTACCTAAATTATTTATATGTGTAAATAGAAAGCACTCATAAGCCCCCCAATAATACTAATTCTTGAGCGCCACACGTGCCATTTACATTATTCTAAACGTATTTGTAGATCAATGTAGCCACCAACATTGTGTAATTAACATGAGTAATTACTGTGCTTAATTTACAGAGCCACCCAAGGTTCATAATCAGGCTACAAAACATTGACCCAAGACAATTGATTGATCCCTTCCTCCTTTAAAACCATGCCCCTGCTAATGACTAAGTAATGAGGAGATAGTGTATGGCTAGGGTGGCTAATACAGCTTTCACTCTCCATATCCAGACTGGCTGGTGCCCCTCCCTCCACCCTATCCCCCGTACTCCATCTCCTCCTCCTCACCATGTTTTCTGCAATGGTGTCATCTCTTCGCTCAGAGGCCCCTCTTCCTCTTTCCGCGTGTGTGTCTGCACGCGTGTTGCGTGTACTGCTCGGTAATCAGCCACACAGACTCGCCTTTGGTGGCTGGAGACTGATTCAATATTCCACTGGGTAATTTATGCAGAACTAATTCTCTACAGGAATGGAAGGGCTTGGAGGAAGGCTGAAAGAGAGAGGGAAAGAAATGCAGGGAGGAAGAAATCTGTGGTGAAATAATTATCCTCGGTGTCACTGTAGCAACATTCTGTGAAGTTGATGTCAATAAAATATTGAGCTACCCAATCCATTTCAATTTCACCTCAAAAAGATGCTGCAGAGGGCCACGCGGCCGCGGGAATAAGGAGAGCGCATGCACATCGACACACACACGCGAGCATATTTCTGTTAAACTCACAGCAATGTGGCGACTGGCGACGTGTGCTGCTTACAGACCGGCTGGGAAGCACATCATTGCCTGTAGTCATTTAACTTGTCAAAACAGCAGGGCTCCGTGTCTACTCATATTTGGATTTAGTAGCTTTGAATTACTGAAAATAAAGTGAAAGAGGATGATGTGAAAAATGAAATGAGGGGAGAGAGCTTCCCAGGAGGGCCATTGGGAGAAGAGTATAGATTATGGTCATTTGTGACTGACGGGTTTGTAATAAGAGCCAGGTGTCAGAGTGCATTTCTGTATACGTCTGTGTATGTACCAAGGGTGGGGATGGGGACAGGCTTCATTGTATTCTTCTCACAACTCTCATTGATCAGCACAGCGCACACAGAGCTGCATATCATTACATTTGAAAGACAGTAATGCTTGATCTACAAGCTCTGGTTGACCCTACGTCAGTATGAATCAACACATACTGTAGTTTGTGACACTTAGTATAGGCTATTACAGTGTACAGAACTCTATGTGAGAATCAGCTGATAATGTAATGGCAGGGTGGTCCAGGAATACCATAAAAAAGACATTTTGGACAGCCATTCTAAGTTCAAAGACATACAATCATCTTTCCTCAGGTAAGTAGTGAACTCTAGAGCTGAAAACTGAAACCAAGGTCTATGTGCCACATGTGCAGTTCCCCTACTGGCCACTTGAGGCTACATCTAAAACTGAGTAAATCCCCATAGACTCCAATGCTAAAATGCCCAATTTTGCAGCACTAAAAATCATGTTTACAGCCTGACAGAAAAATTGGGCTTAGCCTCTATGGACGGTTACCACCTTTAAAGCAACTCTACAGGGTGTGATTTTATTAAGTCATCGATGTGGGTAATGCAGTTAGGGCGTTACGGCTTAGATTGACAGACAGTGTGAATGATGGATGTTGCTGCCTTTATGTCATCCACTGGTTTCTGGAATCCTTTTATTTGAATCCACTGTCATCATCTTGGCTTCAAAAAACTAGATGTGATTAGGAGGCGCAGGTGTGACTGTGAAATCACTTGCTCGTTTGATGATTGACGGCCAGTGAAGTCAGTAGCCAAAAAGCATGCCAGAGATGCTCGTCCTTTTTTAAATACAGTATGATCAAAATTTCAGCTAAAATTCAGTATTAAGGCTCTGCTGTATTGACTTAATTTTTCTGACCAGGAAGCTACAGCCATGTTATACAGTCTATGGTACGTATAAAACAATGTAAAGGCTGCTGGAGCCGATGTGTGTCTGGTAGTCTTCACTTCTGCTAATCTGGAGCTGCTGGTGACTTGGTTAACATGGTTAACAGTCTGCATGCTGCGAGGCAACAGTGCTAACGATCGCTCCATGCCAAGGCTTTTCTGCGTGGAGTTTGCATGTTCTCCCCATGTCTGTGTGGGTTCTGTGTGGGAACTTTAGCTTCCTCCCACAGTCCAAAGACATGCATCAGGTTAGAATAACTGGTGATTCTGAATTGCCCATGCATGTAAATGTGAGTGTCTACCCCAGCTCTCATCTTATGGTAGCTGCAGGCCCCATCCCCATTGCAACACTGCAATAAGGGTAGGCAGAAGAGAATGGATGGATGGATGGATGGATTTGTATCTGCCTGCTGAAAACAGTATCTTATAGCCAGCTAGCATGATTGTGACTCCTTATGACTGATGTAAAGAGTTGTTGCCTAGCACTACATGTAATAATATAACAATAGTTTAGAACTACCTAGACTACAAGTGGCTCAAGCCAAGAGTCTTGTCTTATTCCCAGTGCTGATTTGGGAATGAGACCACGTTGTGCCAACGCTAAAATGACTAACACTGAAATGTATTCCCTTCCAGCCAGAGCAATGGAATATAACCTTCTATATTTGTCCTATTTCTGTAAATGGCACGATAGCAAACAGGTAAACATGACTAATAATGTGACATTCTGATTCAGTTGTCATCACATATTAGTCAAGCCATCAGCTGCATAACAGTTTAAAAATGTTAGGACTATTCAACCCTGAGTGCATAGTGGATTGCTGAAACATCAAAGAATATGACGCAAGTAAACAATGATTAAAATTAAACGCAAAATACTTTAATGATTGTACAATTTGTTTTCAATTTCATGATATTACCAGCTACTTTTTTCGTGGCATTCTTTGTGTGCACACACACAGAGGTCACAAAGACCCCCCAAAATGAGACCATCACTCACTATAATGACTTTACACATGACACTGCAATTACTGATGTTCCCATCGATACATGCGCCAAGTCTGAAGTAGATCAGATGAGCCATTGTTGATATAGGTGAGAAGAGACATAGCCACACATGCAGTGGTTTCATAAGATACAATAGCGTGGTGTCACAGCCATGCTAGCATGAGCAATGGTGCATGCTTTCACAATCAGTGATGTTAACGTAGCAGTTATGTTGCTAAGTTCATGTCACTTTACCAAAATTATTGCAAGGTCGCAAAGCAGCGCCCTCACTCTTCAAGCTTGAACTTACAGAGTTACTTAGTAATACAGTGTGTGCGTTCATTTCAGTTGCAAATGTGCATCACTGGGTATTAATAAAAGGTAAAAATGTAGCAGAATTTGCTCTAACTGCCACACGCTGAAGAATAATGTTACTTTCTCTCGTCCTCTCGGTGGACATGTCTGCACTGCTCCCAGACATCTCATTATTTTGCATCTTCGTCACTCTTATTAAAGCCATATATCTTAACTTGAGGCCAGTGCCCATCGATGTAGCGGAATACATACATGCCAAAACATCTGCATGTGTGAAACTGCGCTCTGTCCTGCACTCAGGAGGGCCATGTGCAAAATGAATAATTTATCCAAATGAATTATAATAGCTGCATCTCCCTGCCAAGGCTTTTGTCTGAGTGAGATTCCTGCTCACATTTCAGTTCATACAGTTGGTCTTGCATAAACTAGATACTTCTCTAGACAGATTTGCATAGAAACACCCTACACTGTGGCGAAAAGGGAGCAATTAGGATTCATGGCGGCACCTCCCCTCTGGATGCTCTGCTGCCATGTGAGACAGCAGCAGCTGATTGAAATGGAGGAGCGTGGCCTTGTTCATGCGCCTCTGTCTTCCTTCTATCTTTCTGTCCTCCTTGAGGGAAGTAGGGCCGACTCCAGCCTCCAGCACAGATCTGGTCTTCCTCCTCTCTCCCTCCATCAAACCTTTCATTGTCCAAAGCACAGATTAGCAGTTGCTCAGGGCTGGCTGTAAGTTAAAAAAAAAAAAGAAGAAGAGGAAAAAAAGCCTGAGGCTGGGAACCTCGCAAGGAGTGGGTTAACAACATCATCAAACATGGTGTGATTAGTAGTTAACGAATGCAGAGGGTCACATTGTGCAGTTGTTTGAAACAGGTGATGGAGTCCTTGCTGTTGGTGTCTGGCTCCTCGGAGCATGTGGGAGGTGTTTGACATAAACAAGGCTTCCAGCTCGCAGAACCAGGAACAGATGGTACTGGAAAATGAGGCACCTCTCTGAAGCATTGAAACCTCCTCCAACGACCCTCCACACACTTCTCCCTTACTCTCTTACTCCTGAATGCACAGTCTATTTTTTCCTCTGTAAATGATCTGTGCTCGCCGAGATTCCTTAAAAGCTGTCGCTGCTTTGTATATAAGTGTATTTTTTTCCTAATGATAATGAAGCTCGTGCAAAAAGCTGCTGGGAGATGGGAATGTCTGGCATCTTATCTTCATAACACCAGGTGCTTTGGGTCATCTGCCGGTATGAGTTTTTGTTCACCTGGATGGAGCCAGCAGATGGCAGGGTTGGGTTCGGGCATCTCCAGGGAAGGACGGCAGAAAGGCGAGGAAAAAAGACGCTTTTCTTCACTGGCACTCGCTAGATGTGTTGCTTTGATCCACCACGTAGAAGTGGCCACATATTGTAAGAGCGGGAGTATGGAAGCATTTCAGTGTATAACTGTCTGATTTGTTTAGGTCACAGTTGTGGTGAAGGTTGTTGAAGTCACAGAAAAAAAATGAAGCTATTCATATACTTGCCCAAGTATATCTGGGGCATATAGAGTCGTTTCAGCAGCAGCACAACACACGAGATGGGGGCTTTGCAGGGGATTCTTAGGGTTACTCTCAATTTGTCATTAATGAAAAAGAGACACACACATAATGGACTATAGATAATGGATATATACAAAGTCCTCTAACACACTGTAATAAATATATTATGGAGAATTTAAATTTAAAAATCTGATCATTTTATTCATTATTCTGTGAGTGAAGTCAGTGCAGTCTAGGTTGCTAAGTTCATGTAAAATAGTTTATTTTTTGTACTCCTCATAGCCATAATACTAATAGTAATATGTGCACATGGATACTTTAACGTGTCTTCAGTCAGTATATCTGTTTGTTATTTACTTGCAACAATTATTATCTAAGATAACCTTGCTGACCACTTCATTAGGTACACCTTCCTAGTACCAGGTTTGACCGCCTTTTGCCTTTAAAACTGCCTTAACTGTTCATGGCATAGATTCATGGCAAGAATAATAATCAGCAATAACAACTATAGTCAGGGAGGCTGTGGTATTTAAACAAAACAAAAATCCCCCATGTTAATACAACCCCTCACCAGCTTGAAATGTTGATACAAGTCAGGATGGATCCATGGTTTCATGTTGTTTATATAAATTCTGACACTATGTGATTTATCGCAGATTAAGACTCATCAGACAATGCAATATTTTTCCAGTCATCTACTGCCTGCTTTTGGAAGTGTGGCCTCAGTTTCCTGTTCAGGACCGTTACCCTGTGTGGTCTTCTGCTGCTGAGGCCCATTTGCTTCAAGGTCCAGCATGTTGTGCTGTCAGAAATGCCTTTCTGTATACCTTGGTTGTAAAAAAAAAAAAAAAAGTCACTTCTTCTTATTAGCTCCAAGCAGACTGGCTATTCTCCTCTGACCTCTGGCATGAAAGTGGTTCCCAGTTGTGTGGGAAAATCCCAATAAATCAGCAGTTTTTGAGATACTCAGACCAGCCCATCTGGCATCAAAAACCATGCCATATTCAAAGATGCTGCATAGATTACCTTTCTTCCCCATTCTGATGCTCAGTTTGAATTTCAGCAGGTTATCTTTACTTTTTTACATGCCTAAATGCGTGCGATTAGCTGATTAGGTGTTTATTATGCTGTATCTATATGCAAGAACAAACATGTCAAGAACCTGATGTATTCATTTGGTTCTTTATTTCACTGTCTCAATCATATATGAGCTTAATTGACAGATATGAATCTTTTGCAAAACAAAGACAATAAAAACTGGTTGATTAGCAACAAGGAACCCATATAAAGCGTCTAATATCAATAAAGCAGTTTGTTATGTACAGTATTCATTATGCATTTCAATATTTAGCTCAGACTGCAATGTTTGATCTGCACACCTTGAAGTCCTCAAGAAAATGGAACGCTGTGAAAATGATATTTGGTAATGGTGTCTTGCTGTATAATTCAATAAGGGACTGCATGACACTCACTGTAATGGTTTCACGTTTATATTATGCAAATAAGGTACAGTAGCAGTTTAAGGAGTCAAAGATACAAAGTGGTTCACAGTTTCTTGTATAATTGCTTGAATAGCTGTGTGCAATAAATTAAGTGGCTCCACAGTGTAGCAGTCTACGCATTCACCTAACAAGTTAAAGATCCCTGGGTCGATCCCGGGAGGAAAAACAAATGCGTTTGTGGTTGCATCAAGAAGGGCATCCAGCGTAAAAAAAATAAATAAAAAAATCTGCCAAATCAAACATGTGGTGCTACCTGCTGTGGCAACCCCTTGTGAATACGGGAGCAGCTGAAAGTAGCTTTGTGTGCAATAAATGAGCAACTACTGGAAGCTCATTTGAGTGAACTAGTAGCTATGGTACACCAAAAACGAGCTGTGCTTGTGAGAGTAAAACATTTTGGTTATAAAAATGTATTTTCCTCAATCTTGGGGGGATAAAGGTTTCAAAAATGTATGAAAATTGTTATTTTTGCTGTGTAAAAATATGAAGTGACTGCAGCTTTCTTTATGGCCTGCCCTGTGGTTGGCTTCATTCAGCAGAATATGGTTTGTGTTTCATTCCAGTCGTGTTTGCTCCCACCCCCCACCCCCCAGAGCTCCTGTCTCCTGCAGCAATCTGTCTGAAAAATGCATACATAACATCCTGTGAAAATAGCTTTCTGCAGGGACTCCACGAAAAAGCTGCGCTGCATCAAATGTTACTGTCATTCTCCGCTGGGTCGAGTCGATGGCAAAACATTTGCATACTTCACAATCTGAGAGATCAGAGTTGTGTGAAAGTGCATGCGTGAATCCGCATGTGTTTATTAATGCGCACAGCTCTAACCTACAGTATAATCTCGTTTTTTTTTTTTATTGCACGGGGCATTTGAAAATGTCCACTAATAACAACCAATTTCCACAACCCTCCCCCCCCCCCCAAAAAAATCCTCATGATAACTGTTATTACCATTTATGGTTTTATTATCCATATTACGTAGCTGCTAGGTTTTAAAAAATCCATCTCTTTGTATCACTGTCATTGCAGATAATGACGAGGCAGATACCTCTAATACCTTTGTAAACAACTCAAAACTACCACCGTGCCGGAATACTACAATATAAAAGATTGATCGTATCAAGCCTGCACATTTTTTGGCTTGATTAATTAGAAGCTTGATAACACATACCCTTGTCGAGATTAATTAAATCATTTTCCGTAATCCCAACATTGAAAAAACAACAATAACACCACTTAAATCTGTATGCCACTGGCCAAAAACACAATTAAGGCAGGGAGGAGGGCTGTTTCTTTACAAACTCTTCTCCCTTGTGGACCAGTAGTGTGGGAGATTTGATTCTCTGGCTGTGATTACCCAGCCCTCAGCTATGAGATAGATAACTATGAATCAATTGTGTTCAAGGGGATTCTCACTGGAGCGCTGCAGTAGTTAAAGACGAGAGGGAGTCTACTAAAAAAGCAGCCGGCCTTGGTTAAACAGACAATCAGGTAGTTTCATTGACTGCGTGCAGCATTTTAAATATTCATGCGTGAGGCCGGGGTACTCAAGCAAATGCTCTTTTGCTTCAGTATCTGCCATGATTAAATGAGCAGTCGCTACGACCGGATGGGAAATGTTTAGTCTTGTTCTGTGTCATCCAATCAGGACTTAATAGGTGTCCAAGATAATACTAATCACGCCAGGCGGCTCCTCATTACAGGTTTGCGTAATGGCTTTGAGAGAACTCCCAACCATGTTGCTGCTATGTTATAAACCGGAGAGCAGCATATAACATCATGTCATGAGCGACTGAAAAGGTGTGTCTGTTGCTGTGGGGTAACCATGCAGCGCAAAGTCACACCACGGATGCGCTTTTGGGTTCAAAACTAGCATTTCTTTTTCTTTTTTGGGGGGGGTGACACTATATTTCTGACTACCTCTTGACTCATCTTTACTCTTGCTTTCTGCCCAGCCGTGCCTGGCCTTGATTTTTTTTCTTCTGTCTTGGAATGGATATATTTGGCCGGAGGAGACCTGGATCCCATCCTCTCTGCCACCACCACTCCACCTCCCTGAGTGAAGTTCTTTTCTTTGACACATTCAATACCACCAACACTATTGACCTGACATATTGATGCGAAGGGGCTTGGCTGCTAAGAGGCATCTGGCCGCAGCATATTGAGCATGCAGTTGGCTGAAAAGAGAGGACTCACACTGCAGTCCAGGAGAGAAAGATTACCACACACACACACACACGCACGCGCGCACACAAAATTTAAAACAAAAACAGCAAAACAGATTAATTTCAAAATGAAAGCAATTCAAAAATGTAACACTTGTGACTACTAACAACAGGTGGCACTAGTTCACCAGTCATCAAGTTCATATCAGCCCTTCAAGCTGACACACTGAGCAGCATCAGTGTGTTATGATGACACATGAATGAAAACATGGACTGCTACACTAGAAGCAGTGAGAAATTGCATATTTTTCCCCCTTGCTGACGTACAGAGGCTGACACTGAAATGAGCCATACCACCTCCCAACACACACACACACACACGGACACACACATGCACCCAATCCCATCTCCCGTGGAGCTTTCTCCCTCCCCCATCCCCTTGAGGAATAAGAGGGGATTATGTCAAAGCAATTCAATTGTATGAGTGGAGGTAATGAACTCTTTCTTTTATCTATTCATTTCTGTATTTAAGTATTGTTTGCACCTCTTATCTGTAGATATTAATTAGAAATGTGAGGGGAAGATGTTTTTAATGACAAAATAATTGGCAGGAATTTCAGATCAAGAAGCTTTTTTTTTCCTGAAAAGAATATATATTGATACAACTCTACTGTTCTTCCATTTCCATTAAAAGTGTGCCTTGAAAGTAGAGACACAATCTCAGTGAACTACTCTCGATGTGCATACACTTTACCCAGATATTTCCCACTTTGACAACAAGAGAGCTACTCCTTGTTTAGAGTCATCCTTTTTTGTATTTAGGTCAGTGGTCTCCAGTCCATTTCATGTTCTGTTGCCTCTACAGTGCTGAAATTGCCCAGCAGGCAGGTGCCATTAGAGCAGTTTGTTTGCAAGGTAAGCAGCTATGAGAGGTGACAGCAGTTGAATTACTAATGCACTTTGGCTGTCATTTCTCTCTGAAAGCCCCTGCAGGGAGGGACTGATTAAATTGATATTCAACCTTCTGCATGTTGTGTGCCCAGGCTTCATTAGCATTGGGTTTAGATGACACAGAGAGAGGGCTGGCATTAGTGATGTAGGAAGCAGTTAGACACTGTTCTGTAACTAATTTTCCAATTACAATGGGTGCCTACAATGTAGCATATTAATGATTCAAAGCACATTATTAACAGAGCATGTATGTTTAAAAATCAAGGGAGAACATGTTAGATTGCAATTCACTCTGTGGTGGTTCACAGGAAGCGCCTACACACGAGCCCCGTGCTGCCTGTGATAAATAGACAGATCCATTATTATTCCGCATAGATGAAGGGAAAACCAAAACTAAGGCCTTGTTGACCAGAAAAGTACCAAAGAAACTGCCTAAATAGTGAATAACACAAGGTAAGCTATCAGTGGTGTTAAACAAGAAAACAGTTACACAGTTTAGAGACGTGTGTACTGCTCTCTTGACAAAAACCAGAGAATCTGTGTTAATGTCACAAAAAATCCACTTCAGGCGAAACCTTCTTGTTTTAATGGCAATATGATTGAAGGGAACCAGTCGTCCCTTCTGGTCCTTCTAGTCACAAGTTTGTCACTTGTTCCAAAGAGCCCCTTCCTGGCATTTCTGGCAGTAATTGTTTAGACTTCCAGTGTAGACTAGTTGTTAATTATTCATCAAGACTGATTTTCTTGGTGGTTGCACAGCACACTACTGCACTGTTGCCTTGTGGTAAGAGGGTTCTGCATTCAAACCTGCTGCTAACCTCATCACCCTATGCCTGTGTGGGTTTTCTCCTGGTGCTCCCACATCCAGCCACAGTCCACTGTGGGAGACATTTTTGGAAGGTTAATCAGGGATTCTGAACTGGCAGAAAAGGTGAACGTGAGGATGGATATTTTTCTGTCTCTTTCTGATGGCCCTTCAACAGAGTGTTAACCTGTCTGAGGTGTCAGCTGGAGTAGCCATTATAGTATCCCGTGATCCTCTGACGGATGGACAGCTGATGAATGGATGGAAAACACTGTATTCTTCGATCTTAAGAGGATATTTTCCAGATAAGGGTAAAATCAACTCAACTGTGCCCTTGATGTTTACAAGTTTGTGAACTGAAGTTCAGTTACCTATAGTTAAACTTATAAGCTTAGTGCTGTGTCACGTAATTTGGCATAATGTCCATGAGAGGAAACTTCATGTGTGCCATTTGCAGATTATTTGTGAAGTTCTTACAGTAGCCTTTCCCATACTCACAAAAAGCTAGATATTAAAAAAATAATAATAATAATAAATTAAAATTTAATTTTGTCAAATCTGTCATCACAAATTAAATGGTTTAACATCAAACACTGGCATCGTGTTAAGGTGCCAAAGGTGAAACAGCATTGCTACAAATCCACTAAAGGTTTGCCACTAACATCTAAAAATGTATCTAAAAACATCACCTTGCACAAAATGTGCATTAAATTGCAGAAGATTATTAACAAATAAACAATAAAAGGTGAATCAAATCGACCATTACGGCAAGGCTGGGATGGTCCATTTGTTAAAGTAAATCCATTGGGCATCTTTCTTCGCCTTTAGACAATAATTCTGATGGCAAAAGAGCCAAACAGGACAGGCAAGAAACTGTGTTGCTATCTCAAATTAATAACTCAGTAATTTGGAATAAAGGATAAATAATAAAAAAATTTCCTATCACACATGTTTTTTCATTGCTCAGTCCTTAAAATATTGTGGATGCATTGACTGATGGGTTTACTGAACCTGACTGTATTGTTACTCTTTGGTCAATGTACACCTTGTCCTCTAACTTGAACCTTGCCACGTACAGCAATACGCTGCAGTGCAGTGGGAAACCTATTGCTCGCTGACCTCTCTTTAACCTGAGTAGTTGTTTTACTGGCCGCACACTGAGACAAGCTGTCTATCAAGTGTGCACTCAGAGAGGACAAATGCAGCCTGACCCACTCAGCTTTCAGGGGTGGACGGAGCACAGGTAAGACTGATGTTGTTTACAGAAGATTTACTGTACTGTTTATCCAGTTTTCTGGCAGCACAGATACAGATTAAAGGATTTATGAAGAAATAGAAGCAAAAAAAAAAAAGTACATGTCGAGAGTGTTCATTTGCATCTTATGATATGTCTGGCTTACACTCTGTTTACTCTGTTGATGTATGTTTTGCTGTGTAGCATATAAACAAATCTTTAAAAAAAATCTTAAGTGCTTCCTCCAGCATTAGCGTGTTAACATCAGAGAACGGTGGTGAAAGCTGCAGTTAGCACTGAGCAAATATTTAAAGTCAGTGCTAAAGACATCATCACCACTGCAAATAAATGAATTGAATTCTGCTTATAGCCCAGCCCCCCTTTACCTAAATGGATATTTGATCCCTGGGGAACATCTAGTGCTTTGCAATCTGTGCTGACTTCCTGGTGGCTCTTCCTCATCGCTGTGAGAAGCAAACACTGACTTTGAAGTCTGTGAAGCTGATGATAAATATGCTAATATGTCTGGAGGTGACTCGACGTAGCAGATAGAGCTATGAGGGGAAAGTGCCACCCCTCGTTTAATATATGGAGAGCGGCAAAGACAGGCGGAGGATGGAGGATGATGCTACTGATAAGGTGTAACAAGGATAAACAGTTGAAGTGAAACAGGACTTAAATCGTTGTTTTGTCTGATGAAACTATGAATCTAAGAATTTAAGACTGTTGAGCCCATGCCCTGCTGAACATGAAGCAAAGATTAATAAATAAATACATTAAAAAAATTATGTATCTGTTTGAGCTAAATTTGACCCCATGATATGGACTTCCTCAGGTTACTTTAAAGGTGTAATGTCCAATGGGCCAGCCAGGACAACATAGGGGGCCAAGAAGGCAGGAAGGTGGGAGGGACCTCGCCAAAATGTCTGTTAAACAGTACCTTAGCCCCCGTTTTTGGCACCCTTAACTTTTCTTATACAGTATGCAGTTTCCCTATTAAATGTATCTTTGCTGCAAATATTTACTTATCCATTTTACACCCCATTGACTAATATAGGTATCTATTCTGAAAGCTTTTTATGGTGGAGTGGTATGCCTAGAAATATGTTACTTGTACTTCCTGAACTTGCTCCCTCTCATTTTAACAAAATGCCTGCAAACCTGATGACGTCAAATATGCAAGTATTTATTGGCGTGTCTTATAGAGTAAATTATGTTTAGCCAAAAGAGGAAAGACAGAAGAGAGCAGAAGAAGAATAGGGCCTGGACTTGGGCTTGAGCAGTGTTGTTAATGACGTTGCTGAGCACACTGCCTGAAAGGTGAAGTTCTGATGGGTGGGTAGCTGCTGGTGTTTTTGTAAAACATCCATTTGATGTCTAGAAGCTACTCCTCCAGAAGCAGCTGTTGAATGAGGAGATCTACAAATAAGTGTTTGTTCGGCACCGTGACCACGCAGTCAGTCTGTGAGGACTCTTCAATTCCCGGGATTATCACAGAGTTGTTACACCTGTTTTTCTGATAGTAGGAAATACCAAAATTGCAAAGCGCTAAATTATAATTGTAGGGATGCGATATTAAGCATCAGTGATGTCACAAAAGTGTCATGAAGAAGTTATTTACAAAAAAGTTGTTTAAAAGCACATGTGAACTAGAGTGAAAAAGGCATATATTTCAAAACAAAAACTTTCACTTCAACCCGAGGCTTAAAAAAGTACATGTGCTGGTTAATGGAATTCTGCAATTCACACATTTTATGCCTCTGGGGTGTTTTTTTTTTCTATTCTGTGTGCTCTTACCACTGTTTACATCTCTGAGAGAGACCTTCTACTTGGCAAATACATGCAAACTGTCTCCTTATGTCTGTAGTGCAGAGCACGCCAAGCTGCTGTCTTTCAGCCTGAACACAGATTTGATACCCTCAAGGTGACAGCACCAGATCTGTTGCAAGTGTCAAAAGCAGCATCAGGGTTGTCAGAAAGCATCTCTGCACATGACTCAGATCTCTGAGCAGCTCAGACATATTTAGGATACAGGAAAACAGGTAAACACTCCAAATTCTGGGCACATTTCTCAATAAACTGTTTGGTGATGATAAAATAAGTAGCTGTTTTTAGTGTAAAATCTGCCTGCCTTCATCCGTTCTGCAGAGGGATCTCATCCCCTATCAGCTTGGGTATCTCAAGGTGGCGTTTGATAGTAATCCCTCAAGAACAGCTACTACTTTAAGTGTGTGTGGACAAGCTGTAGGTGTCACTGTCGACGTGGCTTTGAGCTTTACCAGCCATGGCTGTTGGGAGTCCAGAGCACCACCCAGCCCCCTTTGTAGGAGACATCGTAAGTCAGATGTTCAGAATGCATGGGGCATTGTCTGCCTGGATGTTCGATGGGCTGGCAGCAAAAGGTGACATCTGGTGACTAATGTGCTCAGATGTGAATGCTGCTCCCTCAGTTCTCTGGGCAGCAGCTGCTCTGCAAAGGCATAAATGAGACAGGGGGAGCGAGAGAGAGACAGCCAGGGAGAGATAGGAGAAGAGGGGGTGGTCTCTGGGCCAAGGTGGGGGGTAGGGCTCTGGGTTTAAGGAGCATGGTTTTTTTTTTTTCATGTGAGATGGTGTGCATGTTCACCACGCCAGCCGTCTGACTCTGAAGGGTGTGTTTTGGGGGGGTTGGGTATGTCATGGGAAAATCAATGACTTTCTGTCTGATTTTCGAGGAGGTGAAACACGGCAACCTCCCCCTCGCTCCCCACTGCCTCACCACGTCCGCCGCTCCACAAAGAGACCACACAGATCAAAAAGTGCTTGTTTTGATTTGCTTTGTGTTTCCTGCAACCAAGTGGCTCTTAGTCACTGTGTCAGTGGCTAGTTGAGTCACAGCTTCTCCACAAATACCGACTGAGTACATGTTTGAGGCTTAGCTTGTTAAAAAGAGGTAAAGGATGTGATGTGGTTGTTGAAAAGGTGACACCGCTCAAATGGCTTTAAAAAGGGCTTTTTTTTCCCTCTTAACTTGCCTCTAGTGGTATCTAACCATGTGGATCGGATAGGTTTTGTTCGTTTCAGCTCCATCTGTCAGCTATCTTTTGCCAACTCACATAAACTGAGATAAAAGTGAATTTGATTTGCTTTATTTAACATTTTCATCATTGTGGTACTTCAGTTTTATCTTTTTGCCAAGAGGTAAGCCATTTTCACTGCAGTCAGAACTTTTGTAGACATCACTGGATGGAGATACTTTTTACAACTCAAAATAGCCTTTGAGCAGACATTTCCCTGTGATGAGGTTTTAGTTAACTAAATTAATACACTACTAGCAAGTGTTCGGCCTCCAGCATAAGCTATCGTTGTCTTACCTAAATCAAGCAGTGTGTTTCTGAAGCTGTTGCAACTATTTTCTGTTGTGCACTACACAGCTTTGAAAACAGTTATTCTTGTATGCAAGTACTTGCTAAGTATAAATCAAGCGGTAGTTATACTTGAAAAAGTGCAATTGTCAACCAGAAAGGATAATATTCATTCAGTTTCTGGCTTGTGTTGCACTTTTCACAGTTTCACTGCTGCTTGGACAGAAGTTGGAGACTGTGATGGGCAACTATGTCAGTCACAAGGCGACATTAACCAGTAATCAGTTGGGTAATACATATTTTTACCTAGTGAGTGGTGGTTTCCACTCACTAGTTAACCATCGTTTTGTGTCTTTAGGAATTGATTTTACAGGTGCTGCCATCAGCCTCAAGTAACCATGCATCAATCAACCAAGGAACATAAATTATTCCCCTCAGTTGCAGGATGATAAGGGACCAGCCTAGGCCTCTATCTCAGGGGTCTTATTCACTTAACACTATATTATTACTCATCCAAAATGTGTTTGCAAAACCTTAAAGGCTGGTAATTGTTTGATTAAGTTTGGCACAAAGACTGAAAACAGGTTGTAACATTTAGTTTGACTTTGCACAATTGAAAAAGAAAAGGTTTCTAAAACTGGATGTTCCAGCTTGTTAAAATCTACTCTTTTTGGTTTTACCATGGTCATGCTCTAGTTATGCTCCCTATTTCCAGTTTTTATGCTAATGAAGATAACTTTCTAGCTCTAGCATCCATAATAAAAAGTGGAAACCGTAAAATAATCCATTACCACAGGTTTTACTGCTACTGAAGAAATCCTACCACCAAAAACTACTGACAGTGAGTTTTGTAGATCATCCAGAGTGACTAATACTGTGTGTGATAGCACAATGCTGTATGATTTGGCCACTGAAAATTAAAATTGAATCAACAGTAAGTTTGTGGTCAAATAAAGGCAGCACATTTTCAGTCATTTGAATTAAAATGATATTAAAATAATAGCTCTTATGTGACAAAATGCTTTGAAGTGACATAGCACATTTAAAACAAGATGCTAATGAAACATCACCACTACCATCATGGTGTCCATCCAACATTTCCCATTAGCCACTTGGATATAAAGTGAAAATCTACTGTACGACTTCATCCTTCTGTCTTTGAAATATCTGCATATGATTGACAGCTGAATGATTCCCAGTCCTGTGTTTAAACATGCATGTTTGCCATGACCCTCACCATGTTAGCCCGTGTGTTTCTTCAGCGCAGAGGTCCATTGATCTCTGGGCTCCTTCACTTTTCTAAGCTTGAAATTGCCCCTCAGCTCTGGAATGCCAAAGAGCAGGTTTAAAACATCGAAGACGGAATAAGCTATGATAGAGAAGAAAAACAGAATCAAAAGAATTAAAAAAAAAATACAACAGAAGTTTGATTTTTGAGATACAGTTAGTTAATCGGTGCTAAATGTTTGATAGTGATGCGCACATTTACATCGTTTCTGTGTCATAATCTCGCCAAAATGATTTGTATCATTCTCAGGAAGGGATCACACGAAACTGGTTGTGGATCAACACCCTTTAACATGTGGTCATTTGTGGCATTCATATGGACATGCTGCTTCTTAGAAGACACTTGAGCCCCACTTAAAAGGCGTCACGGGCTGCTTTTGATTAGAGAGACGGTGGGCTGCTTTGGATTTGATGAACAAGAAGTGCATATGTATTCCACAAAGAATGTTAATAAAACACATTCCTCCCAGTTTCTCATGGAAACCAGCTTGGATTTAGGGATAAGAAGGTGGAGAGAAATGGGGTCCTGCATACCACTCCTCGAAAACAAAAAAAATCAAAAAACAAGATGCAGGAGGGAGTGAGTCCTCTGAGAAAAAGGAAAGGAAAATGCTGTGCAACGAGAGCACACTGAGAGGTTGGATGAAAGCATCAAATATTGCAGACAAATGAAAAGATGATAACTTTCTTGCAATTAATACATTTTTAAAAAGTAGAAGAAAGAGGATTGTGTTAGACACTTTGCTGTCAGCTCTCGTCTCTGAGGTGTTTTTCTGTTATTGATGATTAGCTGTCCTTCCGTCTCAGCCACTTTGTAGAGATGGGTCAGCTCTTAATTTGATTCCGCATAATGTGTTTAGCCATGAATGTCCAGTCCAGACTTTTGTGCCTGCTGCGGCGATATTTATCCTAATCATAACAACTGGAAGTGAAGGCAGGCTCCGTCAAATTATCCATCAAAAGCCGATACAAATTCACGTTGGATAAAAGGTGCTTTTGAGAAGAGCCAAAACATACAGGCTACGAGTCACTGCGCATAAAACAATTAAAAGTAATGTGAAGCTGCATTAGAATGGCTATCTTGCTGCTCAGAACATTTTATAATCAGAGACTTTGATGACAGTAACTAGTCTTATATTTTTTGCACATCACACATCATATGCGAGACCTCCTTCATGCATGGGGGCTGCAGCAATCTTGTTAATTAGGAAAAAAATGGATAATTCCAACTTACATAAGAGAGACTCTTTTAGCTCATTAAATATTAGTCATGCAATTAAAGTTCTGCCTATGAGCCAAATTTCTATTTCACTCTCACACATACATACACATCATGTTTCTATATGTGCAGACATTCAATATGGTGATACATCAGTATTTCAGATAAATAGAACTGTATATGCAAAACTACTTATTATGACAATTTAATAGAATATTGTTTTTGTGTTTGCATGAGCAGGTTTATGTAGTGCAAAAATTACAGCTATTTTTTATTCATGCCATACGACACAGTATATATACAATTACTATGCACTGTATTTCTGCTAGTCCTACTGCATATATTTGCCATCATCTTGAATAATGGCAACAGAATTTGCATTAAGCTGCTGTGCATTCATTTTATTTATCACCAAAGAAGTGTGTTTTCATTACAGGCAATCACAAAGGCTCCTGGACGATGCAAATGAGACTCATTGCCAATGAATAATGCTATTGGTTTGAAAAAGGCTCAACATCAACCAGCGACACTATACCTATGTTTACATAGTGCCTAATATTTCGATTAGTATTGGTTTAAAAGCTCAAACACAATACAGTTTTTCCATATTAATCCCTCTTAAGAAACAGGTACAAACTGAATGAAATCAGTTCCAGAGGAGAGCATCAATATTTTTCATATATAAATTAAAAGCAAGGACTGCTTGTCCAGTGAAATCTAAAAATAATTCAGTTCAGTTCAGTTCAGTTCATTTTTATTTCAAACATTTCAAACATGTGCCTTCACAATCATTACAAAATATCATTCCATTATTTGTTTGAAAAGGAGTAGGCTGAAGTATTTACTTATTTGTCCCTACCCCCTCAAGTTTTACCTCTCATTCATTTAATTTTTTTTTTGTCTTAAATTAAACAAACAACATATGAAACATATAAACATATGAAGTAAAACAAAACATAACATACATAAATCAAAAACAAGAAATTAGCAAGCCCCACCACAGTATAGTTTCTTTCATATGAAAAATACAGAATGTGTATATTTGCAGATACACAAGTTATGGAAAAACAACAAACCAAAACAAAACAAAAAAACAAAAAAACAACCAAAAAAGAACCGCAACACCATTACCAGCAACATTACCATCCTGGGTTAACCCCGTTTTCTTCATTCTTATACTTATTTAAAATTAGGTTTTTATATTTTACTTTAAACTGTTTTATGTTTTGACTGTCTTTTATTTCTTCTGTTAGACTGTTCCATAATTTAACTCCTGCAATTGAGATTGACATAGTTCTTAAAGTTGTTCTAGCACTTTGTATTTTTAAATTCCATTTCCCTCTTAAGTTATACCCACCTTCTCTTTCTATGAACAATTTACAGATTTCTTTGGGAAGCAATTTATTTCTGACTTTATACATTATTTGCGCTGTTTTAAGCTTCACCAAGTCTTGGAATTTAATAGCTTGCATTTTGACAAAGAGTGCATTTGTATGGTCCCTGTACCCTACATTATTTATTAATCTAATGGCCCTTTTCTGTATTATAGTTATTGTTTGTGTGTTACTTTTGTATGTGTTTCCCCAGACCTCTACACAGTAGCTCATTTAAGGCAGTAGTAAAGCACAGTATAAAATGTGCAGTGCTTTCTGATCCAACATATGCTTTGCTTTTCCCAGGACGGCAATGCCCCGTGCCAATTTCCCCCGAACATAAGTAATGTGTGGCTTCCAACAGAGCTTGTGGTCAATGATCACCCCAAGAAATTTTATTTCATTTACTCTTTCTAAATATACATTGTCAACACATATTTCTACTTCGATGTTTTTCTTTTGGTTTCCAAACAACATAAATTTGGTTTTATCGAGATTCAATGATAATTTATTTATATCAAACCACTTCTTTAATATCGTTAATTCCTGTGTGATCATTTCCAAAACCTGTGGCAATTCCCCACCTGAACACAGTATATTTGTGTCATCTGCAAATATTACAAACTTTAAAATCTCCGATACTCTGCAGATATCATTTAAGTACATAATAAACATTTTTGGACCCAGTACTGAACCTTGAGGTACTCCACAAGCTATATCCATCAAATTAGATTTATATTCATTTATTTGTACATATTGTTGCCTATTCCCTACATAGCTTTTTAACCATTCCAAAACCACTCCCCTAAACCCGTACTTTTCCAGTTTTTTTAATAGAATTTCATGATTAACAGTATCAAACGCCTTCTTTAGATCTAAGAAAACTCCGAGCGCATACCTCTTATTATCCATACATTCCGTTATCTTTTCCATTAAATCTATCAGTGCCAAAGCTGTTGATCTGTTGTTTCTGAACCCATACTGACTATCTGTCATTAATTCAGTAAAAAGGACTAGATGTTACACGCCCTGATAATGCATTGCTTTAATATAATATAATATATAGAATATATATAATATAATAAATCTCAAACAGCATTCTGCTTAAACAAGTTTCTCCTCTTTGCATTCATCCTGTAAATTTCTGCCATAGTGTGGCGACAGTTGGCTATTGTCTCTGGAAGTAAACTCGCGGATTCTTCAACTGACCGCTGCGGCACACCTGCACCAGGGTAAACCTCGCCTACCCTACTCCTGCTTTACAGGTGAAAATAGAGCAAAAGGACCGCTAGTCTTTGACTTTATTTATTTTCTGCTGTGTTTTACTTGCATCCATTTGAAAGAGTGAGTGTAAACACAAAAAAAATGTGAATTAAATGTAAATGTGATTACAAGTCTATGTCTGTGGGTGGATTATGTCAACATATCGGCAAGATGCCAGCATGCTTTTCACAAAAGTATAGTTACCATTAAAAAAACAGACAGACCTGGATGATGGGTGTTCTTGGAGAACTCGCTAAAGTGGTCCCATTACTAGATGATGTGTAGTTTTCTTTCCATTTCACTGATATTTATGCTAAATATATAGCCATGCCATTATGTACAGCTTTAGTACTTAAATGCATAACTCATAAGGTCATTTGTGTGGCGTGTCCTGATTGTAATTTTATTTACCAGAGCCACTGCAATGCCGTATTGATTGCCAAACCATTAGCATTATACAACCATCAATAGTGAAAAGTAGTGCTTCTGCCCTCTGCTTTATTCTACCATGTGGTAGCAGCTATAAATGGCCATGTTACTGAAAATTCCCTTTTCCTTTCAGTGCAGAGGGGAGAAGAGGCCAGCCAGATCTCTATTAGCAGAGTGGGATTTTCTCCCATGTGTCACGGTGAGTGTAATTGCAATGTCACACTTCAAGGACTTCATGTGGGTGGACGGGTGGTCTACCACAAGAGAGAGGACTGTAGTCAAAATACCAATTAATGAAGGCCAGAGAAATATGACCTGGAGCGCTTCAGGTCTGTACCTACCAATGACTGAGGCTGTCGATTGAAATTGTATCCCATCAGACCTTGGTTGTGGGTCAGTGCTCAGTGTCAGTGCTGGCAGATTACACTTTCCTTTGCTGGATCCTGACTCATGGCCTTGAGCACACATCCAGCAGTTTATCCCATACTTATTTCCTGATGATGAATGCAAAACTTTAGAGAAAAAATAAACTCTAGCTCTTCAGAAATTCTTTGTAATATTATTATACAAACCGCCAAGTCAAGCTGTACCTTGACATTTTTTTTACTGGGATATGGGAGTCCTCTCCTGCCATTTCAAATCAAGTTCTGTGCAGAGGGGCAATAACCACTTATACTGAGCTCGCTGAATGAGCTTGTCTGTGGTTTCTTTGATTCTTGTAATGGTCAGTTGTGGCATATTATTACTGCTATAGCCCTGGGCTGCAAACTGTGGCTACTGTTAGACTATCTGACCACACATGTGAGCCCAAAGGCGTGGCACATCCAAGCCATGTTAAGATACAACTACAACACACTGCTGCCAAAATTCATTACCATAGCAGGCTGTGACCTTGCCGAGCTCCGGTACCATTTGGAGATAACTTCCCATTTGCATGTGGCGCCAAGTGAACCTCAGATATTCAGCTCGCTGTACACAAACTGACTGGAAGCGCCCTGTAGAGTGAACAGACAGGGAGGCCCACTGCGAGGATTCACTTCAGCACTTTACAACATTGATTGTCACATTTGTCCTGTGTATACCCACAGTGTGGTAGCTATGCAGGCAAACAAGGGTTGTGACTAACTAATAAGACATCCAAATATCCAGCTCAACAATGATATATTTGTCACAGACAGAAGCAGAGCTGAAAGGAAGAATGAAAAAGCTTCACAATATGGCCAGAAAGGTAATTCTTCTCCATGGTTGCTTGGTGTGTAAATCGGTATTATCTAAATTACAGACTGTAAACTGATTAGCTCATTGTTCTCTGCTTCTAGTCAGTGTTTCCCTGAAGAAACATTGGGGCTGTTATTTTTTAAAACTCATCATACAAAATGCTTTATTTTTTTTTATCAATACAATATAGAAAATCTTTAACCACAACAAAGGAATTTTTTGGAGCTTTTCTCTCTTCAGTGTCTCTTCCCTCTCTCCGCCTTTTTTGTCCTGCAGTCAAAGCAGACAAGACATTAGACCTAGACTATTAATCCCATATGGGGGAATTTACCTGTTACAGCAGTACAAGGGTAACAAGAAAAAGTTCAAAGACAAAGTCTCAGAAAAAAAAGTAAAACAAAATAGTGTACAAATAAAAAAAAAAATTATATTTTTTAGAAATGGTTGCTATGCACTCATAGATTTCACACATGCACATAAAGCGCAATGGAAGAAGTCCACGGGACTGTCCAGCACAGAGCTGGCCCTTTCTACCAGTCTCTTAAGCCGTTTCCTGTGTCTCTCCATGCTGCCACCTAAAAGAAAAATCTATTAATGCAGTTTTAAAGTGACTCTTAGCGAGTGGAAATTTCCTCCTGTTTTTAGTATTTTCCTGTGGTTCCGCTCTGAAATGTTTGGCGTGCAGGACACCGCGATTTTATTACCTGGTGGTTAAAACTGCGTCACAAAATAAATAAATAAATAAATAAACCCACGAGTCAAATCCTTATAGCACAGCAAGAGTCACTTTTACATTACACTTTTTTTATAGACCAGAAGAGTGATACACATGAAATAGCTTTTCTAACCGGTGTTATTCAGTGTTCAGAAATGGGCAGCTTTTACATTCAACAGTCATGGGTGTGACTTACAGTGGAACCAAGGGAAAAATACTTTCGGTGACAAAAAGTCTGGATTTTGTTTCTGACAGCTGGGTCCCATTTTGATATGAAATCAGAGCCTCCTCAGAGTGCACTGTGAGGACTCGCACTGCCCACTTATCAAAACACAGCAGGGAAATCACTTAAGTCTCCTTGCTGCCCACGAGTCCAGCAACCACATGTAAAATAGAAAATACAGAAGTGGCGGGAGGTGATGAAGTGATAGAGTTGCAACTTACAAAAGCAACTAAAATGAAATGGCAAAAGGAAATAGATGGCAAAACGGGAGGCAGTATTTTCATTTACGTGCAGAGTGAAACACAACCTTTACAGAAACATTCTGAATTAGTGTTTACATTGGAAAGATGAGCCAAACAAACATTTCAGCCATCACTCTGCTTCCTTAATACTGCACAGGGAGCTTTATTTATATAGCACGATAATAATCATGTGCAAATACACTAAACGCATGTCCCTTGAGATTAATAAATTTATTTTGCAAAAAGCCAACCACACATTTCCTGAGCAAACAAGGTTACATATTCCATGATGTTCCAGATTTCTTTACACAGATTTACAAATCCAGGTCATGGCTGCGACTCACAAGAATGCACCATCTAATGATTACGTCTAATTAAATTAAATGTCACTTAGCCTCTCCGCACTCTGCGTGGCAGCAAGATCTGACAATAGGAACTATAGAAATTTTAAAAAGCCTTCAAGATGCTGCGGAAAAGCGGATTTCAATTCATTGTAGAAAAAATTAAAGAAACCTATTTCTGCTTTGAAAGACGGTGAAAATTTTAAAGCACAACAGTCTGACCTCAGGTGATCCTCTGTAGAGACCGAGATACTCAGATATATAAATGATGCAACTGTACACAACACTGGAAGGTCCCTGAATTAAAATAACTCCCAGGAGTGTTTGAGAGAAACCAGCGGGGACTTTTCTTTGGAAAGCAGTGATGAAGATTGCGGTATCCATGATTGGATGATTCACTGAAGCCAGTGACAGTCTAACTGTGTGGGAGGAGACCTGGCGCTATCTTTACCCTTCTCTACACCTCTGCCCATGTCTCACGCTTCTCTATTTATGGAGCACTGCAGTGTGTATGGTAGTTCAGAACTGGACTGGAGCCCACATGGAACCTTTTTAAATCCGTACAGCCTGCACCTTTTCTGCACAAAGGCACCGGGAATGATAGGGCTAGGCAGAAACAGCTATGGCCTTTTACACCCAACGGCCCACTGGCGGCAAATTATGACAAATACTTAACCCGCATGTACGACATACATTCAGATGTGCATACAGAGTGTAAGATGTCACAAGACTCTTTGTTTCCTTTGCCTAATGGAAAAGCCATGCAGCCGAGAGACAAATTGCTGCGTGGCATTTGCACTACAGTGAAGGATGAAAGTGCACCGAGCAAGGCAAACAAGCATCCCATTACAACCGCCACTTAGCAACAAACACATCTATTACAGCAGCTGAGCAAAGCTGGAGGTGAGCCTGCACGCACCTCCAACAAGCTGCTATCCAGGGCAATGAGATTCAGGATGCATCATGCTGGGAATTTCAACAAGAATGAGAAAAAAGAAAACAAATAGCCCTCCCACTTTCTCTCCCCACTAAGGAATCAAGGGCCATAGCCAGTGTTTACATACTCGAAGAAAGAGCCTCTTCATCAGATGATGTTTTATGATTTTTTTTTGCGGCCCTGCTGAGACTCAGAGCAGTCCCTTTTCCACCATCATTTTTTACTACAGACACGGGCATGACATCACTTCCACCGAGAAGGGCTGCTCAAGTCATTGCTTCCACTGTATCACAGTGATTAATGGAGATCTTAATACACTGACCTAGACTTCTGCTTTTCTCTTTGTGTACAACTGGAGCTCGGATAGTTTTCACTCCCTCATTTCTACCCGCAGGTTCATCCCTGGCGTTTCACTTCACACGCTGATGTGTGACATACCAGTTCTCATAGAAAACACATAATTTCCTCAATTTTTTAAACACGCTAATTACTGCAGTTCAAATTTTGACTGCTGTTGTCATGGTAATTGCCTTTCGGGGATTATGGCGCCACTTAAACTCAAGTGACTTAGAGTGAGAGAAAATGAGAGCAAGTTAGGGGGAAGATTGTGACGGAGATCCACACCGCTGCATTGTGTGCCAGCATATTTCATGTTTCATCTTGTTTCACGGCGTGTACTATTGGCAGTTTACCTTGACTCAAAATGATCTGACCATGGTGCTGCCTCGCGTCAATGCCAGAAAATGAATTTGACGTGGGTGAGTGGGGATAAGTGTTCCTTCAGCACCGAGCCGAGTGCCAAGAGGTCCCAGAGCAGAGACCTGCTACCCACCATTTATCCACCGCATTAAATGGACGTGTTGAGTTCAAGGAGGGGTCAGGGAAATATAAGGGACAACATATGTCAAACAGTACAAATTGGAAGAGAAAAGTAGGATAATAAAAAGCCTTTTATCATTTGGCAAACAGGGATCCGAGCAAAAGGAAAAAAGACAAAAGCGTCGTGGATTGAAGTACTTGATCATCATTATAGAACAACAAGCGCCACCTCTGGCAGTTGGCAGAGGCATAATGCTGAAATGAGGATGGTTTAGCTTCTCCAGAGTCTTGAGGTGAGGAGTGAGTGTGTGCGCCTGTGTGAGTGTGTGTGTGCTCGCTGTAGCTGTTCCAGCGTCCTCAGGATGTCCTTGTGTCGTGTCAAGTGTCCTGCTGGACCTCAAGCATGACTGGCTTTCTGCTGTTCACTGTTGTTATTTAGACGCTTCATCATAATATTTGTGCTATTAACACCTTAACTTTCTTTCTCAGCAAGTTTCACTTTTGTACAGCATGTGCTCATTTATACATAAGATGACATGTGCAGTGCAGAAATAAAACTCAAAACAAAGGTGACAATAATAATAACAGATGTATGATGCACACGACGCACACAGATTAAAGGCGAGTTTAAAACGAAAGAATTAGTGCACTGAAATAATCATAATACTAAAACAAGATTGCACTGGTTTACCTTTAATTAGCAAGTCTTTAAGCTCTGAGTCTTCTGCCCTCACCACAATACAGCTGAGATAAATGTACATTTGATTGTCATAGTCATAGCACCAGTATGCCTTTTAGATATATCTGAACGATTACCATATTCTCATTTTATTATGTGGCAATTCATTTTGTGCTTTTATTATCATACTTATAATTATTTATAATTGTTATCAGTATAGTAATTTGATTTTTATTTATAAATATTGATACGATTACCAATACGAATTAACAATTTTTCTCTTAAAATACAGCCTGTGCATATTTTAGCTTGTAGGGATTTAGGTGCTGTTTCTTGGCAGAAAGCAGTTTTAGTAAAGTCTAAAGAGCCATTGTCCCGACCTATTTTGCACCCCTCTCTCACATTCTTTTCAAATTTGCTGGTTTTCTTTGATTAAAGTCTGTGGTTAGATACATTTTCTGTCTTCCATATCTTATAGTAGACAGCTGACATATTGCTGCACTTATAGTCTTACTTATAGTCTAACTGTCATATTATTAAAAAGATTAAACTATTAATGGTACAGACCATATCATTAATATTTTATTCTTTATAGCAGGACTTTTAAGGTCATTTCCTGTGTCGCATTAGCACACGTTAAGCCAAATGACCAACTTGAAAGAAAGAACAAAGTTTCAGTTCTTAATCCTGTAGACTTCCAGATCTTCCTTTATTAGTTTAATTTATTTTAGCCAAATATTACAAGCGCTGTTTACATGACTATGCCGTTACACACAAAGAGATCTGTCCTCTTTATGAGTGTTGTAAAAATCAAAAACAGAAAACTTAAAGTTGAACTCTGAGCCTTCCTCGTGTTAGTATTAGCTGTGTCATTGTCAAACATGTATACACCACACATGCTAAAGCAGTGTTTCAGCCACCATTTGTTTAGTCATGGACAAACAAATGGCTGTACTGGCAGCTTGTTGGATTGAATGGGATTTATTTCACTGCGTTTGAAAGGTATTGTCAAGAAGGTATTTACAAATCAATTCTATACACAGAGGCTCAACTCCGTGACAATGCACACACACAGCACTCTAATACAGTTTTATGGCTGGCGCAACTTCTGCAAAATCCTTGCAATCCTTTCATGGCAGATGCTATAGTGATGTAACTATATGGTCTTTGAAGTTATGTTGATGTCATAAATAATTTGGTTTGTGCCCCGTGTGCAGCATGGAGTAACTTAAAGGACTGTGTGCATTTCTAAATCCTAAAGTAATCATCAGATTTGGAAAATTGCTACAAAGTACTTATAAACACATAACAGGGGAAAATAGAAAAAACTGCCAAGCGTTGAAACTAAAAATTATAGAATTTACCGCATCATTAACATGCTGTTTTTAGGCTTTAGCACTGCAGGCAACAACATGTTTGTTATTGCACAAGTCAATTTTGTGATTTGGGGGCTATTTTGCTCCTCCTTTAGCATGCCTTCTTTTACACTACTGGAATGAAAAATACACAAAATCCAAAACACACATCTCAGGATTTATTTACAGTGATGTTAATTTAATGAGATATTGCCTTCTTTGCATATTTGCACATATTTGAGAAAACTAGATTGTAGTTAGTAGTTGTCCTAATCAGAGATGGGCAGTAACGCGTTACTTGTAACGCGTTACTGTAATCTGATTACTTTTTTCAAGTAACGAGTAAAGTAAGGGATTACTATTGCAAAATCGGTAATTAGATTACTGTTACTTTCCCGTAGGAACGCTGCGTTACTGCGTTACTAAAACCGTGATTTTTTTTGCGAGAATGTCTCATGACAGTGACGTAAGCAAGTGCGACGTTGGTGACAGCAGCTGTGTGCAGATCAACAATGGATAATATATGGAGTGCGGGAGAGAGTATGAGCGTGCAGCGTTTAAAGTGTGGAAGTACTGACCTTACTTTGAGTTTGATTCCATAAAAAGTGACAAAAACATTAGCGTCCATCGTGCGTGGGAAGAAAACTTCTTTTTACAGCCAAAAAAATCCCTAAACTTCCGAGCAAGCACCGAGTAGCTACGACGTGATGGGAAACTCACAGAGACACTCGCGCGGATTCTTCAACTGACCGCAGCACACCTACACCAGGGTAACCCTCCGCCTACCCTGCTCCTGCTTTACAGGTGAAAATAGAGCAAAAGGACCGCTGAGTCTTTGACTTTATTTATTTTCTGCTGTGTTTTACTTGCATCTGTTTGAAAGAGTGAGTGAAAACACAAAAAATATTTTATTTTATGTGCTGGAATGTGTAGAAAATAGGTTTAAATGTTAAACTAATTTATTCAAGTCAGAGAATGTTGCATATAATTAAATGTTTTGCTTGATGCATAAAGTTAAAAGATTAAAACTGATAAAACAAGTTAAAAAAAGAGACTTTTCCATTTGATTACATTTTGTATGATGGATTATGTAGAAAAAGTAGAATTGGGCTGAAAGATCTATCACTTTATCACCTCTTCAGGTTGTAAATCGTGTTTTTAAAAAGTAACTAAGTAACTAAGTAATTAATTACTTTTGAAAATAAGTAATCAGTAAAGTAACGGGATTACTTTTGGGGGGGAGTAATCAGTAATTAGTTACTGATTACTTTTTTCAAGTAACTTGACCAACACTGGTCCTAATGTAAGTAATCACCTGGGGAACCTTTCATGGGAATATCTGATAATTTTCCTACTGGTAAGCTGGATTTTCCAGTACAATGTATCTAATTTAAAGTACAGACATAAAGGCTGTGTGAAGGTAAATATCTTGCAAAATGTGAGAGCTTGTAGAAAACAATATGGGACATATTTTTCCTTCTCCTTTCCAGCTTTATTCTTTACCATATTCTAAACATTTTAACATTTTATTAATGTATATTCAAAATCTATATTAAACATTGACAGTTCACATTACTTTCTAATACTCTCTTATTTGTGATAACTTTAATAAAAACAGAATATAAAAAAAAAAAGACACAAAAAATTTTATTGAGAAACTGTGTGAATATTAGCACATATTTGCACCGCATACACCCCACTGAAACACAGAATTCCAGATAATTTGTAATGCAAAAGTAGGATCTCAGTGCAAATTATCTACTGGTGAAAGTTTTGTAGCTACATTTTTTTTTACCCCGCTGACCTGAACATCCAGACAGTGTAGACACATTTGCATAAAATGTATTCTTTAAAAAATATCGCAAGTGAATATAATGACAGTTTAAGCTGAAAATATAATGAAAGAGTTAAAACTGTTATTTTCTAATAGGCTGACCATACCGTATGTCTATAGTACTTTTCCTTTACTTAATTGCTTTTTTTAGTTTTTACATATTTGCCGTGTCATGTTGTAAGTAAAATAATAATAAGTGCAAAGTGACATATAAATTTTGTCTTTCACTCGTTGTGCATGTCATTAACAGAAGTGGGGGGGAAAGGCTTTGTATAATTAGTGAGTATTGATCAGACCCTAAAGTGTCATGGAGCTCTTGCTCAAAAACCAAATAAACTTATAAATGATTCCACAGAAAGTTCAACACATTAAGAAGCACCTCTAAATCTCATTAAATTTGCTTTTTATTCTGATCTCTATTTCTAAATAAATGCATAATACTGTATTATAATAATTGTCATAAATGCCAACAAGACAGTAAGCGTGATTATTTTACCTATGACACAAAAACTGGCAGTACTGTAGAGTATACAGACTCACACCTATACAGGCTACTTATATTCATATATACCTGGAGCAACGACCACATCATGTATTATTTTCTTACCGAATTAAGATATTGCTGACAAGTTCGTTTGTATGTAATCTCTGTCAAAATGGAATAATCACTACAGACACTTTATTGAGATATGAAATTCTGCAAACGCATTCAGCCTTCATGAACGTTTTGACAATGTGTTAGAAATAGAGGCCAAGAGGAGTGTCAGCCCTCACAACTGCCTAAGCTATCTTTCTCCCCATGTTTTTCAGATTAATTCAAAGCATCCCACTGCCTGGGAAATGACAACACTGCGGAGACAGCCTGAAGTTACACTTTGATGGACACAGTGGTCTATCTCTGCCGTTGACTTCAGTGGTGAAATTGTGACCCCCTGGTCATTCTGGCGGGGCCTTATCAGTGCCAGCCAAATGCGGGGAGCCTGATGGAAGAGCTAAGGAGGTGATTTTTAGACAGTCTAGCACACTAATGGTTCTAAAACCGCGTGCTGTTCACATTGTGGAAGCAGAATACATCGTGGAAGTGGGATGGGCGATGCACCTAATTTAATCAGGCCAAAAGTGAAAATACAATATTGTTGCTGTTGTTTTTTACTCAATGAACTAAAAAGGAGCAATTCATTAGCATTAGTTTTAGTGTTAGAAAACAGGATTTCAGGCCTACCACAAAGATAAATGTCAGCTTAAAGTTTATATAGTGCAGTGTAACCTTTTATCCTACAGAGCACAGAAAATCCACTGGTTGCAACCTTTAGAAGCAGAAGATCCTTGGCCCATCCTAACTGCTTGAATCAGTGGCAGAAAATCCATATCCTCTTAAAGAGGAGAAGTCACATCAGATAATAGATATATGAAATCCATCTTGTTTCTGAACTCTGTCCTTTGTAGGAAACAGATCAATGAAAACCCTTCCCTTGAATCATCCATAACACAAAAACACAAAATGAGGTTAACAAAAAGTAAAGTGTACAAGTGGTCAGTAGTTAATTATTTATGGGAATAAATGTAATAGAATCAAAAGTAAATAAACAACTAAATGCAAACCCCCTATATTGATCATATATGACCACTCCAGTGTTTTTAAAACTCGTGTTAATTTATCCAGGAGGTAATTAGCAAATAGCTGTATACAACTGCATGACCATTGTGTGTCTATAGGGCAGATTGGATATCAGAACTAAATAACATTTCCTACATACATACCTTGAGATTGCTCAGTAGTAATTCTACATCTTTTCGGCCTTTAGTAGATATATGAATATGCAAATCTTCCACCTACCCTTCTGCTGCACATGGGCAGCTTGAGCATACCTTCTCACCTTACACACTGTTAAACAACCCAACATGAAACAAAGGCAAAGTTGCAATAAATCTGCCAAATGTGTACAAACCAATTTTTAAATGAGGGGTGCCAACATATCTGTGTAACAGAATAGTCAGGTGCTCTCTTTAAGGGTCGCCCCAGCAGATGATCTTCTTCCAGCTCACCATACCCCCATCATCCTCCTCTGTCACACCAACACCCTGCATGTCCTCTTTCACTACATCCACGTGTCTTATCTGTGGTCTTCCTCTTCTCCTCCTGCCTGGCAGCTCCATATTAAACATCCTTTGTCCAATATGTCTGCTCTCCCTCCTCTGCACACGTTCAAACGATCTCAGCCTTGCCTCTCAAATTCTCAACCGCTCAATGTGAGCTGTCCCTCTGATGGACTCATTTTTAATCCTGTCCTTATTCATTAGTCCCAAAAACATCTTATCAGCTTCAGCTCTGCCACCTCCAGCTCGACCTCCTGTGTCTTTGTATTAGTCCCACCATCTCTAAACCATACATCATAGCAGGTCTCACTACCATCTTCTTTCACAAATCACCCCTGACACTTATCTCTGCCTACTCCACCCTGCCTGCACTCTCCTCTTCACCTCTCTTGTGCACTGTCTGTTGCTTTGATTGGTTAACCCCAGATACTTAGACTAATTTGCCTTCACTACCTCTGCTTGCTGCGTCTTCACGGTTACACCTGTCTACCCCTCATTCAAATGTATTCTGTCCTGCGTCTACTGACTTTCATTCCTCTTCTCTCCAGAGCATACCTCCACCTCTCCAAGTTCACTTCCACCTGCTATACCCTCCTTTCACTACAGATCACAGTGTCAGCGATGAACATCATAGTCTCCTCCATGACCTCATCTGTCAACCTGTCTGAAAGTGCAACACAGTGATGTAAAGGTCACAGGTCACAAGCTCAAAGGTCACATTTTAACACATTTTGCAGACTTTTTGCATTTCCAAGATATATGAAAGTCTACATAAAGTGTTATATTTTGGCCTGAAGTAGTTACTCTTAAAAGTCTCATAAACCACAAGCCTGACTAATCTCATAATAAACTGGCATGAAACCCACGACTTTGAGTATTTTCCATTTTAAAGTATCAGAAGCTCCTCAATATCCAATATTAGTGTGACAACATTTAAATACCCATCTATTAAAACTGTGCTACATGTTGCATAGGCAGCACGAATTATTTGGATATTCATTTCCCTCCTTGCCCTCATGAAGTCATTACAAAACACTTCACCCTGTTATAGAGTGCAATATCTTTTACCAATATACTCTTTTGCCATTATGAGTTCAGGATGGTGCAGTACACTGTAATAGGACACTAACGTGCAACTTAAAAACACAGCAACATAGTTTGTATCTCCATAACTGCTACACGGCTGCATTAGTCCTGACAGTTTAATATTTACAGACTAGTTCAAATTCTGTGAGCTTTTTTTACTTTTTATTTGCTTGTTTTCTTGAACTTTGAATTTCATTTTTACTCTTTTATAACTGTGGTAAATCTTTTTCTCTAAAACACAGTATGTAACATGTGTGGAGGCTATAACTGCATTTTTCTGCTCTTTTTGCGCTCTTTACATGATAATAAAGCTGCCCCCAACCTTGATGTTGAATAAAAAAGTGGAAATACTGAAGTGATTTACACTCTGCACTCATAAAGTGTGTCTGTGTGTGTGTTGAGAGAGAGCGAGGACAGGGATCTGTAAGCACATTTCAATAACATCCATGCATTGGAATAAAACCTGTACTGTTGTGATAACAGGTCATTTTTTGTGTGTTTTTTTGACTTAGATTGGACATAAAATTCAATTATGATGATTCAAACGTTACCTGTTACTGATGCTCATCTATTTTAAAACACTTGACATTAAATATGGTGGTGACTTTGAATTATTCCAGCATTTATGCAAATTTGTAACTGTACCATGTGGGCATATAGGAGAGTTTCATTTTTCAGCATGATAAGAGAATGGCTTGTTGCTCTCTCTTTCAGCCTGTCAGGTGCCAGGTTTACGTAGCCTGTTGCCCAGCAACCTCTGCCAAACAGACATGTGGCTAAGAGAAGCTGCAAAGCAGCAGAACTAGATGGTGTCATGGGCTTGTTTGTACAAGTGTGTGTCTGCGTGTGTGCAAGTATGAATAGGTACTACTGCTGCCCTCCATGGGGCTTAACAAGCTGCTGCACCTTTTGAATTTTTAACCTCGCATTATCTAATAAGGCATTGAACATCATAGCCTCTTGTTAGGCAAAGTTTAATTAAACTATTTTTGGAATAAATTGAATCAGGGTTACTCATACCAACATAAGGTCAGATTCTTGGCATTTTTTGTCTTGGGGATTTCTCTATGAGACAGTGGACTAATCAAAGTACATTTAAGTGTACTTGATGTGATTTAGAATTGCCCTGCCTTTAATCAGGAAGAAACAAACAGAATGTATACTTATGTTGCATGACATTTCAAGTGCACTGTCAAAGAAAGTACACGCCAAAGCCTGTAAAGGACTAACACTCTCTATTCTTTATTAATGGCAGAATTACATAACAGACAGTGCTGTGCAAGTTACTTAAAATACTCTTTACGTGTTGCTAAATGAAGTAGTTTTCATAGACAATAGCTGCTATTTATTTTCAGGCTGGCTCAGGGGAAAAAAAGCCTTTAAACAGCCCTAAAGTTTCCATACCTATCCATTACATCTTCTCTTGTTAGGGCTTGTGAAAATGAGACAAGTCTGTGGTTTAAAAGTTCTTTACTAATTTACTGTCTGACTGAGATTTGGCAGATTTTAAAAATGATAATGCACTGCAACAGTTGTCTTTTTTGTTACACACCAAAACCTGTTGGTCATTACCCATGATGCAAGGTGGCGTGCAACAGTCAGCAGAGACTCTGACGTTTTATGATAGTAGCAGCACATGAAGCATTCTGTTTTCTGTTTTTTGTCGTTTTGTTTTTTCAATCAGATAATACAGTTATCAGATTTCACAAACCTGCATTTAGAAATAGAAGAGGTCCTCCACAATGTCTGTAAAATTTCCCATCATCAGCCACAATTATGAACCAGTCTTATCCCAAAGGAGGCGCGTAATGACGTAACCACCTCTATTGTTTACAAAAAACACGGTGATGCAATATATAGCCAGGGTTTTTCCAGCATATAAGAGATGCCGGGAAAATCACTAAGACTATGATAGAAACATTTTTTATCTAATGTACAAAAAGTAACTGGAAAAAGTGTACAGAAAAAAGTGTTTGTAAGGTAAAGTAACACACACACTATGCTTATGGGAATAGTCACTCCAAAAAGGTTCATTTTGAACCAGGATTAACTGTGCCTGGTTACAAGTTTACTGCAAAATTAATTGATGATAACTGTACAAATCATGATATATAGTTCCTGAGGCTACTGACAATGACTATTCCAAACACATACATTCACTTAAGAGACATTAGCACTGATGAATGAATGAATCCCTCAAATGTTTTCATGAAAGCACGCAAGAAGCTTTGGCGCTAAATTTAACTTCAACTTAGGAAGTGTGAAGATCCCATAAAACACAGAGTTGCCATTCTGCTGCTGTGTCCACAAGTACATAAAAGGAAAGAGGTGCTGCCCTCTCCAAGAGCAGATGGATGCTCTGAATGTTTGCTGAGAAACAAAAATGCTAAAAAACAGAAAATGGGACTTATTTGGTAAGATGTGCCAGTCCTACTGTTTATAGGTGTTTCTGGTTTATCCTGCTTATATGTTGCACCAGCACCTAATTACCAATCACCTCTGTGTATGTGTGTGTGTGACCACTTCCTTCTCTTGTGTTCCTTAGCTTCACATGTTTTCTATTTTGGATTCATGTTTTGTTAGACTTTATAGAGTAGCTTGGAAAAAAAAAAGAAGAAGCTGTGTTTTGTGTCCTCTCTCAGCTACTCCACACGTTTTGGTGATACATCACCATTAGCACATCCCCCTTATTTAACACACAACTGTTATATTTTCCATTTCAAATCTTCTCTTGCGGTTTCCTTGTGCATTTTTCTTGTTCTGGTAATTAACTGGCCAAACATTTATGCAAATACCCAGCAGCGGACGTTTGTAGAAAAGGTCTGAAACATCAGAGGAAAAAGGAAGCTGTTAGTGTCAGTTCCCTGAAAAACAACAACAGCTTCTTTGTGCACTCAATAACACTGGGGGGAGATCTCCATTATAGAAGAAGCAGAACCATAGCTTCTCGGGACACTGTGATGCAATAAAGCAGCACAATATGTTGAATTTCCCATGCTTTTGCTTTAATGGAAAAGCTCTGCTACATATATTGCTTTGTCACCTACAAGTAAGACCTATTGCAAGTTCACAAGTTCACAAATGGCGTTCTGGTGCGACACTATGAAAAATGAAAAATCACTAACTGACAATGGATGCAAGCAGGTTGAGAATAAGGTAGGCATTCTGAGAAACACTTAATCCGTCACATCTTGGCAAATCTATATCAGTGTAAGCATATCCAGGGTTGTATTTTACCTTTTGAATCATGCTGTAGATCAGCACCATCTCAGTACAGGTATGTCGATAATGTAGACGCACATTATCATAAGAGAGAATCACTAAGCTCTTTTGATGAAAAATAACTGGAGAGATTCAACCTGACCTTAAAAAACATGTGACATTTCCCAGTCGAGGAGCTGAAACCCATCCGCTATGATAAGGAGAGCATCTTACTTAAATGTCACAGGGCTGGACAGACTGGCTCTGATATTGTCGAGAAACTGCCATCATGGTGAGATACTGGTGTGTATGAAACTACAGTGCAATTTGCTCTAGTATCTCATTAAACCTTGTAATGTCTTGCTAATAATTAAACGCCTGCACTTAGCAGAAAATGATTCAGCAGGGTATATCACAAGCATGGGATTCCAACAAACACAGTATGCTTAGACTATAATTGACTTTTCACTCTGCCCTGGAGTTATAGAAGAATAATGGGGCTGGAAATAGCTAGTTAACCTCCTGTCAGGTAATACATAAAAGGAAAACAAAAAAGTCTCCATAGCACTGAAATACACCTAAACTGTCTCCTCTGAGAGAAACAGAGAGATGTCAAGGTGGGAGTTGTTATACTAAGTGATTTTATTAAGTGGAACACCCGCTGTGAGCTCAGTCAGCCACGCAGGGATTGTTTGACACAAATTATACATAATTCCTACTGCATGACAAAACATCTATATCCCACACATATAGTAGGGATCAATTGCATAGCACCGTGGCATTAAAGAACATAAAACACATAAATTGAACTAAATCCATAGTCAGGTATTAGTTTTAGTTTATTAGGGTTTTGGTGTATGTTTATTTTTCAATACTTTGAAAAAGTATCTTACTTACTTTGCTAAGAGGAGTATGCAGTGTAGTAATATTACTCCTCACTGGTTATTCTCACGCTGTGGTGACTCAAGATTTAGAGCAGCTGAACCCCAAATACGAACATCAAAAATGTGTCTATGGATGCCACTTGTAGATTTAAAAGTGCGCGGAGTGCTAGGTGAGAGCAAAAGAAGCACTATATGAAGTGAAGTCCATTTACCGTGGCCAAAACTAGGAGAGGGTAGAACACAGAGAACACAAAAATCACAAATTTCATTGTGTTCTTTGATTAGTTAAATGAGTTAGCCAATATAACAATAGCTGGGCAGCACAGTGGTGCATCGGTCACCTTGCAGCAAGAAGGTTCTAGAGTTCAACTCGTCCAAAGACATGCTTGTCAGGTTAACTGGTATAAAGTGGCTGTTGGAATGATAGTAAATGGTTATCTGTCTTCCTGTGTTACCCTGTTAAAAATGGCAGGGTCTGCCAGCATGAGAGAGTCGAGCCAAGGATAAACAGTGAAATTATAAAATTATTGAATCAAACAGTCATAAAGTGTTGTTAAATGACGATTTTTAAATGTTTACCTAAGTGTATGCGTCAAAAGGTTAAAGGGTAATCCCTTGAACTGCTCAATGGTGTGAGGCAACAACTGCCATTGGACCACCGGAACAACATGTTATACATTTAGTTAAACCATATAATTGAAGATTAACACCCCTGAAATGTATACAGTGGTTGTAATTATCTGTTAAATAGCATTTTTCTAAATTATTGTGAAGTTAGAAAGTTTTTAAATTTTTGAAAATTCCAGAAATTTTATTTTCCTCTTGCCTCCACCAGCAGGGGGCCTACAAGAGCACTTGAAATGTAACCTAAGACTGGTAGATAAAAATATATATATTTGTACATATGATATATGAATCATACAAGCGATGATGAAATATTTTCTAGAAACCTAACTTGTTACTTGTTTAATCTTTTTCACTATCATAGATGGAGTAACGTGCACACTGTAAGTGATGATTGCAACAAGTATGTCTCAAAGAAGCATTTATCCCTCTGCGGATGAAAAGAAAAAAACACAAAGGAAGTAAAAAACTGCAAAATAAAGGTATGTGTCCATGAATAATCATTTATCAGTTATTTATCATTAGGATTCACTAATCATGACATTAGTTAAACAGAAGCATCAGACAAGCCTTCAGTTTCGCGAGATTAAATGATGTGTGGAAACAGGGGGGGGAAAGTGGATGGTAACCTACTAGTAGCTGTTACTATTAGTTTTCATTTTTTAATACTGTCTGCTTTTACATTTACATCATTTTGTTAAAAGGTCATATTTAGGCCTAACTTGATTTTAAAATGCATTGGCTGCTGATTTATTTCTTTCCAGCACACTAATAAGCCATGATATTGGTTGTGTTAGATGTGAAATGCACAAATGTTTAAGTAAAAGTAAAGTTATTACTAGCAATGTAAAGGAGGGTGGTTAGCGGGTCCCCAAATCAAATTCTGTTTAAGACCCTGTAAACCCTCGGGCCGTCTCTGTCTACTGTTCTAGTTACAAGTTGCCCAGATGATGAGAGATTTCACAATCCAAATCTGTTTTATTTGATAATGTTAAAGGACAAAAAGGAAAAAACTACAGTCCTTATTAATCGAACCATTAATAGCTTCTCATTCTTATTATTATGATTTTCAAATATCATTTGAAGGATTAGTTAAGTCAGACGACACAAGTTTGAAAACATTTATTTAAACAGCGGTAGCAAGCTTCTGAGTTAATCACTCCCAATGACTCTACAGAAACTGAGGCGTAATGAGTAAATATCCCCCCAACCTACAGGTGGATGCCGGGTGGTGGAGGGGTCGGAACAGCAGGCAGTAAAGCAAGGCAGCACGAGCAGCTGCGCTGGAATGTCAGATAGAGTGGTGGGAAATGGTTTAAATAGGCTGCCAGAGCGTTTGGTATATATGAGGAGAGCGAGTTTGTCAATTGGCAGGAAAATCTTTGGACTAAACAGGGACCCTTCTGGCACTTTTCTCTGTTAAATATCATTGTAAACTGAATATATGTAGGTTTATATATTTTGTGCTGCTAAACAAATCCTACAAACCGAATAAATAACTTTTCTTTATGCATCTGGTTATCAAAATTGTTTATTTAATATAGGTGAATTTCTTTATTTTTGCTATTTTATGAACTAAAACATCCATAAAATGACAAACTATAGAATTATTTATTGGTACTGTCTTATTGTAATGCTTTTAATAACCCCTATGTAGGTGCAATGAACAGTTGTCTGTCTCACAGTGTTATATTTGCTGCACGTCACTGGTGCAGTGATCATGTTATTCCTCTCAGTATAGTAGCAAAGGAAACATGTTGTCAACCCCCTTGCTTGCACTGTCTGCCTCTGTCTATCCCACTTCTTCATTGCCCATGGCCTGGGGGAACAGTTGGCTTTCTGAATACTCTTCCCCCTTTGTGAGCACACATTGATTGGCCCTCTGCTCCCCCAAAGCAGAGCAGCATGGGGTGCCAGCAGCCAGCTTTCTGCTGGTGCTGCTCAAAAAAAGTCTAAGGGAAAAAATGAGGGGAGGAAATTGTCAGGAGGCTTCACCACAACCTGTCTAGGTATGTCTCTTCTCTTCCTGTCTGCCTCTCCTGTTGTAATGAGAATCAATGGGGTTTAACACATTTCCCTCATGCCTTTTTGTCAAATCGAGTGCAATTGTCTCCTCTGTTTGCAGAGCCATGTCCTCTCGCTCCTAATTGCCCTGCTGTTTCCTTCCATCCTTTGCATTCCTATTTGTTGAGCAGACTCTACAGTTTAACAGTCTGCAGTGCTGTCATCAGGTCACACAGAGCCCCAAAGAACCCCAGTAACACACACGAGGATGCCTATGATAAGGGCTCAGAAATATCAAAGTAGCGAATCTGTCATCCACAGCAGTCATTTTTAAGATGATCTAAAGGAAGCGACATGAAATATGCAGGAACAGTTGTCGAACACTAGCGTTTGTATGATTCCAAGGCTATCCTTTCTCTCCATATTTTCGGACATACCGCTGAGCAGCACAAGCTCATGGTCCACAGTGGAGTAAAGTGTGCACTGAGAGCACATTTTGACTGGAAGACAGCCAGTGGTTGGTCTGTTGCGGAGGATGTGGGCTGGTCTCTGGAGCCCGGTGGTTGTTCATTCATAAACCAGGTGGGAACTGTAAATGAGAACACAGACATCTCCCTGCCCACGCTTTCAAAGATCATATTGTACTGTTTTTATGTAAGGAGCAGCAGGACGTGCAGGAGTCCAACATCAGCAACATGTTTTGTACTTTATTTGAAAGGTTCAGCAGCATATATGTCTTACCTAGAAGGTTCATAAAAGAAGATGTCAGTGGGGAAATTAAAAAATATTTAAGCCATTTAAATTGGGTCTTTAAAATTTATCTAGCTTTTCAAAGTTAAATTAAAATATGGCAGGATTTTCCTCCACCTATCAGTCATTTAGCTATCTTTATGGCAGCCATATGACAGAAGACCTCGAGTCTTTCTCTGACAAATAATGGCTCAAATAAAATTTTACATGGAAAAAAAAAAAAAGAAATTCAAACAAACAAAATCAAATTTCTCTTGCCTCCAAAACCATTTGTTTGTATGCAAAACCCTGTGTGTGATCGGCGCTCGACTGCGGTGACAACACTGGAAAAAAACACAGTGTGTTCGTATTACAAATGTGAGACAAGACCGTCTGTTGTCACCACTGTTGACATTATTTACCAAGGCGACAATATTTCCCCCAATATTAACAAGTTATTTCACTACAATTGTGACAGTTTGCAGACAGGTTCAGCATGAACATTATGCAGCTCTATGAATTCATGCATTTGAAATATTTTGAATATTTTTATATATTTCATTGACAACAACTCATTTATTTAAAAACCTGTTGAAAATTCATCATGTGAGAATATGATTTGCATGAGACATTTCCTTACACAGTCTGACCAACAGAAATGTACAGATATATGTAATTAAGCTAAGATATGTTTAGTATTTAGTATTAGATGAAGAATCAGTAGATAGATAGATAGATAGATAGATAGATAGATAGATAGATAGATAGATAGATAGATAGATAGATAGATAGATAGATAGATAGATAGATAGATAGATAGATAGATAGATAGATAGATAGATAGATAGATAGATAGATAGATAGATAGATAGATAGATAGATAGATAGATAGATAGATAGATAGATAGATAGATAGATAGATTGATAGAACTGATGTATTTTTATGGTTGGTATAAAAATGTTGATTCACGTATATTTAACTCAGCAGAATTTTACATGATCTCCACTTCTGCTGTCCTTAGTGCCTCCTTGCGAGTTCAAGCTTTATACACCGCTGACAAGAGAATGAAACCAGAGTCAACACAATGGGATACAGAAGCTTCATTCAGAAAAATCCAGCAATCAAACCTGTGTGTGTCTCGCTGTGGTGTGACACTGTTAACTGCTGGACCAGCACGCCCCTGCCAGTAAAGCATATCGAGTAAATCTGATGTCACACAGAGTCTGCACTCAAGCCAGATGATGCTGCACCACTGAGCATCACTTTGCATATGATTTTATAAGCATTCGCAGACAGACTGTGCTTGACTAGGTCTCCTTGAACCAGTTGTGATGAGGAAAATTCCCCTCTAATTGGATCAATGCTTCTGTCTTGCACTGGCGTTCATCGGAACATCTCTCGGGAGGTGTTACAACATTGAGATCACAGGTCTGTGTGGTCGATTCCTTTTAAAAAATCCCAATCATTTACCAGAATAAAGATTTAATATCATGATAGCCAAATATTAATCTACAAAACTACTGAGAATTATAAATAATGAAGTCAGAAATTCAGGGTGAAATGTGAATCACGCTCCACATTCTGATGGAGCATGAATCTGCTGAATTTGGTAGCTCACGTGCGTGAAAAAAAGGTAATCACTGCATACTTGTAGTTCTTTCAGCTGGGTGTGACTCACTTAACAGAATTAGCCTCATTAAAAAGTAGCAATTTAAGAATTTAAGAAGCAGGGAGGCTCCAAAATGCACTGAATATTACCTGAAAATAATGATCTAAAGTATTAGAACATTTTCAAATGACATTTTAGATTTTCAAAAAGTAGCATTTTGATGATTAGAAGTCAACAAGTATAAAAGAATATAACAGCTGAGCACTAAAGTAGCTTAAAAACCATTATCTGGCTGGGCTGGCTTTAATCAAACCAAACTGCTAGTGATTTGCTTTGCTTTTTGTCTGCTTGCCAAACAGTTGTTTGTTACACACAATCATTTAATAAAGTGGTTTCTTGCATACTAAAGATTTTTGCTGTTTATTGTGCACCTTGCAACAATCACGCATTGAACACTAGAGGGCTTTATTGCAATTAACATCTCAGTAAAATTGATGGAGCTTTGGTATCCTGCAATCAAAACTTTGATCCTGTTTCCTGAAGTAACTGCTGCTAATCAGCTGTCTACGATCTCCCTTAAAGGGATGTATTCATCCCTGGCTAATTCACAGTTGGCTTACAAGCTTGGGACAGACTGAAATCAATGCTTCCTGTCACCTTTTAGCAGGACACATGGCGCCTATTGTTACGCCCATCCCTCCCTCTAACTTAGACAGCTGGGGTAGACAGACTGTCCAGATAGATGAAATGTTGCCTTTCTGTTGTGTGATGACTTGTAATTATAATACAAGTGCGATCTTAAGAAAACTCGTGTCTGACCATGATCGCAGGTGAAGAGTCACTCACAGCAAGCAGGGCGCTGTATTTCTAACTTTTGACATGGCTGCTTCCAAACAGGCCACAGTGAGGAGCAGCAGGTCAATGTGTGTTTGTTTGCGTGTGTGGTGGCCGGGAGTCTGGATGCTGCTTGGCACAGTCATGGCTCCTTGACGTCAGCTCTCAGCCCAGCCTGCTGCTGCTGCTGCTGCTGATGCCGCTGCTGCTCTCAAACATGTCTTTGTTATTCAGAGCTTTCCATCAGAGAGCGGCGACCTGCAAAACATGGAGGGTGGCGTCAGCGCCGGAAAGGATCGCTGCGTGACAGCGCGCGTGTGCGCTAATGCGCTCGTCGTAGACCGTGCACGTTCTTACTGCTATTTATTAGATCATTAAATAGGCACTAAACCCATTATTAATTATGTTTAGATGTTTAGCTTATAATAATGCAGCTGATAAACTGACAGATTATGCTACAGAGGGAAATATTATTGTCCTTGCATGGTTATTTTATTTATTTCACTGCCACTGTTATTATTATTATTATTATTATTATTATTATTATTATTATTATTATTATTATTATTATTATTAGCATCAGTGGCCAAGTACTTGCGGAAGTAGTTGCTGTCATGTTTAAAAACATATATTTTCGTCTATTCTGATCAGTCTAAACCTAATTTATTAGAGGCCATTAGAGTTAATACTTCCTTAGAAACTGTCATAAATAGCATTTATTAAATCAGTATCGAAATGCAAACTAAAATACCCAGCAATGACGCTTTAACAGCCTCATTATTGAATCTAAATGTACCTTCCTGTTTAAACATCCCCAAATCATAACTACACAATGCGGTAGACCCGGTCAGAGCCACAATCAGAGCGGGTCGCTCCAGCACATCCAGATACCATATGGCCGCTGTGCTGAGCGACAGTCCGACTCCGCTCCCGGCTCTCTCCTGATGGCTTCTCCGCGTGTATACTCCGCGACACATTTTGTCAGCAGCCACCGAGAATGGGTCCCTTTGGTAATAGAATAGCCAATGTAATTTGACACTTCAACTTACTGTGCTCTCTCCGAGTCTATTCAGTTACTCACCCACTGACGCCGAGCCCATTCTCAGTGGCCGCGAGGGGGGAAGATATTTAAAAAAAAGCAAGAGTCGAAAATTACCGAGGACTTTCTGCGCTTAATAACCCGGTGAGTAGCTGCAAACTTAACGTTGCTTGTTCCCGGTGTCGCGCTGCGAGGCTCTTGTCTCGGAAAAGGTTTTGTTTCCACTTTAGCTCAGATTGTTTCTCAACAATAGAGTGACCACTTGAACTGGCACCGAGCGGCACGTCGGAGCCTGTAATAATAAACCGCAGCTTTTTATTTACTATCACGCCGCTTCGTGGCGTCGGGACTGAACCGGCGGGCTGTTAATAAGCAGGTTGTGCATTTCGTTAGTAACAGATGCCGCGTTGATCTCCAACGCGCTGGGGCTTGGAGGCTACACTGTAGCAGGCTGTATGGCTCTCGCTCGCAGAATGAACCGTGTCTGGGTGCGCGTGTGTGCGTCATTTCATGATGTGGGGTTTGCTTTACCTTCAGCTTCTTGATGCGCACAAAGCACATGGTCTGTCTAAAATGGGTTTTTGGGTGATACGTGCAAGCTGTAGAATAACTGGACGTGGTAATAACGGTCACAGCACTGTTCGGGATTTTTCAATGAATGTCACATAAAATCATAATTTCCGAACTTTGATATCAACAGCACATGTATACTATTAAATGATAATGGGAAAAAAGCAAGCATGTCTGTGACAGCCTGCAGTTATCTTGTTGCTGTAGGTCATTAGCGCTTCATAGAGGTTTAACAAGTTGACTCCCAAAATTCCAGCTGTCTGAATATATGGAACCGGTTGGGGTTGGGGGGGGGGGCTCTCTCATTTAGAACTAGGTTGCCTTTCACTTGCAGTACATCTGTCCAGGAAGCAAAAAAGCATGGCCAAGTGGAAAAAAAGTAAGCTTGACTCTGCTCCTGTTCTACTTCCTAACCATTGTGACTGAGAGAGAGAGAGGAGAGCGAGTGAGAGTTTCTGTCATCTGTAATTTTCTTTTCTGTTACAAAATGCAAGTTTTGGAGCATCAAGCAAGCAAACATATCTGTGCAGATGTTTCTCGTCCCCCTATTAAGATGCACAGGAGAGCTCTTCCTGCTTTTGTGTTATGCTGTTGAAAAGTTCATTCGGCTCATATCTACTTTTAGCTGCTGCAGCATCCAAGTTTGTCCTGCGAGCAGAGTGTTTTGCACCGAGCCACATATGGGGGTCATAAAAAACCTCCGTGGGGACTGCAGTTATTAAGCACCCTCGCTTGCTTATTTACATGTTTGCCATGTAATTTCAAGGGTCTTGTTGAGTTTCTTCACTTTGCTGTTTTCGGAATTTGAGATAACAGCTGAATGAAAGATTTGAGTTGATGTCAAAGAAGGAGGCTATCATTGGCTGATTCACAAGCACTTGATGGCACATAAACACTGAATGAGTGCCTGTATTTGGGAAAATTAAAACTTTCAATTATTGGAACAATTTTGGTCAGACAGAGGAGGTCCTGTCCCCTCCTTCCCCATCACCCCACCTCTGTGGGGCCCCAGGTTGGGCTCCTGAATAACCACAGACCCCACCAGGCTGACCTTCTTCTATTCAAGTTGAGGATGTTGAAACACCAGCCGTCAAACAAAAGACACATTGAAACAGAGATCTGCAACCCAGCACGTGTGTCTGAGTGCTGAAGTAGACCATTTATTAACTCTCAGTTTCTTGCTGACCAATGGAAACTGTCGACACAACAAACTAAAGTCGTGAAAAGGACAAGTTTCTGCAGATACACGTATTAGTGAACAAAATCTAAAAATAAAGAGAAGCTAAATATATATATTTTTAAATTAAATCATACATAAAGCATCTTCTACACACTTGAGCAAATCTTTTCTTTTTGTCCAGACTCCAGGCTGGCTTAGGTTTGCATGTGGCACCGTAAGGCTGACAATGGCAACACGTTGTCAGCGCAGGGTGGAGGGTTCTGCTCTTGCTGTCCCACCCGCCCGACGGGCTGAGAGTAAAGGCGGAAGCTGGAAATGACTGTGCCACATGGGAAATTATTCAACTCTCAGATCAGAGAGGACACACAAGAGGCCTCATTACCTCCAGCAGCACTGCTGGTCAGCCTGTGAGAAGACCGAGAGCTGGTGTGTCTTAACTAGCTGATCTCACTTACTACAATCCTGTGTATCATATGCTTCTTTCATCTGAAAGAAATCCAACGCATGACACATGAGGCGTGACACAGAAATACACCCAAAAACTTTAGGAATAAATGCTGTTTTCAGAAAGGAAATATGACCACTTTGATCTGTAATACAACAGTAAAAGAAAACCAGTCTCAAAGGTTTGCAGTCTAAGCCTCTTTTTACCAACAGTATGTACTTAAATAGCTGGTAAATAGGCCTGTTAGCTTGTGTATAATATCATAATGTTATTGATTCAGCTTGGGAATTCCACTTGCAGTGAGCGGCTCCTGTGTATGGCGAGCTCTCTGAAGCAGTCTAACAGAAAAAAGGTGAACGAGTAAGCAACCGAAAGCTCTTCCTCCGCGGTCAGAGCCTGTGGGAGGTTTGTGTAGGTTTCGCTCAAGGTCCTTTTTGTGTTGTCTTTACTCAAGAGAATAAACTCTTGGGATGAATCACCCTGCTGGTATGGCTATTCTCAAATGGTAAGGAGAGTCGAGGGGTAGAAAGTATGTCACTTGGTAGATATAGCAGTTTAATCATGAGGTTTACCTTTGTGTCAAACAGCACTTAATAGTCCTGTTATGTTAGTTGTGAGTAATTACAACCTTGTGCAGTGTTGCTGTGACTTTGAGATTGTAACTCGTGCTGGAAAGTAACTAAATGCATTACTCAAGCTACTTCGAATCCTCTGCAGATATAAATTTTACATACAAAACTGATGAAAAGCAACACATTGTTACAAATGAAGCCCTTATTGGTCCTCGTGGCTTATTGTGACTAAGTGGAAGCGCCAAAAATGCAACAGGTAACATTTCACACATGGTGACCTCTAACATTTAAATTCATTTTACGATTACTTAGTATGATCAGCGAATGTGGTGAGGAAGAAATCCATTTTCTCACTTAAAATAAACAGAATTAACTGTATGGGAAGTTGTTAAGAACTTCAGGGATCTGCTGTAGCAATCACATGGTGAGAGTGGGGAAAAAGAATGTCCTTTTCAACAAGACTATACACACAGCAAAAACAGACTTGGGGGAGGGAGCAACAGGTTGGTTGTTGATAAATAATCAATCAAAATAAACAAAATAGTCTATGTAAGACATGTTGCTTCAGATTGGAGTCACATTAAAGGATCTTGACCCTCAGGTTGAGACACGTTAATCACAGGGCAGCATAAAGGCTTGAAACTGACTTCCACCGTAGCCAGCTACAACACAGAAAACATATTTTACCTATAGTATCTTTTTTACACATCTTGTACTGTTTCGGTAAAGGGAACTGAATGCAGCTGATCTGAATAACAAAATAACCATTTGCGCTACATCATACCAGCGTATTCTTCTTCCATATGTTATTCTGCATTCCTCGTGTGTGTGTGATGATTCGCGACGCTCCACCTCTGTGACACGGAGCTGCAGTAACATGTGTACCGCGCAGATATTCACTGAGGGGTTTTATGGTGGATAGAATGCTCTGACTGTACCTGTCAGCTTGACTGTTGACTGTTAATATGAAGCTTCTATTTTCAAAACACAGCTCAGGGAAAGGGAATCTGTATGTGTGTGTGTGTGTGTGTGCGTACTTGCTTTGTGCAGGAGGGAGATACAGAGCATAGCGAGGGATGGGAGAGGTGCTGGGAGTGACGCCAGACCGCACATCATTTAATCATGTTAGCGTGTGCAACCACTTTGTGCATATTTTCGGTTGCATTGGTGATAGGAGTTGTTATTGTACAAACTGTACTCACACCGAGAGAGAGCGAGAGATGGCTTGACAGGAGGGAAGACAGAGATGACAGTTTGATGCAGGAGAGGCAAAATAAATAGCTCTTTGGATTTTTTAGATTTGTGAAATTTCAGTTTTATGGCAGAAAGCGATAACACAGCCCGAGTCTGATTTTCAGTTGCTGCTGTAACTATTAACATCGCTTGAGAAATCCAAAGTCACCACGTTTGAGAGCATTTAAATGTGAGCCGGTGAAAGGATGACCATTGTGCATATTAGCATTGGATTTCAGCATGCTCTTTGGGCTTAATCCCACTGTTGACTTGCCTGCTAAGTACTGAGTGTGTTATTTTTGCTCTTTTTAAAGAGCCCCTCTACATAATCTCACCTAATCTAATCTATCCCCTTTTATAATAGACTCGGAACGATGTGACTTTATAGAAAAAGCTTTAGTGTAGATCCATACCAAACAGACCAGTGTGCTGCTTGCTTCCCCAACCCCTCTGGCAAAGCTCTTGTGAAAATGCATGTGACCTCTGTGCCCCTTGTTAGTCTGAACAATAGGCTTGCCTCCTCTTACAGCTGCAGCCATGCTGGAGGGGAAGTTTGCCAGAACAGAAGACACACACCGTCTGATTAATAGGTTTAAAGACAGCAGGGTTAGCTTCATAGAAGGCACAACATCATTAAAAATATAGATTACATTCAAGTTTTGTTTAGTTGTTTGTGCTCGTTGGTAGGCATGGGAAGCAAATGTGAAATTAAAATACATTTTTTAAATCTAAAACAGATGAAAGGGTTAATCGATTAACTGATTTTCTACTTATTTATTTTTGTTAAAAGTTATACAAATACTTTCTGCAGAGTAAGTTAAATATTCAGACAACCAAATGGACAAAACAATCTCCTTAAAGATGTCAGTCAAATCTTTTTCTAAGAATTCCCAGCATTATAACTGTTAATTGATTATGAAAACAATTCCTTCCTTTATTGCTCATAATTAAAGTGCAATTAAAATCTACTAATTCTTTGTTTGCATGTTTGTTGTTGTCAGCAGGGTTTTAGAATTTCAGTGGACAAATTAGAGCGCAAACTGAAAAATAGCTGTGCAAAAAGCAAAAGAAAAAAAAAGAATACAATCTGTGAGTCTTAACCCACACTGGATGTAATTGGAGCTTTGTGGGGTCCCCACCAGTCGCAGGCTCATGCATGTTAAATGTGACATGCTGTGAAAAACAGACGCGGATGATGACAGTGCATTGTCGCAGTGTTAAGTGTAAATGAAAGGCTCTGGATCTTGGAAAACATCCGGTTCTACAAAGTCTCAGCCTTTATAAATTTAAACAAGGTCCAACCGAGGATCCCGTCAAATCTTCCAAGTGTTGCATAGCAGGCATATTCCCCTCTTAAATGTGAGCAAAGACCGAGAAACTAGCTCTCAAAATTTGAAAATGTCTCAAGAGGTGTAATCTCACTATCAAGAAATGGGCACCGGGAAGGCTCCCGAGAGGGCTCTGCTGAAGCATCAGTGTCTAGTGTGCGCTCCAGAGGATTTTTTTTTCTTTTTTCGGGGAGACAGAGAGATCTACATCTCTGATGAGTAATGAAGGTGATTCTGAGCAAGTGGTGGAATTACATTCAACAGAGCCCACGGGGGTCCATATCTTATTGTTCTGTGACAGGGAAAATTAACTGGGATTTACTAATACACAGGGAATGTCCTTCCCCCATTCTCTCCTGCGCTCAAAGAAAAGGTCTGAGGGTAATCTCTTTCCCAAGCACCCCCACGCCCCCTCCCTTCCCAAACACAAATGTCAGATCTTTTCAAGTTTGCTATCGAGATGTAAAACATAAGTAGATAAAATCCCTGACATGTTGCCCCATCTCTCATTCATCTGTTGCCGTATGTTGACACAAAAGACGCGTTCTGCTTAAGTGTTGTTTTGCATTTCACCTGTTCTCCTTTGCATAGTCACTGCGGCAAAGCGTGCAGGTGACCCAAAGTAGATAGGGCTCCATGGCTTTTATTCTCATGGGATCTTTGAGTATTTGTGAGTTTCACGCTTATAAATTGTCATCGTCGGTACTGCTTGTGTGCAGTTTGATTAAATCTGATTGATGCTGGCATAAGACAACAACCCAACAACAGACTAAATATAAAATTTGCATTAATATATTTTGATTGGTGGGTTATAATGCATGCTTTTCCACTTCATTTAAAGCACCCAGACAAGAATAGACACATAAATCTTTGCAAGCCTTTTGCCTGCTGTGCATGTTAAGAGCACTTGTGTACTCACTGTGAGGTTACCTTTGTAAAATTAGCATGTATGAAAATCCTGCCCTTGCTTCAAAATATACAAGATACTGGATATATTATTACAGATGAACAGGTAGAACTTGACTTCCATAGTATTATCACAAATCAGCCAGACAAGACCCTAAATTTATAAGCATCACAAGGTAACAAAAATACATGTGCACACACAGAGAAGCAGTGCAAAACCATCAGCAGCCTTCATAAAATCTGAACATGGCAGATTACAGCAGTTATAGCCAGATGTGTACTCTGAGTAAGCAACCAGGCTTGCTTTTTAGGGATTTTTCATATTTGTGCAGTTTTTGGCAAGAAAATAAATTAATAAAAAAAAATGTTGATCTTCTCTTTGCTCCTATTTAAGTCCTTTTTTTGCCCTGTTTGCAAATCCATCTCACCAAAGACTCAAAAGCTGATTTATTTATTCATTTATCGTTTTTTTCTTCTTGATAATTTAACGTTTGAATCTTTAAAATTGGCACAAATAGAAAAAAACAGCTTGCACAAACTGCCGAGGTCCAAGGTGACATCTTCAGATTGCTTGCTTTGTGCAACCAACAGTCCAAAACCAAAACACATTCAGTTTTCAATTATAGAAAACAGAAAAAGTCATCACACTACACAAGCTCTTTACAGCTGCTGATCAACTGTTTAATTGAATAATCCTTTAAGCATCTGTTTACCGGAGCTACAATTCTCTTGCTGCGTTTTTAATCCATAATGATTTTTGTTTCTTTTGTGACCCAATCATACTTTATTTTCTCCTCCCTGCTCAAACAAAGTCTTTACTGATGATGAAGTGTGGACAGCCGTGACACCACACCCACAGCCTGTGTGTCAGCTTACACTGTACCCTCATGCTAACGCCGTGTCTGTGTGCGGTCGGTTACCCAGGTGCAAGGCATGCATCACAGACCGGAGCTGATACACTGACGTGACAGCTGTCGGCAGAGAAAGAAGATCACGAGAGAGGTCTCGGTGCTGGATAGGGTGGAATATGTTAACCCTTAACATGCGACTGATGCATTATAGGTCGCAAAAAGCACGCCTTCTGTTCTGAGTTTGCCTTATTTGTACACAATTTTCAGTTGATTGGGATTTAAGCTCTGTAACTTCCCATCTCATAATCCTCAAATCTCAGACCTCTCTTCAGTGTTAATATGAGGCAGACAAATGTTGTCAGTAGTGTAAACAGGCACTGCAGAAAGCTAAAGTCTGACATTTCCGTGGTGCAGATTTGCTCCAAAGTAAGCAAATATTTACCAAAACACCAGGGTCAGGTGTAGCCCTCAGCTAATTTGGCATAGCTGTGAGAGTACACCTGGTTTGCATCACTCAAAGCATGATGTAGCACAAATCCAAAATTTCTATACATTTACATTACTATTACTTTTATCTGCAGCACACAGACATTTCATCATATCTGACCATCTAGCATTTTATGTAAATTACAGGCAAAGATCCTAGAGAGCTTTAAATAACTCTAGTGTTCCTTCATCCTTTGGCTTCTGCAAATGAACCGCGACCGCAGACAATAGATTTCTTTCACACTAATAGTAATCAGTGATATCCTAACAGCCACCACTGCTGATGATGAATGCTAATTAATTGGGCAGTGTTCCTGAATGTAAACATGCAGTGCGACACATATGCAGAAACACTTCACACTCCTATTTATAGGTGCCGATTGCATAAGCTCTTTTGCAACAACAGGGTGTTCTCACTTTGTCAGTATCAAACCGAGAAAAACTGTAACTGACCAGATTATTTTTACACGCGCGCACACGTATATTGCACTTCTTCCTGGCATACCGTGTGTGGCCCAATGGGTCCCACGGCTTACAAAAATGTTGACAGTGGACGCTATTTTTGACCATCTGCTCCGAAACGAGGGCATGTTTGAGTCACAGACGCTGTGGTGCGAGGCTGTGCCCGTGATGTGCCTGGCATGTGGAGAGAGTCAGGGAGGGAGGGAGGGAGGGATAGAGAGAGATGGCTCACCCGAGGGCCCAGCATCCTCCGTGTCACTGTGGAAGTGCACAGTGTGCGGCTGGTTTCACTAATGTGTATTACATTAGCATGGAGGGTGATGAAAGGGGGGAGGCTGTCGAGGGGTGCCAGGGAGTGGTTGATCCTTCACATCTTGGAGGAAGAACAAGAGAGGAGATATCCTTGCGCTTGACTCATGGCGTAAACATCGTCAGTGAGATGAAATAGTGCGAGGTCAGAAAAAGTGTCTGCGTCTCATCTCTTTTTCTTGTGTGCGTCTGCGTTATCTGTGAGGCAGGAATGCGAAACCAAATCTGGGGTGTTCTCGGGATGGGTGGGTGGGAGTCACAGCGGGATTCTTTCAGAGAATTACCCCTGTGTGTCGCCACCTCTCACAAAGTTTACGACTTCTTTCTTTGGAGAGTAGTCGGGCCGTTAAACTACTTTGTAAAGTGCTATTTGTTTTTGCATCCCTTTAAAACTGCCTATATTTCTTTAGCTCTTCGACAGCATTTGTGCATATCGACAAATGTTTATCCTCTCTGATGTGGAGATTTCTACCTTTCTAGACGTCTTTAAGACTAAGTAATCACGCGCTGTCTTGCTGTCTCTCAGCATCAGCCATTCTCTTGATTAAGTGATTTAATTATTTAGTCCATAAAATGCCAGAGAAGTATCTATCCCAGTTGTCAGAGAGCTTCTGATGGCATCTGTAAGTTCTAAACTGAATGATGTTTTAACTCAGAAATAAAGTTTAACCTGCTTAGAGGGGAAGTATTTCAAGCTGGCTTTTAACAGTTAAGCAATTATCCAAGAAATGGCTTAATGACAATAATTTTATTAATTTGGGATGCACAGATATATTGGCCAGTATCAGTGTTTTTCTGAGGTGTCACATTAGATTTGTGCTGGCTAAATGTTCAAAGACTTTTAAGCAGTTCAGCGAGAGCTAAAGAAGTGAGCCAGAGTATTATTTTAACCATCAGCATGAGTGTAACACCACGCCTCCTGAACTCTGTTTAAACGCACTGATCCCTAAACAGGAAGTTAAGAGTTACCGCTTTTACGTTAACTCTGAGGTTTTGCTTGAGGTCAAACACCACAACGTGGCTTTGCTGTAACAAGGACCACCTGAGTTCACCGTTAAATCCTCAGCACTTTGTGGCTTTGCTGCTCTTGATTTTATTTTTCTGGCACCAGCTGATGTCAAGGAGCAAATTGAAAAAGCAAATTACTGCGGGCTGCGTATCCTTCGTCGTCTTTGTGTGCACTTCCTTCGGAGGAGGGAGGTGGAGAAGATCATGTGAGCTGTAATTATATTTATGTTGGGCCCCATTCAATCTGTCACAGTAAATTTTGCCCGACTTGTCATATTGTAAATCATTACAGCGGATTAAATGCTGGTTATGAACTCAAAAGGCCGGGAAAGGATTCTTTTTATTTATTTTTTTGTCCTTGTGATCGCTGTATTTGTTTGTTTGTGACAAGCTAGTTGTGCCTGATATTGGCGGTACAGTGTTTTCTACATGTGTTCAATAAATTTTAATTGGGTGCAGAATGGGTAATGTCACCGATGTTTGCTTTGAAGAAAATCCCTTTCAAAAGGGCAGGCAGCCTTCCAAAAGTGAAAGAATACCTCTGAAAGGCTTCGTGTTTCACAAGCCGTCCTGCGCATTTTGTTTTCTCATTTGTCTGGAATCAAAGACGGCGATGAGCACCGATGGAAAGTTTGACTCTTTTTCTGGGAAGGGGCTTCTTTCAGGAAAGTGCGAGAGAAAAGTGTGTGTGTGTCAATCAGCTGCTGAGTGCCAAAGCAGGAGAGACTGATGAAAGAGTAATTGGTTTTGCATGTTTCACATACACTCGGCGTCCAAACTACAATAGTGATGGACTGTACTCTTGCCTATGGCAGGACTTAGCTGCCACAGTGAGATTCATAAATATCCTCATGATTAGCTGGGCTCCTCACTCATTAGTAAGTGGTACGAATCGTTACTCCCAAGTCACTAAAAAGATTAGTTCAGAATGAATAAACTTTTCATGCTGCTTGCACTTCGGCTGCTCTCAGACAACAATAGTATTGTTAGGTTTCATTTTACTCGTCCCTCATGAATTTTCAGCAGTTAAATCAACTTACAGCAGCGAGTTGTCATACATGCGTTCTGCCACTCTTGAGCACAAAGACTGGATGCAAGCCTCACATGTCGGAGCAGTTGCTTCATTTGTCTAGAAAATCACTTGTTTGGAGAAGCCCTGAATGTTGCATCCCTTGATTTGTATGCGAATAACATCTACCCAAATAAAGCTTTGGAAATTTCCCTAATGTTCACTGCAGCAAAATCACATTTCAGCCTTATTTATGCTGCTGTCTATACCTGAAGACATAATTTCATACCTAATTTTTATACACTCTCTTAACCTGCTATATATTATGGATTTGAGCTTGCCAGTACTTCTAAGAAGGAAACTATGAATTATTTGTGTCATTACTTTTGCTGCTGATAGTTTGAAATGTTTTGCATAATAAACAGCCGAGACAACAAGTGAAAAATTAATGAGCAATATTGTTCAAAGATACAGTTTATGATGCGTGTGATGTGATGCTTGCTGATGACCAAAAAAGAAAAGAAAGAAAAGAAACTCTATTGTTTTTGGAATGACTGTCAACCATCAATTTTCATAACGTCATTGTTCGGCTACAGAGTATTTATTTTCATTAATCTCCACAGTTTGTATTGTCATGTTAATTTACTCGACAAGTCTCACTACAGTGTGAGATTTTAAGAACAATGAGGATGAAAGCCAAGAAGGCAAGGCTCATATCAGCCGAGGAGGATATTGGAAAGGAGTAGTCTACACTTTGCCGAACTCCCAAAGCTTCTTTTTTAATATTTAGCTCCTGTCAGTTAAAATCAAAAAGTTTCTCACTTTCTCTAAAGCTCGCACAGAAAGAGAGAGAGCGAGAGGGGGAAGCTGCTTCACGGGTGAAAGCCCTCACACATGAATATTTAATGGTTGCATTTTAACCAGAGTCATAAAATCCAAGAGGATGTGGCTGAAAAGAGAGCAGTGAGGAGTGTGCAAAGTAGGCTACATTGTTTCTTTATAGTCTGAGCTGGATGCCTGAAAGTCATGTAACTCTTCTCAGGCTGCAATAGTGAATCAAATATGTGGATTGTGTCGGGCTAATTTAAGGCCTGGGCCACGTTTAGCAACGTGTTGCGGCCTGTTTTTGCAGCGTAAGCAGCTTGTTGTACAGGAGGATGAAGAAATCTTGGACCTTAAGGGGCTAAATTGAAAATGTTTCATTTTGACACTTCCTCAATGCACTCAGGAAAATGAATTTCATATACTTAATCCATTTGGCCAGTTGACCAAATTGTGAGGAAACATCTATTCAATACGCATCAGTTTTAGCTTAATGGAGCTGGAGCCAAAAAAAAGAAGAAGAGGAGATGAGGGTATCTGTGTGTATTTAATATGCAACCTCTCCTTCTTCCTCTACTTCTAGTCTTGTCATGCATTTTTAAAATTCTGTTCAGCCCTCCGCTGAGCCAGACTTGCAGCCGACAGACACTGAGCTGATTGTTAAGTTTGATAAAGCTCTGCGTTTGTGTGTAGCTGGGGTTATTTTTGTGTACGTAAGCTTTACTTCACAGAGGTAATCATTTGTCATCCAATATTGAATCAAGTTAAATGGACTCATAAATTGCAATCACTTAACTCAGCCCAACTATTATGTTTAATATTGCTTTGTGGGAAAAGGTCAGCCGGCAGTGGATCAGGTTCCAGCAACACAGATAATTCAGCTGCCTTTTATGAGTCTTTTAAAGCTCCGGAAGGAGAAAAAAAATCAGCACCCAGGAAAAAACTGACTGTACACTACTTAACAGCGGGAGCGCAGGATACGCAGCAGCTCCTGTTTATGTTTTCTATCCTTGAATATCCTTAATGCTGTGTTTAAAGTGTGTGTGGCTGGCAGGTTGCAGATAAAACACAGTGGATGCCCTTAAGGGAAACATAATAAAAGGCTTTCCCCTCTGAAAGGTCCAAAGTGCAGTTGTCCACTCTGCACAGCAACAATGGAGCGCTTGTGCAAACGGAGCCATCAGTGGCACTGGCAAGCTTGGCAAACCAGCTTATCAGGAGGCAGGGTGCACTGAGTAGTGGGGGGGGGATAGAGTATGTGTTTTTGTGTGTGTGCGTGTTACTTTGTTTTGTCCAGAAGCACTGACCTCTTAATTAATTCATGGCTCCTCTTGTTTTTCTTGCATGTGTTTGTGTGAATACACGTTTATGTATTCGATCATGTGGAGCATGCTAACGGCTAACCAATACCGTTAAGGGAATACTACACCAAAAATCTTACCGAATAACACAGTGAGTGCCAAAAAACTACCTGGTTTTAGCAATCGTGCCACCATCATGTGATATCATAAATCAGTGTGGCAAGTGGCATTTGCATGTCCTAGACCAGAAGGTGATGAATTCAGTGAAAATTTTGTTTCCTTGAACCCGTGTCCACAGCACAAGTAGCACTGCTTCACTGAAAATGTGCCATATTTGCAGGGTATCTGCTGATCAGCAGGTTGTTGTTCCGAGCCGTGCCTCCTTCAGTCTATATGTTGAAGTATTTTCAGCCAAGACACTGAACCCCGAGTTGCCCCCAAGGAATTTACTGGAGTGTTTATGTATTTTTAAAAAATGCACTTGTAGTAAGTAAGCTCTTTGAGTGCTCAAATTGAGTATAAAAGTATATAAGTACCAGCCCATTTACCATTTATTACAAATTATTGTATAACTGGATTTGGCTGGAAAGGCTTAAATCTTCTTTGAGGAAGCCGAAGAATTCAAGTAAGAAATCTGCAGAGAGCTAATCTCGCATAAATGTTAACATGATGTTAAATCTTAGATCAACAATATTAGAGTTTACCACACGAGCAAGAAGCTGGGCTGGTGCATCAGCAGAGTAATTGGGAAAGAATCTGAGGTTAAATGAAATGCTTTACTAATCAGACAGAGTTTTGATCATTGATATTTGAAGTCTTAAATATTGTTGTCCTAACAAATAGTTTAAAAAAATTCAACTTAAGGCGTAATGAGAAGTGTTGCTTAATTGATTGGGTCTTATTAGCCAGCTGGTAGTCACACAAGTGTGAATGAACCAATGATTGTGATGCACGAATCAAGCGCCTGATGACAATCAGGGAATCCCAGCACTGATTTACTGTCCAATAGCAGGCTTAAAAGGTAGCTCTGAAAAGTCTGGAGTTACAGTTTCCATGCTTTAAAGTCCCCGAGCATGGAGAGAGAGATGCGGAAAATTTTAGTCAACCACCTATTTAACCCTGGAATATTACTGAGCAGATGTTAAATGGCTGTCATCGGTCAGGTCAGCCGGATAAGCACTGGTGAGCACTATCAACGTGTCAATATTTACATTACTTTACCAATTGCAGTAATATTTTTGCACCACTGTGTCCGTTTTTCGGCATCAAAACTGCATGCATGTAACCACATGAATTCTCCTCCTCTCTCACACAGGTACAATTTCAAGAAGTGCAGTTTGTTGGTGGCAGATTTTTTTCTTTTGCTTTCTCAGAGCTGTTTGAGTTGTTGGAGGAATGCATCGTGTGCTTAGTTTACTCACTTGCCAGATAGTCTGTAGTGCTTTCACTGCATTTCCTTTGGGACACAACACTTGGGGGGGAAAAAAAGGAAGTCTCAAGGTGCCTGTGTTCGGCTTTAGATGTGACTCTGGGTTGGTAAATATTTAGAGAGCAAACATTTTGATACCAGCAGGGATTATAGTTGGGGGAAACATGCTTTTCTAAGAATGGAAATGTCAGCATATTGCAAGGTATCATGCTACAATTTTTATTTTAATGCCTGTCTCCAAAAAGTAGCAATTTAGCAACTCAAATCCCACTGAGGAAACCAGATTGCTTTTCTAAGTCCGGCTTATTTTGATGTAGCTCGCCCACTGAAGCTCATTCTCTTTGTTCGAAAGCATCCAATTCATCAGCAGGGATTGTTGCCGCCTACCAACAACCAACATATTTGTTCTGCTGCTTCACCTTGTTGGCTTTGCAGAGAGAAGGTGCCAAAGGTGGATGTTAAACATGTCAAGTGCTATCTGCTTCATTTACTTGGTCACTGAATATTCATGTGCCTTTATACTGGTGTCAGCCTTCAGCCAGCCGTGCAGACAACCAGCAGCCGTCTCTACAGTCATCAGACAAGCACCATCCCCGTGTCGTCCGAGAGATCCTCTTTAACGTTATCTTTTTTTTGTTTTTTGGACTTTTTTTATCGTTGGAAAATAAGGTGGTGATTGTGCCCGGAGCTGACAACCATTTCCTGTTCCAATTTGTGTGGCATGCGAGCAGAGCTGTGCTGCTTTTCGCTTTGAGGTGCTTGGGGACGAGTCAGAGTGGGCACCCCACGAAGACGACGAGGGAGAAGGAGGGAGGGAGGGAGGAGAGCGAGTATAACCCTGTGTACTGCAGTCATGCCCATTTACTCTCCCTGACACCTCCAGGGACACGCTCTGACCTCTGCGGGGATCTCGCCCCCTCTTTACTCTCACTCATGCGTTTCCCCTCCGCTCTGGGGAAATCGCACCAAATTCCTTGTGCATTACAAGAGCTTTCGGGAGGCCCCAGTTGACGCTTGGCCTCGTCTAGACTGCCATGACTGTTGTTCGGCAGCGCTGCCGAGCCGCGGTGCAGGGTCAGACTCTTTGCATGGCAGCAGAGATTGCAGAGGTTGTCTCATTAAATATATGCTTCCTGGTAAGATGAAAAGCTCATGCTCTTTGTTGGTTCTTAAGATGAAAGGCCCCCCTCTACAGGCTGTACTCAGACAGAGCTCGATAATGTAAACACGTCTGTGCTGTAGATTACTCATTTGCATGGTGTTGCAGTGAGCTTTGATCAGTGATGGATTGCAGCTAAGTCTGTTTGTTAGTTAAATGGTTACATTGCAGTAAGTTATAGAGGTTTATAACTTAAAAGTCTTGTTTGGAGCTTATTCTGAAGTATCAGCATTTGAGATGCAGCTGATTTTGATAGGGAAAGTTTAGTTTGCATCATGCGTGTTCAGCTGTTTAGTGATCATAGAAAAATAAGAAAAATAACAATTTTGTGGGTATGATTTGAGTTTAAAGAATACTTCCTGCAGGAATACTCGAGGAAAGGAAAGAATAAGTACGCTATATTTGAGTAGGAAGACTCAGTTATTTGAGAGAGAAGAGCCTGTGCGCTTTACGTTGGCTGCAGCAGAGGGAATTTCATCTCCTGTCATCTCCCTGTTGATTAGTATTGATTGGTGAGGCTGAATTGGCCTCTTGAGTGGAAGTTGCATCAAATAATCCCTCATTCGACTTTCCCAAATCCATTGTGAGGGCTGGCGAATGATTTCATCAGAGGTTTTCTGAGCGTGAGGCACTGAGCTGAAACATTTCCTGCGGGCGACAGAAAAAGGCAGTTGTTTTAGCCTCCACTGTTTTACCTCTTAATGAAAGTATGGGAAAGCTGACCTACTGAATAAACTGCGACAAACAAAGCCGAGGGGGACCTGAACGTTACCCCTGCCCCATTACGCTATTTTTTTTTTTAAATCACTTGCACCTGTGGTTTGTATAGACATGAATCTTTTTCCCCCAGACAAAAACGAGGAATTCTCTGCAGCTTGGAAGGATCCCCCTGCTGTGCACGGATGACACGGTCTGCTGTGTTGCTGCCACTGCCGCTGCTGCCGGTTGGCTTTCGATGGGGGCAGCTTGAGTGCAATAATGAAATGGAAAAGTTCCAGAGCAGTGAACGCTTGTACGCAGAAGGTAATTGGAGATTGCCACTGAAGAACTCCGCACGATATGCTTTCGATTCAACTTCACAGAAGGGCAGACCACAAAGTTTGATTATGTTTGCTGTTAACCAAACGCCTGCTGCAGTACAGAGAAATGGGATCTTGTTCAGACAGAGAGCGAGGTAGGAAAGGGAGAAGGAAGCAGCTTTGGCTGAATACACATATTTGTTTTTCCACCCATTTTTTTTCGACATGATTTTGTTTTGATTGAATCTCAAGTTTTCAGTGTTGACAAAAGCCAGAAGGTTGTGCAGATACGAGTCAAACCGATAGGCAGACGGGCTCTTAATATAACAAATGACTCAGGGCCCATTTGTGTGGCACTGCAAGCAAGTGTTGGAGGTTCACGGCCTTGTTTAATTAAAGTAAAACCTGAGATTGGTGGTCCTTCAGCCACTTTAAGTCTGATTTGACACTAGAGAATCAGAGCGTGTTCAATGGAAAGCAGATGAATGATTGATAAGAGAAGCAAAGCTGCTTCAAATGCTGCTCTGAGGACATTAATAATGAAGGGCACTTTGAGTGCCTTCAGTGGCATATGGGAGACAAGAGATTTCATTACCTTCCCCATTTAGCACAACTGTTTTTGTATAGCTTTTGTTTGCTTTATAATTGTGTTATTATTTTATCAACTTTATGCTTAGAAATGCTGATAATTTAGACACAACCTCATAAAATCATGTTTGTCTTAACTGGTGCCCACAAACCATGGTTTGATTGAACTTATTTATCATTTTATTCCCTGTTAAAACATATTTTTTAAATAAAAATGCTGGCTCCAAATTAATATGTAAATCTACTATAACCTTATGTCCTTTTCCATGTGCCCTGTTTTTATATCTTTTCAAGTTGTCAAAATAGTTCCCTGAGGTGGAGAAGTTTTTCTATTAATATAGAAAACAACAACAGATTGCAGTGGAAACAGGCTTAGATAATTAATAAAATATTTAAAAATGTGGAAGATGTGTACATTTTAAACATTGATGTGAGGTTTCTCCACACTGGACAGATGGAAAATTGCAACAGATGTTAGTGGACCACCAAAAAGTCTGTGCTGTTCCTGAAATGAATACAGTAAAAAAAAAAAAAAATTACATATTTCCACTGGTTTCCACATGGTTTCAAGGTGTGACAGATGCTCTCATACCTTTGTCATAAAGTTGAGCCCTTCTCTTCTGCAGACGTTTCATGGCATCCGATTGGAAAGGCTTTGGGTGGTTTAATTCTAAAGCACCCAAAGACTTATATTTGCATCAAAGTCTTGGTTGGAAATGTCTATTTTTTCACATTTTCTTGTGAAAATTTCCTGTTAAGTTGGATAAAAATATGCACTGCGTTTGGATAGAAACTGTTGACACCTTCCCGTGAAGATTTTTGTTTTTTTTTTAGCTCACGCCCAATTTTTAAGCAGTGACTGGCTCATTTCAATAGACAAGGCTGTGCTCACAGTGCTGCTTAAAGTTTGACTGCTCACTTTTGACTTATGAGTGCCAGAGGTGCCAGAACACATAAAAGATGTTGGAAGCGGAAAAAGGAAGATGAGATGTTTTTTGGCAGTGTTTTTACTCTGTGAAACTGCTTCTCCTGTCTGCACTGTAGATCCTGCTGCTCTGTGTGTCTTTGTCAGGCTTCATGTCATCCTGCCATTGTTCAGGCCAGAAATCAGCACATACTTCCATTGTTCTACACTCAAATCTGGAGCTATACACCCTATTCTGCCCCACATTTCTGAACCTCATATTTGTTAAATATACTGCCTCGTCTTAGTCGCGGTAACCGTTCTCTACAGCTTCTGCCACCTCTCTTTGTGGTCTGCAGCTTATATAGCATCCTTAAATGTGAGAAATTGTAGACTCTTATTTAATTTAGGCTCAAAGCACCGCAGCGACAAAAGCATTAGCCTGAGTATTGCCCATGAGTGGAGGCACAAGTGTGTCCTCTCTCCCAATCCAAACCTAAAACCAGGTCTCGACAGTAAAGGAAGACATGCTTCAAAGTGCATCAAAGTAGTCCCCCATCCCTACCGTCTAAACAAAGCAACTTGTTGACATGGTCCCAGACACAAGCTTGGTCGTTTGTCAAGAAGTGGAGGATAGCCGTAGCTCGTGGGAAAGGACTCTGCCTGAAAAGACTGCCTGACATTTGTTTTCGAAACAGCCAATGTCTGGCTTCACGTTAAAGGGCACCCAGGACTTTGGTGTGTTCAATGGTTTTTCTGTTCTGCGGGGGTGTTGATGCGGGCCAACTTCTTATGTTATTCTATGCGCTGCTTTCATGTGGTTTTTACTTTGTAAGGCACCTAGCTTAACACTTTTACTTTGCCGCTCCATCCACCGGCTGTGTGGCAGCACAGCACGGCTCCTTGAAGGGCTGCAGAAAGTAACCTTTATTTGAGAGGGGAAAAAAAATCATTTTTCTCTGTACGGCTTTATGCCACTAACGTTTCTTGGCCCCAGCAACGTTTTCTTTTTACGCCGTAGTCTAGGAGCATTCTCACGTAGGGAGAAATAAATGATTGTGTTTGCCTTAAATACTGCAGAGCTGTAGTCGATTCTCCACCGGAAGAAAAGTGCAATGTAATACAAGCTGTATTTGTTCAGTAGTGATGAATGAGAAGTTATTTAAGCTGCAGGCTTGAGAAGTGAAAGTGACTGGTTATCAATTTTCTGCAAAGAAATATTATGAAACTTTTCCAGCTGAATGATCAGACAGCAGTCTGCGATGAGCATTAATAAATGTCTGTGTTATTGCTGGAAGAGCACACCAAAATGTTCCAACAAACAAACCCAAAACAATTAGCTAAAAGACAGTAAAACTATTAAAGAACTGAGATAAACTGCTGGACTTTTGCTGGACAAGCATGTGGCATATCCAAAGAACATTCACTGGCTTTCCTCGTATAATTGTTTGAGGTCTTTAAATCATCAGTTAATTGAATACTTACTTTGTCCTTGATGGATGCTGAGTATGGGAAAAAACATATGGCTCTGGTATATATAATAGACCGCCTGCTTCTGATGTTTTGCTACAATAATCTGGCAGACAGTTCGCTCTGCTGTGTGACATGAAGAGACCACAGATGAGAATCACCTGTCTGTGGTAAGCCCCGAGAAGCAGAACCCATCTCCTCTCAAGGCGGTTTGTCACAGCAGCTATTAAGACTAATAGCTGGAGCCTGTGATAAGCACAGTTAGCTGAATTCATGACCCGAGTGGCCTGAGCAGCGCTATCATTTCCACTTGTGTGTTTTTCTGCTGATGCGTTTAATTTTTATCCTGTCCGGTGCTATGACACGAGGGGAAACGAGAGTAAGAGAGCGAAATAGAAATGGAGGGACGGGGCCTTGGGTGAAATATTGATCGATACAATCCGGGGTGAAGGCGTTGCAACAAGGAGGAGAGATTATTTGGGTCGTATTACTCGAACAGTACTCTGTGTGGTGTTGATTGTGTAAGATTCGAATCAGAGCAAACTGACATAAAAAGTACAGATTATATCTAAGATATTTATGAATCATCCAAAGAGTTAAACGGGTAACTTTTTTTAAAGGGTCATTCTGTCAGAAAATACAATGGAGGCAAAACTAGTTTAGGCTGTGATAGTCAGAGCATCAAAATAGATGATTTTTGTTTTATGAAAGTGCAAAAACAGATAGGTGCACATAGCATCTCAGGTCCCACACCCCAGTATCCCACTCTCACAGACTTTTTACCTCTGTAATAGCATCACAACCTGCAGCCACAAGAGCTTTGGGGATTGACCAGGGATTAAAAATGTAGCTATGGGTTGTAATGAGCAGCTTGCACAGATAGCCTATCGGGTTATTTTCTGCGTGGGTTGTGGTTTTATTGAACTAATCTTTTAGGGTAATATGGCTCACTCTGTGCTCTGTTCTTACCTTTTTGATGCTTTTCTTTAAACATAACGCCCAGTAAACACCAGCCAAATATTCAACAAGCATCAGATGCCGCATCCCACAACCCCGACCCCCGCCCTGCCGCCACATGGCATGCCTGGTATTAGCCGATTTCCTGGAGATCACTGAAGGATGCTGCTGGAGCACTTGTGCTCCTCTTTCTCGCTCTCATTCGCTCTGTGTAGAGTGGCCCGCTTAATGCATTGTAATGGTTGACCATTATTTACGCTGGGGATAAACAAAGAGAAGCAAGGAATTGATGGAGTAATCCACTCTCGCAGTCATTAGGCATTGAGATGGAGGAGCTGGTGGAAGCAGCCTCCTCCTTATGCCTCTCGAGTCGAGCAGCTAATGGAAATGGGACTCATTAAGACACCTTATACTCCGACGCACCCAAGATCATGAGGAATTGCTAATTGATTGTCGTTAGCGTTCTCGCAATGAGACGCTCTGCCTGTTTTCTCATTTGTTATGAACGGCTTTGTTTTCTTCCTCCCGTCTCCTTCACTTCATTATTGATGTTGCTGTTTTTCCTTCTCTTTCTCTTAGCCCGTTTCGCCTCGAGAGGCCTTTGCAACCGAGTCATCGTAACACTGTTAGACCTGGTTAACTGCAACAATCAGAAGCCCACATGTGCAATTCTGTATCAAATCTGTAATATTTTCAATAATTGGAAGATAGCAGTGCCTTACAAAAAAATCAATATTCAAGGACTTCTAATGGTTGGCTGTGTATGAAACATACATGCTAGTGCAAAAAGTCGGATGTAGAAAATGTGCTTTGGCCAGCACGGTCATGGTTGAATAACATGAAGGCAGGTCTACTTGTGATGCTTTGCTTATTGGTTCTGGAAATTCCTTCCCTTTTCCTCTGGAACCAGCAGATTGTGTTCATCTTACCCTTTAATCATTTTCCCCTCCCAATAGTAATGTGCTCTCTTTTTCCTCCCTGGATTCCTCTGTGTATATGCCCCCCCGCCCCCTCACACATTGCTTTTTCCTTATTATGAGACGGAGGAAGCAAAGATGAGGGAACGAGATGAAGAATGAGGGCTAAAAATGCAAATACAGGTTCTTTCTTGTCACACATAAGGGCTTGTCACATCCACCTCTAATTTGCTGCTGGCTAAAGGATCTCCTTCTTTTTCTCTGCCTTGCTTGTCTTTATCACATTATGAAGTCTTTCACCTCTGGTAAACCCTTCACAGGCTGGTGAAACAGTAAGAACAGCCAGGTGACCAAGGAAGAATCTATGGCTGCAGGTTTGCTTTGCAGATGAAGCAGGACAAGGTAAAGGAGGCAGGAGGGGCATTGTTTTTATGTCGCCGGTCAGACGGTGCAGCATTTCTTTGCTTTAGCGCTCTGCCAGCAGTCTACAACTCCAGCTCTATCTCCCTTGTGGGAGTTGCTACCACCTTCTCACTCTGATACAGAAAGACTGGAAACAAAGGAAGAAAAACACAAGCACCCTCTTGGGCTGCTCTCGCCTTTGAAACAAGATATAGTATAGAGAGAGGAGTAGGAGGAAAAACAGTATTGAAGCCATCAATTCATGCAGGACTCATGAGCATCGTCTCACTCTTTGGAAATAGAAAAACAGTCTGTTAAAGTGACAATCGGCTTTCATAAACGGGTCTTTTCTTGATTTGGGCACCACTTCTGATGCACTGAGTGAAATAACCATTTACAGCTTCAGTAAACACACAGTAAAGACCACATTTGATCAAACACGTGCCATTGTCTACTTTGCAACCGTTTAACTTTTCCCTGTGACCCACTTGTTCATAGTTTCTCTGTGTGAGGAGCGCTCATTGCTGAACACTTTGGAAGTGCTTTGTTTTAGTGACTGAGATTGAGACTGTTGCCTTTCCCTGATCTCAGCAGACATTTAATTGACTGAATCAAGGTTCTTAAGCGATAGACATTACAATCCCTTATAATAAACCTCTAAATTAACCTTTAAATTATTCTCATTTGGAAGATCAGCTTTTTTTGGAGGGGGGGGGGGGCGACTTCAATTGTTTCACTTGTTTAGGTGATCTAGCAATACAGACAATTGATGCTAGAGGGCAAACACATTGGGAAGTTATGCACAGCAGGAAGTAAATTACCTGAATTTGCATAAATAAGACACATAATTGGTAGTTGCTGTGATCCTGATCTGGTAGCACGCAGTATATATACAACTGCACCTTTTTGCACAAGGGTGTGTGTTGTGGATACGCGTGTGTGTGTGTGTGTGTGTGAGAGAGAGAGAGAGAGAGAGAGAGAGAGAGAGAGAGAGAGAGGTTCCATGTAATTGCAGCAATGGTGGTTAAGTAGGCACCAGCATTTGTGTTAATCAGCAGAGAGTGAAGATCGGGGAGCTCACTGAGCAGGCGTCTCATGCCCTGTAAATGTATCATGGTAAAAACCATTATCTCTAAACCTGTAATCATCTCTACGGCATTCATTCAGTGCATCAACATGCTTCATGTTGATGGCTTTTCACCTCTAAAAAATGGTGTGACTCTTTGTGCCTTCACTCTGTATGGATGTCCTCTGAGGGAAGCATTATGTGTGTTGGGATAGTGTCCAATTAATCCTCCATTAGGCACTAAGCTACAGTGTGTACTGTATCTACAATATAACCTGTAGGATAAATTGACAGATTAAATTCATTCTTGAGAAGAGCTTTATGTTGTTTATACAGTATTTTCTAACTTACACTGAGTACAATGATTCAAAATGTATTAACTCAAAACATTTATAATTTATTAATTTACACAGAGTTCTCTGTGTAACACCTAGAACAGCCTCAGTTATATTAGCGATGAGAGATACACCAGACTGTTCCTGGTTGAAACCTGGAAGCTAATTTCTTAACATATTTGGGTGGACTGCTTTATCCATGCAAGACATTGTTTTGCTAGTTTAGGAAGGTAGCTGTTAGTTAACGATAGATGGGTAATAGCCAACTTAGAGTCAGATTTGCTCTCCAAAACGAAGCATATTTTCAACCGCATTCCCATCCCTGCAAGTATTTTGACACTTAATAATTGTCTCTGTTCTTCAGTGTGTAGTCAGGGTTCCAAAATGAAAGCTAAACCAGCATCATGAGCTTTACCTCCACGTACATTTAAGGTACTTACAGAAGATTGTCTGAACATCCTATTCAAGGACATCAAGGAACACTTTATGGACTAGAATAAAAGGAAATAAGCACAAAAGAAATCTCAATCAGGGGGAAGAAAAACAACTTTTAATGGTCAAACTCTTGATCCTAAGGTTTCAAGCTCACTTCTTTTCTTACAAAAGCAAACTGAGTTCACGCTCAAGAAGTTGCATCCTTGGGTTCATAATACTGTCACTGAGGGCAAAAATTTGATGTTAACTATGAAATAAACTGGACTGAATTTAATATAACAAAAACAAAACAGGCTATGCTAATAACAGTCTGTGTACCGTATGTGTCTGTCATTGAAAAAAAAAATCACAGATGCATTTAATTCTTTTATTGTAATCAGGAAACATGTCAACAATTCTGGAGAGATGACGCTAGGGTGTCAGCCATTTTTGCGGGTGCTTGGTTGGCCAGCTCGACTGGATAAAACTGGATAAACCATTAAATCTTCTGATTACTGTAACGCAGATGTTAGCTAATGCTAGTGAAAAAATCAGTAGCCACCACACATAGATGTTAATAAGCAACTTGGTTTGTTGCTAAGGTTGTAATTTGTGAAGCAGCATCAGTTTTCGTGGAGTTTGGTTTCTGTTTTCTCCGTAGTAAAAATTTGCTCACACCGAGGCTGCTGGCTTGTGTCTGGCTTTGAGCTCTGGCTAGCTTTAGCTTTAATGACTTAGCTTCTGTAAAATGGGCATTTTCCTCTGGGTGAGGGCAATTTAAGTACCAGATTAGGTTTTGCTGTTATGTTTTCATGGTGCTTCCCTTGCAAACATGGGTAAACTTTGTGTCTTCATGCACACTGAAGAGCTTCCTTGGTAATGCTATATTAGCATGTGGCTGTGAGTATGCATATGACTATTTGCCAGCAACACTGTGAGCATGTTGTTATTCATGAAGTGGACCACAAATAACTGGACATATGTGAGGCGAATAAAGCTGGAAATTGTTTCTGGTCTCTACAACTACGTGTCATTAATTAGTGACCATGTGTTTTTGTTTGTTTTGGTTTTTTGTTCTAAAATCCATAAAACTGCCTTTTAAATATTACTTGAATTGTAGTATTTGCACTAAAATTTGCTATCAGATCTATTTACAGAAATAGTCATTTAAACCAATCAATTTATAATTTAATTAGTCTTCATTTGTTACCCTACTGTGGTTTATATGAAAGAATTATATTGACTTTTAACCTTAATTCCACAAAAAAATAACATAATTATGCTATCACATGACAGCTGGCAGAAACCTCAATTAATTTGTCTCTAATTACAATATTGGTGTATACGTAAACAAACTCACTGTGCTGCAAAGTGAGGCGATTGCCTCTGTGTTTCCCGTGCTTCATTTTTTATAGTTTTTATTAGCTTCGATTATGAAAATCATTGCAAACAAGTAGTCTGTTACTGTCTGTTTCTCCTTTGACTTGAAGTGCCTTTTTTAGAAAGCTTGTGAAAAGAGGAGATGCATATCTTGATTGATCTTGCATGTCTTGACTATATCAACAACAGGAAGTGGTCTAAAGCAGGAATGGTGATTCATGTGCCAAGGTAACACTAAGTAGAAGTAAGGGAGGTGAATGGGAGTTCAAACGTTTCAAAGCTGGTATTTATTAAGAATATAGTTGATTAAAACTGTTTTTATCTCCTTTTTAAGAATTTTAGTTTCCAGTCACTGTACATATTTGTCAGAAGGGAAGTGATTAAAAAAAAGGGAAACGGGTGCTAAATATACTGTGGATTTTAAAGAAGGCTCACCCATGGCATAATTAATTACACTCAGCATATTCATCACTTTTAATGCTAAAGCAACTCTCTGTGTTTATGTTTTTGAGCTGCTTATCATTTTCACTAATTGTTTTATTAAGACCTAAAAATCTCTTTAATCCTTTTCCTCCTCCATTTGTTCGCATGCTTTCATATCCATATGCATTTAAATCCGGCTGTAGTTACGAGTTAAAATGCAAATGCAGCTCACTGGGAATAATGGCCCCGGAGAACTGGCTGGATAGACGGACACCCTATGGCTCTCGAGAGCTTTCCCCACAGCGCTGAGAGCAGAGCCAGGTGAGTGCTTCTCTCCAGGTGTCCCTCTCATGCCATTGTCGAGGCTTAGCGGGTGGCACCGAGAGCCCACTGCCCTTCTGGCTCGCCAGCGGGTTTCATGGCCATTTTGCACTGAATGACTGTTCATTGACGCAGCCAGTAAAACCCGCTGCTGACTTGGGAGGAATAAGTTTGTCCAGCTCCAGTGGCTTCAGCAACAGTGGGGATTTTGACTCCATGAGGACCCAATTAAACCTGGGAGGCCCTCTCTGAAGGAATAATAACAATGATAAATGCACCTCTGTGGCCAGCTTAAAAAGCAGCAGGGAGAAATGTTTTATTGTGCTGGCCTGTCTTGACACAATTTACTCCAGGCTTCTGGCTTTTGCAGCATCAGGACGAAAACCTCACCTTGTGATTTTTTCCCCCTTTCCCTTGGAGAAGCCTAATGTCATCCTGAAACATTGTGATGACTCGGCTTTGTGTACCATCAAACCATCCTCGTGTGCCCTTTGAAGTGACTTTACTTACTCAGTGCTGAAAGTACAAATTATTTGTTTTTAAGTTGCAAGTCGGTTCAAGGACACGTTTGGGGGTATTTGTTAGAATAAAAGCAAACATTTTTAAGTTACTGATATTAATTTGACCTCGAAAATATTCATCAACTCTGACGAAAAAATCTCTGAATTCCTCTGGATACGCCATCTCATTTGAGAATATCTTCTGTTTTTCACATTTTGAGTAATCTTATTATGCTCTTTATTCGTGTTTACCCATCTTAGAAAAGACATTTAGTCATCACGTATTTTCCTCTGTCAGGTTGTAATTTTGAGAAAAACTCCTTTAATTAGATAACAGGCTTCTGTATTTGCACTTTGCCAGCAGTTTATCAATTACTGCTTGTGGTTTCATACTGCCAGTCAGTCTTTGTCTGGGTGCTCGAGCCTCCTCCTCACCACGCTGCAGAGCCGTGTTATTGTACTTAAACAAATCAATTCTCTTGCAGTTGAGCTTTTTTTCCCTCCATCCCCTGTCATTATGAACTGTTTGCAGTGCAGAGCACATTGATTTTTCACAGCCCTGGAAAAGCTGTTGATGAATAGCACAGAGGTATCTGGGGAGAATCTGGCTTTAAAAAGGAGGCACCCAGCGTCAAACCCTCCTCCTCCTCCTCTCTCCCGACCCATTGAGCCCCCAGCGCTCCTCCACTTTCTCTTTTCAGAGAGCGGCACTTCCAACAGGGGAGAAATGCCGCCTGAAAAATCTTCCAATCATAAAAATAGGATTAAAAAAGTGCGAGACACAAGGGACCACCTTCTCTCACTGAATGCTAAAACACACTTTGTGGTTAGACAGTTTTTAGATTTTGGGTATTAGCCTTGTCCTGTCAACCAAAGCATGAGCCCACTAAAAACCTGCCTGGGAACAGAAATGGCTAGTATGCTACGTGTCACCTGATGAAAACGCCATTAAATTTGTTCTTTTCTTCTATAACTCATTCAGCTCCTTGGAATTTTATACTTCAACATTTTAAGAGTGACAAAAACTTATTTTTTCTTTGGACCTGACTGAGCCTCATCTCTCTGAACAAACTGAGAAACTACTACCTTAAGAGATGACTATTTACAAGTACTACCTTGATGTGGCCCTTCATTTAAAGCAGGGAACTTAAGTTGCACTCTGCACCTTCTCATGGCCCTCTCTCAAGATCTGAATGACAGGCTTAAACATCTACAATTTGTCTTCGCATTTGAGAGTTTGTGGGACAACAAACTGCTGAGGTCATCCGTTTGTCTGAGCACTGACATCAGTGTTTGCTGAATCCCAGTAGTTGGACACCTTATCATGATGAATTCACAAAGGGAACTAAAGCTTCTAAACTTAATTGTGCGAACAAACAAAAGACGTGATTCTGAACTGTGTGGACCCTACATGATAAGCAGTATGTTTATATATATTTTGGTTTAAAATTAGCTGCTGGTTACTTTCTTCCCTAACTGATTTATAGGTTTTGTACTTCACTAGTCACCCTTAAAGAAAATATGGTCATTTTTTTAAGGGTCTGCATATCACTGGGTATATGCAGGAGTTCTGCCTGCCAGACTGGGTGCCAAGCTATAGTAAAGGACCGTCCTAATAGGCTTATCTGTCAATTGGGAGTGAATTGTGAATGCGCCACGGCAGTGAACTTACCGTGTGGTGGATGTTTATGATGCCATGCTGGTCGTGTGAAGTGTCGGCTGCTCTTTTGATTTGTCCTTTGTGGGCACGGGAGCGTGAAGGAGCTTATCCGTGCTGGGAAGAAGTGTATCACGTTAAGCGAGGCGCAGATGGAAGCCACTCAAAGCCCATAGGAATCTGTGAGAAGTGAAATCACTGAATGAGATTGAGTTTCAGGAGAATAATGCAAATGTAATAATTCAGTGTTCGGAGATTGGTAAATAATACTGCGACGCCTGATGTATTTTCTTTCTCTGATTTTTCTCAGGGGCAGAAGAATTGAGACACTGGAGTGTTTCTCCTCCTGGTGTGTGAATGGGTGGGGGGGGTCCTTAGTGGTGAAGAGTCAAGGATTGAAAATAACACAGGTGAGTAATTTATTTTTCTGAAACATATATGGCGGAGGTTTACATAGCCAAGCTCAGATTTAAATCTGCGCCACAGCAGGAAGTGTGAGCGCTCTGCAAAGAGCTCGCTGCTGCATGTTATCATTACACAAATGCGCTCATTAAAGTTGTTCCCAGCCTTCTTTTTAGGCTGCATTTGTTTGCCACTTGAAGTTTTAAATTAACCTTCTACATCCTGATGGTGTGCTTACAGTTACCATTTAAATTGGCTAAACTGTGTGAAAGTCAAAAGAGATCGCCTGTGTTGAGCGAATCAGAGAATCCTTAATGGGGGAAGCTAACGCGGGTTAATTGCTCAGTTGCACTGTCCACATTTGTATCTATGCATTTCTGTTGATTTGTAAGCAAATAGTATATAGTCAAATATTTTGGAAAACACTGACTTTTAAACTTTGTTAGGGGCTTTATGGTTATGTAAGAGATCCCTGGAGGAGGCGCAAATCAAGCCTCAGGGGCTCACAAGTGTACTCCTAGTGCTGGTCTTAAACAGGGAGGGTCGCGTCAGGGAGGGCATCTGGTGTAAAATCCACTTCACATCCTGGGATATAAGGGAGCAGGTGAAAGCTCCCATTTTGGAAAAATGTGTTGCAAAAATGAAGCTTGCTTACACAGAGTTAACAGGCTAGCAAGGTCAGAGAATGTCAATATCTCTTTTTTGATGTGGTGTTCAGGAAACAGGAGTAAACACTGCAACAGATAGAACATAAAATAGAACATCTGGGAGAGGTGTTCTGACTGACTCGCATTATTATTGTATGATTTCATTTACTTTGTTTCCTATAAACATAGGTGATAAAAATGTACACCTCGTGAAGTTTGAAAGCCGAGCGCACAACTATATGTGTCCACATTATTTTTAAAATCCTAAAATTCAACGGTCTTTGCTGGGAACTCCCTATTTAGCTCAGATGCTGCTTTGTGTGAAAATATGTATCAAAGCAGGAATCAAACAAATCTCGTTACTGGGAACCGATATCTGCCTCCCTTGTCACTACAGTGATATAAAGACCACGGCTTTGTTTGCACTGGCATGCGCTGTCCTCCGCTGTACTCGAGGGTCTTTAGTAAACATGTGATGGCAGCAGTTTGTGTGTGGCCAACATCAGCTCTCCTCTCACAGAACATGTTGATTTCATCAGGAGCTCCTGGGAGGCTCTGTGTAACAAAGTGCTTATGTTCCATATGCAGTCCGAGCACAGGCACGCACACACACATGCAGAAGGTCACAACTATCCTCTTCATCGGCGAGCCACCAGCTCATCCTTATGCAATATGGAGCTCAGTGTACATCCCGCTGAAGGGGGAGAATTATGTTGTGGAAAGCGAATGTAATTGGTTTGTCCACTGTATTATACAATGCAGCTATGGATTAGGAATTGGGGCATCCAGGACACACACGCACACACTGAATAGATAAGAGTAGTTAATCTTGATTAGAGCAGTGTGAATGCTGAGGAATACGGTGCTGTGACAAGCATCTGCCTGCCACACAGCTGAGTGGGATAAACCAAAGTGATTATTGTGGAAATGTCAGACGAGGTAGACGGTGATAGCAAGTGAAACGAAGGGGGATGTGACATGAACGGGGACATGACACGAGTGCCTCAAAGTCAGTTCTCTCTCATTTTCAGTGACAGACTTTTCCCCTCTCACAGTGCCTTTGTGGAGCGATGGAGTGGAGGGGGGTTGATGATATGGCTACAGCCATGAGAAATAGCAACAGTCTCAAACAGAGGAGTGTAAATAGTGGCTGATAGCCACATAAATCAGCTGGGAGTAAATCTTGTTGGGTTGCAGCTAGTAGTTTTTACAGCATAACTCCTTATTTACTAAATCAAAGTTGTTTTACAGCCATTTCTTTAGTCTGTAGACCATCACAAAAAAGTAAAAGCTTAAGGGGATATATTCAGATTTCTTGTCTGAAAACAGTATCAAACCAAACCTTATTCAGCGAGGAGGAGCTGGTGCTTCTGTCTGGCAATTTTTGCTGCATAAACCAGTGTAAAAATTCTTGGCTGGGTGCATTCTGTTTTACTAATTGATTAATCGACTAGGTCTTTCTCTACAAAGCAGACTAGGCACCCGCTTTCATTTCACCGGGTTGATATCTAAAGGTTGCCAGGTTGGTCTTTTTCTCTGTACTGCCAGTGTAAGCTCTAATGAGTAATTGCTTTCCTCTGCGAAATCCGAAGGTGCAGACATTCTGTTAACTTCGCTAAAGGAAAAAGGGGGAGGGGGGAAAAAATCTCCTTCCTGTCAGTGGTCTGACTTTCTCTCTGTTCTTGTTAGATCTGGAACTGATAAGTGAGAGGCCTCTGGTAACTGAACAGGAAGGATAGAGGGCCTGGCCTCAGAGCCCCTGCCTCTGCACACATGTCCACCTCCCCCTGCTCAGGCAAACAAAGGGAGCAGAGCCTGCCACTTAACTTCAGGTTTGAAAATATTCAAGCCTATTAGAAGGATAATCATCACTTATTCGAGTGAACTCTTATCCTGAAGAGATTTTTGTTGACTATAACAACAGAGAGGCATTTTGATAAAACAGGCCGTGGCCAAATTAATGCTTTGCAACCATTTCACATCCAGGCCCAATCACAACTCCCTTGTTCCCCTGGCTGGTGTTAAGTCAAGTGGAAGTACTGTATTAACCAGTCACGTGGCAGAACGGTCAGGATTTATTGTTCATCCCAAATACCCACAGGTCTGAATGAGTAGCTGTTAAACTGATTAGTGTGATGAGGCTGTTGTAGCCTATATACCCTACATGCTAAAAGCTAGCTAGTATAAAGTAGAATCTACATTTCTACTAGTGTTTGCTATGTTAAAACAAAAACAACAAAAAATACAGAGATTGTCTTTGAATGCAGGGTTATACACAACAGACTTCCCAAAGTCAGCGCGAGTTAAAATGGCCCAGAAATGAAGATCATGTGTAATCTTTTTTTGATGATAATCTTTTAGGGAAAAGCACCAAGCTTAATTAGAAAGAAAACATAGGAGTATAGTGGAAAACGTGAATAAGCGCTTGTTATAGTACAATTTAAACTGTCCGTCACTGTCTGCTTGGTTACAACAATCTAAGCTCGATGTAAACGGTGCACTACCTTGCTTTATGGGGCCATTTTGCTGTCTGTAATTGCATTTTATTCCTCTAGATAACAGAAGCAAACTTACATGATGTGACATGACAAGATATTTCCAGTGCAGTAACCATGGAGAGTGAATATTTGCCATACTTATCTAAACCATCAGTACCAAGAGTTTAGTGCAAAACTATTTTGCTCTCTGCAGAATTCAAGAGACAGGTCCCCTTAATGAAATTCTGTTTCAACGCAAGCTTCTCTGAATAAAATCCCAGTTCTCTAAAAATCTTACTCTGCTTATTACCAGCAGTGGGATTGGAATGTCCAAAAGCAGTCGGGGGAATGCTGGATCGTATTTGACTGGTTTATAATGACACGACTTGTGTGAAAGCGGCTACAACAAACATTACTTGATCTCGCTGAGAAACCTTGTGGAATTATTTGAACAACATTTGTTGTCGGTGAACAGTTATCCAAGGATTTTGCACTTAAAGCTTTGTGTCAAGATGACTGTTGACTCAAAGGTGCATTGTTCAGATGAGTGCATAGATTATTTTCCTGTACGGTACCGGCTGAGTAACTTGGCACGACAAGATAGCACTCGAGGTTTCATTCTTGCAGTGTGCTTAAGATCTCTCTATCATCTTATCTTTTGGACTTTGAATTTGAATGCTCATTTGAATTTTTTTGTTGTATTCTTTTCTAGTTAAAATGAAGGTTGGAAATGTTGGACAAATCCCTTTTTCAGGCTGAGACTGCGGTGGGGTGGTATTCCCAGGAGAAATTGTAAGATAGCATGCCAGTGTGACAGCTGACTTATTAGCCCATTAGTCATTGGAGAGAAAAAGAGGTGGATGAGCACAGCATCCGTCAAGAAAGCATCTCTTCTTTCCAGATAGCCTCCCCCAACGGCCGCCCAGGAATCTTGTAAGTGTCTCCCACTGATGTAGGAGCTGGAGTGCTGGGGTCAGATAGTACGGCCAGATCTCTCCATCCCGGCGCTCTCTGTTGCTGCAGATGACCTAGCTGCCTGTCCTAGGAACAGACCAGCGTAACAGAGGCAGAGCTCAGTGTACTGTACTAAAAATAGATGTAGCTTCATATCCCCTTTCTCAGAGACACATGCAAATGTAGATGTGTCAGCTTATACGTGCATGTATCCTCAGAGGTGGTCACAACCACTGGTAGCATGTCAGTGACTGCCTGACCGTGTGTGATTGACAGGTCGACTGTGGCGGTACAAAGTACCTGTGTACTCGGGACAGATGTTCTCCACAGCTTGCTTGAGTCAACGTACATCAGGAGGAAGCTGTTAACCAACACTTGGCTTTGAGACGCACCTCCCCACTGCTCTGTGACCCTGCCGAATCGTCCTCTACATCTCATCTGTCTTTGTATAAGCTATCAACCCGACTCTGCTCAAACAAAGAAAAGCAGATAATATTAAACAAATGAAGTAGTGCTTGCTTCCACTGCTGCAAAATTGAAGCTGATATCCCTTTGACATGCCATCCACGGAGAACTTGTCAATTTCCTGCTCATGATGAATAGCCTGAATAAGCCACGCTTCACGAGCCAACAAATTAATTAATGACATGCTGTAATATGTTTAAGAACACTTGGCATTGACATGTTGCTGGCTTGTGAATGGTCTGCCTCGAAATAGGACCACATTAACCTTTCTATAGCCTCACGCTACTGTATTATTGAATTCCTCTTTGTTAGAAAGCTTTACTAGGGCCTCATCAAATTAGTACATTTTTGTTGTAAAATATGACCAAGACCCAACAAGCTAAAGCTCCACACAGCTTAACTGTTCCATTTATAAAGTGTCTGTGTAAAGCTAATGAAATGATTATACTGGCACCACTGCAGGGCCTTGAATTAGCACATCAGCTGATCTGACTGCCATTCAGATTACCCGTTTTAAAAATCTATTCACAGCAAGATGACAAATATGAGCCCTGAACCTATGTGCTGTAGTTAAAATTCATCAAGTTACATCAAGTGGCCGTAATTCATGCAATATTTGAAACGGTCATCGGAAAACAAAGTAATAGCGTGATAGAGGTTGTAGTGCGATCGTAGTGATGCCCCTCAGTAATTTGATAATAAGGTACGGATATATTTGTCGACTTTACAGAGCAGTTCAGAGTTTCATTGCACTGTATAGGCCCCAGTCACACAGGTCTAGAGATCAGTCTGTGCATCTGGAAATCACTGGTATCTGTGCTAAATCGACCGCTAAAGCCCTAATTGCGTGGGCCTAGAGATTGCTCAGTGCCCCGCTGATAGCAAGGGAAAAGTGTGTATTCTGTTACTAGTTGATTAGTCATTGCTGGAGGTTGCAGGCGGTCACTGGCGTAAAATTTGTTGCAGAGAGGTATACGACGCTGCAATAAATACCACTTTGCAGTTGTTTTTGGTTGCTAGCTGGTTGCCGCGGTCACCAGTAGTTTGCATGGGAAGATTGCGATCTGTTTGCATAACACTGGAAAACTGCTCGCCAAGCTGTAGTAGATCTGTGAAGAGTGCAATGTAAACTGGTAAAGGCGAGGATTGTACTTCAGAATTAAAGTTGCACCTTAAGCAATGTGTCAGTTGCAGTTGTAAGAAAAATCTTGTATTTTAAAGACAAAATTCTCCATTTCGAGTTCTGGTTTCTTTATAGCTCGGAGACTAAATGGTGATTGCTTGCAGACAAGTCAGTCTTTTAGGTGAACTATGGGTAACTGCAGCAATCTGCTAGCAACCGCTCACAATCACAAGCAGGTTTTGGGTGCATCATAGTCAAATAATTTCACCTGTTGACTGCGAGCTACCCCCAGTAACCACCAACCAGATAGGAAATACACATTTTTCCCAGTCCCTAATGACTATGTGACCGACACCTTAGTTGTCTGATTCACGCTCTCATTTTCACTCATTCTCACAGTTGACCTTTTGCTGTTGCAAGGAGCTGTTCACCTAAAAACAGACTGTCTTCAAATGTCTTCAAATGTCTGGATAGTCAAATAAACCGACAGAAGATGGTGAAGACCAAAAACAGAGCTAACATGGATTTTGATCTTGCACTTATCAGGTGGCCACAAACAGCTCTGAATGAATAATGATGTTGCTCCTTAACACCTGCGTTTGTACAAAAGGAAAAGTTTTTAACCTTTAAACGTAAACATAATCCATAAAAGTGCAAAAAGTGGCCAGAAAAATGAGCTACAGATTTAAAGGAATAGTGTCCTCTTGTCTGGAGAAAGACTCAATCCAGGAGACTCTCATGGATGTGTTATAGAAAGATCTAGAGGCAACTGTCTAAGCTTAGCATAACAACTGAAAAGAATGCAAAACGCCTAGCGTGCCTCTTTAGAAGTTGAAAATACATCTACTAATACCTCTAAAAAGTTAATTGTTATTTATGTGATCCAATGAAATGCTTCAGAGGTGTGGTTAGACACACATTTCTTGTTTACTACTTAGCAACTGGTTCTCTGCTGGCACTAGTCTTATGTTGGATGGGCCATAAATAGTAATGATCTAGAGCTGATATCTTAATATTTATAGATTTACGACAAACACAACTTTGTCACATTAAAGTGTGAAATGCCTTAAAGTAGCTTCATACTTGATACGTTTCATACTTCAAATGTATAATGTAGCATCTGGCATGACTGAGTGTTATACAGCGAAGTCCGATCTTTTTGACAACTTGTGAATTTACGTCTGACAGGCTGATTGTCATCAATTTCAGACTTGTTTGGTAATTTTGGGATCAAAGGCTATGATAAGGATGATGATACTGATGCTAATCCCACTAAAGGGGATGATTGAGTCATCAAGGCAAAACAGCTGTCTTATGTGCCGCCTCTCCCCCTGGCTGCTGATGACGATAGCAGAGTGTAAGTGAGTGCAATTGACAGTGGAGTTTGAGCTTCCTCAGGGAGGAGGGAGGAAAGACTGAATCTGAGCAGAGGGAAGCAGGCAGCAAGGGTGGCCATGAAACATTCATGCACCTGGGGACTCTTTGCATAAGGAGAGCAAGCTGAGCCACTAATGAAGTAAAGAGCAGAGGACTTTCAATGGCTCTGTTTGTCCTTTTATGAGATTAGCGTTAGTGTGGCTTCTTATATAAACTGCATTAAAAGCTGATATACTGACACGTTGGTACTGCCTTGTAAAAACATTATTTTTGGGAGTAATTAAATCATGGTTAGCTGCAAGATTAGTAACGCCACAGGTGTGTGGCTGGTTATAGCTGAACGCCGGACAGACAACGGTGCCCCAAATGTGGACATCCACAGTTGCGCCAGTTGAACATTTGTCCCTCCTAAACTCATCCTGGTCAAAGTCTGCGAGCTCACACAGGGACAGAAAAGGCAAGAGAGGAGCAAGATGAAGAGGGGAAAAAAGAAGTAATATTTAGACAGCTGTAATGCCGTGTATCACTGTCAGTGGAAGGGGGGGCAGAAGAAGTGGAGAGATATTTTGGTGTCCTCAGCAAGGCCTCAGACAAACTCCCGCTACAGTATTGATGTCACTGCGCCCTCTTGACAGCAGACTGTAAATCAAAAGTCACAGTTATCTATAGATTTACAAACACCTGCTATATTTTCACAGTATGTATCCAAACTGCATAAACTGAGAAAACCTGTTCAAACATGTTTAGATGGTAGTACACTGGCGGGACCTATCTAAGAGCTCACTGTTAGTGTTTCAGTACAGTAACAGCGGTTGTGTGAGACATCTGGTCACATGTCTGCAGTCCTGTGCTAGACTGCCTTGTGCCTTGAGGTGGTGGATGGCAGCTGACTGCTCTGATTCACTGGGAACTAGACTTGTGCGCTGTACGCCTCACAATGGCTTGACTCATAGGGAGTCGACGCTCAGTTGCGCGGAGTCCGTCTCATGGTCATTTTACTGGAAGTTTCTGTTTGACTCCTTTGTTGCTGTTGTGTTCGGATGGAGACAGCAGTCTTCTCTGTGACTGTATTTGTTTTTTTTCTGCACGGTTTTATCTTTCCTACAAGTGGGAATGGATAGTTTCCCTACAATTCCGATCCTCAGTCGATACCTAGTCACACCCTTGTCCTTCGTGGGTTGCGAAGCGGTCATCGGCTCATTAGCAGCTTCTTTTCACCTGACATGTTCCCACATTAGCATCCCACCAGCATCACCCTTTGAACGTCTTCAACCCGTCTGGTTTCCCAACAAACCCTGCCACTGACTCTAAGGTTATGGTTAATTTTGCTTGTGCAGCTGTGATTTTAACACAACCCTAAAGTGTTTTATTCAAATTCGAGGCTTACTTGACTCACTGTAGTCTTCCCCTAAAAGATAGGTGTTGCTATTCAGAACGAAAGAAATATCCCCCTTTGATTTGCTGGAATTTGAATACAAGAAAGGAAACCAAACATTTGTAGAGATTTTTCCACATTTTTCTGTAGAACACCTTTTCCAGCTGATGTAGAAGTCTCCCTCTGTGCCATAGTAAAATCCCTCCGCTCCTGCATTCATGTATCACCTAACTGCCTTTAGAGGCCTCTTCACACACCTGGACAGAAATAGTGAATGGTGCATGATAAGCCAAAATAACACCAAAACGCACCAACCAGCGGTAGTCAAGACGTCATTTCTGTGAGAGAGGACACCCTCATTTCCAGGGTGTAAAATGCTGATGGGCATGCTAGGTATTCTACCAAGAACTGCCATGCTCACATTTTAAGCTGTCACTATTTGTTGCACTGCTTATTTCCAGAGCTTTCCAGAGTTTTTGTAACCCTGCTTCCTTTTAGAAACAGTGTTTTTATGTGCTAGCCACTTGATTTGTGCTTCATTTTGCCTGGTGACAGCGTGCAGAAACATAACATTAAATCTCTACCCGCGGTCACTCTCCTTCCCCTATCACATAATAACATGTGCAACACCCGCACAGCAGCCACTAATTGCTGCTGGATATTAAGAGCAAGGTCTCTTAAGACACTGACCTTGCTTTAGCCAATCATTACAGAGTGTGTTACCAGGTTGAGCTCTGATCAGAGTCCCCGCAGCTCGAACAGGAGGAATTAATTATTCAGACTGGCTGCTTGCACCTTTTGCTGGACACAGCATTTAATGACATTATAATGGCATCCATGTGAGATGTTACTGCTGATGTGAGAGTATCAAAGCGGGAAGTGCACAAAAGACCAGCCAGAAAGCTCCCTGAGTGCCAACAACCAACTTTGACAGGCCGAAGGATGTAATGAATCTTCCACATCCTCTTTCAATGTTAATCTAATTTATTTGCTTCTAATGATGACATGCAGTTAATTAAGAGATAAGGTAAGAGGCTAGATACTTTGTTCAAAATACTCAAAACCCCTGAGTTTCATAACGATCCACGGCTGGGTTTCCAGTGACCTCTAACAAGACAGGGCAGGACTTAAATGACTTAAAAAAATGTTTTGATGTCAGCTAGAAAAAAGAGGAAACTGTCTTTTAGCTCCAGTAACATCTTAATCATGCGCAACTCAATTTTAACTGCAAAAAAAGTCACATGGCTATTTGTTACGTTAAAGGGTGCTACGTTTCCCGCTCGTCTTACCTCTCTTTATATAAACAGATGCACTAATGTATTAATGTATCAGAGGCATGTAGCCAAAGAGAAACTGTCAAGCAGTGCAGCTCTCACAGCGCTTGTGTGTATACGCTGTAAATAGTGCTGAGCAACAGCAAGGTTACCGACTCTAAATGCATTTGCATTATGCTAATGTAATGAGAACAGGGAGCCAATGGAGGCTGACTGCACTGGATCGCTTCGGGGACACGAACGCAAGAGTCATCACGCAAATTATCAGGGTGGCTGATCGCTCAAAAACAAAAGTTTAACGGGAGATAAGCAGCCAAACCGGACCGCTTCTTTTGGTGCGAGGCCAGATTCAGATGCCGAGTTCTGCTTTGATATTTCTCTCTAACCCAATGTTCTTATCACGGCCCTCAAGCAAACATGCAAACAATCTGGCCTGTGTGTTTCCAGTCACATGGGCCCGAAGTGCTGGAGAGTCAGCATGTCTGTCCTGGTATTTCCTGAGGCTTCGTAAACATACATACACACAAGTGTTCTCTCTCTCTCTTTTTCTCTGTCACACACAGAGACACGCTATTTAAACAGTCAACAATAATACAGTATAATGATCGTGCGTATTTGTATAGAAGGCAAAGGGCAGAAGCAAAGTAAAGTCAGTTCCCACAAAGAACGGCGATGAGAAAACAAGGAGGAACAAATTAGGAGTTAATTTGCATATTAACAAATCAATAAATCAAGTCTCTGTGCGACTCTGTAAGTCTCATACATATTGGAGATGTGGTTGTCGTAGGTGGAATAACTGCGAATCTGTTTCCAACTTGTGGTTACTCTAACCTTAAAATAGTCGAGAAAAACAGAAGGAAGTTCAACTTTACTTTGCACTTCTCCTTTTTAATGCTCTGACATTAATCAACAAAGAAATAAAAGCCTTAAAACTGTGCGCCTGAAAGTTTCAGCGTGGCCACTTTAATCTATATTTTTTACGCATTTAAATAACTGAAAAGTTTTGGGGGGTTTTGTTAGTGATTGCGCTATCATCGCCGAAGCCGTTAATGGATGTTGTTTGTGTGCGTGTATGATTATTGGACTGGTCGTTGCTAGAGGATGCCCATGCATTAAATCATTATTGGATTTAAACAGCTGAAATGTGCGTGTGTGTGTGTGTGTGTGCGTGCACACTCGTTCATCTAATTGATTTAGAGTGTTAAAGTGCAGGGTTCGGTGAATACTCTAATCAAAACTGCAGGGGCTGCTGCTAAATTGTGAAGAATGATTTAATACAGCCTGCACTTTTTTAGTCGTGGATTCTTCTGTTTGTTTGTTTTTAGCGTCACAGTCAAATGTAACTGCATGTGTTGATTTTCTTATCTAAAGCTGTCGCGTTAGAAGAGAATAGAATCAATTGAAATCATGAGCCCTCAGCCTTCATTTCAACCTTTAGATTCATGTGAGTGCTGTCAGTATCTCAAGCTACTAATCTCCCTTTTTTGCCCATTTAGTTGCCATCTAACACAATTTCATGGTGTTGATACAGAATCTAAAAATTCAATAGCTGAACATGTATGCTCGGATTATAATTTGGAGTCTCTTTGGGGGATGTAGGTCAACTGAAAGACTCTATTTCCTCAAATATTGTAATCCCCATTTGTTCTGCTTTTTCACCAGAAACACAGCTTTGAGGTCTTTGTCTGACTACAATGCACTGGGCAGGACAGTGGGTCGTAATGCTCTTGTCTTGAATTTTCCACTCGTATGCCAGTTTGCTGTTTATTGTTAATAAGAAATCACTTTTTAAAGCTTTACCTGTTTTATTTTCTTTGTGCCTAACATGCTGGGAAAAAAACATCCTCGGTCTTTTACTTTCAGCTTGAACTTTTCCTCCAGGAGGCGACCAGTCGGCTCGGCTGCAGAGCAAGAACCCGAAGAAGGTCAAGTTTATGGTTTAAGTGGGGAAGAGGGTCAGCAGGATATACCCATTTAACCTTTCTGGAGACCAGCAAAGCACAGAGAAAGGAAGTCATTCATTTAGTCTCCAGTGATAAAGCCTGGATGAATAGTTAACTCTGTTTGCCTTCTCATTGATAAAAGGAAAAAAAAAATGTATTTCACCATCCCTTTTCCCAAATGGTTCCCCCCCATTCGCCGTATTAACAGCCACGCTCAGCCAAACTAATTTTGTGCCTGTTCCTCCGGGCTTGAGGAATAGTTTTGTGAAACCATGCATGAACAGGAAAAATTGATTTGTTTTTATATCATTTCAGCATAATAGCTTTCTGCAGTGATTCAGTGACAAAACCTGATCTACCTTTCAGAAGAAAAAGAGGAAAGGATTATTTCACTCGCTGGCATGTTCATATTCCATCCCTGTGTTGTCTAAACCTGATAACGAGTATGGCACAAGACAAGGCTGTCCATTGTGGAAAGAGCTTTTTCCACAAAAGTCATTATGCGGGATCAATGCTCCCAGGAGAAACGGCAGACTCGAACGCCACACACAGCCGTGGAGGATTGCGTCAAAATATCTTAACAGCCCCGAGGCCTCTTCTTGGTGGGCCAAAGTACAAATCACATACGTGCAGTTTTACTCAGCTCGCCTAATTCATCTAATGTGTGTCACGCCTTCATGAAAAATGACTGAAAAAACATCTTCCGCGATGGGTGACAAATTAAAGGAAAGCCCCATATAGCATGTCTTAGTGAGAAGCTGCTTGCCAGAAGAGTTTCATGCACCTTGGCATTTAGTTTCCACATCTCCGGAACTGTACTAGAGGGAAGAAATGCCATTCTTCCTAAAGGTATTCCCTAAATGGGCGTTTTGAATATGGTGTGGAGAGCACTAAAATCTCCCATGACTACCCAGGCCTAAGAATATGATTCACATAATTTCCATAATCACCAAACCATTCAGCGACCCCCCTCAATGCCGCCATTGTTACGCTGAAGAAATCGCTCAGGATAGAAATGTTTCATCGCAGGATAAAGGTGATCGCTCAGAACAACTTTGTATTGATTTGCAGTGACCCTTTTCTCTAAAGGAACAAGTGGACCCAAACCATCGCCAGCAAAAAGCCCCCGGAGCATAACGGAGCCACCTGATCCCCTCACACAGGGGGTCAAGGGTTCAGGTTTTTCTTGCCTGTATTTTTGCACTTGCTACTAGTAGCTATGCAGATGCTCTTGATTTTACTTGCCCAGTTTTTGAGTTCATCACGGGGAGTTGGATTTAAAATGCATGCACAAGGCATTAAAAGATTTATGTGGATAATCTACAGGCCTGTCCCTATAAGTAGATATAGGAATAATATGATAAGAGTACAATAAAAAAATTAATGGCAGCAACGTGTGCCTAGAGAATACAGCCAAACAGTCTAAAAGTTATACAAGTCCAGCTAGTCTCTTTTAAAATCTTTATAAAGTCTAGCTTTCTTTATGGTGTCTTTTTTTCTCTATATATTCTTCAGCTATTGCCTGCAATATAAAACTGTTTTCTTGATGCAACATGATATTTTTGCTCCAGTCCACCGCAATGAACTTGAAGACTTAGTAGAAGTAAAATAGCCAAGGGAAAACAGCTTACATCGATATGCATAAGCAAAATTCTCCAGGATGCATATATTAAAGCCTAAAAAATTCAAACAAAACCATCTCAGTGTGACTGTAACTCTGGAAATAAACCTCATGGTTTGTCTAAATCAGAATGCTGAAATCAGACTGGGTTCTCTCCACAGGCAGTATGGACAGGAGGAACAGTGAAGGCAAGTTATTTTAATGTATGGGTGGAGTTTAGAGATGGTTAATGTGCACCTATTCTCTAAATGAAGAAATCTATTTTTGTCATTTGCGAGAACTAACCCATCGAAAAAGGGAAGCTTTATAACACAAACCCAAGGCACGTGTAACCTAGCGTCCTCTAGTTGTTAAATCATGGCGACCTGTCTGTCTTTGTCATCCGCCTGCAGTCTGTCTGGGGCTGCGGTACATGACAGCTGCATGTGTATGTATGGACAGCTCATTTACCCTCTCAGTCTCCTCTGTCTCATGTTGACTGTTTGTACCCGCAGGTCAAACGAGGTCTCATTTAAAGGATACACTCAGAAGTATTTCCTGGTTTTGGAAGACTAGAGCTCGATCCTCTGAAAAGTCTTCGCCATGTGTATGCATGAATGCATGGTACATGGAGCTGTGTGGTGGTGGTGAATCTGCTCGAGGGGGTTGTAGAGGCGAGTCGAGGGGATCAGGAGAGGCAGTGGGAGGGGGGTTCTGTAAATAGCCCACCCTGCATTAAGAACTGGCATGCAGGGGCTGCGCTCTGTGTAGCCTGACCTCACCAAGCAAGCCGCCACTCACATTTCCTCACAGCGCGGGAGGCTGTGGAAGCCAGCGTCGACTGTTTCTTCAGTTTATCCAGGTCAGCTCTGAACTACTCTCACTAGTAAAGCACTGGCGCTCGTGACCCCACAGGCCCCCCTCGCTGCCAGCCAGTGTCAAAATAACACAAGCAGCTCGGCGGAGGGCCTCGGCTGCTCTGCCTGCTTGTTATGAAATCACGCTGCCCTTATTTGGGTGTCTAAAAGTCTACTTGCGGTTAAAATTTCAGATCAAAACAAAGTGTCGGCTCGATTTGATTTCTGTCTTTCTCCACATTAAGCTGTTAAAAAAAGAGTTTGCCTGACAGCATATGTTCAGTGGATATGCGTGTGTGTGTGTGTGTGTGTGTGTGTGTGTGTGCTTGGAAGTAGGTCATTGATTTGGAACTTGGACACTGATTATGTGCTGTCCTAGAAATGGGCTATAATCGGTGTCTCTCATACCAAAACAGCTTTTCATAAGTGGCAGTTATTTCAAGGTCAGGAAATAGTGTGCATCACATTGTTGCACATGCACACAGATTTTATTTATCTCTTTCTCGGTTTCACCAGATTGTTGTTTCTAGAGTCTGTTCAGTGTTGTGAGACTGCTCATTTTTAAAGCAAAAGAGAAGAAAGATTGCGTTTATCTTTCTTTTTAGGGATGAGAATGTGCCAAACTTTCCGGCATGCCCCGTTCTGTCCTTGATGACGACGATGATGTAGTCGCTTCGAATGCCGTTTGAGCCAATAATGTAAATATTCTTGGTCTTTGAACAAGCCAGAACACGATCTGATCTGTCTTTGACGCTAAGTCTCCGGCACACTTACACAGGGGAGTTTTTTAACATGACCGTGTTGGAGTACATCAAAGCTGGGAATTAACTGTCAGCTAGCATCATCACAACTCCCTCTATATATCTCCCCTCATAGCTTAAAGCAAGTGCTGTATTAGTTTCTGCCATGGATTTTCCTCAAGCACCCCCAGGATTAAGCCTTGATATTGTTTTGCAAATTTAACTTCAACTGAAGTTAACTGAGCTTAACAGTGGTTGTAGGAAGTGAGTAGCGCATTGGTGCTTATGGATCGAGAATAAAAAAAACGTTGCTTGTATGAATGGAAAGGCCGCATGACAAAATGTTTTACTGTGTTGTTGCATAGTTAAGCGAGCATCTTTTCATGATAATACCAGGAAGAACTCGAAAGAACAAATCTATATTTGCATGTTATCCCGGGTTTGCATGAGAGCAGCATTGCGATTGCTCCTCCTCCTCCTCCTCCTCCCCTCCACGTGTCCCACATGAAAGATCCTCACGTTCGCAGAATGTGCCTTTTTAAATGAGCCCTCACCGTGTTTGCATTTGTTTAGGCAGAGAGGCAGCAACCAACAAGCAGGCACAGACAAAATCCTATCAAAAAATGACATCAGCTGCAACAGCTGCAGGCTGTAGCACTTGGAGGAGAGGAGGGAGAGAGAAAGAGGAGAAAGAGGAGAACAATTGACCAGAAGCGACACGGGAAAGAGAGGTGACCTGATTGCTCAGCTGGCCAAGAGCACGGGAAGGAAGCAGCAGGAAAGGCTGGTCTCCTCAGTCTGGCCTTACTCTGTGCTGCTTCTGGTGGGTCCCTCTATGGCCTTCCTCTCCTCCCTTTTCCCCTCTGCACCCCCACCCCCTAACCTCCTTCCCGCACTGCTGCCTGTCACGGCTCACTACATCGGAACAAAATGATCAGCTCTCACCTCCTCATGAACACGGGTCATCATGGTAGCCACGCAAAGGCTGGGGCCTTTGTATTAGATAGGGATCACTGATATGTGGGAGGAGGAGCTGCTTCAGAAGACTGGAGAAGTCAATATTGTATTATTATTTTTTTGTTTGTTTTTCTTTTTTACAGCACACATATGCAAGGGTGTTTAATTTTTATTATTTTATTTATTAGCAATGGCCTTGAGGTTGCCAATTTTGTTGCGCTATTAATTTCATCTTGCCGCTCTCGAGGAATTATTAGATGTGTGCGCGTTTATGATTCCTCTCTCTACAAGGAGGCACATCAAGTACCTCTTTCACAATTCCTGTAGCTCGTAATGTAATTAATTCTAATCGCAATGATCATAATAGCTTTTCAGATCAAATACCCAGGAGCAGTCCTAACAAAATCATCCATCCCTCTGAAAAACAAACACCCAAACTCTCTCTCTGTCTCTCTTGCTCTCTCTCTCACACGCTGTCTTTCTCCCTCCCTCTGTGTTTGGCTTTGGCTCCGAGAGAAGAGCAGTCAGTTGGTTTTTGGGGGGGGTGGTGGTGGGACACACACACACACAGCAGAAAACAGAAGGACCTGCACATTTGCATACCTTTTTAGCATGTGGCTGAGGGAGCCTTTATTAAATTCAACCCCCCTGTAGGGTGGGTCCTAAACTGTGAAGGGGGGAGGGGTACAAGCGCTCACAGGGAGGGAAAAAGGAGGGGGGGGGGGGGTCTCATCCTAGAGACGGGAGGCAACATCTGAGCCAGCAGACAAATAATGTTTCCAGTCACGAGAACAAGGTGGCAGCAGCGGCCAAGCATTTTCTTCCTGAATAGTGTCCTCCCCCCACTCAGTGTGGGTAAGGGTGCGATGCTCACTCATTGTCTTAAGCCCCAAATTAGCAATGCTGAAATGACTACTTAATTAATCAATTAACTAAAGAATTAATCTAAGACGAGCGTGATCATCAGTTAATTGTTACGGTCTAAGAATAAAGCTCCTTAAACTTACAAATTTGCCAAATGTTATGAAGATGTTAAACTGCTTCAGTCATTTTCAACAACTTTTTATAAGCAATTCTTTTTTAAAAAAAAAAAAAATCAAGACTTTTATCATTGCTTTTAACAGTCACTGTTATAATTGCTCATGAATAATCTAACCATGAACATGTTGCTATTAGCTACACTCATGTAGTTCTATAAGCGCGTAACAGATGTGAATAAGTGTCTTAACATGGCTTAATAACATTTACTGGGGCTTGCATATTAGCATGTGCACATTGTATAATGAGTTGAAAATCATATGCATTTTAAATCTACTATTAAACTTAAACATAATATATGTTTGTTTTTAAAAAGTAAGACAAACTGCCCCATTATAGTCGCCTACAGCAACTATTTGTGTTTATTAAAAATCCCAGGCATTGCATGGCTCCTTGTTACATCCACCTAAAGAAAAGCCCTATTAACAAGCGATAGGGCACAGAGGTTTTGTGTATACCTGTGTGCGAGTATGTAATGTATCTAAGACAAAGTGGGGCAAGCCCACAACACGCTGCAAGTATCTGTTCAAGCAAGCTGAGGCATTTTGCGGTTCTGCTTTTCCCAGAGAGGAGGCTGAGATAATGAGCCAACATAGTGGAGTAAAGTGAGGTTTTCCCCCACCGTGGACAGAGGGATGAGCTGTTAGCACTCTGCGCTAGTTAGCCTGTTAGACTCCATTTATAAACAACTCAGCAATGGCATGGTGACAAAACATTGGCAGTTATCACAGATATTCGTACACCTCTTACTTACTAGCAACAGTTGTGTTCTAGGGCAATTTTCATAATTAGCTTGTACTTAAGAGAGCAGGAGTGGGAATGACTGTACAATCTGTGGTGATGCTTTAAAATATCATTACATCATACTTTTTTCATAGAGTTTACTGAAAGTAATATAAGAATAATAATAACAGTAGAACTGGTTTACAATTCAATTCAGTTTTATTTATACACCGCCAAATTACAACAACAGTCGCCTCAAGGTGTTTTATATTGTAAGGTAAAGACACTACAATTATAAATACATTTACAGAGGTCAAAGCACAGAGGTGAAGAAGAAAAAATAATGGAAACTTGTGGAAAAGAGAAATTAACAGTACAGGGAATTATTTTTATTCATATTTGTATTTTTATTCTGTACTTCTACATAAATTCTTTTAAATCTGAGTTTTATATGTTTATGTTCTGTTTCAGGCTTGCAGGTCTAAACAATGAAGCGTAACAGACATGAAACCAATAAAGAAATATACAGCGTGTTTGGTTAATCATCTGATTCATCTTTAGAAAGTGTTTTTTTTATTATTTCTTACAGATGAGTTAGTGCACCAACATCTACAATATTATTCAAGGTCACCCAAATTCACAGTTTCTGAAATATCCAGATGTCTTACCTCCTTGCAAGTAGCTTAATACCACAGAATCAGCTAAACTACAAGGCAATCACCTAGAAATATCAAGTATATTTGCATGTTTAGTGTTTTCTGTTGGAAATCGAGCAGAGGCTTTTCAGAGCTCGCTGTTGGTGAAAAGGTAAATGCATATAATCAATAAGCTCGCCTAACCTTCTGCTGAATTTGCAAAATAGTGTAGCAATGAGCTGTAACATCATTCTCATTCGCAAAGCAGCAAGAAACCACGATGGAGATGCATAAGTTGCATGTAACTAGGGATTGCAAATAACAACATTTATATAGTTTCTTTGACTTTAATAGTAGGAATATAAAAACGTTTGATTTATTGATTTATTTTTTCAAACTCTTAAGAATTTATGATTACATGTGGCCATCAGCGCTATTCACAACACTCACCAAAAATACTACACTCACACTTTGCTGCTTTTGTAAGCCCCACCTTAACATTTGGCACACGCAAAGAGGGGGGGATGGGAGAAGGAGTATGAAGTGAAGAAATATCACAGATGTTAGTCTGCATGAACTCCTTCCCCTTTGCAGCCTTCCTGCTCAATCTGGCCTCTTTAGCCTCTCTTTTTTTCCTCGTGCTCCCTCCACCAAAGACAAATGACTTCTCCTAACCTAATTTCAGTTGCAGCATGCAAAGGTCTGCCTCGACGCCTGCAGGTCAACAGAGCTCAAGTAGACACTGTGCAGATTCGAGCAAAGAACCGGATGCTAACTGGGCGAATTCTCATTGATAAGTTGTTGGTTTTTAAAAAAAAAAATTTTCATGTAAACGACTTCGATTTTCTCACTTTAGCTTGTATTTTTGTCTTTGTGTGCACTTGTTTATTCATGCACGAGAAAGCGCTTTTCACCACATGCTGCAGGGGCCAGTTGTCTGTTTGAAGAGTGCAATGGAAACAGCAGGGTTAGTGTTTCAACCAGTGCTACAGCCACACTGTGTGTGTGGGTTGTGACTGCGACTGGGGTCACAGTTGTGTGACATGCCAAACCCAGGCTGGTGCTGGTGGTGGCTCTAGCAACGATACTGCTGTCATTCACCCGACCACTCAGTGGGTCAACTTTCACTGCCATTCAAAGTTTAATCTTGCTTATGATAAATTTAGTTAAAGCGAGGCCCTAATCACAGCCCATTTAGATTCTTTGGGCTGATAAAGAACAGGAAGTGGTGGATTGTCTTTGATTATCTTGCCTCTCTCTATTTCCCTGGAGACATGTTGCGGCTTCAAGCCTGACAGAGTCTTTGCCATAACTAGGACAGACCTTTGATTGGTTTCTGATGTGTGGACAGCAGTTGTGTCTCGAGGGTCCAAAGCAATTTATCCAGAGGATATTAAATGACCTAATGGCCATATTATTTGCAAAGAACTAGCCCAGAGGAATATCCAGGTGTTTTTAAGGTGCTGAGAGGTCTGCCCTTTGACTAGCATGCAATTGACTGCACCGCGAAAGCTCAGATTCATGCATGCAGCTGTATATTTTCATTTTCTGTCTCAATTTCAACAAAACATACCAAAATGGTTTCTGAAGCCAACATAAAAGAGTACATGAGCTTTGATTCTCTCTGATTTTGTCCGAGGGATGTAAGAGAAGCCTGAGAAGCATCGGCGTAAAAGCTGTGTTGCATTGATACTGGCCTTGTTCGGCTTTCTTTCTTTCTTTCCCCGACAGGAACTGGCTAATTTCCTGAACTTGATATACCATTTGGTCAGCACAGAGAGAAACATCTGAGAGAATGGATATCAGAGAATTCTCCACGTTAAAAAGCTTAATGAGTGTTCACATCTTTGGGTCAAGGCTTTTTAACGTTTTACAGGTGGTGAAGGAACTTGGGAGGCACCTTAAAAGGAAAAGCAAGGAGTCAGGAAATGAAAGTGGAGGAACTGTTTTTGGGGGGGGGTTTTTCAGTTCATCAGATTCCCCATATGCTCAGCCAGACTTATTTGGGTCGTTTATGTTAGTGGAAGGCATTGGATCACCTGCAGACCCTTCAGTTTGTAGTTTTCAGTGGCTACTTCAAAGAAGCATATGCCTATCTTGACTCAATCTCCATTCATGGAGAGTGACAGTATCTGTTTCTCCAGCTTTTCTAGAACTCAGTGTCAAAGGTCACACCTTTAGCTGGAGGTCATCTCTCTGGTCAGCTGCTGATTTGCAACATGACCCTCTCTCCTGATGCCTTAAACCCCTCCCCCATCTCCTCCTCCTCCCTTTCTCTTCCAGATGACCGTACAAAGTGGCTAACACATGTAACTTCCCCAATTGATTTAGATGAACCCTTGACCACACGGTGATCTGCGTGCACCAACTGCTTCACCAGTCTCAGACTTCTGGTCATCGGCGTCCAGGGTATGGTTTCTTTAAACAGATCTAGTTACTTTTGTTTCGCTTTCAAACAGCAATGCCACTGCAATTTAAAAAAAGGAATAATTTCCAGACAAAGCAGTTGTCTGCCTCTGTACAGCTCAAGCATTAAACTTGTGCAGAGTATTACTTGAGCCTATTGATTGGAGTCCTCTGCCTTAGAGAGGGCGGTGTGCAAAATCAATGCTTTATTTTCTCTTAGGCTAGCCTTCCTCGTGCTCCTTTTTTTTTGCCAGTGAAAATGAGAGGAAACCAAGGGAGAAACCATTTACCTCCACTGCATTCACTCTTTTCTGTTGACTTTTGTGACTCATCTGGACAAATTCAGCTTTGTTTCCCGTCATCTCTTCAGCCCACATTGTTTTGTACCCCTTATCTCAATCACATACACCAGCATGAATCGACCTTTTTACAGTGGTGGGTGGGTGATATCATTCTTGTTTGTGCTATGGTAGTTCTGTGAGATTGTGTGTGTGTCTCGTAATCCATCCTGGGGAATGTACAGTATAGTGTTTGCTTGTCCTAAGTTGTCTAAGGTTGTCTATTACTCTGAAGATAAGGTTTTTATTTCTGTTATTTATACAAAGAAGGTCTGTAACACAGCGATTTTCTGTAGGGATGATAAACCTGAGTGCTTGAAACTGCAGGCATCATGAGATTCCTTGATATGTCAAATGGCAAATCAAATGACACTTTCTTGTTAGAGTCTGTCTAGACTTTTTTGCCCACAAAGCAACTTCTGTGCTGAAAATTTAGTTGGAGACTAAGATGTGTTTTTCCAGTAGCCTTGAGTCTCTTGCTTCAAGGATCAGGAGTGGGCCACAGAGGTCTGTTTTTAAACTCCATACCTTGTTATTCTTCAGTGCCTCTGCTCCAGTGAGCTGGTGACATTGTTTTCCTGTGTTGTCTCTATATCCATCCACCCAATATTAACCTCATATGTCCTAAATGCATCGAGAAAATTACTTCAGATTTGTTACTAACCTGTACTTGGACCCAAGGATGAGCTGCTCATATTTTTTTCTGGCCAGAGGTCAAGGTCACTGGGACCCACCCGGAGAAAATCCGATTGCAGCACAAACATTCACTTAGAATTTAACAACAGGCCACAAAAATGAAATGCCTGATTGGTTCAAATTGTCAGCTGATGACATTTGATATCCAAAAGGTTAAAGGTCAGCCTCACTGTGAAGTCGTAGTGCTGTACAAAAACAATTTTCTGGCCATCATCTATCACGGTAACTCGTGATATGTATCCACATCTGCACTGACATGGACTGCATGTCTGAACTGCAACTTAAGTGGCTTGGACTGGACTATAGTACCATTCAAAAGTGCTAACCCATTCAAATATGCACATGTGCACAGCAGATTATTTAATTTCGTTTTCACTCTTGTAATCTTAACCTCAATTCAAGTCGAAATATCAAATCCAAGTAAGGCTGCTGTCTGCTAGTATGCATCACTCTCAAGTCCTCAAAAAGACTAAATGCTTACTTTTAATTCTAGTTGCTATACTGTAAAACTGCTCCATTGTGCTCATCTGAGGTGCAGCTGCTGTCGGACATGAAGTCCGACAGAGGACAGAGAAACACAAAAGGTGGTCAGCGAACAGGAACATGGCTGGTGACAGGCTGCCTGCATGTGGGGTGGTTTCGCTAACGAGAAGCCATTGTGCCCTCAGTGAAGGTTAACTCTCTGATTCAGGGAGGCAGGAAGTGTTAGCTGCCTCCCCTGCACTTTTCCCATCCGCAGCCTCTGCCAAGCCTCAGCAGAACAATCCAGCCCCTGTGACTGAGAGGCAGGGAGGGAAACAGAGGGAGAGTCAAAGACAGAAAAAGGGAGGACTAAGGGGAGGGGGGGCACTAGAGGTCCAAATCTGCAGGGTAACATCAGGCTCCTACGTTATGCAAGTGTTCCCTTTTTGTCTGCCTCACCCAGGGTTTTGATACGGATTGCACGAAGAATGATGGTAATGCCGAGCATTCACTCTGTCCCCTCTTCACCAAAACAGCCTCCATTTATGGTTACTCAGACATATTTTCCCTCACAATTGGAGCTGAAAAGTGGCCAGCTGTAGCCAGGTTCCAGTAGGTTTGCGCTCTGCCCACACACACACACACACACACACACACACACACACACACACACACACACACACACACACACACACACACACACACACACACACACACACAAACAGGCAGGCACACACATACACACGCCCATAAGCACACACACCGTGAAATGGATATAACTAAATGCACTCAGAGACAAACATTCACATAGAAAATAGATATCTCAAAACGTCCACACACAAACACACTCACTGAGAAAATAGATATCTCAAAATATGCACACAAACACACACAGACTCATAAGTCACACAACCTCATACGGAATCAACAATCGCATCTTTGTTAAATTATCCAGGAAATTGTTTGCAGTGCTTTGATAACACAGGTGTTTATATGGTAATAGCTTCTGGAGGCTGGATAAGAATGAAACAATAAAGTCATTAGGGTGTTACAAGAAGAAATGAAACCAGGTTTCTTCACACACTGCAATGCATCACCTAAACACACACGCACATAGTCTCAACAAGAAGAGGCTGAACACTTACACCCAGATTCATTAAAGAAAAAAAGCTTTTGTCAGCCACCTTAATGACCCTTGATGTGTGTGAACCTCTGCCAAGTTGTCCATGGAAGGGCCATTTATCTCTGCTGGTGTGGTTATACAAAAGACAAAAGAATATCGAATACACACAGGATAAAATGGATCATTCATAGTAATGACACCTGTTTATCTCACCTGATCTGTTAAAGGCTTTCATCTCAAGTGTGGTGGTCCACAATGTACGTAAGTAATCACTGATATGAGGTGATCCCCCCTCCCCGTTCAGATTTGTTATTGACATCAGGCTTTTTCCCATCTGTCAACATTTCATATCCTCAGTGATCTGCTGGAATTCGCTCCATCCTCACAGGTAGCGACCTTTGCTGACTTCTCTCTGTGTTCTGACGTTGTGTGGGATGTCATATACACATCTGTAGGCGCTTATCAGCTCTGCTGCATGTTTATGTTGTGTTGCACCCTGACATAGCGCAGCTTTCCCCTTCACCGTCAACTTTGAAGACGATGTTTCTGTTCTTTAAAGCTGCCTGAATGGAAAGCTTTACATTAACGATGAGGAAAATCACTGTTGTGCTTATTTTGCTCATAGTGACAACTCACAATTATAATTAGAATCCATTGTTTCACACAAATACATTTTATCTATGTGTTTTACCCCTCCAATAGAACAACAGATTCCAAAATTGATTTTCTAGCGTGCGATCCCCTGCCTTTTATTTTATTTAGTTAGAGTTAAGTTGCTCCCCTTCTCCGTCTCATGTTTTCTTCCTCCAGCCACATTGCAGCTGTGGTGCTCTTTGATATCATTTAGCTGTATGAGTCTCTGGTCACATGAACCAAGAGACTCCAGCACCACCATCTTGGACTGCAGCTGGCATTCCAAGATGTTCTATCCTGAACATCCATTGCAAGCTGGAGGGCCATTCAAATTAAAGGTGGAGAACGGTCCATACGCCGCTGTCACCAGATGCCTTCAAACACCTTTACCAAGTCTTACTGTGGGAAGAGGATATAGAGGTGGTACTATCATTCTGTTATTTATTCTTTAAGCAGTTGGTTATTAAGGTCTTTGCAAAGGCTCCTTATAAAAATATTATTTCACAGTTAATTTAGGAAATCTGTATGTGCCTACTTTAGCATCCATGTGTGTGCATATATGCACAAGCACATACCCCCCACCTCTCACAATTTCAAACTAAATCTAAACAAGAAATACATGAAATAAAAGCCTTTAAGTCCTCAACAGATGAGAAGAAAATGGCAAGTAAATGAAACATATGTTACCAGACAACATATTCCCCCTCCACTGGGGATGTGCTAGCTGCCTCCCACCCAAGCTAATACGACAAGATGCGTATTTATCGCCCCACAGAACTCCCAGAAAGTAACCATATGGAGAGGCACTTAAATGTTTAGATGTGCGATCGTGCCTTTGTGGAAATTAGTAATTGTACTAGTCTGCATAGATTTCTTCAGCTGCCACTGTTCTGGACAAGTGGAACTGTCTTTATAGCTGTGAACAATCATAGATGCGTTTTGTCTGCTGCGAAGAGCATTGCAGGGTGACAGGCAGGCAGTGTGTGAACAAAGATGTGTATCCACAAAGGTGCCCTCTCCCCATCTGATCCCGACACATTTCCCCTACAAAAAGCAAGGGGTTGTGCACAGCGTGCAGATGCTGCTAGCCTGCCTATGTTGGTAAATAATGAATAGGTCACACCTGGTGGTCTCTTAGAGGTTCAGTGCAGCCTCTGTCCCTCTCTGGTGGTGGTTTGGGAATATGTGTGCACCTCTGAGTGTATGGCGGAGGTCTAGCATTAATCAAAATTCTCCTGCAGTCTTCATATTTGTTGTGCTTTCTTTAACCTTTAGCAACACTGTGTCCTCTCGTGTCATCTCTCTAAAGTGCTTGAACAGTGCTTGTGCTTTTATCATGTGGCGGTGTGTGTATGTGTGCGAAGCAATGGCATTGAGAGCCAGTAAGAAGCATTAGCCGAGCCTCTGCGTTGGGCAGGGCCTCGTAAGGATGTGTTCAGCACTACCACAAGGTGACAAATGACTAACTTAGATCTCCACAGGGAGCTAAGAGACTGCACTTAAAAGTGTCCAGCAATCCGGTGTCCATCACAAGCATAAATGATTTCTGAAGAGTCTTTTTTTTCCTCTTCTTTTTGCCTTGGGACCACAAATGACTAAAAGCTAATTCATTATTTGCGATCACTTCAAAACATAAAGCCTCCCACATAAAAGATTTCTCAAATACCCAGTTGAGATGTAATGCATCATCAGTCATGCTAGCAATCTCGCTCTATCAAAAAGGCTTGTCTCATTAAAAATACATGCGGTGTATTGAGCTGAAGTGTACCAATCATGCAAGCTTTCCATGAAAACTCCTTGTGCTGGTTTACAATCAGCAGGTAATGAGCAGCTAGGGGCTGAAGTGGATTTTCTACATTTTTCAGCATCCGTGGTGAAAATTTGGCTGCAAGAAGGGATTGCTGTTATTATCAAGCAGTCTATTTGGGTTAATAGTTTAATGCTAGGGCCGTAAGATTTTTAAAGATAGTGCACAAGTTCCAAAACAAGAAAACGTTTTAGAAGTTATGATGATTATTAATGGATTTGTTAATTGATTTTAGCATTTTTTCCAAATGCGCTTGTCTTTGTTCAGTGTTTGAATTGCTGTCGTTGTCTGCGCTGACTATCAGCAAAGCACCTCAATACTGTTAATAGAGATTTTGTATAAGTGGCTCATTTATTCAACAAGAAACTCTTCCGGAAGTGTTCGATACGAGCGGTTCTGCCTCGCCTATCAGCAGCGCGGGTTGTGTGTGGCAGAGATAACGTACGGCCATTGCGTCACAGGGACGGCGCGATTGGAGGCGGATTCGGGAGTCAAACGGCGTCTTATCTCCTGTATATCAATCACAGTGCACTGTGGCTCCCGCACACACAGGAGTGCCAGAGCTTACTGCTTTGTTTGTTGTAGCAACAAAACTGCTCTGAAGTGGTATTGTGGTGCCCTTGTTTTGGGTTTTTTTTAATATTTTTTCATAAAGGTTACTTGCTGTGTTGTCAGGGAAGCAGGAGAACAGAGTCCCCAGACTGTAGGTTCACAAAGCTCCGCAACAGCAAGAATAGAAATCATAGGATTTCTATTGACAGCAGCACTTCCAGTCAATAGTCTTTACAGGGTTTTGTGTTAACACAAACACCACGCGAAGCACCACAGCACACTCTATGAAACGCGCTCCACTCTGCAAGATAAACTGTTGTCATCAAGGAATTAGAGTAACTATCTGCTTTGTGTGTTTTCCCTGCGAGCAAACAACACAGCAAATCAAAAGAATGTTTACAGGGGCTGCAGAGGAGAAGAAGTGGAAGTGAAGAACAACGCCATGTTTCCTGTCTAGTGATTTGTAAAACTCTTGAATTAATTTTGGCCCGGAAAGCTGGCTCAGCTTACAGGGAGTTTTCCCTATAAACAGTGGAACGGAGATTCCTGCCCCTCAAGTTCTTTCCATTCTTTCCACGCTCTCTTTGTGTGTGTGTGTGCTTGTGTGTTTGCACATGTTCACAAAACTAACACTAATTTACAAGCATGCCCGTTATTCCCGATTTGGCTTTTGCGTTGTCTGAAAATTAGTTATGCTTGTTGAGTTTTTGCTACTGTTTTCAGCAGTAACATTAATGCAGGAAGTGCTTAGTTAAAGGACTATTCCTAATTATTACAACTTGGGTGTATTTCCACAGCTTTGGCCACTGTGTCTGTTGTGATGACTATGGTAACAGTATCTTCAAAAACTGTGAGAGGTTTTAAACCAGCAACGTTTCTGCAGCAAGGTCTGAAAAACCTGCTGCATCATGAAACAAGTTTAAAAAAAAATCCTAATTACTTTATTTAGAGATATGAGAAAACAGGTGTTGCATATGATGTTGTATCTTAATTAAAAATATCTGAAGAAAACGGACTTTTTTAAAGTAGTTCAGCTACGAGAGAACAATCAAGAACTGGGGATAAATTTGCTGTGTTGTGTGTTAAGAGCAACATCCCCTGCACCCACCACCTCCTTCTAATTCTAAATATCCCATTAGGGTAAAAGACCTAAATGTAGAAATCAGATGAAATAGACGCCTGGTAGCCTCTAAAAGGTCAGACCTTAATATTAAGTTTTAGGACGTCTGTATATATTAGAATGGAAGATAAAATAACGAGTATAATAAGAAACACAATACCTAACATGTCTGAATAATTTAGGCCTGAAACCCAGATTTAATTCTTTCTTTTGCTCCAATTAGTTCTCCACACTCTGGCCCAGTTCAGCTATGGTTCCCCTGCTGCTCTGCCAGCAACCCGCCCAGTTCCCCCACGCAGGACGCGTGGGGAACTGGACAGGACGTCATACACTCTTCCCCACTCTGCCATGGCTCAACAGCCCATCCCTGACCTGCCCAACCCTGCACTGATTATATATATTTATCTATCAATCACATCTAGCTAGATCGGTCTCATTTTATAGCAGCCATCACACAAAATGTGTGTAAACAATACGTGTTGCTAGGCAAGCAGGCACATCAAATGTTGATGGATGTCTAAATGATTCTCTCTGTGGTTCTAGGTATAAGTGGTTATAATGTTTTGGGGGGGTTTTTCTTTTTATTCCACACACCCCAATATTCACTGTGTGCGAATTATGAATAAAACCTTTTGGGAAAAGTCATAAAAAATGAAATGAGAGGCTTTTATTTTAACAGTGTTACATGAGCACTAAAATGCCAAGGGCTCAAAATGACCCTGTTCTAGTGTTAACTAGCAATGTGCTGGTCTGCTGCCTAGCTTGAGCACTGGCGCTATTTTTTTAGCTTGTGATCTTTACCCAAACAGATAAGGAAACTTCCACACTGCTTTCTTTTTCTTCTTCTATCTTTTTATGGTGCTGAATATCAATCATACATCGCCAGATCTCTGATCGGTACAGTTGCTAGTCATGCATAGTCAGAATCTAGCGTGGTGCCTGTTTACAACTCTCAGTGCCACCTCAACTAAACAAACTGGAATGAGGCACCACCTTGTGGCACTATTTAGCAGTTGTGAATTCTCAAAATAAAGTGACAAAGTTGAGAGATCATTTAAGAAAGCTACTGTAGATGTCAGCAGGTATTGGTTTCTGGGAAATTTATGATATGATTGTTAACAGAGCTGTTGGTTAAAACATGAAAATAAGTTCCAGATTTTGTGAAACTTGAAGAATCATGTAAAAAGTTTCAAAACAGCCTAAACTGCTTAAAGTCAGCTAAAACCAACAGGGTATCAAATACCTGCGAGAGGCAATTCTTCTACTTTTCATTTGCCTGCCTCTCTAGTACTTTTTTTTTCACTTTGTGTGATCAAGATACAAATTTATTTGCCTGTGGCGCTCCTCTGTTCTTTGATGTTTCTTCTTACTACGCTCGTGTCCACCGAGGCCAGAAAGAAAAACAACTTTTCCAAGTTTAGCTGTCGAACATCAAATCGTGAACATCGGTATTGACTCGCGTCCCACCAGGCCAATTTAATCTGTGATTCAGCTCGCACAGTTTAGCCAGCAGAAGGAATCGCGTTATTAAGCCCCCTTAATGAAACAGTCAGGATGGACTCTCCATATCTTTGTGCACTAAAAAAAGCTCTTCTAAATGGAAAACACATTGTCTTCATTATTTGCAAGTGTACAATGAAGGCAGTTGCCATGACTACAGCCATCGGAGGCTGAAGCCTGGTTTGAGGCCAGAGGGGCTACAGGAACAAAGTGGCTCCTAATGGAGAGATTGTACAAATGACTCTCTGAAAGGGTTATATATCGCTGGCATTTTCATGTTGGCCAACACAGTCGCGGCGCAACAAATGATCGGTTTCAGATCATATCCTCGTGTCAGTGCTGGTTCTGTTTAATGAAACAAGATAAATCTCGCCAAGTTATTTGCTATTCCCACTGAACAGTCTGCTAAATATTCTTAGAAATGCATCTCTAAATGGCTGTCCTATGTTGTTTTCCAACGTAGCGGCTTTTTAAAGAGCCTTGCGGAAACTTCCAGTGTACACCAATCAAAATGCAGATTGTCTACACAGTGGGGTGTCCACCCAGGAGAATTAGAGCTGAATACTAAGCAGGAGAAAGCTCTCAGTTTTGACTGCTGTTTATGCTTTGGAGACAGGAAGAGGGAGGTAAAACGAGAGCGAGAGAAACGGCATCGCTTAATTTCTTTTCTCGTCTTGAATGTAGGTTAAATTACCTTTAAATCTCACACAGAATTGCACATTGCAGGTAAATGAGTCACTTGGCAGCTGATAAGTAGCTGCAAAGACATGCTGGGAATCAGAGACAAGGCGCCTTTTTGCTGGAAGAAAGAGACATTTTGCTAATAATAGAGGAAACGGTCGTATGGGACCTCTCTGCTCTCCGATTTATGTCAGATAATAATTGGTTTACCTGATACAATGCCCTGTGTTTGGTCGGTGATGGGGCGGCGGCGAAACAAATTACTAGGAGGTTGACCTTTTGTAGCGCCGTGCTGACCCCAGGCAGGGAGGCTGCATGACAGGAACACTAACACACCACAGTGCCACATAAACCAGTCTGGATATTACATACAGGGGTGTCGGTTTAGTTATTATACTGTCTGCGACATTTATATACCATTGTATCACCCTAGCAAATTACACTGCAAATTGCACACATATGTGTTTTATGAAATGTTAATTGCTTTAATGCATTGGCCTTTTTATTTCGGCTACATACTCTGCCTTATACGTGAGCATACATATACATCATTTCTGAATAAAATGTAGATAAAATAGTCTAAATAACATTTTTCAGCCTTAAATGGTGAGAACACATTTTACACACAGGCTATGCAAAGCTCTAACACAATCTACCAATCACAGGGCAGCGTGCATATAGCCCAAGGCTAGTTCAGTGTCCCACAGATGTGACAGATAGTGTTTATGTTGATTACCATCTTTTATTTACAGAGATAAAACAAATTTTGAGTTGTTTGGAAGTCGTTTATCCACTAGAGTACCTTACCCTATTAGCTCTGTCGCAGCACATGTAGCACAGTAGCATCTCTAAGGAAGCTGTTTCAACCAGTTTAAAAAAAAGAGAGAAAAGAAAAGCAATTGCCATCCATAAGTCAAAATTTCAGGCCAGTAATTTGAAATTCTGAGTTGCATATATCTAAATTTTTACTTAAAAGCTAACTAAGTTTTCAATTTCGCAGGAAATGCAGATATCCTCTGCAATTTTAAGGCTTTTTTAATGGCAATATATAACTTTTAACACTAAATTAAGAACAAATAATTTGGCGCGGTATAAATAGATTTAGTTATATCCTATTTATTGATATATTTAATAAATGTAATTTGCTAAATAAATTATACAATTAAAAAAAAATAGTATTAACTTATAAATTAACATTAAATGTAATGTAATAACATATCAAAGCAGTTTATCATGTGTAGCTGTCTTGAGTGTTTCGCTGAGTTTTCTCGTGTTTTTAGTTTTGTTCCATTTTTTTCCAGTGGCAGAAACACACTTCCATACATCACAGTTAGGCAGATGGTGGTGAGGATTGTGTGTGTGTTTATTTAGATGCTAGGTTAGCTCTAACACAGTATGTACAGTATATGTATGCATACATGTAAGTGAAACCTGCAGGCATATGGATAACAGCATTTCTCTATTGACTTTGGCCCCAGAAAGTCAGTGTCAGTTGGGATCTAATAAAATTTGCCAAAAGAGCACTTTCTGCTGCCTGTAAAGCTTATTGTGTGAGCCAATTGTTAAAAAAAAAAAAAGAAAAGGGAAAAAAAAGATGAGTGAATTAGCATTTTTGTCAACTCAGCCACTCGTCAATGGGATTATAACTGCAGGATAGTAAGTGATTTTACTGAGTAAATTGGACTGGAACTATAAAAGTTAAGGGCCGACAAAGAAAAAGGATCTGTCTGAATCTAAATTACGGCTGTGGTTATCGACTGCTAGGTGCCATTCAAAGGAACTTTGACTAGATGCAACATCAGATTTGTGATTGTCGACATTAAAAAAAAAGCAATTGAGTTGCACTTTCAAGTTCCTTTTTCTTTAAGTCTCTCTTGTAAATGCACGAGGGTTCTGCACAGTGGCGGCAGCTCGCTGTGTCGTGTTTGTGCAAGGTTTATTTTACCCTTGCGAACAGGTTGTTCGCACGTTTGAAAGGAGCTCTGTTTGTGCTGTGGCTGGCCTTAAAGCTTGTTTCATGTCTTTGTTTATCTGAGAAGAGAAGAGTTCTCAACTCTCAAGACTTGTTTGTCCTTCCTGGGCTCAGACACTCAGCAGTCGTAGATCTAGTAGGACTGTTTTCTTTCGGTGTTCTCTACGGAGTTTTCATTAATGTGATGAAAGAGATCCGGGGCTTTCGAGGGCCCGGCGTGACGTCCGGAATATCCATTTTTCTGTAGATCAAGACTAGATATACTCCCAATTTAAATTCAAATCCTGGGGAATTGTCTGTGGTCTGCAAGGCACGTCACTGTCTCAAAAAAGGCGCCGCTCGATATTATAACGCAATTTGTATGTTAAAAAGGAGGCCCCTGTTGTTTAGATGTGTTTGGAAGTGTGAGTGTGTTTGTGTATGTGTGTATGCGTGCGTGAATATCGACGTGTCACTGACAGGGATGGCTTCTCCGGCCATTGTGTTAGGGAAGGGAGGCTGCTTGCTTTCAATCCATTATTGACTAATCTCATTAGCCGAGGATCCTAACGCTGAATGAGCGGCAGAAACGGACTCATTGAGATGCGACAATCACGTGCACACACACAAACACATTCGGCTGCAAGCTCACACGCACACATATTGAAGCACGCTGCCACAGAGAAAAGGAGTGACTTGTAATTATAGACAGCAGTTTGGAAAGAAGTTTTTATTGCCCGTAATTAGTCATTTTAATTAAGTGACTGCCTATCTGGGATTTCTACTGGAGCAGCTAATTATATGTTCAGCACTTTTTACTTGTGCCCGGACACATGTGCGTGTGCCCTCTGTCGCCTTTGTCCCGTGGCTGCCTGTAATGTTTGGTCCGCCACTCGTGGATCGCACTCACCTGTGCGCCTGAAAAAAACACATCTGCTTTGCATGTGAGCTCGCACCGCCAACATCGTAAACTTTGCTGTCATGGAAAAAGGAGATGCAAAGTGTGGGCGCGATTTGCACAGTCTTAATAGGAGCTGCAGCGCCACGTAGCTTCGTGTCTCCGTGTTTGTTGCTGGCCAGGTGACTGGGCCACACACCTCTGCACTATCAGCCAGCAGAGAGAGAGCAGACCACTGCAGAGGGAGATTCATGACCCAGCCAGCCTGTAATTGCTGATGGTTCAGCAGTTTTCAGGGGCTGAAACAGGAGGATACAGAATTTCTCAGCTTTTTCCATTTCTTGCAGCACTCATTTCCTCAGCCTTTCTGATCCAGTGCTTCTCTCTTTCTCCCTCCTCAATGTGCTGCTGCCTCTCAGACCTTCCCACTCTGTCTTTTTGTGCATGTTTGTCTTTAGCTATGTGCGTGTCTCTGTGTGTTTCCCGCACACTTCTGGAAATGCTACTGCAGGCAGCTTTGTTTATGTTCACCTGTCAAGCTACCTCAACTTCTCTGATGGATGATGTGGAGCTTGTTGTTTGCCAACAGCTAGAGACAAGTTGTTGCTAAATTATACCCCCAAACAACATACCTGTCTACAAAACTAAGGTGAACTGCTGCTGGGAAATTGATTAATTGACTGGACTTTCAGTCAAAACTAGGGCTGAACGATTATGGAAAATAATCTAATTGCGATTTTTTGCCCCAATATTGCGATTGCGATGCGATATGCGATTATTTTTTAAGGTCTTTGTCTTCTGTATTATTAAACAAAGACAAGCAATACATCATATAGTATGGCCAATACTATATTACATTAATTTTAAACTGTTCTTTCCTGGAAGACAGACCTCTGTTATGATGACATGAGGTGATGCATGAATTGATGACTGACATTTTTATTTAACTTCTTCAATCACAACAGTATATTTGAACATACACAATAGTTTATTTTTAGCTTACAAACATCTGAGCATAAAGTGCTGACAAGGAACCCTGGTGTAAACATTATAATGAAAGTCAGTACAATGTGCAGATTGCAGAAATATACATAAAAAAAATCAGTGGCTTTACCACACTCAGTTTTTCGACATCTGTGAACTACTAGACAGTCATTCAATTAAAAAATAATATTAAATAAATAAAACTAATAAATAAAAAATACACACATCTTACTGATCTCTGCAGTCAGTAACATTACACATAAAGTGCAAACATAATAGCAATTGTATAAACACACACACAAACACGCCTTTAAAATTTAAAGGCGTGAAATTGGACGGTCTAGTTCTGATTAGCGTCACCGCTGTCTCGGTGGAGTTTAATAAACTCGCCCGTCTGCTTCTTGCTATCTAAAATATAACCAGACACTGGTGTAAATTCTCGACTGTCTCATACTTCTGTTTAATAAGTTTTCTGTTTGACGTTTAGTCAGCTGTGTGAAAACCAAGGAGGAACCCACCCGGGGGATTAATAAAGTTTTATTTTATCTAATCTAATAACTTTAATCTCAGCCAAACCGATTTACTCACGAACAAACAAAACACTGAAAAAAGCCCAACAATAACATTTTTAGGTTGTCTAAGTGACTTATATATTACGTTTAACCCGAGCAGCGAAACTCCGCGGTGATCTGAAAATGATGTGCCGGGAGTTGTGCCGTTCTCGGCCGCATCAGTAATCCTCGAGCTCCCGGCTAGCTGTCGAGCTGGTGGGTAGCAGACGCCTCTGAAAACGTCGAAGCACTTTTGCAAATATGGGATATCTTGATAAACCGAGCAGATATTTGATGTTTACACAACTACTTTCTCGCCTGAAAATATGTTAAAAGTTTATTTTGTGACCCAGAAAGATTAGTATGAGTAATTTTAAAACTTAGTAGCGGCCGCCATTGCTGGAAACTGGAGTTTGGCTGGGCCGCGCTATGAATTCTGGGATATGGTAGTAATTTGGACAGCCTTCGGCGCGTCGCTGTGACGTAATCGGTCTACAAATGCGGCCTCAGGAGGATGCAGCCCATGAATTTGGACATGTCCAGAGTATAATCGCAGCCTTTGCGGTTAGAAAATTGCACTTGATCATGTCGCGATATTATCGCAAATGCGATATATCGTTCAGCCCTAGTCAAAACTGTATTCATTGTTGCCATAATTCCCAAATGTGATGTTTTGCTCTCAGTTCATAACAAATTCATTTTAAATGATCAGCAGTTGCACCTGTATGTTTAAATGTGATATGGATATATTATGATATTGCCCAATCTTTATAAAGTGATATCCACATTTGAATATGCAGACGAATGTTGGCAAACTCTTCTGTTACCAGAAGCCTTTCATTTGTAGTCCTTTTGTGATACAAGTTAAGTTGATCAGTTTGTTTGAACAGTCTTTGGTTGCATGGAGGTAAACGGTCTGTGTAGAGAGCAAAACGAGGGATTCCACTTGCCAAAATGTACTCTCTGGATCACTGCTTCTCATTTAGCTTTTTATTAGCTTTTTTCAAATGTATCTGGATTCATAAACAATGACTGGAACAGGAACTCTTAGCCTGGATATCCGCCGGCTACACTGGAAGCGCCGAGAAATTGGCTGTTGTCCCCAGAGGCTAAGTCAGCAGAGAAGCTTATGGGTTTCCAGACCGACCACTGACCCTATTTATAAAGAGTTTATATGCAGGCATAAGCTTTAAGCACTTTGGTAGGTCCTCACATTTTAAAGTTTGTTAATTGGTTGCTTTTTTTTTCTTTTGTTAGGGGTGTATATGCAGATGATGTTTATGCATATAAAGTGTATATGTCCGTATGGAAGAGATTTTAAAAGCTAATTTTATGTTTTATATCCATTTAATGTCTCATAAGACTGTGATTTATTTACGAAACGGGCTCCTTTTGCATTTTTCCCTCATAAAAACGTAATTTTAAGAATTATGTATGAATAAGTAAACATTGTGTTGTATGAACAAGGGGACACTTTCACAAGTATAAGAGCTATATATGAAATATAAACATTTTACTTCAGAGGCAGTGGGAAATTCCTAATAACTTGTTTCTTTTTCACATGGGTGTGTTAAAGGATAGACTGTTATCGCTCCATATGACAGCATATTTCCATAAGCTGGAACTCTGCCACCCTCTCCTACAGTAACATTCAATATTAATTTGATACTATTTTTAGCTAGCAGTAGGATTATATAAAATGAGACCATACTGTTGTGCAAGCATCTGATCTGCATCGCTGAGACTCCTTGCATGCGATACGGTTTGCCTTTGGTGTTTTTATGCTGTAGCGACTCCCTAAAGAGGGCCGCACACAATAGGGAAATAATATACACTGAGTGAAATGATCCAAGGATGCCTGGATAAAGAAAGAAAGATGAATAAATGAATAAATGTCTTCAGTGCTTGATCGAAGACTCCACTAAGTCTTTTTCTCCCTGGAGAATCTCCTTTTTCTTCCCTGACACATTGGAATTCTTCACAGCTGCACGTGAAATGAGAGGCTTCCCGATTCATTTACACAAAGGCAATCAAAACATAACAGCCCACGATATCTGGCAAATTAGTGCAGCGCAAGCAGTGTGGTGTGGGCTCCAGAAGAGGCCGAGGAGGGGAGGCAGAGGTCTGCGTGTTGCATGGGATTCATCACATGCTCGCGTGTGTCCCCCCACGGTTCCATAAGGAAGATTTGTGACACGGATTTACTGCAGCCTGTGCTGTCTAACCTCTAAATCAGCCTCCTCCTACACGTCAGACCCATACTCCCTTTTTACATGCAGAGACACTCGGACTCACACGCATTCTGCGTGGTCACGGAGGGGGCGGGTAGGACGTCGAAGGTGCAGGGGGCGAAAGGGAAAGGAAGAGAGGTCGAACTGCCCTAGTCAAAAAGCCTCCTCTCTGCAGATCAAGCATCCGCCTGTCTGGTAATGTGTTGTCATTGACCAATTAGGAAATCCAGATCAAACGGGTGCAGGGAATGGCCTCTCACTGGCCCTCTCTAAGCACTCTGCTCTTTTTAATTGAGCACATTTGTGGAATGAGAGGCTTCTCCCCGGAGGGACCGATGGCTGTAGATACTAGCAAGCTGTTAACACGGGATCAGTCCGCCCAGCAAGGTTATCAAACAATCTGCAAATATTAAAAAAGAATATATTTCTATGAGCCATGCCAGCTAGATCACTCCAATTCACGTCTGTGGACTGGAGGAGAAAATGTTTTGGGGGGGGGGGTTTTTCTGGAAAAATGGAACAAAAAAGATGAAGTAACATCTCAGATGGCTTTTAGTGTTCAAAAAACAAAACAGAAAATGGTTGTGAAGGGAATCGTTGCTTTATTGATTTGTAAGATGAAGGTTGTGGCATTCCTTCTTTCAGATGTTGACTGTATTTTTTATTTAACAATGAAACTTTCTCTAAAAATGTAACATCCAAAATAACTGGTCACAGGGTCACAGTTGCTGTTTTCCTATGTATATTTTTTAATTCAGGTTTTGGACTTTTGATTAAATAAATCAGGATTTTTAAGACATATTCTCAAGCCGATATTCCTGCTGATGAAATTTCCAAATGGAGATGTTAGCGAGGTCATTATAAGGTCTGGCAGTTTGATGGTATGTCTTCACAGACTCCTTTGGTGAAACAGAGAAAGCTCATGTTGCCGCTGTCCATCAGTGTCTAGGCAGGTTGAGCTCATGCACTATTTAAAATCCCTCACTCTCTGTTTCTTTCTGTTTCTCTCCTCCCATTCACTCAAAGTCACAAAAGGCCAAAGGTCACTGGCACAATGGAGACAAGGAGGTCCTCCATCCCCCTGCCCACACCAACAACTCCTTCAAACACACACACGCCAGCTAACAAACACCCACAACTGCCTCTAACTTATCACAGCTACTCTCACGCAGTGTATGCTTGTAAAGCAGCGAACACACAAACACGCACACCCCTCCTGTTCTGCTCTCAGCCTTCTTTGAATTCCTTCCCATGTATCTTGCAGCTCGCCTGTCACTCCTCCCCCCAGCGCTATCAGTCTCTCTCTCCCAGACCTCATAATGGCTCCTCTTGGGTAGCGGCTGCGTCTGCAGCTCCCGCTATTTCAAAGTTTTAGCTGGCCGGATTAAGCATGGTATGTGGAAAATGAACAGCCACTCACAGGAGGGACACATGAGCTGAATGCATAATAAACCAGGAGACTGGCAGGAAAAAAAACTGAGAAAGGAAGGTGGGGGGGCTCAGAAGTTGTCTGAGGCAGTGTCGGCACCTTCGTGGCAACAATATCACTCACAGAAATGGAAATAAAATGCCTCTTTGACTTTTCCTCTATGCTCGCAATCAAAGGCAATTTTTAAGACAAAGTGTTCCAAGGGGTGGTAGTGATGGCTCTCTTTTGTGAGACTCTGAATTTACCTCATATCTCAACAATGGCTGCAGGTTTACACTTTGGCTCACTGGTTTCATCATCACCATCATCATCATCGTCACATGCCTCCGAAATTCCAGGAGGATTGTGAAGGAGAAAGGAGCTTGGCAGCGAGCAGTGAGGCTGATGGAGCACCACAGGCACAGGGAGACAGAGCGGGGCTAGCTGCCTAGCCGTTTCACCTCGCGCTGCTCTGCATTTGGTGGGGGCTCGCACAGTCATGTGGCTCATCTGTGCTGCCTCTAGCGCCATGGGGGAATTGACCCTCCCCCTTGTCTGCTATTAGTGTAAGGGTGGAAGGAAATTAAAAGAGTAGCTCTTTGGAAGAGGCAGTGCAGAGCAAACAAGAGAAGGAGAAGGAGAAACAATGATGCTACTCATGTTTGCAGGTTCTCCTCTAGTTTTTGCCAGCTCCATGAGGGAGGCAGGCTAGCGGATGGATGGTGGCTTGGCAGTGAAGAGAGACTGGCTCCCGTTTGCCTTTGTCCTTTCTCTCTCTCTCTCTCCTTTTTTTTTTAATCGTAGTCAGAGATCAGCCTCTGAGACTTGGTGAAATGTTACACTTGGTTAGAGAGGAGATATTGCTAAGGCCCCTCTATGATCCCAACCCTCTGTTTTCTTCTTCTGCTTCTGCTGGTGGCCATGAAGGGTGGGTGGGGGGTGTCTCTGCCACCCCGGCCTCCTGCCTCCAATACCATGCTCCCTTTGCTTTTCTAATCATGCTGCAGATGTGCCTGATGGCTGAACAATCTCTGTGTACTGAACGTGGGGCTCCCGCAGGAATCCAGGAGGCTTGCTTATGTGAGCTGTCATGAAAAAAAAAAAAGTGAGAGGGCAAAAAGGGAGGGAGAGAGTGAATGTGGATCTGCGTGAAAGACAGAGCGAGGGAGTGGAGTGAGTTAGAGGGAGAATGGGAGATGGAGAAAGACAGAGGGAAAGAGGGAGAGATCAGTGAACAGCGACCAACACAGCAGGGCTCCTTTGGATTGAGTGTGTGCGCGCGTGTACGCACGAGAGCGGGTGGCACAAGTGCGAGCCCGCCCTCGCTCACGGTTGCCTCTGGAGCTACAGACCAAACCACATTAAATAAAAGAAATCCATTCCCAAGCCTGTTAAGGAGCCATGTGGGGAGGTGTGAGCGTGTGTGTGCACTCGAGTGGCTGCGTGTCCATATGTGTGTGTGTGCAGCAGAGACATGGGGGAAGGGAGGAGGAGGTGCTGGAGAAGGGCTGAGGGGAGGGGAGGTAGAGCAGGGAGGTGGGACAGGCAGGAGGCAGCTCATATTATCCTCCGTGCCAGCTCTGGATGGAGCCTGCCGGGGATTATGGCACATTCTGTGAGGCAACAATGGAAGAAGCACTGTTACGTACACATTTCCATCCTCTCTGCTTTTTCCTCCGTCGAACAAACACAGCTTTGTCCTCGCTGCCTGCCTGGCCACTTACCAGGCAGACACCTGGAGTCCTAGAGGTGCCCTCTCTAAACTGAACGCCCATCCCTCAGTGCGAAAAAAACAAAAACGGTCTTCTCTACAATGTTGAGATAATTAAAGGAGAGCTTTCACGCCGGCCTCAGCCGACAGTCGGAAGAAAACAAGACATATCTCGGAATCAAAGCTCATTAAAATCATGAGGGTAAAGAGATGCTTCCTCCCCCTCCTCCTCCTCCTCTTCTTCCTTCTCTCCTCCTACTCCCTCATCTTTATCACCCTTAAGCAAGTGCTGCAAACAGCAGACCCCTAGTCAATGATGGTGCAGATTAGTCCTTTATTGCCTAATTCACCTACAACAGATGACTCATGGAGACTTGGATCACCTTGAGTCTTGACATGTCCCCATAAGGTATGAGAATGATGCTGATTTCTTCACTGAGGCCACCGTGTTCAGATTTAATAGTGTCAGCAGTGCTTAGCTTAGTAGCTTTCGATTAGCGAGGTGTGTGTGCGTGCATGTGTTTTGGTGTGTGTCGAGGAGAGGGGGGTGTTTCACACTGCTCTGCGGAGGTGTAACACCCTGCCTGTAGTGTTGTTGTAAAGCACATTACGAGTGACTGAGGGTGTTGTTATGGTATCATGATGCCGGCCCAGCACTCAAGGGAAGGTGAGAAGATCTGTGTGCTTGTGTGTGTGCGCGCGTGTGGTCGGGATGGTAGCCAGCGTGGTTTGCTGTCTTTCTACACCTGTAGCCGCACTCACTCTCTCACCTTTTCATGTCGACGAATACTTTGAGCGCCTCGGGAGATGCGCTTTAGAAAAATGTCTCCATTCAAATGTGGTACATGAGTCAGGAGGGCACGAAGGAAACGCTCTCAGGCGATTGTATAGATTTTAAGCAAACTTCCACATGAGCTAAAATTATTACCCCGCCTGTGTGTTATCAGCATCCATCATAGTTTAGTGACTGATGTGCCAGTTCAGCTTTGATTCACTGCTCTTGCATTATATGTGCTGTTTTCTCTGTGAAGTAAAACGCTCTAATCCATATCATAGGTATGCACACTTTATTACCTTCAAATATCTTTTCTGAATTGATGGCCTGTCGACTTGTCTGACATCTTATTTCTTGCCCTATCACACTTTGTAGTTGCATTGTCACTGTGCTTCCAGATCTCAGCAATTACTTTGGAGAGCACAATATTATCACGAGCAATGGCCAAAACTACGGAAATAAGAAATGTAATAAACTGGAAATATCCTTTAACAAGACTGCTCGCTCCCAGAGTGGCCTGACTGTTTTGGTTCACAAGCCATTTATATGAATAAATTAAATCTGTTTACCACTTCCCTGCGCCTCAACAGCTCAGTTGAGAGACTGTAAAGCGGCGCGGGTTCGTGATCCATTTGTTCTGCTGTGATGGCGGGATAAAGCTAATCATTGTCTACTTTTCTCCCTCTCCGACTGTTTTTATCCTGCAGAGCGGAGACGCGCAGCTCATCTACGTTACATTAACAAGCTAGAAACTCTCTTTGAAGGTTTTTGGGTGTCTGAAATAATGTTTAGATTCCAAACTGTGCGATTGTGACAGTTCAAAAAGCAATTCCCTCTTACTTACTGCAGATAATGTTGCACTTTAGTGTCTTCATTCAACATTGTTTAGCGTCACCCTCTTCCAGCCCTTCCTGTGGCACAGTTTTGTCATCAAATTAAATCCGCAGCCCTTTTCAAGGTACGCTTACGTAACATGATCACGTAATGAGACAAACATGGACCCCGTCTGACAGGAGACGGTCCTCTCTCCGCGGGGTGCCGTGCAAAAACAAAGCTTTAAAGTAGTGTTACAGGGGGAAGAAAAACATTGTTTTACCCTAGAGGTGGGCTGATAGCACTGTGAAAAGCCCATCTGAAGAGGTAGGCCTCATCTGTCACTGGGCAATGGAGGAGGCAGCCATGCAGAAGCCCCCTGATTATAAAGAGATAATTTCATCCAATCCTCCGGTGGTGCTCCATCGCCTTGCCGCCATACTCCACTGCCTTTCATATTTGTTCCCAGCCTGCATCTCCTCACCCGTTTCGTTTTATTACAGCTCCCACTCAATACATATATTTTAGCTCCCCCTTGAATAGGAGAGGGAAGCGGGTCTCCCTGCTCTCGTCCCACTCTCCGACTCCCCCCACACCCACGAGTCTTTTGTTGTGCAGGAATCCACAGCTCAACTTGTTGTGTAACGCCTGCTGTGCAATTTGCAGTAAATTAAGCTCAAGTAAGGCACATATCTGCAGCGATTTCCCCTCACACGCTCAGAAGCGTCAGGCAGGATTGCCGGAGTTACTATCTGAATCAAGGCAAATAACATCACGTAAAGGTAGCAGCACACAGAAAATAATAAGCGATAGCATCTGTAAGATAGATGAGAGCTTGTAAATAGAGGCGGGCTCATAATTGCCACTGTTGTCATATCTCCATAGCATCATGGGTTTAATCTGTAAATTGGCTCTTGTTAGTCATCAAAGATATAACAAAGGACTAGTGTTTAATTAGAACAAATGAATATCTGGAAATTAAATTACACCTCAACACTGCCATGCCATTTAAAAAAAAAAGTCATTATCTTAGGAAGAAAATGCATGTAAATGTGTGCACACGTAGGCTTTACAGCGATTCCTGCACCGTGTGTTTAACCGGTTAAAAAACGGAGGAGGTGAATGGCAGCCCAACCTTTCTTTCCCCTCATTTTAACTCACTGTTGGAGGTAAGAGAGATGACAGGGGGAGAGCTCGAGTGAGAGAGCGAGAGCAAGGGGAAGGGCAGGAGGGAAGAGAAAGAGAGAGAGTCGGAGGGAGCAGGTCGACTCGCTCATCAATAACCACAAGGTCAGACAGGCAGTGCCGGGCTGAGTGGGCCCTGTTAGGAAGCAGCAGCTGAGGATTTGTAGAGCTTGTAAAGGCTTAAAGCAACACTGCTCCGCCTTCTTTGTGCCACAAGCCAGGCCTTTGAAGGGCCAGGGAGACACCTGCTGGTGGCTGAGGAGCACAGTGGTCTGGGGACACCCTTGCCAAGGATCAGCTCACTATCAGCTGGCAGAAGGAGGTGACTGGGGGGAGTATTATAGCAGCAAACACCTGATGGATGTATAAAACATGTGTCACTAAGGAAGCTGTTGTTTGACAGAAGTATCCATGACCACATGTTATAAAATGTGAACGTTATTTGATTAAGCTGTAGATATCTGAAAGTCACTTAAACCCATGCCCAATCGTTTTTTTATGCTAAATTCCTCAAATCATTATCAGAACTCAGCCACGCCCACTTCAAATGTTTCATCTGAGGATTCAGTAAGTCTGTGAGACATCAGACATGTCAACAAACAAAACACTTTCCATCTGCAAAGAGGAGTGGAAAAAATACTCGGACATCTCCTCCCCCCCCCTTTATGAGCTTTCTAATTTATGGAGAGGAATGCACTAGTGTGCCCTTCTCTCCTCTCAAGTACAGGCATGAGCAGCTCCAATAGGTAGCATAAAAGCTCTTTAGCTGTCTAGTGGAGTAGATTACTGGCCCTGCCGTTAAATCCAGCTAGAGACCCCTAAGTGAGCATTATCAGTATGGTGCAGCATGCTGCCTCCTCTCTCTCCCGCTCTCCTTTTTTTTTTCCTCCCCTCGCTCCCTCATCTCTCAGGTACTTTGTACGGCGAAATTTCTCACTGTGTGATGGTAATGGAGAAGGATGGCGTGGAGAGGGAGGGGTCTGAAAGAGCGTTTGAGTGAGAGATGATGCACCGCAGGACGAGATGCCCCTGCAGTAGCGAGAAGGAAAGATTGAGACAGGATGAGATAAAGGGGGAGTGAGGCGGAGGAGAAGATGGAGGTTACACTTTTCACCACCCATAAACGCGCTTATTAATTCACTAAACCTTCCACTTCAAGCTGCAGGTCACTACGAGTTCTGGCCGACAGCCTTGTGTAATATTTATTTGACACTGAATGCAACATTAAATCAAACCCCCTAGAGGCGAAATTGATAACCTTTAATGTAGCCGGTGATACTTTTTAACTTGTGATAATAGTATGTAGCATGTCAGCTCACAGCCTCATTGTTTGCCTTCCATAAAATATTATTCTCTCTGCTAAAAGAAGAAGGTTTTCTATAAGCTGCTACTCCAAAATCAATAGTGCGCTGTAAGGGGTTTTGTTAGAGGAACTCTTATGTAGCTGGAGCGAGAAGGGAGGAGAAAGGGGAGTAAAATGTAGAGCAAGTCTGGGCCCAGGGTACAGATAATTGTTAACCAAAGATTACATAATGGCTAAGTAATGTAAACAGAGAACCACATGCCAAGTTAATGTTCTCACAGGCCAGGATGGAAGGGTTTCGTGCAGCTTTCTGAGGTAATGCTGACAGACTGAGGTGCTACGACTCAGTGTGTGTGTGTGTGTGTCCCTCTACCTCTGTTCATTTTCACCCCAAGGTGCTTTAAACACAGTCAGACATCCTGTCTACGTCCAGTGTGTCATTTCCAAAGGTGTATGGCACCGTTCGGGGCAACCGCCAGGGCTTGTTAAGGGTGTCACAGGAGCTGAGAGGAATGTCATCCTTTGGGCTCTCTGAGGTGCTTGTCACCTGCCAAATCAATATCTCCCTGCTCAGCTCACAGCACCCAGCACACACACACACAAACACACTATAACAGCAATATCCTGGTGGTGATGGAATTGGCAGCTTCACTTGGAAGAGGTGAGCCTTAACATTTGTCTGTGTTTGTGTTACAGAAGTCTCCAGTTTAATGGCTGGCAGGTAGAGGCCAAAGAGGGACAATCAACATGAACTCGATTCCGTCGATGGACAGACACATACAGCAGACCAATGACCGTCTGCAGTGTATCAAACAGGTGAGGAGGTGTTGAAGGTGTTGGCTCTCAGACATTAATATTATATTTCAATTAAAAAACGAAATAAATAAACTGTGATGATGACAACGACAGCGATTAGCATCATCACAAGTTGATATTTAATAACTTTTTCCAATAATTAAGCATCATTATTAATGTATTTGTTATTTTCTTAAATATAAAATGACAGATTTTAAATTATATACTGTAGGCTGTAACTTCATTTGCACATATGTGTGCTTGTGCTATATTTATTAATGGTTAGTAAATCATCCAGTCGTTTTGTAAATGACTCAGTTCTCATTACCAGGGCCTCGATTACAACCATTTAGTCCAGCGGTTGTAAAACTCTTAATTGTCGCACTAATGAAAATCTCACCCTGCACTCACACACACACAATTTTTACTGACTGCTAACAGTAAAAAAAGGATCCAAGTTGAATGTGAGCAAAATAAAGATCAACACAATAGCATCAGCAAACTCTTGTTTGTTTACTTCTCTAAAAAAAAATCACAGCGGTGCCATGCCCCTGCAGTTTGAGAGCTTCTTATTCAGTCTGGTGTGTCAGAGACATACACGTCTGTGCAATACTGTGGCCTATTCCTTGATTTTGTGACAGGGCCCCTTTTTTTCTGTCTTTTTAAATCTGGGTTAATAAAGGGAAGGGGTGCATTGGAATCCAACATTTTTACTCCGTAGACCCAAAAAACTGATAGTGAATATGAAAGTCTATGGTGGGTGAAACAGCACACAGGCAGCAGCCTCCAGGTTCACATTCATGTGATTTACAGCACATCTGTTTATATGCTTTTAAAAACAAGTGTTATACACATCTGTGAAAACTTTATAAACACACTGCATGGTATATTATAAACATTAGCTGCGGTTTTACAGATGAATTACATAAATGGTTTACAAAAGAATTATTAGCCAATAAGTAAGCCTCCTGATTATCATGTTGTGGTCTGTTAACAGTAAAGTAGCTCTTTTAATTTGCCATTTATTAACACTGATTATGAAGTTTTATAGTTGATTTAAAGCCTTCAGGCTAAAGCATGTTCAGTAAGTTAGTAAGGTACTGGACTTTTTGCTGCTACCGGTGGAAAAACACAAGCAGGGAAAAAAAACCCTCACCAGCCCTGTTCACCTTTCCAAGTACACACATGTAGTGAGTCACATCCACGGTGAGACTGCCTCTCTATCTTCCTGTTTGGCCACAGTTAAGTGACTAATCTGTTCAGCTCCTATTATCAGGACTCTGGTGTGACTCAGGTTACCGACTGGGGTCAAAGAGCAGAGGCTCCCCTCCCTCCCCCCGTCATCGCCCTGCTTTCTGCCTCCACCGCTGCTGACTCCCAGCGTGTCCTTTTGTTCTCCTCTCAGCACCATTTACTGCAGGACAAATCTTCGGCAGAATTAGGCAGGCATACTTGTGTAACCCCAGGCTACAGGGATCTTCCTTTGATCTCTTCTCTTAACTGCTGGTCCATTTTGTTTCTGGGCTCTGTGCTGCCAAAGTCCACCTCCTTGAAAAGTGCATCAGAAAGCCTTCGGGGGACAATGTATGGGGGCTTGCACTTAAATGCAAATGTGGACGTGGTAAACTGCTTTATCCCAGCTATCCAAAAATAAGGCAAGGTGAGGCGGATAGAGAGACAAGGCAAGCATTTGGGGAGTAAAAAGAGCGAAGCTTCTCTATGTGTAGAAACAGGCCTTTTGTTCTTAAGTAATAAGGTACAGAGAAAAGGAGAGGTAAACACTCTCTGTCTTCAGTCTGGTTACCTTCTTCACAGCAGGCTATTAAATAATTCAATTTCCCCTCCTTTACTTGTAAGAGGAGAGAAAATTGATTCTATTAAAGCGCTGTATTACTAATAGCAGGTGAATTGGTCTGTAAAGGAAGTTGACAGAACTTGAAAGGGAACCTGTGTTTGTCTGAGAGTAGTTTACACAATCCCAAATGCTGTGGGGTTAAATGTATTGACCCCTCAAGTCAAAAATTTAAACAAATACATCCCAATGTTAGCACCCAGGAAAGCAGCACATGGGTAAACATGCCAATTAGAGAGATCCATGGCGTACAAGGAGGCCTTCAGTCCAACTAATAAATGGTTAAGCGCTGGGTCATTTCAAACCAACCAGTAAGAGCCAGCACCCTGCTAATAGAGGCAGCTTTGTGCCGCAGACAATCAGGGTTTGGAAGGCCCGCATAATAAATACCATTTATGTCCTGCCAATTAGACTAGCAGCGAGCCCATTCAGCCAACCGTCTATTCTCCTCCCCGCACACAAAGATGATCATCAGGGGAGATCAGAACAATTAACTCACTATCTTCTCCCCCTGCTCCCCATTGTCCAATATCCAAGCTATTAAAATAATTAAGGAAATATTGTAAACCAATCCAGCTGTTTGCTTTAATTGAAAGTGTGCACATGCTGAAATTTGGCATCTCGAAGGCAGTACCGACTTGGAGCAGGAATATAAATGAAGCCTCCTCCATTGTGTTGTTGTTTTCTGGGAGATGTGACATGTCTCTCTGAGTACTCCCAGCCAGTGCAGCGGACAGGGGAACAAATTGATTTTGTTGCTCAAATGATAAATTACTGCTGAGCGCGATGATAAAGTGGAGGAAATTGGAATCCGTCAACCTGATTGAATCACGGGTTGAAAGTTAAATCAGAAAATCATTACTGTGGTAATTTTTAAATTACTGTCTTGTTGTAAAATTGCAATAATATGATTTTTAAACAAACTCGACCAAACACTTGGGGGATTTTTTTGTTTCTTTCGTTCTTTTTTTTTTTGCCACATTGCGCTAAATCTGACTTTAAAATGAGTGACTTTGTTTTGGTTTCAGGTTATGCAGTTAATGGGAAAGATAAGGGACTAATTAATAGGTTGGCAGACAGAAATTTGCTCAGCAAGACTGAATATTTGTTTTGGTTATTATTTATTAAGGAGAATTTAAGAAAACAGCTTCCAGATGTGAGAATTTGCCTGTTTCGGGTCTTGTGGTTACAAAGACAAAATGCTTGAGATGTTGGTACAGTATAACCCTAGAATATAAATATATATATCTGTATTTATTCGAAAGTGATACAGAAAAACAAATGTTCGCCTGTTTAACCTCCAAACAGACAAGTATGCTTAAAAAGTGATTTATAAAAACAGTTATCTGATTTTTCCCCCAACACGTTTTTTCTCAGAGCCTGTTTGTTTTCCTCCTGCATCTCAGAACTGCACCATTGCGAGCACTTTGGGGAAGATGGCTTGCCTGATAATGTTGGTATCTATTTCAGAGACAGTATTTTCCTCTCACGGTGGGGAAGCCAGTTTTCTGTCAGACTCTCCTTTCGCTGATACATACAGGGGTTCGCCAGAAACTATGAACCATCCTCTCGCCGCAGGAACACTTCCTCACATTCTTAGCGGCGATATTTCAAGACAAACTGGAGGACTGTCCTCTTTGCACCGCTCCTACACTGCTTGTGCAGCTGTTTCTGTCTGCCGCTGTGTTCTTTCCAGTGTTAATTGTCTCCATTAACGTGTTTTCAGTGCTCTGGGGGTGTCGATGAATGTAGAGCAACAACAGCAGCAAACTAAGAACTGTGATTCTGAATGGAAAGAGTCTTTGCCCGATCACTTCTGATACATAAATGAAGTTATATCCAGATCCAGTTGTGTCAGAAGAAAAAAGCTATGTTCTCAGGACTCTGCAAGTGCCGTCTCTCTTTGTTTCCCTTGAACTGAACCGAGCATTAACAAGAGTGTACGTGTTGGAGGATCATTCTTACTCAGGGGACGGGGATAGGAGAGTGTGAGAGGGTCTCTTGGCCACTAGTTTAGGTTTGATTGGTGGGTTTTGGCCAGAGAAAGGGGAACATCTGTGGCGTGGTAGTGCCAAGCTCTCCGTGTGACAGCCACACTGGTGGGACCAATTGTTCTGAGTGCAAAGAACAGTAATCACTTCAAGCCCAAGTGGTGGTGTGTATTTTTTTTTCTTCCCTCTACATATTCTCCCTCCCTCCCCCTTTTCTCCCTTTTTCCATCCTTGGTGCACTGATTGCGTGTGTTGTCTAGCTTCCAGACTCATCTAAATTTAGCATCTGGGGATGTGTGTGCTTCTCCAGGAGACTTTTTATCCACCAGTAGAATTTGAATGCTCTGCTACCCCACCACATCTCCTTTTAGTCTCCCCCAACAAAGACATATCACAAGAGTGGGGAACGGTCTTGGACAGAGTATGAAATAAACAAGACTGGTTTCATCCACTGCTTGTCAAACACCAGCTTTGTAAATTGATATGAAAGCAGCCTTATCAAATCCTAACCTCTGCTGCCCCCTAAAGAGCAAGCAAGAAAAAAGCACTGCACAGCAGTGACTGTACCCCTGTCACTTCCTCTTCTTCTTCTCTCTCTGACAGTGAAATCAAAGCACGCAGACGTATTAGGAAGGCAGCCATTCACTTTAAGCTGACAAACCGCTCTATTTACCTTTGATGCCATGGAGTGGGAGTCCATTTGTTCCTGTTTTGTACAAGTGCACTACAAAAGCTTGTGTGCATAATCTTTCCAAAGGCAACAGATTACAGCAGAGTGGTGGTGGTGGTGCATCTGCTCTGCTATGTATAAAGTGATTTGTATTGTGGTTTGAAAGCTTTTAGAGGAGAAATGACCAACAGTAAGGTTGATACCGAGACCCAGAGAGGTCCTTTTTCAGTTTTCTGTGCTGCTCTACAGCAATACAGACAATGCAGGTTAGTGCTGGCTGCAGGAGGGGAACGAATGCCATAAAAGGGTGTCCGTAGGTCAAGGAGTTTGTTGTCAGATAAAGTCAGAGAACAGCCAAGGGTTGGCTACTGAAATAGGGCTTCCTCGTGGATTCATGCAGCCATACAAGGAAGATTTATTGCAACAGAAACCTGAGATAGTAGCTGAGTGGAACTGGGACATACTATCAGCCTAGAGCGGTCATATTTGAACCCATTTAAAATAATTAATCCAAAGCATCATAAGCAAAATTTCAGAACATTTGGTCATAAAAATGCTGTTCTCATTTGCTCAACTCCGAGAGCTCATAATTAAAAGTTAAATATTAAAAGCTGGTTAGATTTTTTTTTCAGAGCAGGTGGGAAAACATGTAACTGCACACATTTTAGACGAGCAAATGCTTTTATTGAATTCTAATAAGATAATACATTTTATTAATGACTAAATGAACATAGAGGACAGCACAAATTTATTACAATTTTTTATTGTCATGCTTCTATTTCAAGCATAACATCTTATTTGTTTTATTGTTTTGTTTAATGCTTATTACTTACAGCAGTTACCTGTTATCTGTCCCATTTTCTTAAAGTATTTGAATATTACTGGAATCACATTGATTTCCATCTTTCTCCTCTTCTGCATAGCACCTACAAAATCCAGCAAATTTCCAAACAGCAGCCACAGAGCTGCTGGACTGGTGTGGTGACCCCAGAGCCTTCCAGCGCCCCTTCGAGCAAAGCCTGATGGGATGCCTAACGGTAAGTCACCAGTCGTGAGCACCTTCCATAATCTCATGTTCAGAGTTTCAAGAATGAGCCGCTTGAACAACTGTTGCACTCTTTCCATAACCTCCTCGGGGATGCAAGAATACTCATGTTTAGCCTGGTGATCATCCGTGAGGTCACTGAAATTGTAAAATGTGTTTAACCTTGTAGAAACTGCTCCCATTTAGCCACCTTTCTGTTGCTTTAGTTCCAGCCTTTGATATAAAATCCACAAGGTCAAAAACATTCTCAAACCACAAAGCAATCAGCTCTCAATCTTCTCTGTGTCTTTACCAAATGCCTATGGATTTTTGATTGATTGAATAATTACTGTCCTATGACATCTGAAATTAAGGCTTCTGGAGAAAACATTTAGCCCAAAGTAGTCAGGGTTTGTATATTTTCAACTAAATTTAATCAGACACAGCCAATATGTCAAGAGCTAAGTTCTTAACCCTGACTGAATATTGTTTATACTAGTGAGTTTAATGTTCACTTAATAAAATGCTCCACTGGGAATAATAGCTTAATCTTGAATTGGAAGTTAGCAATTAATTTTTTGAACAACTACATAGTCGTTTATTGCTATGACCCTTAGCCAGTTAGCAAGTGTAGCTCTATATGATAATGGTAAACTGACATAGTAGACTAATTTCTCTTGAAAAATTGTCCATTTAGCTATATGTGGTGTTTATTTGTTTTTGTTTTGTTTTGCATTACATATAGAATTTGAAAGATAAACTTAACACACTGCTTACACAGCCTGTTTACTTTGTAATATGCGGCACTTATCTATGCTAGCTTAGATGTGTGAGGAACAACTACCAGAGCTAATGCTATATATACATATATATATGAACCATACGAGGCAAATGCGTAGGCAGATTTGTGCTATGTGAAATTTCACTTGAAAGTTTTTGTTTTTATGACATTTTGCCACCATTAAAACCAGTATAATTATAGCTGTCCATGCCACGTTTTAACCAACATTCACCATTGACTATTACAAAAACCTTTAATGCTCAGAGCTGATGCACTGATTCCAAATTTAGCTAATCAAGTACCAAGAGAAAGAACAGCCAAAAGAACAGTGAATAGACAGTGGGTGTGTCAATCACCTGTCACAGTGGGCCTGACTGTGCTTTAACATGCTGCCTCCAGCATTACATAACAGACACACCTGTTAGGTGTAATTTGTATCCCCATCAAGCGAGCTCGGCTGCAGCAGGTGAAGAAGCCCGAGAGGTTTGTGCTTGTGGACCTCAGCGAAACTACTGTGACACGTCCTTCCATTCAAGCGATTGTGTTCCTGCTTTAATGTGCAGCAGCAGGTGCCTTCTCCTCCATTTCGCCACTTCAATTTGTTTCCCGCCGTGAAAATCTCAAAGCTTTTCCTTTTAGTTTATAGGTTGTGTAAACCTTGGTGTGAACCACACTGGGAGGAAGCACAGAGAATCTGATGTGATTGTGAAATTACCTGGTCACAGACTTTAATGGTAAACACTTTACAGTTTTGCCTGCATGCTTGCACTTAAACACTGGTGATAGCATTTGTAGAAATTTGCTGCTGTAGCAGTGAGGAAAAAAACCCCAGGAAATTACAGGACTTTAAAAAAAAAAAAATAAACGACTTAATAAGGTAATACAGTATTCAAAACAGGAGATGGGTACTCAAAACTAGTCTTTTAATTCATCTCAATGTAAGAGTTAATAAGGCTTTTTATGTTTAATTATGACTGGAGCTTCTGTTGGATGTTGAATTGCTTTTTCTTGAAAAAACCCCCCAAATCAATTAAGCTATCATGTTATAACTCTAAAATCGTATTTTTAATGACAATATATAGCATTCATGTATGACGCAGTATTGATTTTTTAAGCTTGTTTCAAGTTGATTAATCTCCAAAATATTTAAGAGGGGAAAAAACAAGCAAATTTAACAAAAAGATTCATTTTATCGAGCTTGAAACTACAGAAACATGTACAGCTGAGTAGCAATTCCCTGCTTTCAAGCCTTGCAGTGCCTGCTTAGATGATTGCCTTATGGTAGACAGTTCACCACAACTCCTCTGACTGTGTACAATTAAAGTCCTGAAATTAGAACTGTAACTTCTTACACTAAAAATACCATTTAAATGTCCCTCGCAAGTTTAGATTCTAATTAGGCAGCCTGTACTCTATATTTCTTCTTCTTAATGGGGGATTCCCATAAATAAAGGCCAGATATACATAATCTGTTTTGGTGTCACATCCAGACTATACTTACAGAAGATAATGATACGGTCCCAGCAGCAGTGCTACCTCAGGGCTTGTACTGAAGTTTGGCGTGTGACAGCGGGATCGCTGCTATGAAAAGCCAGGCAGCGAGGGGAATCTAGTGGGGCCCGTTGGTCCACACAGACCTTAGTATGTCCTAAAGGTCTAAACGATTTGAGTGGCTCTTTTTGAGCTGATAATGATGACAGCAAATCAAAGCAACATGTGGGATGTAAGGGTGATTTACACGGCCTCCTGTGGCATGTTGATGCTTCCCCTTAATGTTTCCTCTCAGTCGGCATCTCTGGACTGGAGGCAGTATTTTTTTCCTCATCTTGCTGTCCACTTACTCATATGGAACTGATAAACTTGTAATGAGGTTGTCCTTTAACAGTCAGATTGTGGGAAAAGTCGTCATGTGGTGGATTTAACTACCCAGCACAGATCTGTATTGAGTAGATACGGATGCAGTCGTACAGCTTTGCGAGTGTCTGTCATTAGTTTGCAGGATTTTCAAGATTCAATTGTGGAAATTTTAGGAGAAGGAACGAAAGAACTGAGCAGATTATGATGGCGATCTGCAATATTTATCATGAAAACAAAGCTTGTTGCCATCAGCTGCTGCACTGGAGTGAGTAAAAGGAGGCGTGTGCATGAGGCCGTGATGCTCTCTCTGTATGTGGATGTCAAAGCAAATGGCGCTGCAGATGGTAAATCAAAAATGTAAACATTTTCTGTTTGGAAAATAAGCACATTAGAATGTTTGTGTGGGCTTGGAACAAGTGAGGAAATTTCTCATAGTTGCCCCCACTGTTATTCAGCTGGCCTTTTTAGGAACTCCCTGCTAGAGACAAAGGGAAATATTGAGTTTATGCAAATTTCCCAAAATCTGCTCTTAAAATGTTGTTTGTGAGCTGGAAATATAATGAAACAACCTGCAGAAACACCTTTCTGCAGTAATGTCCCTATTCAGCACTGTATGCTGACCTCTGCTCTCTTCTGTTGACCTATATGTAGGTGTAAGCTATCATAATGCTTAGAAAGTGAAGTTTTCTGAGAAATAAAAGAGGTTTAGACTTGGTGTCGTTCAGCTTTTTCTTCAGAGAAAACATACCTCAGGCCATACTGACTCTGTGCTGCATGCTGTTGTTGTTTTCAGGTGGTTAGCCGCGTAGCAGCGCAGCAGGGCTTTGACTTGGACCTGGGCTATCGGCTCCTGGCTGTGTGCGCTGCCAACAGGGACAAGTTCACTCCAAAATCAGCAGGTAAGACCGGAGTTTTCTCAACCGCCGTCTCAGGCCATCTGGCCATGCTGGCCCGCTCAAGTTTATTTCTGCATTCTTTGCCGCTTTTCCTCCACTTATTGCTTCTAGACTAGATCCCCTCACAGATGTATGGGCACTGATCTTTTTAAATTCATTCCTTTAACTCTTGACTATTTATGACTTTTAAGATTAAACAAGACCAACAGTTCAATATTCAATATAAAGAGCAATCCAAGAAAATCCCTTCATAGTTTTAGTCCAGGTTCAACTGAACATTACCCTTTAATATCTACTTGACCTGTTTTCTTTGAACTTGTTCACAACATTGGGAACTACAACTCAATTTGTTACCTTTTCTGGGGTTTTAGATAAAGTGCGTACAGCAGAATATTCCATTTGTCACATGCGACAAGAACTACTGTATCAGTGATGACGAGTTCCTGTTTTCATACGCCTCTATCATCCCGGTCCTGTGATGGATTATTGGAGCAGATGCAGACTGCTAAATGTTGTTATCGAGCTGGCAAAAGCATGCTGAAGCACAATGAGAATGAAGACGCATAGGCTGTCAGCAGCTCAGAGGAGATAACAGAAATATTTTTGTGCTGTTTTACAGTTTGTGATTTGTGGTTTCCACCTGTCTTGGGTTACGGGGAAAGCTGGGTCGTGCATTTGCTTCTGTGTGCTCGGCCGCTACACTGAGCCCTCTTAAGTGTGCCAGGACATGAAAGTCAGAGGCACATATTGTTTGAATTTTCACTCATGTTTGCCTTTTTTCTATTATAAGAGGCTTCAAATCATGCAATGTCACTATTATGTCGGCATGGGTGGGGAATCCTTCCCTGCCTGCAGTTAACTCACATCGCCAAATGTTCTAATTCTACTTAATGCTAAATCAAATCTCAGGGCCTACTTTATGGGCTTAGATAAAATTGCCAATTGATTCTCTGTCTGAATAATTTCCTGCAACAGTAGTTATTTGGAAAGCGGCAAGTTCTCGAGTCTAGGCAGCATCCCAAAGTACATTTCATGGACAATTATGTACCTGTAAATGCATGAATATTTCCAGAGGAGAGGCCTGCAGAGAGGTAGAGAGAGCAGTGGAAACCAATGCAGAGGCATTCTCCTGCAAAGCTCCCAGGTCCTTTAGAGAGGAGGCCTGAGTCAAGGAGGGTGTTAAAGTGGAGAGAATACCCTCTCTGGCAGCCAGGGGAGATAGCTCTTAAAAGACACTCCCACGGGGCCCCAGGGAGGACCTGCTCCCCGACATCCTGCAGCGGTGTTGCTGAGCGACAAACAAAGGGAGTAAGTCACATGACGGGGGCCAGAGTGGCAACAGCGGGGTCAGCCATACAAGACCAAAGACAGACAAGTTAGTGTAGGCAGAGGAGACTTTGGGAAGCCTTGAACAGCTGAGAACAAATCTGAAAAGATTTTATGTGTTGAGAGGATATGAGGAAGAGCTGAAATGAATATAGTCTCCTGTGTTTTTGCAGAATTGTGTCCCTGGAGGTGAATGTTCATTTTGTACTGAGGGTGTTTTATAAATTCTCTGCACTGTTTTTTTTTATATATATACAAAACAACCTGTCTACACCAAGCCCCGAGAGCTTTCAAGGAATATCCTGTAACTGCTGGCCTGCTCAGTCTCATCATGCATTTTGTAATCTGCTCTGAAATGTCTCCGTTAAAAGTGGGCGAAAAACACGATTTTTGGCGGTTACGAGCTGGGCTGTTTGCCTCAGAAAACATCAGGTCAGCGGATGAGTGCTAATAAGTAAATCAGATTTGGCATCCCATTTTAACCAGACCTAACTTGTCTTGGCTCTGACGCACGGCGCGGTCAAGCTATTACATTTCTGTTATGTCATCTAAAATTCCTCTCCTGAACATGTTCGAAAATTGAGCGGAAGGGGAGGCTGAGCTGATTTCAGCAGTAGGAAATCAATGTTCACAGTCAGCTTACAGCTGAAATAGGTTGTAGCTTTGACAAATTGATTAATCATGAAATGCCTCCAACAATTTAAGGCATTAGTTTGTTCTTTTTTTTCCATCTTAGGGAAAAAAAAGCTTAGGAAGGCAAAGCGCTAAAGAAATAGACCTTTATCTTCATGACACCTGAGCAAAACTTAGCTATAATATCCTATTGATTTCAAAATGTAGCTGTATAAGAAGTTTAGACAATGTTTGTTAGATATTGTAAAACTATCCAGCAGACTGGAATTGGAAAACCCATCATGCAGTGTGATTTTTGTGAGTTGATCTCTGTAATGGATGGACTCAGGGGGGTTGTCCGGTTGTAGTTCTTTTCCCTTTGTGGCCCACAGTGTTGGAACAGATCTGGGGGAGGGGCGTCTGTCTGCTAGTAGTGACCTCTTTGTCAATGGGATTAGCCTGCTCTATTAATCTGTGATTACTCGGACTGTCTTACTGCAGGGCAAAGCGATGCACGTGGAGCTCTGAGGACTTCAAAGCAAAGACATCACTTGCTCAGTCTGCAAAAACTCATCAGGGCCTCACCTCTCCCCTTCTCCATCCACAGGGTACATTACAAGCCCCGTTAGGCCTGTTTCATCAGCGTCACCGGCGGTTCATTCCGGTTCGAGAGCCTCTGCAAAATGCTTAATGACGATTTTTCCTGCAAGAGAGACAGAGTGGCACATTCCCAATCGTTTGCGCTTCAGCAAACTTTGGGAATTCCTCAGCTCTAAAGAGTGAAAGGAGGTTCCAGCTGAAGTTTTTCAGCCCCTGAAGCTTTTCATTCTCTCATGTAACAAACGCCTGGTGAACTAGCTATTCAGCAGATAATTAGTTGGGCTTGTTACACTCATTTTTACACCTTTTTGCCAGGCTGTTTTTCAAGTACGATCAGTAGACATTGCTGGTTTTAGTTATTAGTGTCAGCTTGATATAGAAAAAAATATCCAAGCAATTTTTGCTTTTGTTTCATCGTGTTTAAAATCAAAAGGTGGTTTCCCAGTTTTTTAATCGGTTCAAGCATAAACAAGCAGGAGACAGTGTAGGAGGGGTGTTGGGTTTGTTTGCTAAAGACAAGGAAATGTGGCCACGTGTAGAAAAGTCAAAGCTCTGTTTACATTTTCTATCACAATTTGTAAGTCAAGTCAGTTTTATAGGAAATAATGTAAACTTGGCTTGAAAAAGCAAAAACCTTCAAGTCAAATGAGTTCAAAAGTTTGCAAGTCTTGCCCCCCAAAGCTGTGTTGCAAGAGTTAAATGAAAAGCGGAGGATAATACTGATGCAAGGAATGTAACTTATTTCAAGTGAACTTTGTTTTTTAAATGGAAATTCCCCTGAATGGGATATTCTTTTCAAAGAACAAAGATGAAGATAGACAAAGCTAAGGTTAAAATGAACATGTCTAAGACTTTTATTCTAAGTACTGACTTGGTTGAATTCCTTTGTATTCTTGGGTGCATGTGTAAATTTCCTTTAAAACTGTCGTTTCAAGTGCTGATCATTCAGCGGCTTATGCCTTCCAGTTAAGTGGTGCTTAAGATGAGGTCAGATATGTTGTTGGTGAGCTGTGGAAAGGTCTCAGTTTCTACACATAATAGAGAAGTTGAATATACACATGCCTTTCTGCAGGGCTATAATTTCTACTCTTGGAGCTTTCCACACCAAAATATTTTTTTCTGTCTCCTTTCACTCAACGGGTTTCAACATATAGTTTAGCTGTGGCTTTTCCTAAATGGAGATTAACACAGAAGGCTAAAAACATTGTTGGTGACCTTGTATGACTCAGAGGTTAATGGGTTAAATGAATCCAACCAAGCAACCAACAATCTATCCAATTAAGATCACTGGTTGGCAGCACGGTGGCACGGTGGTTAGCACTATTGCCGCACAGCAAGAAGGTCCTGAGTTCAATTCCACCACAACAGGCCGTGGTCTTTCTGTGTGGAGTTTGCATCTTCTCCCTGTGTTTGCATGGGTTCCCTCCGGGTACTCTGGCTTCCTCCCACCGTCCAAAGACATGCAGTTTGTGGGGATAGGTTAATTGATTAATCCAAATTGCACACGAATGGTTGTCTGTCCCTGTGACAGACTGGCGACCTGTCCAGGGTGTACCCCGCCTCTTGCTCTATGACAGCTGGGATAGGCTCCAGAAAAAATAGACCCTGAAAAAGGATAAGCGAATGGATGGATGGTTAATCAAACTGAGATGTCAATTCAAGAAACAATTGGTGGCTTTATTTCAGGGTCTTGGTGGAGCTAAAAAGCTGCTTAAATGAGCTTCTGCAAAAAATAAAAAATGTTTTTCATTATTACAAATATGAATAATATCTTGATAATAAATATGATTTCAAATAATTCAATTCAATTCAACTTTATTTATCTTGCGCCAAATCACAACAAAAGTCGCCTCAGGGCGCTTCATAGGTACAGAAAAAAACTCAACAATCATATGACCCCCTATGAGCAAGCACTTTGGCGACAGTGGGAAGGAAAAACTCCCTTTTAACAGGAAGAAACCTCCGGGAGAACCAGGCTCAGGGAGGGGCGGGGCCATCTGCTGCGACCGGTTGGGGTGAGAGAAGCAAAACAGGATAAAGACATGCTGTGGAAGAGAGACCGAGGTTAATAACAGATATGATTCAATGCAGAGAGGTCTGTTAACACACAGTGAGTAAAAAAGGTGACTGGAAAGGAAAAACTCAATGTATCATGGGAATCCCCGGCAGCCTACGTCTATTGCAGCATAACTAAGGGAGGATTCAGGGTCACCTGGTCCAGCCCTAACTATATGCTTTAGCAAAAAGGAAAGTTTTAAATAGCACTTGTATACTTTAATTTTTCTTAAAAGAAATCTGATTCTGCCGTTGAAATGACAGGAGCCTGCTAATACTTGCTGAATATTTGCTTGACGATACATGCGCTGTCAGTGGCACGAGTTTTCAAACAATAACAATTGTTAGAAGCATGTTTCATGAATGAAGTTGTGCTGCGTTCTTTTTCATTTGGAAGTCAGATCTTGGCACTGGTGGTGATTTCGTACCCAGGGTAACAGTGTGCCAGTAATAGAAGTTGGAAAATGGGCTTTGTTTTTCTCTCTATCAAGGTAGAGCCATCACTACCATTACCTGAGGGACCTGTGTGCTACAAAGCTGGACTAATGGGTTAGCAAGCTATGGCGACCTTAAAGTCAGAGTTTTCTGTGCCAGAAAAGTGGCTCTTTCTCTCTCTTTTTTTTTTTATCTGGCTAACTTATGCTGAGCGCAGCCTGTCTAGGCTGGAAGAACCACATTTTTACTAATTGTATTATTTTCAGCACGTTATAAGTGCAATGGAGTCACTAGAACTATAGATTTTCTGCAGAGGGAATACATTTTAAATGCGCAACTTGATTAACCCGTACCTTAGTGAAAGTAAAGAATGATGCTCAGCACTGGAGTTTGTATGTGTTCACTTGGTGACATAGAAAATGTATAGATGTTGTTTACACTTGGTTCTAATCTGCTGCTAAGTCTACTTCACACTGCTGAAATTACAGGCACTAGAACACATATTAAATAACTAAATTTAATCAATACGTTAAATTTCACTTTGATCTGATGACAATCTAAAGAGTTCCACATCTCCTTAAGTAGCCTATGAGACAGTAACCGTTTCTAATGTTTAAATACGTGAAGAAATCTATCCAGTCGAAAGTTTCAGAGCTCTAATGTGCAGCCTTCACAGTAGAAATGAACAGCAGCACAGAGAGTGCACTCAGCGTTAAAATAACTATATTAACTGAAATTAAAATGTTTATTTTACTGCTCTGTGCACTAAATTCCATGATTAACGACTTTCTGCTGCGTTTATCTCATATTATTTGCATCAGCATTGCGTTTTACTGTTACATTTTTTAATGATTTGGAGGACACAGCACTCATAGGCATTATTCTGTGCAGAAGAAGAGTCACATGATGCATGACATACCCCTTTTTTATGTAAGCGTGCACAGATCCTGAAGCAGGTAGCACTGATAAACACTATTGTGATACCTAGTCTTAAACCCATTATTGTTATCATTCTCAAGCAAGCTAACATAAACATAAAGAAAGCCAAATACAGATTCGGGGAACCACATTAGGGGAACTTTTGGGTAAAATAAGGGAGATGGATATGAAAACAGACTTTGGCTCCAGTTATTGTGGTATTTTAAAGATGAGTTTTAAAGGCCTGGTTACAGAATCACTAAATCCACACTGTATCCACTTTGGACAATCTGTGTGGGGGGTTTTTGTACTTTGTAATCACTTAGACGTGAAAGTCTTCCAGCCAACCGTGATTGATGTGTTAACTTGCAGCAGGGGTGCTGGGCTGTAAGTCACCCGCCGTGCACTTAGCTGATAGTAAATACCAGGAGAGCAAATACAGACAGGAGAGACTAGAGATAAGAGCTGTTGAGCTTGTCTGTCCTTCCTCCTTTGTAGTTGTTGCAGTTATTATGTCTGTGGCAGCAGGAGGTGTAGCATCTTCAGCTATGCCCCATATGGCTCAGTAATTTACTGTACAAGAAAACTGGTTGTTTGCATACTAAAATTGATTTACATTGTACCTTATGTCTCTAATTAAATGCTTATTGCAATTTTTTTTTAGCAAGAGATCAGTTTCATTAATTTGACACCCGATTTGACTCGCTTGTGGTGAGTGCAAGTACTTTTATTAGCGGATGACAATGGAAGCCCCTGCGCTGCCTCAGGTGGCTTGTGTACTCACAGTTTACATGTTTTATAAGTGTGTAATTATTTATCCAAAAGCTTACCCGGGCTCATGTGTGCTGAAAGACAAATGTGGTCTAATTGGCCCCTCCCTCGCTGATACCAACCCTCTGCGCATCAGGAAGCCACAACGCCCAGCCTCCTCCCCCCTCCTCTTCCATGCCCCTTAATTACAATGACTAGTTTGATGGATTAAGTCGACTGTATTGCAAAGAGAAGGTTCGAGGGCTGAAACCGCAGATTCGTGTACCTGCCTGAACCGTTTCTGACGGGGCCCGCAGTGTTTCTCCACTGCAACAAATGTTGCTTTAAATGAATTGATTGAGGCTTCTTTTACTCGTTGCTCTGGACTCAGGCCAAGATACAGGCTGTCTAGCACATTAGGCACCACCCCCCTTTGCAAGTTTGAAATGTGAGCTGCCTGCATTTTTTTCCCCTCTCCTCTCCTCTCCTCCCCTCCCTCTCTCTCTCTCTCTCTCCCTCCCTCTCTCTCTCCCTCTCCCTTCTGGCGAAGTGGCTGTGGCTGCTTCTGTGTGATGTGTGTATTGGGAGAGCAAGCAATGGATCACTAGACAGAAAAAGAAGATACATCAATAACAGCTGCATACATCCGAGGTGAGGAGATAAGCATTTGGTTCTCTCTCTCCCTCTCTGCCTGTCCTCCCACCCTCTCTCTCAAGCTCTCTGTCCCCCCCCCACCCACCCACCACCACCACCATCACCCCTTCCCCACCCCCTTCTCAGTCTTTTAACCCTTTCCTGCAGCAGAAGCCGGTTCCTAATTTTGGTGATTTTTTTTTTTTTTTTTTTTGTCACGATGCGTACCTGCATTCTCCTCTGACCACAAACGCGTGTCCTGCTCTCCTTCTCGTTGCTGTTAGTGCTGTGTGAAGTTGCTGTTTTTCTTTTTTCTTTTTTTAACAGCTTATCCCTGTTTTTCCTCTCATTGTCTCTGGGGTATTTGTTGCTTGAGTGCAAAGAAGCCGGTGGCAAGTACAGCAGGAGCCCATTAGCAGTGACTCCATCTGTGATTGGTTTTGCCTGCGAAACACAGAGAGCAGCCATGAATAATTGATGTGTATTGTGCAGTCAGTCACTGGACACGCAGGGAGAGAAGAGAGGAAAACAGAAGCTGCTGCCCTCAGACACCGAGGGAAACAAGGGGGGAAAGAAGGAGGGAAGGGGAGGAGAGGGGTTCGGAGAGAGGAAGAATGTTATAGAGAAGAGAGAAAGGTGGGAGGGATGGAGAGAAACACAGAGCAAGAGCTTTAAAATAGCCCCTCAGTAGTGCAAAGATTAGGCTGTCTTTGTTCTGCTGTTGCAGATTTGTGCTCAGAAGTGTTTCTAGACACATGAGTTCCCTTTTTTTCTGTTCAATGAAGAGTGAGAAATAAGCAGGGACATTGCTGGAGTTAGTCTGGTAGAAATGTGGGTGGCATTTTAGACATGGAGAGGAGACTGAGGAAGAGTCTTTGCCACAGCGAAGAGGACCGGGCTGCAAAGCTGTGAGCTGTCAAAAGGAGGAGACAACAGATAAAGACTGCTGTGTTTGTAGAGGGTGTACTCAGTGACAAGAGGGAAGGTGGATCTGCTGCCACTGCTGTTGCTGCTGCTGCTACTCACAGGAACTTCACATTATTTCACCCCTAGGGGGGCAGATAGAAGGCTGACTCCTGCATTGGTGGGTGCAAGCAGGCACCCTGCCATGTCTTAAACTAACGGAATGGGCTTTGACAGTATGACGAGTGCCTCGCAGCGCCCCGCGTGATAGAGTTGCAACAGCTGACTGCTGCATTTGACCCACTTACAGCTCACACAGAGGGGGTCAAAATGGCCTTGATTATCTCTCTCTGAGTTGCTCTGACCTACTTGAGGCAGCGTTTTTCCACGAGACTCTTGGCAGTTTATCACACCCACTCCCCTCAGTGCCACACAGTGCAACCAGCCAGGCTCACTGCTGAGGCACATGAAGGAATTCACTGGGTTCAGTTCACTGTTCTGTCACGGTCCAAGAGTTTAAACGGGAGCAACAGGTTTCAGTTTAAAAATCTGACTGCAGCGACTCAAGTGAGATACCAGTAAAAGCACTATTGTGGGTATCGCAGATTTCCCATTATCCAGTATCAGGCACTGAAGGGTTCTTGGTGTTATTATTGTAGGATCATAACTTACAATATAAAGCATGAGACAGCTGTTGTGATTTAAATTAATAAAATAATACAATCTAATATAAAATTACATATCTATTAATGTGGTGATTAAGTGGTGTCCTGTACTATATTTATTTTCTGCGTCACCTGTCAAACCCAACGCCGTGTATTTAGCACAAACTGCAAAATGAAGTTTTTGTTACGATTAAGAGTCAGGTGTAATTATTTTCTCCCACTGACGCCAATCGAACACTTCGGTCTCCAGAATTTCGGTTGTTTATTGTTGGCTTTCTCTCCACTGAGAGGGTTTTTGTTTAGCAGTGCAGCAAAGTCAGTCAGTCAGTACAGCATTTGGGCAATTATTCAAGTAATTCTTTGCTAAAAATGTGTCTTTGGGACAATTACCAACATGGTAAGACAAAAACTAGGCATCCACACTTCCAACTGTTCATAACTGTTGCTTTGTCACCTTCAATGAATCTCTTGTTCTTTGTATTGAACATGTTTGGGGGGGGGGGGGTTCACACCAAGTTGTGAAATTGCACTTTTGGACTTTTTTCTTTGAAGTTTTTCGAGTTCCAAATCAAAATAACAGCACGCTGGAGCATGCCGATTGCTGATGCCATTTGTATACTCGTGGAAAGTGCAGGGCCCTTTGTTGCTTTACTTTAATCAAAGAAAATGCACTGTAGGTAATTATAGGCTGTAGTGTGTTTACACTTCTCGTTATATTGTGAAACCTCAAATGGGACTTTGATCGCATTTGATATTGAATCTTCCAAATAACAGATGTTAAACTGTGACTGAAGACAGAATGAGGAAAAGAGTCTCAAGTTTTGTAGTGGTTTATACAGTTTGTGATATTATAAGTGCTGCTGAAGGAAAACACTGGGCCTCTTATGAAAATAATTAGACTTTTTTTGTACTGTTTTAGAAAACCAAAGCTTATTTCATGGTGTGATCCACACCTGAAAATATAGATAATCTTAGTTTTAAATTTGCATGTAGTTGCCAGGTGTTACTGTGGGTGGATTCTCCTCCTCATGTCAAAGCGGGACACGAGGGCCTCCGCCTACTTGCTGTTCTTTATCTGACAGAACAAACAAGACCAACTGAGAGCAGACTGCAGCAGCTAATTTTATCTTAATTTTTGATTAGTTCCCCCGAGTAATCATACATTTGGTCCTTTTTTAGGGAGTTGTGCGAAGGTGGAAAGCACTTCATCTTCATGTACTGAAGAAATTAGGGAAATGTCTTATTCAGGTGGGAATGACATGACGTAACAGTAAGAAATGTCCATAATTTTCCTTACAGTAGTATTTTCAGTCATAGCTGATTCTCAGGTAGTCAGTGGCGTACAAGATATATTTTACCATCTGGTCACTGACGTGTGTTTTTGTTTGTAAAGGGGAGCAATTCACAATCAAATGTGTGTCATATAATGAATATTTTGTGAAGTAAATTGTAAAATTTGAACCCTACAGAAACCAGCTGCTGCAGGAGATGTCAGTCTGACTCAGGTACTTGCCATATATTAAAGTGGTGCACAGAAACCCATTGGCTCAGTCCAAGCAAACATACTCATGTTGTAGCTGCTGTTGTGTTGTCTGTCTGAGTTTTACAGTATGAAGCATGTCGCACATGTATTGCCATCTTGCTTGTGTCACAGTTCATGTTTATGTTCTCGGCTTTTTGTCCAAACCATAATCAGCTGTTCCTGAAGTCATTATACCTCTCCATACCCACTTTTGTAAACAAGTTAGTAAGACTTGGGTAAGCTGCACGTACCTCAGACTTATGCAATGAAACTTTATCGATCGGAAACAAGCATACTGACGTTTTATATATAGATAATAGTAAAATGGATATGAGTAGAGGATGTGAAAATAGTAATACAAAATACACTTTGTGAAATAAATGGACTGTATAGAATAGGATAGATGAAAAAAGATGATAAAATTGTTGCAGGAATCTAGTTTAAAATTCCACACTATCAGTCAATTGTACAATACTGCTCTTGAACTACCCGTCATTTCTTTATATTTTGTTTCCAAGGAGTCAGACTTTCTTGTAAGTGATTTTAAAAGGTTTTTTAAAGTAGTTTTACAGGCTTTCTGAAGGTCTTTTGATTTTTCATTTGGACTTTTTATTGTTCTGTCATTCCTTTTCAGTCCAGTCCCTGTACCTGACTATTTTCAAAGGAATGTTTTTTCTTTGGTTAAACACACCACTGGCCTAACTGTTCAAACATGAAAAAAACACCTAACTCAAAGCTTGTGTCTAAAAATAACAGTCAACTAAAAAAAAAACGTTTTGAACTGTATTTTAAGCACTTTCTTACTATCAGCCTGTCACAGAACACGTAATTTGTTGCCATTTCTTCAGTTGAATGTAAAGAAAACTGTTTGATAGACATAAAGAAGTATTTTGGCATCAACAAGCTGATTCCTAAAGACCTATTACCCAAAAACTTGACATGGTGTGCAGTGCGTCCTTAAAAAGTTTGAGGAAACTGGATAAATGAAGGGCAAAGGAAGAAGTGGCACGGCTACAAATCTGCAGCAGGTGAACAGTATCTGAAAGTCATGTCCTTAAGAAATAGGGAAAAATCCAGCAAAGACCAGACACAGAACCTGAGAGATGCATCTGGCACTTCAGTTGATCCATCTACAGTTCACCAAAATCTCATCAGAAATAGTCTTTGTGGAAGGGTAGCTACCAAGAGGTCATTCTTAAGGAAAGGAGGCCAAATTACATAAGAACTGGACTGAAAATCAGTGGCAACAGGTTTTATGTAATAATGAATCCAGATTTGAAATTTTTGGTTCAAATTTTCCTCGATATGTACTGAGGAGGTCTAAGGAGAGGTAAAAAGTGAGTGCCTAGAGCCATATGTAAAGCATGGTAGATGCTCTGTCATGTTTGGGGCTGCATTTCAGTCAGTGGTTTTGGAGCTCTTGTCAAAACTGATGCAGAAAAGTAGCATCAAATTTTTTTATATACTATAAAATATCATATAGAAAGTGTCCAATTAGCTTCATTTTTCAGCATCACAATGATCCCACACACACTATTAATGTATTAAACCTGCGATCATCTTCTCAGAGAATGCAACAAAAGATAGTCCACATCCATAGAAGCGCTACAGGATTATCCTTCAGAAAGCCTGGAAAACTAGAACTTGACCTTGAACTTTTTTTATTGTCATTGTACAGTTGCCTGCACAGCGAAATTAGATAACAAGACCACAAAGGTGCAAAAAAAACCTCCACTATGTAGAAGTTACAGGAAACATTGTGGGGGTGTATACAAGGGCATCATAATATAATATAATAAATAAGGGTGGAAGGGCCATGGTCATTAAAGATAGGGATGGCAATTGCACATCTGCCAAGATATTGGACGGGACACAGTCAGTAGCAATAGCAGCAACATAGCCAATCAATAGCAGCGACAGAATGACTGTATGGGAGAAGCCTGCTCACACTCTTAATTAACATTAAGAGTTCTGACAGGCCACTGTCAGAACGTTCTGACAGCCCACTGTCAGAACGCCAAAAATTGTCAGAAGACTTCCCAGAGAAATTATAAGGAAGCTTGCATAAGAGGCTGTGTTAAAGAATAAAGGTGGCCATACCAAGTATTGACTTACAAGCTTGTTAGAATTGCCCTGTGTACTCTATTTCCATGTATATGTAAATGTGTCGGTAAATCACAGGACCCATTTTGCATTTTGCTAGCAAAATATAAAGAAATAAGGGGTGGCTCAGGACAGCACTGTATAATATTTTAAAAAATCATCAAAGACCAAGAAGCAGTCAGTGTCAGAATAATGTCGGCTTGGATCAGGTTTGAGTTTCATTGTTTCCGTTTGGCTTGAATGTTTATCACGAGGGGGCTTTTTATTCAAATCCTGATCTGTTGCACATATGGAAGTCTCTAATGAGCCTAGAGGGGTGCCAAGACCAGACCCAGGTTCCACTAGTGTCAGCTTCTACTGTATTTATAAAGAAGCTTTGACCCCAGGCCTACTGTGTAAAGGTCACAGGTGAATCAGCCACCAGCGAATGCAGTCGCGACACTGCCGGCCATGCCCAGCACCCTGAGGTGGGCACAACTCCAGGCACATCTGCTCCATTGCTAATTAGTATCATTGTAGACAAGGGCTTAAGGCTGGGCCTTTGTTAATAGCAGCCTGTTGCTTGGGGAAACAGTCTGGCCCCTGTAAGCTGCTTCTCTGCAGGTCTGCTCAACTGATAATCTGGTTGGAGAACTCTACAGTTAGATCAACACTCTGTTGGTATATTGGCCATTTTTAGTCAGTGAAATGCGTTTCATCGAATAAAGAGGATTTCCATCATTTGCTGGGTCTTACTTGTTTTCAAATTGTAATTACTTAAACTAGAAGTAATATAAACATATTTGCTGTTTTACTTTTCTTTCTTCTGCATATTTCCTTTGATTTCCACCAATTTCGGTATAGTTAGCATGTCTTGAGACTTCAGTTTAGTTAACTTATTCACACAGCACAATACAATAGAATAAAATTACAGCATTATAACTGTGTGATAATCCAGTCCTGATTATTCGTTTCTGGCTAAGGAGCCATGCAATGCAAGTGTGACTTTAACAAAATGTTGATTTTTATAGCACAAGATTAATTTAAAAAAAATGTCCACGTTTTTAGTTGTGACAGATCTTAAGAACAGTTTTTCAAAAAAGCTATGAAACTTGACCTCAGGCACTTTTGTTGCCAGACCTTAACTCCCACATTAAGACATAAAGATGTAGGTTTGGAAGGAGTTTTGCTGCCAATCAGCTTAATGTATATTTTAACAGACTAAACACTGACGCTGGGGAGATGTTTGGCTTTAATGCATAGAGTACTAATCCTCAGCAGGGGGTGCAATGCTAGATTTCCACCTTCATGCTTAAAAGAGACACTGAATGGCGTGCCCTGTTTTAAATGGAAGAGATTTGTTGCATGTGCCAAAGGAGATTATCTTTTAAAACACTGCCCTGCTTAGGCAAGGGTTGGTTTCTGTGTTACCATGACCAAGAAATGACAGTCCCACTGATGAGATCTGCATTAATCATCTGGAGATTGTGGCATATATTGTATCTTGTTCCAGTTGGCATCCGGTTAGTCCTAAATCATAATCCTATCTGAAAATCCTTATCTGAAATCTGAGAGCACTGCTATTATTTTGAAGATACATGTTTTAAATTTCCTGCATTTTCTATATAGATAGATAAATTTGCATGTCAAAGAGGTTAGCTGGATATTTTATTATAAACTTTATTTTTTTAAATGTACTACAGCACCATTGGTGCGACATTAAGGAACACAGGATGTTAAAACAGCAACCTCCTTGTCTTCCTGCCTCCACATGGCCACATATGCTTGTGGCCTCAGTAAAACCTTTTTGGCGGGAGTCCAAGCGTCCCCCCCTCTTCACTTCGCCGGATGGACATGGCACGACATTGTGGCCATGTGGCCAGCAGGAGGCTGTATTTAAGCCAGGGCAGCTCTGAAATGGGCCATAAAACCTAGCCAGCAAGTCTGGCTCCCCGTGAGGCAACGGGCCTAAGTACTCATTGACAAGACTCCAATATTACCGAGAGGGAGAGTGGCAGAGGGAATAATGTAAAAAAAAAAAGATGAGGTACAGACAGGAGGCAGTTGTCTGGCCTACACAGACATGCTGTTTTATAGCTGTTAGCACTAATACTTTCAATCCACATCAAAGCTGATCTTGCATTGCTAACACTAACTTTCATCTTTCAATGAAAGATGCATAGCAGTCATGTGAAATCGCCCCTTAACTTTGATGCCGTGTAGCAGCCATGATACCAACATGTGCCTACTTTATACATCATCCCCACCTCATCGGGTTTATGAAAACCCTCAAATATGTTGCATAGCCACCCAAATTTAAAATCTCAAACTAATTTGACAGCCCCCATTTCGAGTTTGCCTCTAATGTCAACAGTTTAAGGGAGTGAAATGTGCACCATGTGTTTAAGGTGTTTCACCTGTGAGCTTCTACCTAATTATCCAGACATGGATGAACAAGTAGCAATCTTCTGGCCTGTCGTGGGGTGACAGGTCCGTAACCTGTTATACACTCGCCTTGCTGGTGAAAAAGCCTGCATGACGAACATGTCGCTTCCATTTCATTATCAAATTGGCATCAATGAATAATTCGTGGCATCTGTGTGAAGACAAAGAGAGACCTGATGCCTGCCAGGCTGGCATCCGTGGCTCTTTGGTTACTGTGTGCATGTCAGGCAGAGCGGGAGATGATTTACGATGCAGCTTGCAGTTTACGCAGGAGAGCTCAGCGGTGACTGGGCCTTCATAAGCGACGCCATAGCAACTACTTATTCATGTAGTTTTCCATACATATGTTGAAGAAAATCCCAGAGTTTTATAGTTCTGGGAAACCTACATGAGGCACATAAGTGAGGGATTCTTTGGCTAAAACTAAACGTGGTTGTTTTGCATGGCTTCTTAGGTGCTTTCAGTAACCAGGGATACCGGGGCTCCCTAGACTCTGTCTTCTTTTAATTGACTTTGGCCTGCAGGAGGCTTGTGTCCATTCAATCCTTTCTGGGCAGAGGAGGGAGGGTGGGCGGACTCGAATGTGAATAGAGCGCTCTCAGAAACCAAAGAGTGCAGCCCACTAGAGCTGCTCTTGTTAGTTTGCTCATGGTCTTTGTTCTCCTTTCAGCCCTTCTGGCTAAACGTCTTCAAACAAGCCATTTAGGGGTCGTGATTCTCTACGACAGGTTTACTGCGAAAATTGGACTTCACTCCTATGGCTAATAAGGGAATAAGCGAGGAAGTACTGTCGATAATGTGACTCTGACGTGATGACAGGATATGTGCTGTGCGTTTGTGGGGAAGTTAGTGACCAAACCATGTGGGACAATGCCAGGTGGGACTCCAGGGTTGACAAGGGAGCAGGTGTCTATTACATACAGAGCAGAGGGAGGGGGAGGCAGAGAACGGGTGCGGATGAGGATCATAGAAACTCTTGGCATCTGCGTTACCTGCTGCCTCCCTTGCAGTGCCCTGCCAATAATGGAAGGAAAAGGAGGGAGGTAGAAAATGAAAAGGAGTAGAGGAAACTATTCTTGAGGCAGCAGCAAGTGTAGGGGTGACCTTTGTAATAGCAGCTATTCATGTGTTTAAGGTTATATTCTCCCTTGTAGCACATGGTCCTTAATCATTATGGTGCTCAATTTTTTTATTTTTTAACAATTTCTTAAAAGCACTAATATACACTGTGTAATGACATACAGTGTTAATGTCTGTAGCATACATGAAGTCTGCATGGAAGTTTTTGCCATCCAGTAGCAACTGCAAAAAAAGATGTATTTTGTTCTTATTAATTTAATATTATTATTCATCACGGTATTTGTTTTTGCATACTTTGACTTACTTTGTAATATGAGTGACAGTTGGTAAGTTGGTACTGTCTGGCGGGCAGAAGCTTTGCGTTGGGGATGATTTTACTGGATGAATGATATTGACACAGGAACATCTGCCGAGTTTATTTCCAGATTTTGTAAATTGATTGGTCTGTGTTGTATTTATAGATGAGTCCATGGTATGTTGGGCATGGGCATCACCACTGTGGTGGCTACAGTGGGGCAGCTGTGCAAGTGGAAAGATGACGTTTCAATGTCTGAATCCTCCAGTCTGCATGTCAGTGTGTCCTTGAGTAAGCTGCTGGACTCCAAATTGCTTCTGATGCATAGAATAATGTGCTGTATACACGTGTGTGAATGGGAAAATGCCTTGTGGTGTAAAAGGACTGCACGTGCACATGTACTGTGTAAAATCAATACGGTTTACTAAACTGAGATTAGAAGGTAATGCTGGCTAGCTTGGTTAGCAGCAAGCTAACTCACTAAATAACCGACCTTTATTGGTTTAACTGTGTTAGAATATTTTGTTTAATTACCTTGTTAGTGCAGAAAGAAAGTAGACCTTAAAAATAAGCTAATGTCCCAAAAAGCAAATAACTTTACACACAACCTTGCAATTGAAATTTTAATTGAGATCTCTCTAGCACTGATAGTCACATGTTAAGGTACTACAGTGCAGCCACTTGGCCTACATAACAGTATATGGTAGTCACTGTCATTTTTTTAACACATGCCTATATAGCTGCCTTGTTGCCTACAGCAAACTGATACATGAAACTCTTAGAAATGAGCAAAATTTTAAGAATCTTTTAACAGCACAAAATAAATTCTATCAACCTCCATACAGATATCTCGAAAGATGAACATCTAACTTTGCAGTCAAATGACAAAAATATTAATGTTGCAATCTGGGTTAACTGACCTTTTATTAAAAGCTCTTTGTTTTCGGGAGAGCACGGCAGAGCCCAAATCAGAGTGTTTAATCAGCACAGTTTATCTCTCTGCCTCGTGTCTGCATGGGCCATGGATGGAAGGTTGGGGGAGCATTAGGCTATCATTGGATAGAGCATTGAATAACTGTCAGGGATGCAGTCCATGTCATTTGTCATGTCTCCCTGGGGCTTTATGACAGCAAGTGAAGCTGGAAGCTGCAGACCCAATCACTGAACCACCCATCTAGTCCCAGCAGATGCGTTTACCACCCTTCGCCATGGTTGACCATCAGGCTGGGCAGCTGAGCACCAGAATATCAATACGGCTCAGACTCAGCTGGGCCCCTGGGACCATCTACGAGGCAAACAGGATAGCCTTGTCTCCTTATGGAAGGCAGAGACTCATTGCCGCCAGGGAGACCAATGTAAACATGGCAGAAGGATGCTCTCTAGCACAAAATGCCAGTTTGATTCACTCCAGAATGGTCTTTGAGATTTGGAAGTGCAACACCTGAGACAATTATCTCCAGATTTGGCTCTTCTCAGAGAGACAGATGAGTCTATTGAAGGGCCGTCTGTGGGAGGAGTGGAGAGGAGAAACAGTAATCCTTTTGTGTTCCTCATCTGCACTGTCCTGAGCCGTGTTTGGGTGTAGGACGAGTAGGAGGGAGCGACTGAAGAGAAACGAGTTGGCTGTTCCTCCTCCCGTCATCTGAAACCTGAAGTTTATCCTCTGAGTCAATGACAGGGCTTCTCCTTTAAACCGGTTGGTGCTTAGTGGAGGTGGTAATTTTGTGCAGAGATAAGCCCTTTATCTAATGATGGGGTAGAATAATTCTTTAAGTGGCAACACTTGTGATTCCTTTTCTCTCTCTCTCTTTTTTTTTCCTGTTTCTCTCAGATAGCCGATGTATTGTCATCTTTCTGCTATGTTCCACACGGTTGTTGTTTATGTCCTGCGGCTGTTGATGTCGGCGTGAAACAGGGACGCTGTCTGCTTACCCAGACGGCCCCACAGTGGCACAGCTATGGGATAAATTGTGGAGACATGTTTATCAACATAGAAGAAGTGCAAGTTACCCCTTGTTGGAAGAGAATAATGGGACCTAATTGAGCTGTAACATGCTGGCTGGTCGCCAGGCCCTTGAATTGAAAACTCTCTCCATCAGAAGGGGGTCTGAGGAGAGGGAGGGTGCTGTTAAAAACACTGCAGGACGTACTAACATAGATGTGAAACCCGTAAACCTATTAGCCACACTTGGATCCGGTTTTTATCAAATTAAAAGTAACTCAGGAATCTGCGCCTTTACCTTTGAGCGTGATGCTTTTAGCAGAAAGTGCACCTGAGCGGCCTTTTCCGTCAACTAAAGCACAGCCGTGGTAAAGTCAGATCAATTCTCTGGAGGAACAGCACAGCCTGTCTCCTGGCACCTGCCTTGCCAAGAAGAGGAGGGGGAGGAGGAGGAGAGAAAAAGAGAGGGAGCGTGAGCGGGTGGGAAAGAGGAAAAACCCAGCTGCCTCTGTGCCTGAGCCCCGTGCTGCTTTTAAAGGAGTGGGAGGGAGAGGAGAGGGAGAAGCAAGGAGACTGCTGGCACCATCTGTACATGTCTTTTGTATTCCAGCCCTCATCTTTACACAGAGTGAGGCTGGTGTGCTCAGTGTTCAAATGAAAGGATAGGAGGTGCCTTTTGGGGTGCAGTGCTCTGAGAGGAGAAGGTGTGTGTTTGTGTGTCGAAGCAGAAACTCAGTTTTGTCCTCGGAAAATTCGCCACACTCAGAGGACATCTTGTGTCCTATTTATTTTACGCCTGTGTGTGTGTGTGTTATTATAAGCTCGTGCTGTTTCTTTCCTTGTCTGAGTGTGCTGGTAAGCTTGTATGGTTTGCAAGCAGCCATGTGTGGTCAGATGTCTGGGTTGCCATGTTTGTGATGGGAGTCAGAAGCTTTTGTTTGTTCCTCCTTCCTATCAGCCCCATTAGACTGATGTCTCCTCTCTCGCTGATTCATTCAGCCTTCTGTATTTTCTTTATTTTTAATCTCGGTTGTTTCTCCCTTGTGTGTCTGCATCTGTATGTGTGTGTGTGTGTGCGTGTAATATGTGGCAGCCCACCCTTGCATGTGGCAGCAGGGTGCATCTGCCTGCGAGGACAGCGCGCACTGTCTGCTGTCATATTGACGTGGCTTTTTTGCGCGAACCGCAGCTGAAATCACCAAGCACTCTGATTCACCCACCCCTCCCGCTCCTTACTCAGCCTAGAAGTGCTGTGAATCATAAGAGGAGGTGGCTGCCCTGCTCTTTGATTGAATCCACATTCCCTTTCTCCTCAGACAGCCACAGAGAGAGGCTAGAAGGAGGCAGAGGAAGTGAGAGGGAGAGAAAAGGGAAAAGTGAGTCTTTTGTAGTTGGCACAGTACAAACACATGCACTGCAGATGAAAAGCATATGATTCGATCAAACGCACTCTGTGGTAGCTACCTAACCAAGTGGTAGGTAGGTGGGGAGAAGGGAAGGACTGGAATTCATTTGCAGGCCCAGAGTGAACCCTAGTGGCCATGAGCTACAGTGGCATGCAGGATTTAGGCTGATCCTTTATATTGCAGCTTAAAGGTACAGGCTTTGGGCTCTTAAAATGTTCCAACATTTCTTAGAACAAACACAATCATGATTTAGAAATTTCTGTCCACGGGTAGACTTTTCAAACTAAATTAAACTGAACAAAAAGTAACAGGATAAAAATATTTTAAATAGCAGAGCCTGTGCATGTGGGTCGCACATGGCTATTTATGCAATGACATTTAGGTGTGGTTATGTGAGTATTAGCGTAAATATAAGCACAGTTGATATAAATCAATGGCCCCAGTGTGCACTTGTGTGAGGTATGAATATAAGCTGTTTAGTGCATTTCCCCCAAACACTCCTGTTTTCCCTCACATGAAATATGCTTATTCACTAACTACAAGTGCCAGAAAATAAACCGCCCTAATTTTGAAATAAATAATTTATTTACTAAATAAATAAATCATAACAACCTGTAAACATATCACTCTTGAGCAAACATTGTTTTTCACATCTCATGAATGATAGGATGTCTTTGTGTTTAATGTTGTTGCACTGTTACATACTGTTTGCTTGTTCCATTTTGCAGGTACCTTGCACAGAATATAGCTCCACAGTTGTGCCATAGGGTACAATGCATATTTATTTTTGTGCACTTTTTTCCAGTCAGGCCATTGCTTTTTGGATTTTTAACATGAACTTTTGCTCAGAAGTGTTTTGCTTTTTTTGTTCTTAAGTGCTTGCAATAGTAGGGTGGTACCTCTGTAGTTATTTCTAACAGGTCTCCAATAGTACTTATGTACTCTGCTCTCTTTCCAGCCCTCCTCTCCTCGTGGTGTGAGGAGCTTGGACGCCTCCTCCTCCTCCGTCACCAGAAGAACAGGCAGAACGAGCCTCCAGGAAAAGTGCCCATGCAGCCCCCCATGAGTTCCATGAAGCCCAGCCTCTCACATGGGTCAGTGTTCACTGCTGTGCTTTTTGGCTTGTGTGTGAGATGTGTTTGTGTGTGTTGGGTATGCGAACAGACAGACTGGGCCCTTGGGGAAAGCCCTTCCTCTCTGTGTGAGGCCCGTTGTTCCTTATGGATCAGTGGCTAGACAAACTGCCAGACAAACTGCATTTAGCACAGTCAATAGTGGCAAACAGTAACTCAACCATTTGCCTTTCAAGAAGAAGAAGAAAAAGACGCATTCATATTTTTTTAAGCTTAACCACATAACTTGCCTTTTCCTGTCTTTCAGCAGTTGCAAACATACTTACTAGAACTATACTGTAAATACTTGTGCTGCTTGGCAAACCATTTTGTTTTGCTTAAGTGAAATGTGTTTTCTATTCCCTGCAGAGATGGGTCTTTTCCCTATGACTCAGTTCCCTGGCAGCAAAACACCAACCAGCCTCCTGGTTCAGTGTCTGTGGTGACCACTGTGTGGGGTGTGACCAACACTTCCCAGAGCCAGGTGAGATCCCCTTTTTGCTTGAGAGTAAAAATGTGCCTGTTCCAAGTCTTTATATTTAATAGCTGTAATAATACCACCTGCAGATTTGTGTATTTGGCAGTGGTATTCTGAATTGAACCTCATCTGAAATCAGTGAAACATTTACATGTGTTTTTCCCTCTATTCCTAATGTGTAACAGGTGTTGGGGAATCCCATGGCCAACAGTAACAATCCCATGAACCCTGGTGGTAACCCTATGGCCTCGGGTATGTCTGGTAACACTCCAGGTATGAACTCTCCTCAGTTCCCCGGTCCGCAGCAGCAGTTCCCCAACAAAGGCAACTCAAACCCGGCCTATATGCAGCAGGGGATGTACGGTCGACCAAACTACCCTGGAGGAGGAGGCTTTGGTGGCAAGTAAGTAACCAGTAGATGGATTGCTGATGGTCACTGGAGTGATTAAAAATGCTTAAAGAACTAATTCAGACAATTACTTTAATTAATTCTCTTCTCTAGAACTTCTTTAATATCTTTTTGCTTATTCTTATAGTTACCCTGGAGGGCCGAATCCTGGACCAGGTGGAATGGGCATCCCTCCGCACTCCCGTCCTCCCTCTGACTTCACCCAGCCTGCCGCTGCTGCCGCCGCAGCTGCAGTTGCTGCTGCTGCTGCCACCGCAACTGCCACTGCAACAGCAACTGTAGCTGCCCTGCAGGAAACCCAGAATAAGGACATGAACCAATATGGACCGGTAGGATGACGCACAAACTGATAGCATAAACTGTTGCCTTTTGTGCACGTGTGAGACTACGGTACTTAGAATTCATCAACTTTGACTTTTGGCTCTATCCCTTTAATGCTAACAATAGCAAGCTGGAGTACCACATTTATTTGCAACAGAAGCAAACAAACTGTTTCTCAGATGTTGATACCATTTTGTTTCTTTCTGGTGGAGTTTTTTTGTTTGTTTGTTTGTTATCTATAAAATCTTTTGATTCAACAGAAACTGCGTAATATTGACAGTCAAGTCTGAGGTGGTTGATCAAATTCTTTTTGTCTTTCAGATGAGTTCCTCTTTCCAGATGGGGCCAAATCAGGCATACAACAGTCAGTTCATGAACCAGCCAGGACCCCGCGGCCCTCCATCCCTTCCTGGAAACATGGGCACAGGCATGAATGCATCCAACATGAGCGGGCCTCCAATGGGAATGAACCAACCCAGGGGCCAAGGCATGGGGCCTTTTGGGGCACACGGTCAAAGAATGCCTCAGCAAGGCTATGCAGGTCCTCGGGCTCAGGGCATGGGTATGCAAGGCATAAAAAGACCGTACCCAGGGGAGGTGAGTGGATTCAACAGTGTCACCTTAAATATGTAGCTCCGTTGCTATATGCTGAATGTATGTCCCGGTCACTGATTCCACAGCCAAACTATGGTGGGCAGCAGTATGGACCAAACAACCAGTTCCCTAACCAGCAGGGCCAATATCCCACACCAAATGCCTCCAGGCCGCTGCCATCCCCCAACTACCCTGGCCCGAGGATGCCAGGACAGCAGCTGCAAGGCCAATACCCACCACCCAGTGGTGCCATAGGCCAGTACTATAAGGTGCAGTGTTAAAGCTATTCAATAAAAATGTGATGGTGTATTTCATATTGTATATGCAGTTTTATCAAAGTCTCACTGACATTTTTTTTAGCTAATAATGGTGTAAATTTGACAAATTATTTGTTTAATTAAAATCACAGCAAGAGCCACCTTTCAATGGCCAAACAAATAACTTCTCTGGGAGTGGATATCAGTACAACCAGGGAAATATGAATGGGGTAAGTCTACTTTGGTACCAGTTTATTAAAATTTAAAATTACATTATACTTGAATGTACTCTTTAGTGATTTAAGTAGTTGATTTACAACTCAATTTGTGTTTTATATAGCCTCCAAGGCCAGTGGGGAACTACCCTCACTCGCCTGTGCCAGGGAACCCTACTCCTCCAATGACACCAGGAAGTAACATCCCGCCGTACCTGTCGCCAAACCAGGATGTGAAGCCACCCTTCCCTCCTGACATTAAACCAAATATCACCGCACTCCCTCCCCCACCAGGTCAGTAATTAATCAATGAACAGTAAGTTCAAGCGTTTTAAACTTTTTTTTAAGTCTGTGATTTAAGGTTGGTTCTTATCTCCAAAAACAGCAAGCCACAACGAGGAACTGCGTCTGACGTTCCCAGTGCGGGATGGAGTAGTCCTAGAGCCCTTCAGGCTAGAACATAACCTGGCTGTCAGCAACCACGTCTTCCATTTACGGCCCTCTGTACACCAGACACTCATGTGGAGGTAACGCATATTTATGTGCTACTGCTTTTTTCCCCCATCCACTTTAACAGTTATATGGGTCTTTTAGGCTGTAAATATTCTCTTATTGATTTTCATTAGTAGCCAAGAACATTAGATTAAAAAAAAAAACAACCCTTTTCCCAGGAACGTGACAAGTAAGGATCATTAAGGCATTAATTTTCAGAATTTTCTGGAGTATTGCAATTTCCTTCATCACTATCTTAAGTAAAAGTCAATTCAAGTCAAAAGTCCTGATATGAGGATTTCTCCTGCTGCCAAGCTGAGATTATATCCTAAGTTTAGCATCCAATTAATGTTATATATTACCTCAAAAAATTTCCCTGTTAATGTGTGAGAATGAATTCCCGTTATTCTAACTCATGTATTGCATACAGTAACCCTCCATAACTGTAACCGCTTTATATTTTATCTGTGCAGGTCGGACCTGGAGCTGCAGTTTAAGTGCTACCACCACGAAGACCGTCAGATGAACACGAACTGGCCGGCATCTGTCCAAGTCAGCGTCAACGCCACGCCGCTCACAATCGAGCGGGGAGACAACAAGACCTCCCACAAACCCCTGCACTTGAAACATGTATGCCAGCCTGGAAGGAACACGATCCAGATCACAGTCACTGCCTGCTGCTGTGTGAGTACACACATTTCCAGAGCTAATGAAAAAAATAAACAGGTTCATACAAATCCACTCAAGTCAAATGCAAAATGTTTCCCATCAGATGATATTTAATGCTAAAAGAAAGAAAATAACAAAAGGGATCTGTCATGTCTCCTTTTTTTTTTCCACAACTGATCAAACAGTAAAGAATGGATAAAACAGATACACCTTAGGAGAATGTCTTTGATAGTCACTTAGATGTTTTTTCCCCCCAGTCGCACTTGTTTGTGCTACAACTGGTCCATCGGCCCTCAGTTCGCTCTGTCCTCCAAGGCTTACTGAAGAAGAGGCTTCTGCCTGCAGAGCACTGCATCACCAAAGGTATTCACATTCATTTTGCACCCTTATGTCCTCATTGCTCTGTACTTGTTTACTCACTGTGTTTCTTCTCCTGCCTCACAGTAAAGAGGAACTTCAGTAGCGTGGCAGCGTCGTCGGGCAATACCACATTAAACGGGGAGGATGGCGTGGAGCAGACAGCCATCAAGGTTTCGCTCAAATGTCCAATCACCTTCCGGCGAATACAGCTTCCAGCAAGAGGGCATGACTGCAAACATGTTCAGGTAAGACTTCAAGGATACACCATCACAGTAAAAGTGACAAACAAATAGAAATATACATTCAAAAAATCTATTTTCTTGTTCTTGCAGTGTTTTGATTTGGAATCATATTTACAACTGAACTGTGAGCGGGGAACATGGCGATGTCCTGTATGCAAGTATGTCTAAGGAGTTAAAATGCTAAGGAGTACATGCACTTGCCTTATTTAGATGACTTTTTCTTAAATACTATTTCTCTTTTTTCCTCAGTAAAACTGCGTTGTTAGAAGGACTCGAGGTGGACCAGTACATGTGGGGAATCCTGAATGCTATTCAAAAGTAAGCAGAAATAGGAACATCAGTGCAATCTTATATGCATATGTATTTTTCTTTTAACTTAACTATTTGATTTCATCTACATTTTATCAGCTCTGAGTTTGAGGAAGTGACAATTGACCCGACGTGTAGTTGGCGGCCGGTGGCTATAAAATCAGAAATTCACATAAAAGAAGATCCAGATGGACCACTGGCAAAGAGGTTTAAGACGATGAGTCCCAGCCAGATGATCATGCCTAATGTGATGGAGATGATAGCTCAGCTTGGCCCCGGACCCTCACCATACCCATCGCTTCCTTCTGGGCAAGGAGGCAATAACAGCGAATACGGAAGCCAAGGTAGCTCAAACGTACAAAAAGTACAGTAGCACCCAGAATTATGCAAACAAAGCAGAGCAACAACAAAAAATTTTAAACATATTCTGTCTGTGTCTAGGCAACAGTTACCAGAGCCATGGGAACTTTGATTTCCCTCACGGGACCCCTGGTGGTACGTCAATGAATGACTTCATGCATGGTCCCCAGCTGTCTCACCCACCTGACATGCCCAACAACCTGATGGCACAAGACAAGCCACTGTCCCACAATATGCCTGACACAGTGAGTTTACCAACAATTCCTAATATACTGACTCTGTCATATTTTGTATTTTGTTACATAATGTATACCTTTTGCTTTACTTTGTATATAGACTAACTATAAAAGTGGGAAAATACTGGCAGCAACCAGTTAGCATAGCTTAGCATAAAAAACAGTTACTGGCTACAGCTAAATTAAATATGCAACTTGAGTCAGAATAACTAAACTTACCAATAATTGGCTCCACTTCCATATAACTTACATATTCATAAATTTAGCCAAGCTAGCTGAGCTAGCCAAATTATGGCTTTAGCTTTATATTTAAAGTGTTTGTTGGAGGTTGTTAGCAGTCACAAAATGAAACAGGTTGAAAGACGTATATGGCTATTCTGAATTATTCCCCCTCTCTTTCTCTACAGATACCTCATTCTGTTGGCAATGACCAACCGCATGGTCCACTGCAGCAGAGTTTACACGCGTCTCCACACCCTGGGAGCCAATCAGGGCAGCAGCTACACCACAGCGGGCCTCCTCAGCCCTCACGACAAGCTCCACCTCCTCAACAACAGCAGCAACAACAGCAACAACAACAGCAGCCCGGCCCCAACAACCACCCTCACAGCGACCTGGCCTTCAACCCCTCCAGCAGTTTGGACAGCCAAGCAGGGTCAGACATGCCTGAGCCGTCCTTAGACGTAAGTCCTCTGAAACAATCAGAATCTTCACATCTGTAATCTGACATATTTAACAGTTGATGCAAGGAGATTCCTTGAATACTTACATAGCAAATTTTTGTTGTCCTTCCTTCTACCATACAGCTTCTTCCAGAGCTCGCTAACCCAGATGAACTGTTGTCCTACCTGGATCCCCCAGACCTCCCCAGCAATAGCAACGATGACCTTCTATCGCTCTTTGAAAACAACTGAGGCGATTCAGAAACATATAATCACTGACTGCTGCAGTTTCCCTGAGATCCCAAGGCGGTCACTCAGTACTTGATAAACACAAAGATGCACTCCCTTTCTCTTCTTCCTCTTGTACAACTTTCATTCGCCAGCACAGATTGACTGAAAGAGGTTACAACTCAAAGACACGGCAAGGGTTTTCCCTGCCCTCTCACCCAGAGGTGATAACTTTGAACTGTGCAGCTATACTCAGTTGATTTTCTTTTTTTTTAAATGTCACACACATGTGTATGTGTGCTTATTAGGAACGCGTTGTAGCATTTTTTTTATTCGTGTTTTGTTTCCTTTTCTGAAGAAAAAGGAATTCACTGTAAAAAAAAACAGAAAAATAACTGAAAAAACCTGCGCTATCTGGCCAGTGCGTCTTATCTTATTCCAATCTGAGAGGCCACAGCTTCCTGGTGTCGCAGCTCCATTCCCTGACTGGTCTGGTTAGTCGCACTTTTTTGTCCACCACACATCATTTAAAAGCACAAGAGATTCTGACAACGCAAAAACACAAAAATCAGCCTTTCCAAAAAGAAACAAAAAATAAGATCAACGTGTCCATCTTTGACAAAATGTTTTTTCTAAAACAAATTTAAGCTCCTCTGCCAAGATTTTAAAAAATATTTTTGGGACTGATCGGCATCCACTTTGTCTACGATTGTGCTATTTTTTAAACACATAGATGTCCCTCCTTTTTGGTTTCGACAGCAGAAAATGAAAAAAATTGCCCCAATTACACCAAACAACATTCATAACAGAGTAGCATATCTGTCCATCTACATATTGTAAAGTTATTGTCCCCTGTACAAAGAAGGGATTTCATTGGAAACGTAAGGTACAACGTGCGAGGTTTGGGTTCCTGTGACGCTCCTGCTTTGTCGCTTCCTGCTACAACTCCTTCCATCAGCTCTGCATGAGCCATCGTGTTTCTCTTGTCAGGAGTTTTACTGAATTACATCTCTCTTCCCGGTTAAATGATGTTGTTTAAGTAATCTACAAAGTGCATGTGTGCCAAGCCCTTGTCTAGTGCTGTTCCAAGTGGTGATAACAAAAGATAGTGTGGTTTTTATCAGTTGCTGTTTCCACAGACCTTGTTTGTTTGCTTGTTTTATGATTTTCTGTCAGGTTTAGTATGATTTTATTTAACACTAACATTGAAGGGATGATGTTGATGTCAGCAGTACATTTATCATGTATTTGCTGCATATACTGTGTTATGTTTATTATGTTTTTTTTATTGTTGCTGCACAATTAAACTATACATAAACCTTTTGGGAAACTGCTCAACATCACCAAAGTTAGAGGGATGAGAATGGAAATGTTTGTGCTTGCTTGGTCCTGTAAAGACTGAAAGTGTGTGAGTGTGTGTGTGTCAGTGTGATTGGATGTAATATTGGTTTTAAAGATAAAGGAGAGGACAGTTTATCCATCACTGCTGTTCAAGAAGTGGTTTTCAAAGCAGTATTGGTGCAGATTTCTTTCTTTTTGCCACATTTGTTTTCATTTTAATGTTAAAAAAAGAGTGCTGTTCTGTATGCAAATGTATTATTTTTTAAGAAATGCTATCGTACTGTAAATATCATTGTGAATATTTTTGTATCATCTTGATAATGTTTGTCCTTCGATCATTAGTCGTCCAACTTAACCACATATGCTCCCAAACCAGCATACGGCTGTCTCGTCTCCACGCCGGGGCGTAGCCAGCCCAAGCATTTCATAAGCTATCGCAGGTCATCGTCGTTTCCCCCGAGTCGCTTTCCCACCTGTTCATGTCCTAATATTCGTTGTCCCCTTCCTTGCATCAGCTCAAAGTGCTTGTGTATCATCGTTTCAGTTTTCAGACGTTGCACTCAGTTCAAAGCAATATTTTCCCTCATGCTACGATGTATTGATTCAAAATGATCAATGTTGTCTGCTCATGAATTTATGTTGACCTTTGTCAGTGATGCTGAACAGTAATGGGTTTCGAATTATGTGGTGTCAGCTGGCTTTCAGTGTAATTAGTGAGCTATGTGAATATCATAATTGTTGCTAATTGTCAGTGGTATTTTAAAGATATATCACAACCATATTTTAAAGAAATTCATGATATTGTTTATATTTTTGTTATAGAAAAAATTTGGCTTTTTTAAAAAAGCATGAGACCATATACATTTTTATCCCCTTTGTTCTTGGTAAATTATTTTGTACTGGTTTTCTTATTAATCTGTAAGGCTAGAAATCCAATTTCTTTCAATTGTAGCATTGTGCTGAATCGACCATCCTGATTTCATGTACGCATTATTTTTAAATGTTATAAAAGGAATTTGTTTTTTCCTATTCAGAGCCCTAACTTGTTTCATATTTTAGTCACAAGGAAACATCAAATCAAAAGTCTGTGCTTTCAACAGTTCACTGGTGTGTTTTCATTCTTCGCGATCTGAATTGAAACTTTTAAACAATCCCACGGAAGTCTTTATCATTTCAGTCTTTTTCTTCTTCTTTTCAAATTGGTGAAAAAGGCAGCACCCCTAATTTGTAGTTGCACAATCACAATAAAGGGACATTTCTCTGGGGGGGGATGTTGTTTTAAAAGAAAAAACAGTTGAAAAAAGAAAACGAGTTAATAAAAAATTTAAAAATTTAAAAACAAAAAAACAAAAAGGAAGGGCACGTTCGCTAGTTTGACCTGGAAAGGATTTTAAGACCAGGTCAAACATCCCAAGGATGCCTGTATATATGTAAATTAATATAGAGACATGTGAACAGAAATGTATTCATTTTCCCTGGGAATGTGCATTGTTTCTTCAGAATAATAAAAAGCTTGCAACCCCTCTACTGGAAGTGGCTGAATATGGAAAATGAAACTTGTTAGTTAGTGTCTGTGGGTATCGCTCAGCATTTTGTTCCCACTCTGTATTATACTTTCACCTCTTTTGTTATGGGAACTGGGACAGCAATGTTTTACATGTAATATTTAGCCTAAATGTTCTAGTCTGTCACCTGCATACTCTGAGGTGCTAAAGCTAAAAACTTAAAAAACAAATACATTTAAAAAATTAAAAAATACATAAAGCAAAACAAACAATAAAAAAAAAAAACGGTTACAAAGAAAACTGCTCGGAGATGAGGGAGAAGCACGGTGGGAGGGACGGGTCCAGAAGATTGTAACCAATCCATAGTTTGTACAATTTTTGATATCATGAACAGTTGGAAAAATTATACAACCTAAGGTGATTCATGCAATGTGGCCATTGTCTCTCTGTTTGTACATTGTATGTACAATCATTTCATATTCTAAACTGGTGAGAAAATAAAGGAACTAATTGTGATTTTTAGTCTTGCAGAACTGTATGTAGTTAGATGATGTGACAACCTAATATTTATCTAATAAATATGTATTCAGATGATACCTGTATGTCACTGTGATTTTGTCTTTTGTGCACTTGTGATGCAGTCTGCGAGACCTGTCTGACTCGTGTGCTGTTTACAAAAGCACGAGGTGTAAATTATGGATTTTTACTCAGATTTTCATTGAGTTGGCTCAAGGTCGCCTTGCCATTGAGTGAAAAGTTGACAAACTAATAATTACTGACACATCAAAGTAAGGCTCTCATGAATTGCAATCACCAACTGAACATTTTTTGAGAATCAGTCAACAAAGTAATGGAATTATTTTAGAAAATATCATTATTGAACACTGTTACAGTCCTTTTTTTTAAAAGTACTGTACATTTTATTATACTTACAAGATTGAAAAAGGAAAGTGAGAAGTTCAATTTCCAGTTCTACTGTATGTTGATACCAATTAGATGCCTTGTCATAGTTCTCCAGTGTGCAACTTCAGACCATACAGGTTTCAGTTTTTCAGACACAACTATTGGTTCAGTAGCTAATGTTGATTTGAATGTTATGCAACCATGCATAGGTCGATAGAAGTCACTCCCTAAACAATTATGATTCATAAGCTGCCAAAACTGGTTTTATCTAAACATACAACCAGTGACTGAATGTTCAAGAAATATACCAGGTGGGAAAAAGACCGTTGGCGTTAATGTGTAATTCCAGTCTCTTTTCACTGTGAATGTAACTAAATAATAACATTAACACACTACAAGCTAACATTTAGCATTTAAAAACTTCATTTAAAATGAAAAAGTCTTGAGGAGTTTATGTTTTATGTTTATGTTGCGTGCATAAACGGTTGTTCTGTCCTGTATGTAAACATGATAGCTCGAAAAGTTTAGAATTAATTATGTACAGAGGGTGTACACAGGGGGCAAGTCAACAATCCATTAAAATCCATTAAAAAAATTAAAGTTGACGAGAAAAAAAAAAAAAAAAACCCTTACAACCTTATAATTTTAACTAAACAATAATTCTTCTGAGGATGGTGTGTAATATCAACACAGATCAGGTATAACATCGAGACCACTAAAAAGGAGATGTGAATAACACTCATTATCTTTTCATCATGGCACCTGTCAGTAGATGGGATCTATTAAAGAACAAGTTGATGTGTTGGATGCAGGAAAAATGTGCAAGCGCAAGTATTTGAGTGAGTTTGAAAAGGTCCAGATTGTGATGAGAGGACTGGGTGAGAGCATCTCCTATAGTGCAGCTGTTTTGGGGTGTTCTTGATTTTCAGTCACGAAAGGGTCACGTACATGTGCTACCTATCTAAGCAGTGTTGCGGACAATACAAACCCTTCATGATTCCCTGACGGCTGTGGCCTCTTTCAGCAGGATAACCTGCCCTTGCCACAAAGAAAAAATAGTTCAGGAATGGTTTGAGGAACACAACAACGAGGCTGCCTCCTAGACGTCAATCCAGTTGAACATCATTGGGATGTGCTGGACAAACAAGTCCAATCCATGGAAGCCACACCTCACAACTTAGAGGACTTAAAGGATCTTGGTGCAAAGCACACCTTCAGGGGTGTAGTGGAGTACATGTCTTGACAGCTCAGGGCTGTTTTGGTAGCAAAACGGAGATCAACACAATATTAGGCAGGTGGCCATAATGTTACACCCAATCAGTGTATGTTTGTATTAGGGGGGCAACAATACTCGTATCGATATTGAACCGTTCGATACAGTGCTTTCGGTTCGGTATGCATATATATCAAACAATACATAATGTTTTATTTATTTTATCAACTTTTCTTCTGACGATGCTGTCTATGTTGAGCGCTCAGTGGATCTGCGTTCGACTACTCCGCCTAGGCTGCACTGTCGAGTGCAGATCCACTGAGCGCAGCGCAAGCTAGCAAGACAGAAGCTAAGCTCGTTGCAACATGGCAACTGCCTTAACGCTACCCGAAAATGAACCTCCCCCACCCTCATTCAGATCTGGCGTTTGGCCAGTGTTGCCAACTTAGCGAGTTTGTCACTATATTTAGCGAGTTTTCACACCCCCTTAGCGACTTTTTTTCTAAAAAGCGACTAGCGACAAATCTGGCGACTTTTTCTGGTGTTATTGGAGACTTATTTATGACGACTTTTTGACGTGAAAGCGGGTATCGCTTTTACTCTCAACAAGCAGTGGGTGCTGCCGTGGGCACCTCGCCCGTTCCAAAGCGCTCACGGGCGGAGGATAGTCCTCCCCCAGCTGCTATCAGGGCAGAAGATGTTCACACCTATTCGTCCAAACTGCAAATGAATCGCGCATGAGCGAAGCTGCTGCTCCTGCACTGATTGTAACGCAGTCAGTTCTTCTTTTACTGTTATGCTGTTTTGTGGATCACGAGGTTTAAAACTACTTATAAACACATACACACACACACACAAAGTAACTCCACCAGAGTGCCTATTTCGGGTCACAAAGGAGCAGGGTTGGAATTGTGACATTTAAAAAAACAATAATTGCTAAAATAAATGTAATCTGTAGTTCTAAATAAATTCTAAATGCATTTAGGACGTTTCTCTCTCCAACAACGTAGGTTACAATTATATTAGCATGACCAATTATGCAAATGATGACGTCATTTAGCAACTTCTAGCGACTTTTAATAGCGATTTTCCTTACTGAGGAGTTGGCAACACTGTTTGGAACTATCTTGGTTTTTATGTGAAGTATGACCCTGAAGGTAAGCGCGTCATGGACAAAAGTAAAACAGTATGTTGGATGTGCCACGCAATGCTCAATTGGTGGGAACTAGTGCGCTAGCGCAGTTAGCTTGTTAACGTGTTGACGCCGTCCAGCCCCACGCACGGGGCGATCCGCGGTAACTCGTTAACGGAGATTTGCGGCGTTATGGCGTTAATGTCATTTTAACGAGATTAACGCTGACAGCACTAGCGGGAACACAACGAATATGACTGCACATTTACACCGACATCATCCTAGTGCAAAGACAAGTGGAAGCAGACAAAAACAACAAGCACGCATGCTACAAACTTTACCTGAGTCATTTAGACAGCCGTTAGCACATGATTCTTCTTATTGGGACCTGATATGTTTAATGTGCTGCTGAGAATATAGCCCAGAAGAAGCGTATAGTATAGCTTTTATTTTGGAAAGAGCCATTCCTCTGTAATAAACTCTCTTTTCCAAAGATGAGTGCTTTCTCGATCAGATATATATATATATATATATATATATATATATATATTTATTTTTATTTTTTTGTTGTTGTTTCAGCAACATTAAATTTAAAAACTGTACTTTTGAGTTAAAATATATATTTATAATTTTAATAAATGATAAATTAAAAAGGCATGCACATTTTTTTGTATCGAAAAAATATCGAACCGTGACACCAAAGTATCGAACCGAACCGTGAATTTTGTGTATCGTTGCACCCCTAGTTTGTATGTATGTATCAGTTTGCTAGTGTAATCAAGGTCAAAACAGGTACAGTTCAAACAGATATCAGGGATTTTAGAAAGCTGTATCCATCTTTAGATTACAAACAGAATGCTGTCTTAGAGCAGCCACATACGGTCTCTAAGAGCAAGTGGATAATCGCTGGAAAACACCCACTGATCGTCTGAGAGGAGCAACTGACCAGCCAACAGGAGCAGCTACTTGTGGGGAAAATACACTTGAAGAACCACATTATGACAATTTACAACAAAATAATCTACAACATGTCTGATTTTCCATTCATTTTTTTATGTTTCATCAGTAAAAGAAATGGTGTGAGAAAACAGCAGCGTTATTAAGTGTTAAGAAAAATTCAACTGCCCACATAGTCTGTCCTTTATTAACATCGATTAGAAAACCTTGGTAAAAGTAACTTTAACAACATTATATTGCACAAGAAAGCAAACTTTAAATGCTTCTGATATTTGTGTAGCCCTAAATCTTGTGCAGTGGAATAACAGATACTTTTTTTTAGCTGTGAATGTTTAGATCTGAGTGTCTTTCTGCAGCTCAATAACACTGGGATTTTAAAGAAACAGCAGAACTGAACATTGTATTTTTGGTGGAACATTACTAGTGGAATATTCCATTCTGACAACTCCCTTGAGCAATGGCACAGTCTGACAGGCATAAAATAGTATTTTTGGCCCAGTGAGGGGATTCCCAAAGAACTGTTAGCAAAAAGGTTGATGCATATCGGCATGGTGTGTAATGTGTAATTAAAATGTTTTAGGAATCTACAAAAACAGAGGACAGAATAAGAAGAAGTGCCAAGGCCTAAAAAAATATCTACAGCGGATGAATAGTATCTGAAAGACGGGTCCTTAAGAAATGGAGAGAACAAAATCAGCAGTGACCTGACACGAGACCTGAGAGATGCACATAGTCTACTGAAGAGCCATCGATCAGTCATTGCCTGATCTCTCCAAAAACCAGACTTCAATATTATTGAGAAAGAGCAGAACAAAAGGAAAAGAAGAGCCTTGGATGTCCTTCAAGAACTATTAATGAAGACCAGCTAAAGAAATTAACAGAAAGCTTGCCTAGGGTAGTTCAGGCTGTGTTGACTAAAGGTGTTCATACCAAATATTGACTCTCAAGTTCAATAGAATTGTGCAAACTATGTTTTGCTTTATGTACAGTATTTCCATGCATGTTAGCAGTTTTGACTAAATTGCTGCTCCTGCTTTCCCATTTTACTTAAAAAATATAAAGAAGTGAGGGTTTGGTTGAGACTTTTGCAAAGTACTATATAAATAACTTATATTACTAATACTGATCAATTGATATCTGAGTAGAAGCTTACTGGTAGCTGGTATTTAAGTTCCCAAACCAGGCATACAGCACCTCTCAGTAGGTCACAAGATAAGTCTGACGTAATATGAGATGAATAATGAGGAGAGTAAAACAGTTTCTTTAAGAATAATTTGTTAAATTACAGTTATTTACTTGGATCAGTGTCAGATAAGTAAGCAACAGTCCTTTTTGGGTTATACCCAGTGTTGGTCAAGTTACTTGAAAAAAGTAAAAACACGATTTAGAACCTGAATAGGTGATAAAGCGATAGATCTTTCAGCCCTACTTTTTACTTCCCTACTTTTCTACTTTTTCTGCATAATCCATCATACAAAATGTAATCAAATGGAAAAGTCTCTTTTTAAAACTTGTTTTATTAGTTTTAATCTTTTAACTTTATGCATCAAGCAAAAATTTCATTATATGCAACATTCTCTGACTGGAAGAAATTTGTTTAATATTTAAACCTATTTTCTGCACATTCCAGCACATAAAATTAAATATTTTTTTGTGTTTACACTCAGTCTTTCAAATAAATGCAAGTGAAACACAGCAGAAAATAAATAAAATCAGACTCAGTGGTCCTGTTGCTCTATTTTCACCTGTAAAGCAGGAGTGGGGTAGGCGGAGGTTTGCTCATGCTCTCTCTGCACTGATATATTATCCATTGTTGATCTGCACACAGCTGTTGCCACGAACGTCGCACTCGCTTAAATTAGTTGGTAAGCCATTGTATTGTATTTAAAAGTCACATCATGTGTATAAGCTAACTCACAATTGTGCTGAATTACTTTGACTGCTGCAAACACCAATGAGATATCCAAAAATGTCGCACAGGCTGGGTGGGCAGAAAGTCAATAACATTTTACTGAAACGCAACAAACAGGTTTTAAAGTAACTTAAAGTCTCTAATGAGCTAATGTTTAAAGTATATGTTCTGGATAATTCTAGCCATGGTCACGTGGCTTTTTGACACAGCAGCCGTTTTGACACAACACAGTAAAACAGGTGTTCTAAGGGACGTTAATTAAGCCTCTCAACATCATTAGAGTAGACTATCCGGTTCTCTAAGCAAACGTCCCACTTCGTATTTGTAAGCTGGCTCTGGGTGGTTGCTGACATACTTGAAGGCAGTAGCTGCACAATATGACTTTTATTAGGATGCTGCATTTACCAAACAGGAAGAAATTCTGTTCTGTGGTGTTTACGGCCGCACGTTTGTGCAGCAGCTGCCCACCAGCTGCGTGCAAAAACCCGGTGGTTTACTTTGATATTGCTGCTGACAACGAACCGCTTGGCAGAATTAGCTTTGAGGTGAGTAGGTTTAAAAAAAACAAAAACAAACAACTTTTACTTTGAAAATATGCGTTAAATCGCTGTGAGCCGTTTTCTTTTTATTTTGCAGCTTAATGCAGACGTAGTGCCAAAAACAGCAGGTAACTACTGTTTTCATCATTTGTTTATTTGTTTTAATCACAAATCACAGCAAAATGTCAAGAAAGTGCTGTTATCAGAGCTGAGGAATGGATGAGATGTTTTGTTTTGTTGGCTTCATAATTGTTTGGTCTATAAAGCAGCTGTCACAAATCCATTCAGGAGGACCTAAACTAACAGTAACAAGTCACTGTTCAAACATGAAAAATTACCGAAAGCTTTGTGTGTGTGTGTGTTTCGTCACCCGTGAGAAGGAAAAAATTTACATTTAGTCTATCCTGCAGAAAACTTCCGAGCGCTCTGTACAGGAGAACATGGCTTTGGCTACAAGGGATCCGTTTTCTTCAGGGTGATCCCTCAGTTTATATGTCAGGTAGGTTTGTTTTGTTTTGGGGGTAATTAATTTTCCCCCAATGGACTGTTGTGATATTACTACAGTGATGCGTTTTGTTTTTTAGGGTGGAGATATTATTTATAACTTTGGAGGTGGTGATAAGTCTATCTATGGAAAGAATTTTCCCGATGAGAACTTCAAGCTGAAGCACACTGGACCAGGTAATTATCCCCCTCTGTACACTGTTGCAAGTGAAAATGAAAACAATGCAGTGCTACTTATTGGTTTTCAGAAATTTCCAACTCTATAGTGCAAGTCACTTTGTCAGATTCAAATTTAACTTGGGCCATTTGTGTGCTTTTCTCACTCAAATACTTGAAAGCATATCAATATATAAGAAATGTCCATAACTTGAAGTCAAACAGATGGAGCCAACAGATTATGTGCATTTTCATTTAAATTGTAGGAATGTCCTGAGTTTCTTGCACATTTTTTTTTGTAAGGATTACACACGTTAGTCCTTCACTGTAACATTCACTGTCAATCTTTTTTCTTTTTTTAAACCAGTTTGCATTTTGAAAACTATTCACATAATATTGTTCCATTCTTCGTTTTTGTCTTGAGATTTCAAGGTCATGTTTATTTTTGTTTGTCACGCTTCAATTTACCTCATTGCTCAAAGTTACTGCCTAGTGAAGTCTATAAAGAAGCCTTGTCTGCACAAGAAATTTTGCTCCCATCACTCTGGGAGGTCCCCACAAAGTTTGCCACCAGATGGCAACATTTTAACACTTTTTTCTAACATTGATACTTGAGTGTGCTAAATAATATAAGCTGTTGTGTGCACCTGTGCCACAAGTGGAAATACTTAGTATATTCAAGGGTACTTATTTTAATCTAACTGGATATGAGTTTGTTAAATTTTAAGGTATCCTGTCCATGGCCAATGCCGGACCGAACACCAATGGATCCCAGTTCTTTATCTGCACCACTAAAACAGATTGGTACGTACTGACAAACGGAAACATATTTATAACAGCTGATACCAATGAAGCTGTGTATTTCATCCAAACTGGCTTTAATTCATATCACAGTGATATTCAGTAATGGCTTGAAGCCATTAATTGTAAGCAGTTTCTTTTTCTTTTAGGTTGGATGGCAAGTATGTTGTCTTTGGAAAAGTAAAGGAGGGAATGGATGTGGTCAAGAAAATGGAGTCTTTTGGTTCCAAGATTGGGTACACTTCAAAGAAGATCACGATCACGGACTGTGGAGAGCTCAAGTAGATTTAATGTGGATATGGTCATTGTGTAATTTCATTTCCTGGTGAATTTCAATAAAATGACCAAAGTGAAAGAGGTTGGCCTAGAGTGCTTCCTCTTTTGCTGAGTGTAGATAAATGTCACAAGTACTGTGAAAAGATTGGGGTAAAATGTAATTTTTGCCAGTGAGAGACTACTTCCAGCTGCAAATTAAAATTTGCATGGGCATAAAACTGAATGCACCCACAGTCCAATCAGTTTGTGAGGTGTTCAGCTGCATGGTCCTCAGTTTGAGAACAGGGTGGGATGCACATTCTGGGGGGGTTTACATCAGGAATGGGCATCTGGTGTTTAAAAAAAGTCTGCCATATCAGATATTGGCACTATGGCATCAACTGAGAGAAGCTTTTTATCTCTCTGCCTATAAAATGACCAGCTTTATCACGCTTTTGTACTTGGTAATATTCTAATGGCTGCTCTTTGAAATTGAGAAAAAAAAAAGAGAGCAAGAGAGAGACTGTGCATCTGCCCACAGCCCCGCATTGCTGCAGGTTGCAAAACAATCTATAAACCAAAATCTAGCTTTTACAAACTCACTGTCCAAAGCTTTGCTGCTCCCCAGCTCTACTGCTGATATCGTCGAATATTTGCAGGTTTGCAGTTTCATGCACATGGCCAGAGGTCCGTGAATTAGCTAAAGACCTCTACTCTGACATTTGTGTGTATATTCTGCTTATAGCATGATGCATGTATAACATTTGGTTACATTACAGTGACAGCAACACACTCATTTCAAACAGTTTATTTTTTATGATTGGGGTTTTAATAATAAAATAGACTTTTTATCCTGGTGATGGGTGGGGATTGTTTATGGTAAGGCATTATACAAAAAAATAAAATAATTGACATGCAAAACTGATTAAATACTGTCTGCTTCACTTTACGAACTGATTGTCTCCAGTTTCAAATTGTAAAGTTTCACGTGGTGTAGATGTTTTAGATTTTGAATTTTCAAAACGTTGTTTTTGATTGGGCTGTAACAATAGCGCATCTTGAATGATTCATTTTCATTTTAGACGAACTCGATATGGTGATCAGATGAACCATACAGACTACACAAACCTTTCTTTTACGTATGACATTAATGAAATGAGCAGCACGCAGCATAACACTACTACAACAACAATAATAATAATTTGAGTGCATAAAAAATCTCGCGTAATCTCGCGAGAAACGTAGCAGAGCTTCCGGTTGCGTAGTCAGCTTCCTCCTCTCGCGCATGTAAGCGTGATTGTAGGTCACTGTTGGTCCACCTGCGTTGAGTTATTGCATCACAGTGAGTTTATAAAGATGTTGCTTCTGTCAAACAGGATAAAGTTTTGCTCTTTAGCGTTTACAGCCGCGCGTCTGTACAGCAGCGGCCCAGCGGCAGCGAACAAAAACCCGCTGGTGTACTTTGACATTGCCGCTGACAAAGAGCCTCTTGGCAGAGTTACCTTCGAGGTGAGTAGGTTAAAAATAAGTGTTGACACTGCTTGTATTAGTTTGCATGTTAATGTTTCAGTTCGATGTCCTCACACAGTCGCTGATTTACTCTCCCCAGATTTAAAATTTTTTTAAAAATGCCTTCTGGCTGCTTCTTTTTCTTTTGCAGCTCAACGCAGAAGTCGTGCCCAAAACTGCAGGTATCTGATGTTCTCTTCCTCCTTAAACACCAAACAAGCTGGAACGAGTATCTGATCTACTCAGACTTAAAGAAAAGATGATGGTGTACCTGAACTTGACTAAGTTTAACTTGACACACCAAATGTGTGTGTGAATCGACAGGTTGTCACTTTGATTATGTTAGAACAGTTTTTTTTGACTTTCTGCCAAAGCTTGCCTATTTGGTTTGTAAATCAGAAGAAACATTCTAAGAGAATAACAATGTGTTGTCACAACAGAAGATAAAAGATTGTTATTCACTTTTTTTATGTTAAACCTGAAAAACAGGAGATTGCCACATTTAAACTAGAACCACAAATTTAAAAGGTGAGACTCATGATCATCAAAAAGGCTGCAAATTTTATTCTGTTCTGTTGATAACTGAGCAGTTTGTGGCATTCTTACACTGTTACAGGCACACTTTTTCATCTTTTAGGAAGATTTCATCAGAAATATTTCAGGGTTGCTAATAAATATCGAAAAGTCTAAGAAAAAATAACTCTGCTGTTTAGGATTTTGCTTGTGCTTTATTCTAACGTAACTGTTCTGTCTACTGTGTGGATTCAAACATAAGAAGGCAGACACTGACATGAAGGCTCTCTTGCAGAAAACTTCCGAGCGCTGTGCACAGGAGAGCATGGCTTTGGTTATAAGGGTTCAATTTTCCACAGAGTGATCCCTCAGTTCATGTGCCAGGTAGGCTTTAATGTTTCTCTCCTTTTGTTTTCCTGTGTCCTATGAGGGTCCAATTACAGTCACACGTTTTGTGTTTTCAGGGTGGAGACTTCACGAACCACAACGGAACTGGAGGAAAATCGATCTACGGAAGGACGTTTCCCGACGAGAACTTCCAACTGAAGCACACTGGGCCAGGCAAGTATTTACATCATTTCAGTTTTTCCTTGGGAACCAAAAGGACGATGGGGTTGTACAAAACCAAATACACTCTTACAGGTTATAATACATTGCATCTAATATAATGCATACACAGCACAATGTGATATACTACACATGATGGTACAATCTCAGGCTACAGTGTTTGTGACTGGTGTTTTGCTGGTAGTAAATGGAGTAAACTGTAATTTTCCAGAGCAAAAATGAGATGGGCCATGACCAGATTAAATATGCATGCATCTCAAGTTAAATTTAGCAATTCTGTAAATATTATGGATACTGTGATTGTTATTTTTTTATTTTTTTGTATCAATTTACTGGAAAATTACCCAATGCTGTCCTCCATTGTAATGTGGGATAGTCACATTTGTCTTCTGCCACCAGGTGGCAACATTTTAAATGGTGGATTTTCTGACGGTGATATTTGAGTGTGCTATATAATCAGTGTTGGGAAGGTTACTTTTAAAATGTATTCCAATACAGAATACATGCCCCAAAATGTATTCTGTAACGTATTCCGTTACGTTACTCAATGACAGTAACGTATTCTGAATACTTTGGATTACTTAATATATTATCGTGCTTTTTACAACAACGTGAATGTACTATTGCTGTGTGATTTATTACTATTACTGAAGGTCCGCGACTCCGAACTGTAGTAAAGGGACCTCTGACTAATACGGCGGGGTCCCTGTCGGCTCATAGCCGAAAAATAGCTTTACTTTGTTGTGTGGGTCAATTTTTCTTGCGAGAGACAGAGAGAGGCGTTGAAAGACTGCTCCAGCGGAACTTATTGTTTTCGGAGGAAAACACGAACACGGTGTACAGTCGAGTCTTAATAGCTTACTTACAACTGGGCTCATCAGGCACTCTTCTTGGCTGCAGTGGTTATTTATTTACATGCTTCCAGCTCCCGTTTTTCCTCGACGACAACTCGTACCTTTCCACTCGCCTTTTTCTCCCTCCTCGCGCTCACAGACCCATAACGTGTATGGCAGTCCATTCTCCCTGCAACACGGACTACACTGCCCATGATGCTACATTCTTTAGAGCTATGCTTGTAGCATTCTGCCTGTTAGCTTAGCACAACAACAACAACGAAAAGGCGCTCTCTCACCCAGGAAACACACAGTCGCAGAAAGAGAGAGAGAGCGTCGCCCTGTAACCATGGCAACCGTAACGCTGCCGCCTGGAACGAAAGAACGTAGCTGTCAAACAAAACCCAAACAGTCCTGACCCGCGACAAAATGAAACAGGAAAAAACCGCAGTGTAATCCATTTATTTCAACAAAGTAACTGTATTCTGAATACCACCTTTTTAAACGGTAACTGTAACGGAATACAGTTACTCATATTTTGTATTCTAAATACGTAACGGCGGTACATGTATTCCGTTACTCCCCAACACTGTATATAATATAATATGTTGTGTAGATGTGTGGCTTAAGTGAAAATACGTACTTTAATGAATGAATTTGTTCAATTGTAAGGTATCTTGTCTATGGCCAATGCTGGACCAAACACCAATGGATCCCAGTTCTTCATCTGCACAGCTAAAACACAATGGTACGTACTGATAAACATAAAATGTAGGAGATGAAGCTAGTGAAGTTCTTCTTCATCAGTCTGTGCCTCCACCTAATAAAATGTGAGTCGGTCAGACTCCTTAGGTGCTTCATGGATCATGTCATTATCCAGGGCAGCTATATTAAAATAAGCGTCTTCTTCATTTAGGCTGGATGGCAAGCATGTTGTCTTTGGCAGCGTGAAGGAGGGAATGGATGTAGTCAAGAGAGCGGAGTCTTACGGTTCACGGACTGGGCGAACCTCCAAGAAGATCACTATCACAGACTGTGGACAGCTCGACTAGACTCCGTGTGGACGTGTCCGTAGTCTCATCTCCTGCTGTAATTTCAATAAATGCAAGAGTGAAAGAGGGTCTTTCTTCAGTCAGCGAACAGGGTGCTATCTCTGTTTGCTGACAGATCATTTCAGAACATTTTTTGTTTAGGTTTTTGTGTTTATATGCTGTATTACTCAAGTAATGGCCAACACACGTGTTTGCTTTAAATGTGAACTTGATAGATCAAAAATAATGAATGATCCTAATATGTGACAAAGCTTGTGAATTTAGCAATATAAACTTGAACTAATTTTGCAAAAAAAAATACATTTGTAAAAACAAAACCCTTTTCTAAACATGTGATTTTTAACAAAGGTGTAAAAATTTAAAATTTCCTTAAAAATGAAATTTTGCACGTCAGCAAACTGGCTGAAATAAAACTTATTTCAGTAGTGCCTACATTTTATTGGAGATGTTGGGAAAATATTCTTTCTGAACTATCCTGAGGAGAAGTTCAGAAGCAGGTACAATTTGTATATGTAAAAAAAAAAAATACAATGAGGTACAAAGAGAGGAGCTATGGTATTGTATGAAGAAAAAAAGAGTGGCAGAAAGTGTATGTGGGCAACAAAATGACTGAGATGTGATAGGAATGACATGAGTTTAACGTGAAGTTAGGATTCACTTCACTCTACATTGATCTCTTGTATATAGTGTAATGGACAGGCTGACAGATGTTCACAGAATGTGGAAATTTAGAGTTGTTAGGCAGGAGGAAAAGAGGAAGAACACACAGGCTTGGTGTGACAAAAGAGGATGCGATGGATGGATGGAGGCCGATCATTTTATTTTTTTTAATTATAAGATTACCTGTGATTGTATTTGATGATACTGAAGCCATATATCAGTAAGTTATTCTCTGTAGTCCCCCCTCATGATATGATGTGCTTACATCCTTACTTGAGATGTAGAGATGAGATCAGAAACCGATCACGTTTAAATCAATTTTAATGCAAATATTTCAATAGAGAAGCATCCATCTCATGGGTTATACAAATGAAGGCACATTAAATTTAACAGTTTACAAGTTAAAGGGTATTTCTGTTCCATACTCATTTATTAGCAAGTCCAGTGAAAAATACCCTGAAAAGCACCACTCACATGCAACCCTTCACTTATCACCGTTTGTTACATTCACTTTTTTTTACTGTCACATGTTATATACTACATTATGACCATAAGCACTTTGGCGAGTCTTTTAGCACTGGGTGCCAAAATACAGTTGCTGTAAGTTACTATTAGAAAAATTTCTACACTGCATATTTAAAACTTTGGAGCCACAAACTACCTGACGAGTGTTTTCCCCATAAACTGTAGCACGTAGTATAAAAGAACTTAATGTTAGTTGACTAATATATTCCTTCACAAAGAGTAATATTCAACAAAATAGTATGGCTTAAAACATATATTAGAAAAATGATGTACCCACCAATACTAATAATACAGAGGACAAGGCAGATATACATTATTACTGCATAACCGTCTTGGTAGACTTGCATATTTTATACAAAAACATTTAAGTTATTTCTGAAATATATACACATGTAAAAGAACCTCTATATGAAAGCTGTTCCAAGAAGTTGCTCACAAGTGAAGAAAGTAAAGTTTCTTAATTCACAGTTGGCTCAAAGTTCAGACTTCAAATGAATATTCACATAATGAAAACCGAGTATCTTACAAGAACCCAGCAAACACAATCTCCACTGATACTACTGAAACCAGAGTCAGAGGGTATTTCATGAAAGCGTGAGATGCATTACTGCACTATAGATGTTGTAGCTTTAGTAAATAAAATATAGCTGTCGTAGCTATGTGTGTTTCATGAAGCTTTGGAGCAGTGTGTTAGGCAAACTGAATGTGTTATTGCACTCGGCGGCAGTAGTAGCCAAGGACTTTGCATTTTTCACACAGGTGCTGCGGATGCTCTTTACTCTGGTCAGACACATCCAACCCATCCGGCTTCTCCAGAGGTCTCTGGAACAAAGAAACTGGAAATTAATGACCTGCATACACAGAAATTGCCAATTAGTCCTAGGTCCAAGAAAGACATGAGAAACAGACAAGCTATGCCATTTGTAAGCTTATATAAGGATAAGACAGAGGTATCTGCAGCTAATGTATCCAAAATTTGAACAATTCACCTTTTTAAAGTCAGTCCTGGCCTCAATGGTCAAGCTACAAAAAAGTGGATTTGATTGCATAGATTGAATACATGTAAAGATTTGATGTGCAGGACCAATGAGCTGTCCCAGTCTCCTGATGCCCTGTGTTCTGATGCATTACCTGCTTGTGAGGGTAAACGTTGATGTGGCACTTGATACATTCTTGTCCCATGTTGGCCCAGGAGTTCCCGCTCATCCACTTCCTCTTGCATTTTGGACATTTATACTCTCCAAAACACCTCTTTTTTCCCTGATAAGGGGTCAGGCCCTCGCCTTTGGGTCGAGCCTGAAAAGAAGAAAAATTATACATGTCTATCACCGCTTTTAACGGGGGAAACCTATGCAATGACCCATTTTTTCTTTGCATGGCAGCCAGTTCAAAGCTTCATGTAATTATAAAACATCCTGATAGCAGAACTGTTGGTGGTCAGGAGAATTTATCGAGAGGGTTTTTTTTTTTCAGCAATGGGATGATTATGTTTTGTCAAATGATTTGCTTTGGTACTTTAACAATCCTAAAAGGATTGACTTATATTACAAAGTAATCTAATCAAAGGAAACTTATTTTAGAGGGATATTGTAGGAAATTACAAGACTCTTGGTTCTATGAAAGCAAACAGAAAAGTTTCAGTGGTTAATTCCAAAGATGTTAGATGATATTGTATGTTGTAATTTATTTGCTGGACACAAAAAGAGTCTCAGCTTTCCCATTAGAAATGAACTCCCTCCCTCCAGCTGTGTTCCCAGGAGACTGTAAAGGAGGCCCTAGCCTGCGGAGGGACCAATTGGAGAGGGCTTACTTCTATAGGACAAATACCTTAGGCTATCAGTCATCCCTCCCAGCTGGCCACAATCCTCCAATCAGAACACAAAGACCTTAGCAGGGAGGAAATAAAACCCAGATGAACTCTGCACTGGTGTAACATGACAAAATTCTAAGCCCATCACCGAAAAGAAAAAAGAAAATCCTCTCGACAAGACTGGTTTGAATTAAAAGCATCTTGGATGAAAAGTAGGGCAAGTCAAAATTAAGATCGAATCAGGCCTGAATCCACAACAACAGAGAAGTTCACATAATGCTTTGCTTTTATTTCACCGCAGAAACATATGTCAGGTTCAAAGCTTCTCACTGATCATTTCCAATTTTATTCATTTCCAGGCCTTAATATGTGAAAACAGGTTGTGAAGTTCCATCAGCCAAATCTCTAACTGCTAAATGCGCTGTGAATCATTTTGAAGCATGTGTTTGCCTCATTCGGCCACCAAGGGGCACTATGGGAGATCGCTTTTGATGCTTGCCCTTGTTCTCAAGCATACAGAGACAGCAGACAGATTATCGTTTTCCTGAAGAAGGAAACAGCTTTCACTCTTCAAAACAAGCAAAACAAACTCTACCTAAAGTCTGGAGCCCACAGGGCAGCGAGGGGCACTGCACACGCTGTAGTTTCCACTGCCCTGATCAAAGATGTCACACTGACAGCCAACAAATGAAAACACACTTTTGACCTGGAAGTGAATGGACACTCTCAATGGAAAGCAGGAAAGATTGACTGAATCCATCAGATCAGTGGGCCATTTTCGCATACATATGACACTGTATATACACACATCAGGCTGAACTCTCTTAGTAAGACTTTATTCTTTCTTGTAATTTCTTTAAGTAGACTTCAGGAATACTTCTCCAGGCTATTTGAAGGACATTCAAAGCTCTTCTTTAGATGTTGGCTGCCTTTTGCTCTGTTCTCTGTGAAGATGATTGCACACTGCTTCAAAAATGTTAAGGTCTGGGCTCTGGGGAGGCCAATCCATGACTTACACTATCCCACTGTGTTTTTTTCTATCCAGATAAGCTTTTACTTTATTGGTAGCGTGTTTGGGATCACTGTCATCCTCAAAAATGAAGCCACTGACAAACAGATGCTTTCCAGATGGTTTTGCATGGTGGATAAATCTTTGAAAATACATTTCTGCGCTCTTCATTTCATCAGTTCTGACACAATCTCTAACACCACTGACTGAAATACAGCCCAAAACCAGAGTCTCCACCATGTTTTATAGATTACTGTTGACACTCACTGTTCCACCTCCTCCTTACATACTGATGCTGTTTTGAATCAGACATTTCAAATTTAAATTCATCACTCCACAAGACCTGTTGCAACTGATTTTCAGTCCAGTTCTTGTGTAATTTGGCATATCTCATCCTTTTCCGCCTGTTTCCCTTCCTTAAGAATGGCTTCTTGACAGCCCCCCTCCCACTGAGACCATTACTGATGAGGCTTAAGATTTTCAGTAAAAAGCCTGTACACAGTTGTGTCCATGTGTAAATAGTACGTGTAATTAAGTTACGCCTTCTTATGCCTTTCATTTCATTTAGGCAGCATTTTTACAGCAAGTTACAAGCCATTTGAAGTAATTGCCTTTGAAGCAGTTCCTGATATAGCACACAGCAGAAGCTATCTTCTCCTTCTGCTGTGTGCTATATCAAAATCTGCATTCCTGATATGTAGAAAAGTTAAGGACTGCAGCACTACTAATATCAGCTAAGGCAGCTGGGTTTGGTCTTTGTTTGCAGAGGTTACTTTACTTCCATTGCCTGTGTTTTTTAGACTTGGTGCAGTTTCTGAGAACAATTTTCATTCAATTCAATTTTCTTTGTCATACACAGAAAATAAAACACATAGAAACAAACAGCAGGCCTAAAACCCCAAAACCTTTCAGTCTGAAACCACATGTGAGAAACTCTTTTAAGATAAATAAGTTGTGAAATTCATTTATTATGTGAATTATAACATATTCAGTTTCACAGCCAATACTTATGTTGTCTTATTTAAATTAGCCCCAGACTGCATAGAGGGATGTAAAGCCAGATTTGTAGGCTGCAGCAGATAAGCTTGGCCCAGATCCTTGTAGCCTGGTGAGAGAGACCCAGGAGGTGGCTGCCTCCCTCTGCCATCATCTGGAAACCATCAGGATAAACAATGGACTACTCCAAATCCCCCCCCCCTCCCCCGTCTCCATTCGCCAGTCCCTCATTCACTCTCCCCTACTCCCATACCCCCACGAGAGAATTCATCCTGGAGAACTCAGCACAGCTAAGCCGACTGGATACCATGTGGTCAATTACTCCACACTAACAAACCCACCACACTCTGTCCCTCGCTGGGTTTAATTTGTGTCAGACCCCCACAGCATCCATGGAGAAGTCCAGCTGTTAAGCAAAGCAAAACAACACAATCATGCCTGGGCTGACCACCGCAGCAAAAGGTCGCCTGTGTTTTAAAGACTCTTGTGCTGATTTAAGAGATAGTTTTCATTATCTTGTGAAATCAACTCTCCAGGAGGGTTAAGAGCAACAAATGCCTCAATTCCCACGAGCCCCAAAGAGAGGCTATTAAAACAGCTGCGTTTTTAAGAGGACAAATTTGATGGCAGCAGTAAACCAAAATTCAACTGGTTATGGCTTCTCAAATATGACGATGTGCTGCTTTTTAGTTTTATGTGATTATCAAACAAATATTTAGGGCTTTAGCAGCATTTGTCAAATAAAACTAATTAGAAGACATCATCTTAGGCTGGATTCTAGTTTGTTGAGCAGCTGCTTATTTTAAAAGTGATAACATTACGACGTGCCTACTTTTAAACCTGAGCAACTTTTACAAGGCTGTCTTTTTCACCATAGTGCATATTTTAAAAACTGAAACAAATGTTCCAATTCATAAATAATCAACACATCTGAGTAAGTTTGGATGCCCTAGGGGTTCACAGCTGTTATGAAGAAATAATGAAATAATAATTTAACATCTGATACATCAGCTGTAGTCCATCTAAATAAAAAAAAAAGGATAAAAACTCCATATAACAAACAAATATGCCACAGTCTTTTGCAAACCTAGTGGCGTGCCTACCACTTAAAATATAGGATGTGTCGACTTATGCACTGTTCTCTGAAGAATTGCTCTAACTTGCTTTACTTTGACTCGTTTTGAATAGATGATCCCGAGTTTAATAAAGTTTTTCTAGCAGCTTCACCACGACCGTGGGCTCAAACCACAGAGCAGTGATTCGAGGAAATAAGATATCAGTCTCTTCCTGGCCAGTAGATGCTGACTTATGTCTTACACAATGGTGTTTCCTCTTTTCCAGAGCAAATCAAGGCCAAATGTTCCACTTACGGAAACATCAAGATGTCAAAAGATTCTTTTATGCAGATACAGCCCGAAGCTGTGATCTTTCTGCAAAGCTTTTCTACAAATGTTGCACATTTGAAACACAGAGTGGATGAACTTTTCTTTAATCCAACATGAATATGATTAGATACAAACATCTGGAGGCCAAAGAGCAGATGACTGGTTCTGTAGTGCTGTAGAGTTTTAATCAATCAGACCCAGTGTTGAAAGCACACAGAGCAAGGAGAATGATTATCACACAGACATATGGACATTTTCTATGCATCTCAAATGCAGGAGTCTGGGGGGGACCAAGCCATTTGATTGGTCCAGAATCTGACTGAGCTCCACTGAACTATAGGTATTATGTTTCTCAAAAGACTGAATGACAGGAACAGATGGTGGGTTGGAACAGCAAAATATGTCCAATTTCAGTTCAATATGTGTTTGAGTAACATTTAGGAAAATATTAAAAACATGGAACCATAATAAAAGTGATCTCTACAGCATTTTTCCTATATGTGTTCCTTAGCCTTGAGCCGACGATACTCTTTATCATATGAAGGCTATCTATCCTGAATTCCAGGGTTTCCCCTATCTTTTGCATCATCCTCAGCAGATGTTTAACCAGAAGTGCCAGGCAGGATATTGTGTGTAGATAAGACAGTTATCACCAGTGAAAACAAAAGGACCACAGCAACAGTAATCAGACAGGGTTACATGAGATTGTCCAGTTCAGCGTCGTTCACTTTATCCAGCCCAAAACGAATCTGATACTCACCTAATTTCAGTCAATTAAAAACTTTGTAAATATTGAGATCATCCTCCTGTAATTTCATTTTATAGTACATTTCTCAGAAGTACCAAATACAGTTGAATACTGTTTTATGTTTAAACTTTTGGTTTTTTGGTAAATGCATCATTGCCAAGATCAGAATGCTGACTGGCCTGTATGCCTGTATGCAAACATATAGATCTACATCTAGCTAAAAGACTTTAAACACAAGCAAACAGCTGGACTGTGTTGATCCAAAAATAAAAATAAAACATCTGCCTATCATTAGCTTGCATGATAATTATTAACACTGTGTATCTTGTCTTACATCTAAAAATAGAAAGTGCAAACACAACAAATTAACATTATGTTAAATGTTGGACATATAAGTGGTGCAGCACAGACTAAAAAGACTGAGAACTAAAAATATGTTTATGTTCAAAGGCCAATGATCAGATCAAGAAGTTTCTTTTGTAATCTCTGCAACTAATTTTCAAAGCAGACTTTTCCCCTCCATTCAAGTGTGATTAAACTGTAACAGTAAAGACCTACATGCACTTCCTATGTTACCCAGAAGTTTGCAAAAACGGATGCAGTCATCTCAGTGTAGCTAGAGTTCGTTCGCCACTGCCCTGCACTGACAGAAAGGCGAGAGAGACAGAGATGACTCCAGCCAAGCAGCACTGTGCGAACAATACAGCCTGACTTCCTGACCTTTGGTTCCACAGCCCCTCTGCAGAAACAATGCTCTCCTTATTTATCACAGGCCCTTCCCACCATGCACCCATTTACTGTCAGCACTCTGTCACTTGTGTACTTTCTTTACTGTAAGCAGGTCGAGCTACTTAACTGGGATGAGGACATTAAAATGTGACCCTAAGTTAAAGGGAAAAACCACGTAAACCCTCGATGAGTACCTGTCGTTTGCTTGGAAATGTGAATCTTAAAGACAATATAGTATGAAGGATTTTTAACTTTTTTAAAACTATTTTTCTGCAATCCTAAGACATCAAAAGCATACTAAAAGCATACTAAACTTCAGTTGGCTAAAAATGCCTCAGATTCCAACCAGCGAGAACAAAAAGCAGTTTGTTGATTAGGCACAGCTTCAGACGAACGTTCATCACAACTTCAACTAAAGAGACCTTTTGTCATGGCGACAGCTCCGTAATCATCCCTTTGGGTCTGAAATATTAGCAACACATGATAAAATCTGACATCATTTTTCTAAAGCAGAGCAAGAGTGGCAAAAAGCCAGGAGGAAAAATGGTTTCCAGATTTTGCATAATTTAAAGAGTATAGCAATAAAGCAGAATCGTAAATATCTCTGACAATTCCTTTGACGTTTCAATCGTCTCATGAAGCAAGTAACCCAACGCTCCACAGTGCTGTCAGCACGATGTTAACTATTGAAATGCCAAATGGCAGCATTAGCATTTTCTCTTATACCTAAAACTTTTTATTTTTTTTCATTACCTGCCATGTATTTGTCGTATAATTTTAGACTTGATGTTCCAGAAAATGCTTTTAAGGCTTCAGGCACAGACTTCCTGTGTGGATCCTTCTCTCATCTTACTGAGCCATGACATCCTTTGATTCCTATCCACTGCAGCTCCACAAAATGTTCCCTGTCTCCTAGCGTCAGACTCAGCCTAAAGACTTACTCACAATACACCAAGGTACAAACAGATAATCACAACTTACAGATGAAGATTGTGACGCAGCTTATCTCATAAAAATTCTAAACCTCAAGTTGTGTAAAGCACAACGGCACAATAGTTACTGCTGCTTCGTTAGAGCTCCACTCGTAGCCTGTTGTGTTAAGTTTCTACATTTACCCACTTTCACTGGTTGCTACAGCTTCGTCCACAGTCCAAACACATTCCTGATTTGTATTTGTGGATCTGATAATGTATAGTTATCTTAATTTCTGTGTTAGCCCATGCTTTAGCATAACAGGAAGTGTTGTCAATATTTCTACCAAGTGTCTGTGGCTTTAAAGTGTGTGATTAGGACCTTCTTTGATACACTTAGATGAAGATGTGATTCATGACACCAAAGAAAAATACAGAATATACACCTACTTTTCATAGCAATTGGCAGGTGTTCACAGATGTGAATGTGCGAAGAGCTATAAAGTCACTGCACATGTGCTGTCAGCATTCCTTACATTCCTATATGGGCTGTATTCTGTGCTAGAGTACACTAATCTACCATGTGTTGGCAGAGTCAAGACTTTAGGAGAGAACGATCAAACTCGAGGGAGAAAAAAGAGATTCGTACTCATTGTTTTTGAGTGAAAGAATTGTTTGGAGAATGTGTTTGTTCCTTATATATTAAGAAATAGATAAGAAGTTTGATATCACTCTCACATTAAAACATGTAGGTCATCTGGAATGATAGCTTAATTTAGCTTAGCATAAAAAGAGCAATTGGTGTAGGGTAGAATCACTAGATTCCCTACCAGCTCCTCTAAAGCATAGTAATGCTATCTACAATGTTTGGTTTTTGCAAAAAGCATAAAACCAGTAATTATAAGCAGTTGTGTTCTTTTTGACAGAGCTAAACTGGCTCTCCCCATTTCCCGTCTTTATGCTAACACTGGCTCACAGTCTATAGTATTTCTATGCTACTAGCTTTAACAGACATAAAGCTAGCAGCATTCCCATTCACAAGAAAGCAAATGGGTTTAAGCACACCTAACAGGTATTTGTCACACAGTTTAAAAAAAAGGCTACCTTGTGTTATTAATAACATGCTTTAAATGTTTTATCTAATTAACTGTGATTTAGCATCGGTTAGCATAGTCTTGGTTCAGTGCAAAATCTCAGCCTAAAATCTTGGTAGCTGTTAAAAGGTGATCACATTGGGTTTACTATTTAATTAACTTTAACCTGCTTATAACTACTTCAAACCAACTTTTAACCCATTTTTATTTTTCCATGCTGTTTGTGCTTGAGGGTCTGCTGTTGCTCTCCTCATACTGGACTTTCCATGCACATGGAAAGGTGGGAAACTCCCAGAACGGAGCCAAATATGATTTGCTGCAAATGGAATAGCAATCTTCTTTTGACTTTTTCTGAAAGTCTCAAACTGCTATTGTTATATGTCACCCCCAAAAAGAGATTGATATTCTTAAAAATATGTTTAACTTGGCTTTTCTGATAGATGGAACTTGACAAACACTAAAATAACTGAAACTGATCACCCAGTATTATAGTCTGTGGTATTATAAAAGGAGGTTGCTGTTTTCAGATTTTGCAAAAAAAAGCAATTTCTACTTTAAAAAAAAAAAAAAAAAAAGCTACCTAATCACTAGCCATGTTTGGAGAGGGATATCCTGTGTGACATGGTATTACAAGATATCTATCTATATATCGCCAGACAGAGAGTGTGTGTGTGTGTGTGTGTGTGATTCAGTTGGATAAGCAGAAAAAAGGATGGATGGGTGGATGGATATATAGATACATTTGATTAGTAAAAGTTGACCTGCTATTTTAAATTCAAGTTTTTGCTTCTTTGTTTCTTGGACACATCCTGTCCATCAGTCATTTTATTATTTCTATTACACCTAACAAATGTCAAGCATTTCCTTCAGAACATGATCAATGGGGAACCACAGCTGCACATAAAGCACTGGTAATATTTCTTTCATGTTTGGAGTGGAGGTCGTGCCTAGTTCCACAGAAAAACCTATCATCTTTCATTAAGGCCAGCACCGAGATCCAATCTGGCATCTGCTGCTCATTACCAACCTGTGGTGGTACACCTAATTCAAATATGTGCTGAGGACTGTATTTCACACTAAAAAAAAAAGAATAATACAAACATAATACTCTAACTTGGAATGTAGAGTTTAAATTGAGTGCAGTACAATTGTGAAAGAATACCTAGAAATGTGACAAAGAAACTGGATGTGATTTGTTGGATTTGTCATCACATTTACTTTACAAATGTATTATTCATGCAGCACGTCACATGCGTTTGATAGACAGCTCAAATGAGCCACATATTGTGCAGCTGTTTGATGTAAAGTGTCACTGTGTGTCTCACCTGAGGGCAGTCTTTGATGTAGTGTCCTTTGTTGAAACAAAGGTGGCATAGGTAGTTGGGTGGCGGCCTTTTGCTGGGCTTCCGTGTCTCAGGAGACAGGGAAAGGTCTGAGAAATGGTCTGCCAGTGAGCTCAGGCCATCCACAATATTGTTGAGAGATCCATAAGGTGAAGTCCTCTTGTAGAAATTATTGTTCAAGCTCTATCAGAGAAAAGCAACGCCCCCCACCCAAACAAATCATAATTATTTTTCCATTGATACGCGCTCTTAACTATGTCTACAAATGTCCGAAGCTCATAAGTAATGCCCAACATAACTTCCAAAAGGCCAAGGTAGTGTATTCAAATAGCTTCAAAATCAATCAAAACACAGAAATACTCAACTATCAGAGGTAAAAACTGTAAGATTTTTACTTTGGAGTTAGCAGATTTTGGCTTTTTTGTTTGACAGATGGTTGTTTAATTTTTGATTTTACTCATTTCATCAGTTTTAGCTCTACACAAGAGTGTTTGCCATATCCCCAAAACACAGAAAGTTACAGAAGGTTATTGTTGTGACTCTGCTATAAAAGAACATTTCACGGGGTCTGTCAGTCCATCACCCTGATTGATTCTCCTGTTTGTCTCCCTGACAGTAGCCAACCTTATTTGATTTCTGCAGATGTGCAGTCCTTACTGTGTGAACCAATAGTGTCCATTTCCTCATTAGAACAAAATGCCTTTGTCATGCATTCTTACAAATGGTTCTTCTGGCACGACATAATCAGCATCATTGTGCTTCTAGAGGAGATGGGTGCTATGGCACTGCAGGGCCAACCAACATGAAGAACAGCCTGCGGACACTGTTTACTCTGAAGGCATCGCACAATAACGAATTGTGGTCAGATGCACATGTGCTTTAGAGCAGTGAGATCTTATGCAAGAGACAGCAAACCACTAGATATCTTGGCATGCGTGAAGTTAAAGCACACACGCCAGATATGTGGAAATGTCTCATGTCTCAAGTAAAAACTTGTGGATTTAGATGTCAAAATTTAAAGAAAACATCACAAAGTACTCAGTTTGTTTAAAAAAAATCCTTATCTCTTTCTTCAATTAGTCAGTAGTTTATTAAGCACTGAATTAACACTGTATACCGCTCTAACCATGCAGAGGCCAAGGGGCTGGGGTGGCTAACTCTAACATTTTTGAAAGCTTGTGAGAGGTCTTTCTCAACCTACCATTCCCCCGTCTGGCTGACACCAGAACAGTCTGAACACACTCAGGCACTATATCTGGGTACAAAACGCATATTCATATGCTACCCAGTCACCGCAGGGCAACCCAAATGAAGGCATGCAGGTGAGGTTTGCAGTATGGGCAGCAAAGTAACCAAGGCTGAAATATCTGAGAAGAACATTCAGGGAGAGATTTGCAGCAAATAAATAAATAAATAAATAAAAAATAACATTAAAGATAAAGATTTAATCCAAATACGGAGATAATAACCTGCCATCGCAACTTAATGATTGAGACAGCATCACATGCGTTCTACCTCACTGCTCAGATGGAAGAAGTTGTTGAGATAGTTGGAGCTCAGATCAGCTGCGCTGCGCTTGGAGGTGCTCACGTCCAGAGGAGAGGAGTCCGACTCGACTTTGAAGCCGTCAAAAGCGCTACTCGGCGTGTCTTGTAAGGACATGTAGACCCAGCTGAGAAGCTGCGCGGGCTGGTACACACCAGTCTCTACGGCAGACATCATGGTGTCTTCTGGAGGTCTGCGCCTCTCCTCTTAAAACAGCACCGTCAGAACCGCCGGTTTCTCTGGACAACCCAACTTCTTCCAGTCATCCCCCTGCAGCGCCTGACTGGGCGTAATCTCTGCGTGTGTTCACCTGGGGGAAGCCCTGGGAGGAGGACTCCACTAACAGGAGAGAAGTCACGGGAGGGGCTCGGTGTAAGTTTGAAATGGAAAGGCTGTATGGCAGCTGGAGGACTGGAGCAGCAAACAGGCAAGGACTCTGCGTTGCGTCACAGAGAATAGGAGGGCCAACATGAGTTTGCATCTCTTTCTGATTACCTTCGCTGGCATCTGTATTAAGAAGGGAACTTCTTTGTACTTGTTTAATCGTCTAAATATAACGCAAGTGATGATGATAATTTTTTTTAAAAAGCCACATTAAACTTATATGAGATTTCACATATTTACAAAAGTGCTTTATATTTCTTTTGTTTAATATCTAAACTTCATGTCGAGTTTTCAATTCCTTCATTCGTGAGAGTGTCGATAAACTTCTTCATGTTTACTATAATTAATGATTTCCAGATATAAAACGCACACAAAATTGCTTTGGTGTCAGCTCAAAGTGGATTTGAGCTGATGAAAAGCCCAGTGGATTATAATGAGGAAGTGGGCTGCTGCCATCTAGTGCTTCATACTGACTAATTCAGTAAGAAAGCTAAAATGTCGTGCTAAAACATGTAATAACCCCATGACTTGTAAAATAGTGTTGTTTTTTTATTGCCCACGCGTGTTTTTTTTTTAAAATAATGTGTTTAACCATTCATTTTGGAGGCTCAAAATAATCTAAATTACGATCCAAATGAAAGGTCTGGGGATGTCCTACCCGCTATGATTCATGCTTTTTTAAATAACAATTTGTATTATACAAGAGGTCATGTGGCCCAGAGACATGAAAATGGAAATTTAAAAAGTAAAAGTAAAAGTGTGATGTGGAAGCTTGGGACATTTGCAGTGCATACACAGAAAACCCCTGTTTGCATAGATACACAGGTTTCATTGGGGGGGGGGGGTAGATTCATTATAAAACACTTTTTATTTACAAATCATCTTTTGGTTTTTGTCCCTGTATGGAAGCAACTTTAATCAATTAAAGCCAAACAATGTTCCAGTGCTCAGTGTGGAGAGAATGACACACCACAGCCCTCTGACTCAACAGTGGTCTCTATCTCCAGCGGTAACAACAAGCAAAGCAAAGGTTATTACTGCTAGCACGGAAACTAGGACCCACCCACATTCAGGCTGGTCTCTCCCTGCCTGGCTCTTCCTGGATCTGACGCCCGCATCTGCCAAGTAAGTAACTCTAATCTATAGTTTTTTCCACTGCAATATATTTAAAACAAATATTTCTTTACATTGCAATAAACAACAGCGAGGAACTTGCAGAAATGTAGCGGCTCATTTTGGCTGTTGACTTTTTTTTGTTTCGTTTAGCTTTGCCTGATCAAACAAACAGCCGTTTAATGGTGACGTTACCAGATAGCAACTAGCAATTAACTTTCTGCTTTGGGGACGTCACAGCGGCACGCTAGCGCTTGTAAAATGTATGTAAGGAATTAAAATAAATATTTTATTAGTCGCCCAGGCCGGATGCTACATGCTAAAGCAGTAACTCGGTTTGAAAGTGTTGTGTAACGTTAACGGACGGCTGGGTCGTTTCTGCTCTTCTGCGTCAGGGCACACGGTTAAATCACTTAATGCTTCTTACCATCACGAACGGGCCAAGGTTTTTATTATTATGCGTTTATCATTGAACAGTAAAATCATAGCTGGTTAGTTGAGAAAATGCAGGCCTGTGATGCTCTCACGAGTATAAGGACTTTGATTTTACTGCTTTTGACGTTAAAAGAGCTTTTCGACGTTCAAAGTCGAAACATGTACTACACATACAACAGTTAGTTGTTTTTAATTACTGTAGGAATTTATGTGAGTTCCCCCTCGCTTACGTATTTTTTCTGTTGCCTAACTGGTGGTATTTACTACGAGTGCCCGTGGCATTGTTTCAAAATACTGAGAAAATAAAACCTGAAAAGCAAGGGAGTGTCAGCAACCAAATGTTTTCCAAGAACTCATTTGTAACACACCCTTGGTCTTTCTGTTCAAACTAAAATCAGTAATTTCGAAAAATCGTCTTTTGTTTGGCTGTCGTTAACTTTTTAAGTTGTGTTTACGCACTTGTTCTTGCAAAATACATGCATTCCTTTTTAAGGAAGGAAGGTCTTTTATCGACACATTGCAAAATATGAACAGATAAAGAATAACAACGTAGTAAATAGGTACATTCATTGAAATTCAAGCATTTTTGTCTTCGTTTTAACTCATGAAAATCATATCTTTAGACATCTTTTTAAACTGTATGGACATTGCTTCAACTTCACACTCAAACTGTTTGATAGTTTCACTTCACAAACACAAACCCAAAATATTTTCCTGCTGGTATGCACAATGACAGTTTTGAAGTTACAGAAAGCATGCTTTGCATATAGCTCAGCAGCTCATTATCTTTTGCCCTGAACAAAATTTGTTCTGTTTAGAATTTCTTTGACATGCAGACTATAAGATTCAGGTATTAAACCACTCACCTTTCACTTAGCAGAATCTAATCAGCTTTGTCCAAATAACATTATTACTTATTAAGATTTGGCAACTGTTGCTTGTTCGCATTATTGAGGGTTTATATTATATTGTTTTCTGAGAACGGGGAAGCAAAAGTTGCACAGTTTCATAAACAGTGAACACATTGCAATGTCATTATCATATGACAGGGATACGGATCAGTGGAAGTGGTGAGAGACATTTAAACAATTTCCTATTGTCTTGGGGAAAATGTTTGTTTTGCTTCTGCTCTATATGAGATTTAACGAGCCCATTCAGTAAACATTCTTTAGACAAAAACATAAATTCCCTGAAAAAGTTTTACATAAAAAACAAATATTTACACAGTGATAGTCTCCAGCTTTATTTCACCTCCAGGTTTTGAAGATGAGCTACCCAGGATACCCTCCTCAGTCTGGAGGATACCCACAACAGGCGGGAGGCTACCCACAACAGGCGGGAGGCTACCCGCCTCAACCAGGGGCATATCCTCCCCAAGCAGGTGGCTATCCACCAGCAGCAGGTGGCTACCCTCCTGCAGCAGGTGGCTACCCCCCTGCAGCAGGTGGCTATCCACCTGCAGCAGGAGGCTTCCCCCCACAGGCAGGCGGATACCCACCCCAGGCAGGTGGTTACCCACCAGCAGCAGGGGGTTATCCACCCCAGGGGGGTGGTTACCCCGCTCCAGCTGGAGGCTTCCCTCCCCAAGCTGGTGGATACCCTGCTCAGCCTGGAGCAGGAGGTTATCCATCCATGCCTCCAGCAGGTGAGGCTCCAAGAAGAAGGCATGACAGATTACATTTGTGAGGTACTATTCTTTCTTTAAGCCAATATTTTCTTTCAGGTGGAGGCTGGGGTGCAGCACCAGGTGGCTATGGAGCGGTATGTAAATTCTTATCTCACTCTTCACCTCTTACGTGTCAGCTCGCTAATACTATATGGACTGGCTCAGGCTAAATCTCATTTGTTTAAGTTTCCTTATCTTTACCATTCCCATCTGAACCTTATTTGTTTAATATGCATTTGTCACCATGTACTTAGCTGTCCCTTCATTTGCAGCCAGGAGGAGCTCCGCAGGGATATCCAGGAGGCCCTTCCCCAGGCCAACCCATGCCAGGTTACCCAGGAGCACCTGCCACTAACCCTTCAATGCCTGGATATGGAAGTGGGGGTCCCTCCAACCCTCAGGGCCCTGCCATGCCTGTAAGATGTGGCAGGTGCATGCTGTGGTATTTAACACAAATAGAATTACCACAGCATACACACTTGTTACTGTGTTGAATTTTATCATGTCAGATATATGTATAATTTATTTATATATGTGTTTATCATTTCTTATGCTTTTTAGACAGGGTACAGGGGTTCTATTAAAGACTTTCCAGGGGCTGATCCACTGAAGGATGTTGAAGTTCTTCGAAAGGCAATGAAGGGTTTTGGTCAGTAAAATATGCATTTGAGTATGCTAAACCCATCAGATATAATATTGTTTCCCATTAGCAGTTCATTTGCTCCTTCTCCTTTTACACATCATAAATTGATTCTAACAAAATAACATCTTGACAGGCACCGATGAAAATGCCATTATTGAACTTCTGGGAAATCGTTCAAAAAAGCAGAGAGTTCCATTGATAGCAGCTTATAAAACTACTTACGGAAAGGTACTTTCATAAATAATAATGCTTTTGTGACAGTTTTATCTTAGCTGACTTTGCAGTCAGATGTTTCTGTTTTTCTGCTTAGGATTTAACCAAGGATCTGAAGTCTGAGCTAACTGGAAACTTTGAAGATCTGGTTCTTGCCATGCTGAAGACTCCAGCACAATTTGATGCATCTGAACTCAGAGAGGCTATAAAGGTTGGAAGCTCATGCGGTTGTCTCAGTAAATGGTTTCAGTTTTGGTTTTCCTGCCCAAACCACAATATCTCGCTCATCGTGCATTAGGAAAATAAGTGAATGTGAAATGGCTGGCTGCAAATGAATGTTGATCGCATTCGCTATGCTTTTCTGTAATTGTTTTAGGGTGCAGGAACTGATGAGGCTTGTCTCATTGAGATTTTGTCATCACGCTCCAATTCAGAGATTCAGGAAATTGCCAGAATCTACAAAGCTGGTGAGTTTTAATGTTGTCTTTTCTACTTTTTATTCAAATTCTTGTTGGAAGACATTATTAAGACCTGTTTTTTTTTATTTTTTATTAATGTAAGGGTATATTTTGCTTTAAGCTGAGCAGGCTTATTTGATCAACAGGTAAATAATGAATTCTGAAAAAGTCAGTGTCTGAAATGTCCTATGCAAATATTATGGAAATGAATATATTTTCCTAAAAAGCCCCTCCTTCCTTCCAGAGTACGGGAAGAGCCTGGAGGATTCTATTAGCAGCGACACGTCTGGACACTTTCGCAGACTCCTGGTGTCTCTCTGTCAGGTAGCATCAGCACATTTTGCTGGACTTACAAAGAGCTTTCTCATAAAGGGAAGTTCTGACCTAACTTCTGCACTGTGCCACATAATGTTTTTCTGCTCTCAATGCTACTTCCTTCTATTCTCTCTAGGGAAATCGTGATGAAAGGCCAAATGTTGACATCTCTTTGGCCAAACAGGATGCTCAGGTACTTGTTTAAAGATGGCTTCGTGTCCTCAACGCTCTCTGAAAGCAAATGCAAGCCATAATTATCCTTCTCCTTCTTTCCTCAGAAACTGTATGCAGCAGGAGAAAATAAGGTGGGAACTGATGAGTCTCAGTTTAATGCCATCCTGTGTGCTCGCAGCAAGCCTCACCTTAGGGCAGGTGTGTAGCTCAGGAAGTTTACTATTTTGTTTTCAGTGTCATAAATAGAATTGCTTTAGCACATATGCTTTTAAACCTTTAAAGAATTACATTGTAACTGTCATGCTTGTGTATCTTGTCTTTGAATAGTCTTTCAGGAGTACCAGCATATGTGCGGGAAGGACATTGAGAAGAGCATCTGCGGGGAAATGTCTGGCAATCTTGAGTCTGGCATGGTGGCTGTGGGTACGTTCTTTGGATCTCTTTTTTCCAAGCCTGGACCAAACTGAAGCGACTTTCCAAAGACATGCAAAAGCTTTAAGTATATATTAAAGCCACTGGTTGAGGTTGTTCTGCAAGACTTTCCTATAAATACTATGCAGGTGCAATACAGGCAGCTGTTTGACCTAAATACATGATTGAAAGCAAATGGTGGCAAGACAGACTGAAGACTACACATTGGTTTTTATGAGGCATTTTAAAATTAGAAACTGATTCTTCAATCAACTAAGTTATATTTCCAGCTGTATATTAAAGCTAGAAATATAAATGAGGTAAAGACTTAAACTGAGGAAGAGGATACGACATCCTCATTCACTGGCGACTTTCATCATAAGTGTTGAAAGTGTTTGACTGGCACCATAAGCTCGCCAAGCAAGCTCACAAGTGAAGTAAAGCGTAGTTTGTTAAATGTATATAGCAACTACAACATGCACTTACATTTCTAGGTAGGTATACGTCAGGGATCTACACCAGGTTAGACTTGACAGACCTGACACATTGCAACATTTAAACAGTGCTCGGTTGGTACTGTGGAGCCCACAGTCTGCTAAGAAAACGTCCTTCAAAGCCTTCACCAGCCTGAACCGTTTATGCAAGGCCTGATTGGTCTACACTTTTATGTTATTTACCTTAAATTCAGAACCTGCCATTTGAGTACTGCAGCAGAATCGAGACTCAGACGTGAGCCTGCGCAAACTGTAGCCTTAGTTTCCTGTTCTTAGCTGACAGGAATGGTCTTCTGCTGCTGTAGACCTGTAGATGCTGTAGATCTCATGTTGTTTGTGCTCTGCATTCATTAAAAATAACCAAGGTAGTAAAACCACAAATTGGGTCAGTTACACAACCTTATTGGCGGACACAATATAAACTAAATATGTACAGAAGTGTCTCATGTTCCATCCATTCAATTTTCACGGTCTTTTCTTTTTAAGCGTGCTATGTCTTCTTGGTTTATATGTACAACAGCATCTTCTGCTCCTTTATTTATCTTTCATTTGACTTTTTTTAGTGAAGTGCATCAAGAACACCCCCGGTTACTTTGCAGAGAGGCTCAATAAGGCCATGAAGGTACATCTGTTGTCTGTCATCCCTCGGATAATTAGTTTAGTGCTCTGATTTTGTGAAGAGAGAATGGAGAAGACATAAACGAGGTATTACATTGTGCTCACAGGGAGCAGGGACAAAGGACAGAACCCTCATCCGTATCATGGTGTCCCGCTCCGAGGTAGATATGTTGGACATCAGGCAGGAGTATCTGAAGACCTACGGAAAATCACTGTACACTGATATCTCAGTAAGTCCCACTGTTTTTGTCATTTTGACGATCAAAGCTTAATCACCGTGTGCTTGTTATGTGATGCGTTTTCTCTGGATTTCTCAGGGTGATACCTCTGGGGATTACAAGAAGCTGCTGTTGAAGCTGTGTGGAGGTAGTGACTAAAAAGCACCAAGACCCCAAAGGAGCGTGTCTCAAAAGGACATCATATACATCCACACTGAAACAATGTTATATGACCTTATATTCCGTTTGTTGCATGCATTTAGTGCCATTTTTCTGATTATTACATCAAATCAACATATATATTTTTGATTCTCTTAAATTACATAGTTTTTGCTACTGTATTGCATTTATTCATATTTTAAAGGTGCATTAATATATTTCTTTTTACACAAAAGGTTGAGTGGTAGCCAACAAAATGTGTGTGTGCCTGAAATTAACTAAATTACTGCAATGACTATATTACACAATAATATTTAAAATGTACTTTAGTTTGTAGGAAACCTATTTTGGGGTAACAGTAGAACTTCACAAAGTAAAAAGAAAGTAAGATCCGAAAAAGAGCTAGTGTGCCATGTGACTAATTTTTGCAATCCATATAGAAAGAAATATTTAGTAGAGCGCTTTGTGAATGTATTGCCAAGCATTGCAACTGTGTGTACCTACTTACAAAGGTGTATGTTATTATTGTATATGCATATGATCATATCCCAATCAATCAATCATTCTCTGAATGTAAGAAATAATATTTGCATCTCTCCTGTAATGGGTGTTTGTTTTAGTTAACTGAAATTTAACTCTTGCTTCCAAGTCTATGCAAATTAGTTTACTGCCAATCAACATTTATTTGCCTTTCACTCAGTGCTGAAACGCCAAAGCCTAAAGACAGATCATATTGTGCCGTTCGAGTAAGCCTGTGGACCTACGCAATTATTTTCTTTTGTTTTGTCTAGCAAACATTCGATAATCTTAGTTGTATGGCTACAGGAAGTTATCCATATTCTGTTTCTCAATATTTTGTTTAGTCTTTCAACAGTGTCCTTTGCTGATTTGTATGCTTTACTGCCAGCAGAGGGCTCTTAGTTCACACAAACTATGTCACCTCTGTAGAATTGATCTGCCTGAACTAACTTTTGCTGAGTATTTCCTGCACTAACTACTTTGCTTTGTAACATAATAATTGTCAAAATTCAGTGGATGCCTTAAGAAAAAAAAAAGGAAAAACAACCACCTTTGATTTCAATAAAAAAAAATTTGGCACATTTTCTTTGTGAAATGGGATTGTGTGTTTTGCATGAAAAATGACTGCGTGTGGATTTTGTGCTCTAAGCAGATGCACAATGAACGATTTGCATGTCAAAGCCAGTCTCATTTGCACCACCTAGGTCTGTATTACAGCGAGTGGGTAAGCCCCCTCCACCTCTGAGCATCATGAGCGGCAGCCTCTTGTCAAAAGGTGTGAATAATGTGGCTTACATAAGTTCTGTTTGTGCGTGCGTGTTTGCTTTATAATCTGAGAAGGGGAGAGAAATTCATTCAGGTGTGCTTTGAAGCTCAAGTGATATGGAGCGGAGCTTCATAGAGCTTTTCTCAAGGCTATAAATAGTGTCCATATTGGAGACACGGGTGTCCTAAAGTTGTCTTTCTGTTGTGTTCAGTGGCCTCGAAGTGCAGCCTCAGAGGGGATGTGTTCGTGAGACAAATAGCTTCTTTGCAAACCTTGCTTCTTGTACACTTTCTAACTTTTCATATACACCCGAAATGAAAACAGTCCACCAGCCTGAGGACAAAGAATGATAAATATTTGATGTTGGCATTTGTGTATTTTCTCTCTAGCTAAGATTTTGCACTGATATCTCGTGAAAGATATAGGTCAAAGTGAAATCAAACGAGGGAGAGAGGAGGGCTTCCATTTAGCTTGCTTTTACTTTAAGAGGAGGACAGAACACTTCCGTGATCCTGATTTCTAGACAAAGTGCTTTAATTATTAACTTGTCGATGTGATGGCATAGTGGATGATGCACTCTTTATGGAGCTTGGGACACAAAGACGTCTGTCCACGTCACTGGGCCAAGTGGAAGGTGCAATAGCTGTGAAGAGCAGCCTGAACTAGGCCTTAGCCTGAGGCTTTTTTTCTTATATTACTTGTAATGAAATTTTAAGAGCTTCTCTTAAAACTTGTAATATCACAAAACAAAGGTCTCAATAAAGGTTTATTTCAGACGCAGTAAATCTGCAGTTCATCACCAGCCTTTTAATACTATCATATAAACAATCAGTGTGAGTAAGTATTGAGCAATTTCTTTTTTTATTTGCAGTGGATTTTCTCCAGCCATCCAGTGAGGATTGTGCAGCTAAGTGACATTTGGTTGCCAGGGACCTAATCCTGCTTTAAACTTCATGAGTGCATATAAGCAAATTACAAACCCAAGGATTAGATGAACAACACATAATGAGATGTAGCAGCAGATATCACTATCCAGCATGCAGAGTGGCAGCCTGTGGGGCTTGAGGCTCTTCCTCTGATTTTTGACAGAGTGAGAAAATAAATCCTGTCCAACCATATGCTTTTATTTGTGTGTCAGGAGAAGCAATATACCAGAAGACAGCGTAGAACTCTATAAATTGCTCCCACTTAATGTTAAAAGCAAATGCAAGATTTCAGTGTTTTGAATCTGTTTGATGCTTTTAGGAATTTACATAATTCCTAAACATTGCAACTTGTTTTCTTGGTAAGCGGTGAATAGATTTCCCTGCAGGGAAAAGAAATTAGTGCTGTTGTTACATAATTGTTAAAGCTGTTTCGAATTTAAGAGGGGAAATGTATAGGCACACTGTGTACCACGTTAAGCTTTAGCAAGCTCTAGCTAAGAGTGAAAATCCTCATAAAGGGAATACGCTCTAGCTCTATGTTAAAAAGTACTAGCAATTATCATAAACAAGCTTTAAGTAGATTTCCACACATCTCCAGTTTAGCTGTGAACACATATAGATATAGACATATAATCTTACATTTAATATTGCTGTCTGATTCTAAACAATTTCGTTTTCGTAAGGATTTTATCTTTTTGTGACGTCTCCCTCCTTTGAGACCTGATGGATTATGTGGAGCAGAATAAAGCTTGCAGAGCGGGGCAGTTGTGTCAGGGGACAATCCAGATGAGAAACAGGCAACTACAATCTGGAGGTATAATCTCCTCACAAAAAAGAGAGATCAAATCATGAAATAAGAGCTGCTAGATTTCCCTTGTAATCAAATAATAGCCCATTCAGATGCCCACAATGTATGTGTGGGATTTTCTGAGCAGACTGGGTTTTAAGAAGTCAAGCAATGTCCGATTTGTAATCTAGTAATATTTACATTTAAAACTGCTTAAGTGTTAAATGTGTTTGAATTTGCATCCATAAAATTGCTACCTAATCATTAGCTGTGTTTTGGAGAGTGAATCACTGTATTACATGGTATGACTTGATGTGATAGTAGAAACATATGATAAACTCTTATAAAATGTACAACAAAGTCATAATAAGTGTCATCCACTGTATCTAATACAATGTGTGTACTGGCATATAGTTATTTTATTTTATTAAAACCTTCAGCCAGTTAGTAATTATCATTAGAATAAATAATAATAAGAAAATTCGGAGGAGAAGATCATCTGGTAATTTTGTGATTTTAGAGCAGTGCACAACCTTTCATCAGTAGGTTTTACTGTAGAGATGACCTGTGATCAGTGACTGTTTCACCAAAAGTACATTTGTCGGCCAGAAACAGTATTTCACTAGAAAAACTGAGAAGTGAAAAATGATCTTGTTCAACAGAATATATATGATTTTATTTTATCACCCTTCATATTCTTCTTGCTGCACAAGAGGGTTAAGGAACCACCAGTCACAGAAATATCTCTGACTTTTTGTCACCTATGAAGACAAATTTCATTAGACCCTGAGAACCTCATGTTATCTTTTGTAAAGGATGCTGAAAGAGTCATCAAAGCTTCCCAACTAAGGTTTTAAACAGTTTATATACTTCACTTAATACAATTACACTCTGGAAATGTTTACGGTTGATTCTGTTATTTCTAGACTTGATATACAACACTTTATGAAACCACTGGGTGGATGAGGAAATGGTTCATCTAAAGCTGGAAAAGAATAAATGCTTACCCAGCGCTCAGTTAATAATTTAATAGTAACACTTTGTCATATAATCACTGCTATATAGATCTCTATATAGCAAAAAAAATTAAGCTAAATGCCTGATATTGCAACTGTGTAGACTATAAAGGTGACTTCTTAATTTAACTATGAGGTCTCCAATATCATCAATCACATCCGAAAACACTAGGGGAAGTAATTCAGGAAGTCTCTGGTACATAATGAGCTACATAAAAGGTCAAAAACCAACAATGAATGACCCTTGAACAGCGCTGTATTCAAAACAGACTGAAAGCACGTCACTGGTTCAGAACTACTTCTCATTCTTAGCAAACGTTTTTCTTGGTGGATGTAGTACGTCCACCAAGAAAAAATATCTAAACTAGATTTTTAATTGTTTACATTTTTAAATATTATGGATAAGATGTAAAAGAGTGACCAATACAAAGGTTTGTAGCAATACAAAAGCCAACATCTTCCATGGGTGTGCATTAGTGCACATGATATGAGTTACCTGCAAATCTGTGCAGGTTTTGCTGCCCTACTGGCACTGTGGTCTTTTTCAGGGAAGACCTTGGTTATTCCACTACACTGTGCATGTACTACAGAAGCATGATCAGCAGTTAAAGTCTACACCAGTCTGCTAGTATTCCAACAAACACTGAACATATTTGGCACACTGGGAAACTAGTTATACAACAAGGGAAGTACAACGCATTTTTTTCTTTAAAATAAAGCAAGAGTTTTCAAACATTTTCTTTCTTAACAAGAAATGATGCAACACAGGAGTAAAAGTCCAACACTCTCGAAAGATTTTGGCCCCAAAAAGTAAAAGCTTAAACCTAATACGTTATATTATTACACTTATTTTGCAATTAATTGTGGGGTTTATATAATTTGCATCATTTTAGCTTTTTGGGAAGGGTGTGTAAACTTTCAAAAACTGGGCATAATAATGAAAATTAAATCGTCCTCAGCTAAAAAAAATAAATAAATACTTGTGAGTGAAAACAAGCCCGTCAGTATTGTTTTAGTGTGTTTTTATTGGCATTCTTGAATGCCTTCCACATAACTAACTCACACAGAAAGCGCAAAACCAGTATTACATAAGTTGTGGTAATAATTACAGCGGTAATTATAGCGGCGGGAAGCCAGGTGCGTCTAAAAAAAAGCCCCGCCCACGTTTACCTTAAATGTCCATTGCACGGAAATATGATTGGCACAGGGTTACAGCTGCTCGAACGGTGAGACATGGCGGAGTTTGTAGTCTGACTGAGAGCGCTCCTGGAGAGTTTCCACACTTTTCAACATGACTAAAGAACTTGATTTGACGCCGAGGTTGTTTCCGTAGCGCAGGCAAAGCGGGGCTTAAAGAGGCAGAGGCGTCATTTTTCCGAAAAGGATAGAGAGCGGCGGTTGGGAAAATGTGTTGTCATCTTCATGCAGTCAACAGCCTTGGGCAACAAATATGGCTACTTCTTGTGTATCCGTCAATTCGGGTTGAAAACCGTCCTGACTGGGTCGAGCGGGGTAGTTTCGCAGAGTCACGGCAGTAGCCCGAAGTTAAGTTGACTACCAGAAAGATTAAAAGGCTGGGTTTGTCCCGAGCTGGTAAACAGCGGACGAGCGAAGCGGAGAGGAGATGGAGCCCAAGCACAAAGAGTTGTTGGAGAAATGTTACCAGAACTTGGTGGAGTCAATAACAGATGCGGACAGAGTTGTGGACGCGTTGGCTCACTGCGGGACCCTAAGCCAGCCAGAGCGCTACGAGCTGGAGCACAACTGCACCTCCAACTCGGAAAAAGTGGACCTTCTGCTGAAGCTACTAATGAGTAAAGACGGGGACCATTTCGCAGAGTTTTGCACTGCTCTGGAGACAACACACCCTCACCTGCAATCTTTATTGCTGGATGGCATTGGACCAGTGGATCATACGAGTGGTGAGAAACAATTAAAGTGTTAACGACCTCCTAATTAAATTGTTATAAGAGTATAGTGTTTATGAAGAAGGGGCGACGTGTCAGAAGTTAGGGCTTTATCTAAAATACAGTGAAACGGTGTGTTTGGGCCCCTTGCTTTTGATATTGCTTATGATCCAACCTGTTTTCGATCCTCTCCTGAGCATGATCTAACAAACATTAGTGCTATTGACCTTATGACAATTTGATGAAGGGCATGACTTTTCCTTTGGGCAAGACTTTTCAGGGCACAATCATGTGACCTGATGCCTATTTACACTCTCACTACTGTGCTTGTTTCATTTAGCATGTCACCAAAAGTACAGCCTGCTAGCTTTTTTTGTGAAAGCATTTAATGGACCTAAAAAGACTCAATCAATATAGGGAGGGACTGACTGTGTGTGGGAATCAATAACCCACTATCATAGTCAAACGAATGAGAGATGAATCAAATGCGTTTTAGTGCGCACTGTGCAATGAATTACTCGAGGGGGATATAAACTGGAGAATAAAGGGCATCAGTTTGATTTGTTTTTGGTGTAAAACTAACTACAGTTAAGATTATGTCAGCACCGGTAAGTAAATTACCTTTTTAAATAACTAATTGTACGGTCTTTACAATGTTGCAACTTAAAGGCATTCAGCAAACTATTGTTTTATTATAAACTTGTGAATGGATTCAAAATTGCCTTTGTCCACCTACTGTAATACTCCACAGCAGATGTATAGAAAATTAGTTTCTCTGTGGATTTGTCAGTATAGTATAGTTTTACTACTAACACGATACTGTATAGTGTAATGGTATAGTGCTTGTGGAACTGAAATTATTTCAGAAGTATGACCCCTGGCAAGGAGTTTCTGATTGATTCAGTTCGTCTGGTTTAGTGGCAGGTTTATTTAAACATTATGGATGGATTGGGACTTTTAAGTGATAAATTTTTGGATTTGATACACGTATGACACCAGATGTTGCAAGATACTGCAACATTGGATTTGGGATGCACTGTCTTGATATTCTTAAATATCTCAACCTAATTCAGATGCAGTTGTCCTTCCGAATCTGAATTAGCTGGATGATAGAGTACCTTTAAGCATTACCAGAAACACAGGATCTCAAAACTCTTTTATTTATCAGTGATCAGATACACTTTTTAGAGAATATTCATCCTGCCTGCTCGGGATACATTAATATATGGACTGTTGGCTTGTCTTAAGAGGTGAACTAAAACTGCATCTTACACAACATTTAATGTTCCAAGGTATCGGGGGTTCCACCTTCGACCCTTATTATTTAACCCTTAAGTTTATCTAATGGTTACTAAATATATCTTGAAGTAAGGATAAGCCTCTGAGATAATATGGTCTCATAATGGCACAAATCGCAGATTAGTTTATAATAACTTTGTAATAGTTCTGTTTTCTACGTGGATAATCACCCTTTTTCTAACTAAGTGATAAATACATGCATGTGATTTTATTCACAGATAAATCCACAAACTATAGATATACTCTCTATTTTTTGTGTTCATCATAAATCTCTTATTGCATTCTTTGTATGCTGAAACAGTAATGATGTATTCTCTGGACTTTACCTGACATCTTATGCAATAGCATAATGCATGCACTCTGACATATGACCCTTACTCAGCACTTCTGTTGCACTTTGACATTTGAAAAACAAACAAACAAAAAAAAGGAACATCCATCCAGTTGCTTTCTTGTTTGCTATCGCGTCATACTCAGTTAGCTACCAGGTGTTAATTATGCATTATTTTGGCATAATTCATAAGAGAACGCAAGCTGGACACTTCTGTTAGTTTTTCTGAGCCTTCTCATTTTTGCGCTGCATTTCACAATTGTGCATTGGGTCTAGAACTGAGTACTGATAGGCACTCTAGTTCCAAAGAGCTTTGTACATGAGCATGTTCTGGGCTAGTCATAGTAGTGTGCAAATCCCCGTTGGTAGTCACACAGGACACAAATGGGCTGAGCTGTCTTCTGCTACTGGGCAGACAGGTTCCTCCACTGTGTGGCCAAAAGACGGGCCTTTCCAGAGAAAAGCAACCTATGTTTTTACATAATATGCACCATCAGGAGCCAGTTGCAGTAATTGACAAGTCACCCCAAAAAAATATGAGAGCCACATGTTGGTAAACCCTGCCTGTTCAAATGCTTATAACATGAATGCTAAATATATCCTTTAATCACTGACCTACAAAAAGTTCCACATGATGTAAATATGATGCCTATAGTACCGAACAGGGTGTGTATCGCCCAGGGCTTGGTTGTTTGTTTGTTTTTATTTTTTTGTTTTTTATTTTTTTAAATAAAGATACTTTGTAGTTTCACATAACTATAGCTCTAAGGCCTGCCAGCGGAGACCTTTCTGTTTAGATTGTTCTCATCGTTTCTTAAGGAAGAATAACACAATGGCTGCACATTATAAGGGTGTGTATCATGGGAAGTTTTGCTTTGTCACTGCAAAACAAGAGCAGGTGTTTTGCAGTTAGCGATTAACGAGTGTTATGTAGCTCGATTTCTTGGTTTCGTTCTAGATTTTATTAGGCGGAAAGAAGAGAATCTAGTTGTCTCCAGTGGTTTTGAACTGTTGACACAGAGGGTAGTTATTGCAGAATCGGTGACTCATTAACTTTATACCACAGTACATATCAGAGTGTACTTATTTATAGAAGTAGACTGTAGAAGAAAACTGATGTCTGTGTTCGGGATGCTTTTCAGTCTTCTAACATCTATCTCGCGTAGCAGACTTCTACTTTAATTAGAATAGCTTCTCCGCAGGGACATATGTCATTGTTGCAGTACCATCATAAATGCATATTGTGGTATTTCAAATAATTTCTTTCCAAGTCTTTCACATGTATCTCCAGAGATGAAGTTAAGTGGGATCAAGTAAAATTTCATCTGTTGCTTTGCTACTGACAGAAATGTCTTTTTTTTTTCTTTTTTTTAAGTTGAATGCTAATCGGTTTATTTGTCCAGTTAAAAGTTTGTTTACAAAGTATTAAATCAACTGAAAGGTTGTTTGGACAGAGTGATAATAATCTGTGTTCATGTATGCAGAGGAGCGCTGAGTTTTCATGGTGAAAGTTTAATGTCTGAGTTTATTTTAGAATAGAGTGTGAACAATTTAGTTATGAGAAACTCCACTGATATGAAGGGAATTTAGATAAAGTCAAATTTTTACTTAATTAATATATTTTGTATTGTTTAAGGATGTGTTGTTGGCTCATTTGTTTACTGGTAACATTTTAAAATCAGGTCAAAGACTTGGTGGGCATACTGGGATATTGAACAAAGCAGAGTGACTACAACATTAAAACCTGTGCTTTTAGTGCTATATAACTGTACCATGACTGTGCTATGATACTGGAGTAAATAAGTAAGCCCAACTTAACCCTTCTGTTGACAAAAAAAGGGCCTGAATTATATCCCTCATTAAAAGCTGTATTTTAGGGTTTTCTGAAATTCAATGTTGATGGACAACACTCTGATCTATTGCTTAGAAAGTAATCTTCCCCCTTTTGTCAATTAATTACTCATTATATACGATATTTAAGTTAGAGCTTTAAGATGCAAGTAGAAAAATGCATAATTCTTTTAATGGAAAGGGGTAGCATTCAGAATATCTTTCATTTATTGTTAGTGGCACATAGTACCAGATGTGATTTAAGATCAGCACTTTACTTTTGAGCGATTGTTCTCACGTTTAAAAGAAATGTTCAAGTTGAGAGTAAACTCCTACTAAAGACAGTCTTCCCACTTTCCGTTTGTTCTTGAGAAGTGGTCTTCTTATACCATAAAATTGTGTACAGATGATCAAGTGGCTGTGACCGTAACTACGAGATCAACCTAAATGAAATGCTTAAGTGGGCAGGGTCAGACCTCAGGTCACATGACTTCCACGGAGCAGAAAAGTAAGTGAGTTATGACATTCTGCACCTTGCCTATTGAGGCACTCTCTGCTCAGAGTCATGGGAAACTTAAGCTAGAGTGAGAACAAAGAGAGCTCAAAGAGAGATCGGTCTCTCCTTTTTCTTTCTTTCTTTTTTTTGTCCTTCAGTGGGAAATAGAGGGTTGAGCCATGTTAGCTGGGCTCCTCATAGTCTCAACTCATTTAGTTAGTGGGAACACGGCCAGTCAGGGGTTGATTTAGAGTAATGGGACGTGGGTAAATAGAATCGTTTGTCATGCTCTAAGTCTACACTAGACTTTACATCAGGAGTGGAAGCTGCTGATGTAACTGAACTATAAGCTGGTCACTCCACAGCAGCGCAGTAAGATCTCAGGAAAGGTGCACTGCTGGCTGTTTGATCAAGCAGTGTGCAGTCAGGCATCAATAAAATTCTAATCCTTCTTGTAGAGGATAAATAACCACGTTTGAAACAACTTGATTAACAAAATATAGTCAATGAAAAAACCTATTGCTAAACAATTCCTTGCTCTACTTTTACTGTAATTTATACAGTCAATGCCCTCTTATATTTTATCAATGTGTGCTTTGTGAGGGATATGACAATTTCTAGCTAAAGATTAATATTTATTGGCTGATTTTCATATGTTTGCATTTTAATACAGATCCCTATTACCATAGTTTTTCCATCTTTATCCAAATATACTGTCATAAACTTGAGCATTTAACATGCTAACTGAGGCCTGTAGAGTCGGAGATGTACCTCAGCATTGCACGCTCTGACCTTGGGCTGAATTTGCTGAGAAGTCCACTTCTGGGAAGAATTAAAATGTTTTCATTTTTAAAAGTGTACCAGTTCTTCATCTCACTGCTTTAGAACTGTTGGTAGTGAAAACATGATGTACTGTAGCAGATAAATATTGGCCACTCCCACTGATAAATGGCATCTTATTTGGCAATATACTGAAGGCAGTCAACACATCTTTTGTTTTTGCTTGTTTTCTTAGAAAAGGTGACAGACCAGATAGTAACTTAATGACAACATTTCTAATTGACTTGACCATTTGTGTAACCATTTGTTCCTCTGTTGTTGTAAAAAGCTAATTGTTTCTTCTGAATCTGTTGTGAAAATTGCACACTCTGGTAGATCGTGACACACACAGATTGCATCAGTTATTTCCCTTTTAAATACTTTTCTCTTTTAAAATCTACTGAAGAATTACTTTTACATTGGTGTGTGAAATAACATCATCTTCTTCATATTGTTCAGTGGTGTACATAAAGCTTCCTTTCTGTAACGTTAATTATGAATCACTGTAAGCTATAAAAGAGGGCCTTTCACAAGGGGGGGACTGTGTGATGTTGTCAGAGGAGATAAAAGGAGAAGCTCTAAGGCTGCAGCCTCTTTGGGGCCCTGGCTAGTATGTATTCAAGCTCCCTGCCCAACTGGTAATTAGCTACACTCTGTCAGCCCACAGGCCCGTCATCCCAAGTTGGGGAAAGTCCCACCTTATTATTCCTCCAGCTGGCTTTTTTCAGTAAAGGCTCCCGAATGTAACCCAAGCTGCACTGCCTTGATGTACCATACAATGCTGGAGATGATCATCTGACCATAAAGCAGACACGGTCGAGTACGCTTAGACCTGACTTTAATGTTTCTGTTCATGCTGCAGGGTCCACTTACAGCGTCTTGTCCACCATGCCATCGGACTCAGAAAGCAGCAGCTCTCTCAGCAGCTTAGGTGAGTGTGGTACTCATGATGACTAACGATTTAAGGTAAAGATGGGTCCAAAAAATCTTCTTTGGAAAAGGGGGGGGGGGGAGAAAAAAACAGTTGTTCTGAGGAACCAGACGGCTTCTAATTGTTTAGGCTCTAAGCACATGCAAGTGATTACACAGATGTGACAAGGATTTAAAAATACACACACGAGAGAGAGATCTGTTTCTACTCTAGAAGAGAGGATTGGTCTGTGCTGTTGAAGCTGAACCAGTGTTTATCACTACGTTTATTTTTGTGGTATATTCAAAACTGAATGAGTAGATCAATGATGACAGACAATATTTAAGTGACTTTGGCTAAACGATTATATAGATTAAATAAAATAATGGTCAAGCTCTTTACCCATAACATAATCATGAACTTGTATGTTTGTAATTTATTTCTTTAGCCAAGTTTGCAGCTCAGATGAACATAGACTACATTTTTACTGAAATATAGCTATACACTCTAGCTGACATAAATAAAACTGCACTGAACCCCGTCACTCGCATCATTTGAACTTTGCGATCGGCACAAGCCACCAGTGACATGCTGACTCACACAGGTACTCCTGCTCAAGCGTCCTCCCCTCCACCTGCCCACATGGACAGCCACCAAGTGAATGAGAAAATGGAGACCATTCTGTTAGAGTTGAGACAGGTGACGCGTGAAAGGGATGAGCTACGCAAACGTCTCGCCCTCTCTTCACCTGGAACCACCTTTGATGACTGCAGGTAGTGTTTTAGTCTCATTCTACAGCCTGTTTTCCAACACATTTGCAGAAAAGCAGAGCAATCTTGTTTCTACCTGCACTCTTTAGATAGAGGTATTTTGCATTCTTGAGCATTTAAAAGCCCTGCCAAAAAAAGCAAGAGCTATTTGACGTAAACTTGTGCTCGTTTTGTTTTAGAGTTTAGCATAAGATGTGAGGATACAGTTGAACTTTCTCTCTTTCCTTACGCTCCCAAAAGTACAAAGTTTGCATGTTTATCTCACTTATGGCTCTCACATTGTCCCATGTGGCATCTCAGAACTTGGTTTTTGATGCAAGTGTGTTTCCCTGTTTCCTGCTCTGTGAAATAGACCGAATGCAAAAGCAGGTCATGACTATGAGCGTCTGAAGCTGCAGTGTATGAAGGCAATGGCAGACCTGCAATCCCTGCAGAACCAGCATAGCACCACCCTGAAGAGGTGCGAGGAGGCTGTGAAGAAAGCAGACTTCTACCAGTAAGTGGAAAGCCTACTAGGGGACTTTGTAAATTTTTTAACAGCCGGTGCATTTGTGCTGTATGCATTCAAGCTCAGCCTGCAGCATTTTTAGCCAGTATTCTGTTCTTCCTCACATATTCACAGCAGATTGCGTAGAACAGATTTTATTTTTGCAAGAGTGATAGGGATGAAGCCTTTATATCAGTTCAAAATCTCAGTTAAGCTATAAAAATCCCAACAGGTCTTCTTCAATTTGATTTAATCTTTGGGATTGTTTGAGGGCGGGGGGACTATTTGTATTATTTAGTAGCAGGGCAAATCATACATTTCTGGCTAAAGGTTGAGGGAAGAGACTAGAATATGCTCTATAAGTATTATCCTTTTGTAAAGAGTTCACCATAAGCATGCTCTGTAATCAGTATGTGAATCCTGTGTATGCGGCACAGCATCTTTGCCGTGAGGATAATGCTGCGAACGGAGCATTTGGTGTCTGGTGAAATAAGCTGTACTGAGTTGACATGAAGGGAAGGCTAGTCCATTTGTATGATTTTTAATGATGCCATACAGCCTCTGAAGTGTAGGGAACCAACATCTGGCCCCCAATGCAAACAGACAGATGAAGGATTATGTCCGTGTTTAAGCCTGTACTTTTGCGTCCTGTTTGCACATCAGAGAGAGTCTTTATTTATCAATGTCCTCTCTGCCTCTGTACTCAACCATTCACTCTAAGCAGCATGTTTTTGTCAATGGAAAATCACATTCATGTCTAGCAGTTTTAATATTGTACTTAAATTAGTAAGTCGCTAAACACTTAACCATTAACCCTTAGTAATTCTGAAGAATTTTAATTAGTCCTATTAGTGATTCATGTTTTAGAAAATTTCAAGTTAAAGCTTTATTACATAAGAGGTGCGGTTTTTTTTTTTTCCTATTAATGTTAATATAGTGACAGGAAGACCACAACAGCCCTGTGGCTTTAAATGAATTAATTAATTGTTTTTAGTGACAGCACGGTGGTGTGGTGGTTAGCACTGTTGGTGCTCAGCAAGAAGGTCTTGAGTTTGACTCCACCTCCTGTCTGAAGGGCATGTTCTCCCATGTTTGCATGGGTTCTCTCCAGGTACTCCGGCTTCCTCCCACAGTACAAGAACAGGATTAGGTTAATTAGTGATTCTTAATTGCCTGTAGGTAGAACACAGTAAAACCATCTGTGAAAGTTAACACACAAAAAACAGTTTGTGAATGTGAAATTATGTCAACACGGGGTACTTCGTGTAATTTAATTTTTAGGTAGTTCTGAAATGATTAGTTTGACCACAAACTGCAGCAGTTAATCATTTCCAGTTGCAACAAAAGATTTGTATGCAAACTGTTGTGCTGGCTACTTCAAAACCTGCTTCGAGTTGGGTGTTCCAGTTAAGGAGATAAGACTGACGTGATTGTGCTGGAAAGATGACACCAGAAGAACAATATGTAATGAAATCCTGAAAGAAGAGGGCAAACAACACAAGAGGAAGTGGAAAGCACCCACAGAAATCTCATCAACATGATGTATCAATGGAAGAAGGCCAAAAAGGAGACTAAATTGCTCTTGACTAATAAAATATTTTTTTTAAAAAGAATCATAAAAAACAAAAAGATGGTGCTTACGTCTGTGAGAATAATCTGTAGACCAGCAGTAAGGCATGGCAGAAGAAGCGTCATAGTTTGGGACTGATGTTCTGCTTCAGGGCTAATATACCTTGCAATCATTAATTTATGCAGTTTACTTTGAAACTGCACCGAGAAATTGTTCCAGGAGAATGTCAAGGCAGCAGTTTATGACCTGAAGTTTGTAAGAGTTTCGGTGATTCAGCAAAACAATGGCCTAAAGCAAATCAACAACAACAGTAAATCATGTCCCAGTGGCCAAGTTAGAGTCCTGACCACAAATCAGCAGAGCTGCAGTGACATAACTGGCTACAGCAAACATTTCAGATGTTTTTAAGAAGCTGCTTTTAGCTACTACATTCAAGTATTAACTTACTTTCTTCATCCTACACTGTGGCTAACTGGTGCGATCCAAATGACGTGTGTGTGTGTGTGTGTGTGTGTGTGTGTGTGTGTGTGTGTCCCCAAATATTTTTTGATTTATGATTTACTAGCTGAATATATGTTGCCAGAGACACAGTAGATGGAGATGTATATATTCAGTGCTGTAAATGCTGATTTTAAAAATCGCTGGCAGCACCCATGGTTTGATTGTACCCATTCTGCTATCTCCACAGTACACTGCACAGCCGTCTGGTGAGCGAGCACACCCAGCTGAAAGAGGAGCTCGAGGTGCTGAGACAGGACAACATCCAGCTGGTCAGGGAGCACAACCATGTGAAACAGGCCTGCGAGGAGCTCAGGAGGCTGCATGATGATGATCAGAGGGAAGTAGCTGATATGAAGATGCTACACCAGCAGGTGCCTGTGTAATTTTTCAGTTCTGTCACCATTCATGCTTAAAAATGGGACACAAACAACATACAGACACAAAAATATAAATGGGTATATACTATCTAGACACTTGCAGACACCCCTTTCCATCTCTAGTTGGCCGCTGACATAAAATCAGTTGGATCTTGACATTTGAGATGGACATTAATTTGCTCTTGTCTCGGTGACCATTATGTCCAAAAGGACAATGTTGTTCAGACAAATGGGGTCAGACAAGCTCTGTCCTCTCCATGTCTCCATCCATCAAAACATTCTTTCAGATTACAAAAATGACTTGACCTGAGTCTCTCACCATTACTCAGTCTGACATTCACCGTGACTGCAGTCACAAGACCATATCATTAAATGTTAGCAATGCCTTATATAACCATGGAGAATGTGTATAACAGGGCTAGTTGATAGCAAGGATACGTTCCCCATTGTCTCTAGAAGTCATGTCATCATTGCATAAACTACTGTTCAGCCTCAGTCAAATTAGGAGTCAAATTAGTTTTAAGTGATGCCAGCCCAGAGAAGACATTTATTGTACAGTTGTTAGATTCCAATTACATACTATAATTTTTCATGTCTAAATGTGTCCTGGTTTGTCCGTTTTTGGCACTCTGTTCATGATTTGGATTAGATTCAATAGTAATTTAAACGTTACAAACAAAATATTTGTAAACATGAAGCCAGACTGAGTCCATTGGATCTCATCAGTGCTTAATTAACTAAATTAACTTAATTAACTTACTGGTAGCAAGTCAAAAAGTTTATTCAGCTGATTTGACAGCAATTCTGTCTGTCAGGTCGACTGTACTTATTGTACATTTGAGCGTCTTCATCTTTTAGCTGTGGTTGCTAATTGGTGAAACTGTGGTAACATTAATCACTGTTTCGACCACAGTCTCCTGCGATTGCTTCCTGTACAGTTCCCACAGAACTAGTAAAATTGAATGGCAATACATTTTTAATGGTAGTTAAGCTTATCCATTCATGCTAAAAGCATGTAGTATACCCCAGTTGCTGCTTGCATCAGAAGCAGACTGCCCTATAGGATGTTAAGAAGCTAGACAGAAGCTAGATACAAGTTATCATCTGGTTCACTACAGTTCAAGTGATATTTCAACAGTTTAAAGTAACATTTTGTTTAATCTTCACTGAAACGGGTAATTAAATGATTTAGGCACTTCACTTTAGATTTATATCAAACAGCACAACATTTCAGCATCTACAGAGTTGAAAAGTATTCCGGATAACTTTTTCCAAGTGACTGCATCAGCTCTTATCTTGATATAGTCCCATTATTGCCCTCTAATTCGTTAAATAACCCGACTTAATGCTATTTGCAGGTAATGAGAGAGGGCTCCTCTGATGTCCTTAACAAACTCTACGACACAGCTGTGGATAAGTTGGAGGCCGTGAAGAGTGACTATGAGACTCTGAGGAAGTGCTACAATGACAAGTTGGCCAGTCACAATGCCGATTTGAGTCGTTTGGACCAGGCTGAGGAAGAGAACCACCGGCTGCAGAAGCAACTCGACATGCTGCTGAAACAAAGAGATGCTGCCATCCACTATCAGCAGCAATACTCTTCTTCAATAAGAAGGTAAAGCTGGAATTATTAGGTCTACAAAGCCAGCAGGGCTACAAACTTCACACAAAAACTGAGCAACTGTTAAAAAACTAAAAAGCAGTTGCAGCAAATTATACTACAAACTGAGTACTTGAGTACAGAGCCAAAGTCAGATCTGCACAGTGCTTAAAATGTGCTTAATCCAAGGCAGATGAAGCTTTGCGGATGTCCTCCCATTTATAGTTTTCTTTTTAGATGCTTAAATTCCACATTTGATCAGTCTATGATCTTATTGTTCATGATTTTAATGTTTTAAGCACAAGACAGAGTAGAAATGTTTACCCTTTGGAAATTAATAGAGGCATTGAATCCACTGCATTCCTTAATCCCTGCCTGATGCAGGTTTGACAACACCCACCAAGAACTATCCAAGGCCACAGCCCACAATAAGGAGCTACAGCGAGAGATGGAACGGCTGCAGTCTGAGGTGACGCGGCTCAAGACCCAGCAGCTCAAGGCGGCAAAGGACAGCGAGAAGTACAAGGAGGAGCGGGACTCTGTGATCAGTGAATATCGCTTGATCATGAGTGAGCGGGATCAGGTGATCAAAGAGGTGGACAGGCTCCAGACAGGTCTGGAGATGGCAGAGGCGAAGCTAAAGAGCACTTCGTCAGAGAGACGGGTGGCCAGTGAGGAGCTGGAGGCTCTCCGACAGGTAAAAGCTAAAATGAGGGATCATCAGTGAGAACTGAAAACGGTTAACCATTTCACAGACGGGATCAGAAAGCACTGGAGGAATAACTATTGTGATAAGAGACATTTGGAATTATACATGCACTATAAAGAAATTAATTTCTTCAGATTTACAGGGCTCCTTTTAATTTAAGTGAAACTGTTAATGAAGAATGACCATTTGCGTAACATCTGTGTCTTAAATATCTCTTGTCGTTAAACTGCTGAAGTCATTCTTTTTGGCAACAGTCAAAGGTTTAGGGTGGCTAAAAAGTAACCACGTCATGATCACTGCTATTAAAACCCACAGTTCAGGAAGAGAAATTTGGTTATGCTTTTTAACTCTTCTGTGTAAAATGAACTTGAGAAGCTCTCCAAAATAAATACATAAAAAATCCTTTTAAGAGGAGCAAAATTCTTTAGTTCTTCATCTAATAGGAAGTTTGTCTGGCAGCATATCTTTGTGCTGAGATAAGAATGTATTCCTCCCCAAGGAGGGAATTCCAGAATCACAGCGATGTAAGAAACACGTCGGCATAAAAGGAAATGTACAACAATATGCAAATCATATTAAAATATTCCAAAATTCTCAAGGTAAAAATTTAAAAAGATATAGAAATTTACTTTTTTTTTCTTTATTTTCTTTATTATTATTATTATTATTATTATTATATTTTTTTTTTTTTTTTTTTTTTTTTTTTGGATGAAGGAGCTGGCCTCAGCGCTGGTGGACAGGGACCGAGCAATCTGTGAAAAGAATGAGCTGCTGGAGAAATTCTGTCATGAGGTCAAGGACAAAGCTGAGGCCCAAAAGGAGCTGAACCAGGCCTGCAAAGACATCGAAACAGTGCGTGAGGAAAGAGATGTGGCCCGGAAGGAGAGGACAGAGGCCATCATCCAGAGGGACCAGCTGTTGCAAGAGTATTACCAGGCCAGACAGGTAGCCAGACGGACAGATGATTTATCATCACAAATGGAGGGATTGGTTTATTTCTCTGACAGTAATCCCTTCATCCCATCTCACATAGTAGTAGTTTTTTATTTTATTTTATTTTTTCTTCAATCGGCTGGCTGGTTTCTACATATTGATTTCTGTTGAGAAATGTGTACTCACCCATCATTCTGTTTGCAGTGATTGTCAGATTAATTATAAAAGTCAGGGATGCCTACATTAGGAAATTACCAATAATTGTAGTGACAGGCCTCACCCTCACTTCCAAGTACACCAGAAATCTGCACTGCGTCAGAAATGGATTGTTAAGCAAAACTGTAGACTGAAATGGAATTAATGCAACAGTGTATCAAGTGCAAGCGCTCTAGATACACCATCAGACTGAGTTTTACATTTGTTTTATTATATCTGGTTTATATACCTAATCCAGTCTATGGCTGTTTTATACATCATAGATGGAAACTACATCTTAGTTTACAGAAATTTGTTTTTGGATGGATGGAGTCAGCTAAGTTGAAAGTTTTGTTTCTTAAAAAAAGCAACAAAATGTCTTCATAGCTTGTAATTAATACCTTGTATTTAAAAAAACCAAAAAAAACCAACAAAGCACTTTATTTAGTCTATTGATTAGTGTACAAGCAGAAAAAATAAATGATCTATTCAAACAAACCTTTCTCACAGCAGCCATTCTGGCTGCTGCTAGAGGTAAACACAGGTGATACTAATCACATTAAAGCTTCACCTCAATAGAGGACAAGATTCATTATTCTAATTTGTAACATCTGTGTTTGTGCCATGTCAAGTCAAAATGACTGCTGTCAAACGGGTATTTGCATCAATGAGCTTTCAAGCTTAACTCGCACCAAAATTATGTAAAGCTGATAATTAAAAACATGTGTTGAGTATAATATTACTGCAAAGTTAGTGTACAGAGTGGGTGAAAGATGAAAATACTTTCTTATGACACACATTTAGAGGAATTTGCCACATGTTATCAAATACCATATTGGACTAAAAGCACCTTCACTTCTCCGGTGACATTTATCACCCATCAATTTGATCTACTCCTGCAGGAACAGGACTCTGCCACCATGAACATGGAACGAGCCACCAAGGAGATCGAGATGCTGAGGAAGCAGTATGAGGCCATCTCGCAGGAGCTGAAGGAGGCCTTGCAGGAGGCTGAGGTCGCCAAGTGTCGGCGGGACTGGGCCTTCCAGGAGAGGGACAAGATTGTAGCAGAAAGAGAGAGCATTCGGTAAGAATTTTTTTTAAAAAAAATATAGATGTAGATGCATGTCATTGCGAGGAGGCTTGGGCAAAAATAGTTTGCGTGTATTTTATGTGACACCTGATGACAATATGTGCATCACTCAGTACACTGTGTGACAACCTGAGACGAGAAAGGGATAGAGCTGTGAGTGATCTGGCAGACGCTCTGAGGAATCTGGATGACATGAGAAAGCAGAAGAACGATGCGACGCGGGAACTCAAAGAACTAAAGTGCGTTATTTCTCCCAAAAGTTGTTTTTGAGACAGATAAATGTCTTGTGTTCTATTTTAGGTAAACTTGAATATTATTCATTGATTTATATTTGTGTTAAAAGTGCTTCTCTTCCTTAATGATCTTTTGTGCCACCCAGTGGATGAATTTTATTTACACAGGACAGTTCAAATTACTTTGAAATACTTACTGAAGAGCTACATATTTCATGTTTCCTGCAGAGAAAAGTTGGAAGATGAGCTGGAAAAGGAAGCAAGATATCGTCAGCTGATGGCCCACAGTTCACATGATTCAGCCATAGACACTGACTCAATGGAGTGGGAGACAGAAGTTGTAGAATTTGAGAAGCACAGAGTAAGGATCATTTAGAGTTTTCTTTTTTGTTTTTTAAGAAATGTGATTTGCCTTTAGAGAATTGCACTTAATGAATGAACTAATTCAGAATCAAAAAATCATAATATTCCTCGTGATTTTTCATTTTTGCAGGACATGGATTTGAAAGCACTTGGATTTGATATTGCTGAAGGGGTAAATGATCCCTATTTACCAGGGGACTGTGGTGTATTTGTAACTAAGGTGGATAAAGGAAGTATTGCTGAGGGAAGATTAAGGTAACTGTCACTTTCCTCCTCAGTGTATATAAATGTTTTGATTTCCCTTTGTCATTTGACACCTGAGTTTTGGTTCTAATAATAAGCTTTATTTGGAGAATAGAAACACATTTTCATATTTTCACTTGTAAAATTTAGTATGCAGCACTCAGAAAATCAGATTTTTGATACATGTCAATTTACACAACACATCATAGTTGGCTTCTCTTTCATTATTATTATATTCTCTCTTATTTCTGTTCAGGGTAAATGACTGGTTGCTTAAAATAAATGACGTGGACCTGACCAATAAAGACAGGAAGCAGGTGATCAAAGCTGTGTTGAGTGGTGAGGGCATGATTAATATGGTGGTTCGTAGAAGAAAGTCACTAGGAGGACGGATCATCACTCCAATCCAGATAAACTTAGCTGGACACAAAGGTCAGCTTCAATTTCCAAATAAGTAATAAACTTCACCGTTATAATGTCTGCCTGACAAGCTAGTAATGACATTAAAGTGCAAAGTATTTGCGTTTAATTATCTGTATATGTGATGGTAATTGGGGTGTGTTTTTTCTAATTGTTTTTCCTCATAGACAGTGGACTAGGTTTGGAAAGTGGAGTGTTTGTTGCCACATTGGCTGCTGGCAGCCCAGCTGCTAAAGACTGCAATCTCACTATTGGTGACAGACTGTTAGCTGTAAGTATGATCACTGAAAAGTTTATCATTTGTTTGATAAAAGCCTGTTTGTTATCAAGAGATGGCTGTGGTCTCTAGTGCCCTCTACTGACCACATTCAAGTTGTTTTAAGACAAGCACAACTGCAGCATGTTCCAACTACTTGCCTTCAAAGTACAGTGTTGAAACAGAGGAAATTTGTTGTGTATATGTATACATTTCATAACTTCAATGAACATGAAGTAATGCAGCCAGTTTCACTGTTATATAGAGAGGATATAATGGAGACTGTGGGCTTCCAGTGAGGCTGACCTCCGAGATGAAGTAAAATCTGACATTACTAAAAATTCACTGGAGGTACCAAAATATCAGCTACAATACAAAGATGCTCACAGTACACTGCTGCACACTATTAACATAGTTTTGTAATTTTCATATGTCAGATAATATAAAATCTGTCAGTTAAACTAGGATTAAATGTTAGTGAAAGTAAGCTAGCACATTCCCAAACTTGCCCTTGTCACACAAACCATACATACAGGCCATAACACAATTATATACCGTAGTCTACTTATCTTTTGATTTCAGCACTCTTATGTTGGATAAAAAAAAAAAAATTAAAAAAAAAAAGTCATGACTGGGAATCATTTTTGGCTTGACTATATTTAAGTTTTAGACCACCATATATGTTACACTTTATTGGTCTGGAATATGCCGGTTATTCCAAACGGCTTCCATTATGATCTGAATCTGTCTTTTATATTGTAATTTGTCCTTATGCTATAATTTTATCCCTGGCAGCTTTAACACTGCCCAGGACCCAAAATTCATTAATAGACCATCATTTGCTGATAGTCTTACATCATGCACTCTATCATAGCTGGCTGCTTTGATATCAGTATCAGTAACTGTACTGAATATGCGTCTAAGCTTCGTTTTTGGGAGGTCTCACAATCCTACTTAAGTCCTGAATTGTCTTGATGTCCTACCTACATGTTTGAGACAGGGAATTCAGTATGATCTCACTTTATTATTAAAAAAGGCTTGCATTATTTACAGGAATCTGATATTTTAAAAAATAAAGTACCTCCATAATCCTAATCAAGGAATTTTTGGGACTTGATTACTTTTAAGGGCAGGTGGCCACTATTTTTGTACCCAAGTACACATCAGCCATCATTTTAATGGTTAATGTTGTGTAATGAGGATGCGCACACCTCAGATACCAGTAATCTAAATTCTAACCATAACTAGCACATTTGCAGACGCCATTTCAAGATGGAGTACGATGATGATGATGTCTAGGTAAGTAAGCTCTTATTTATGGGACTTTTTTTTTTTTTTTCCCCTCAGATCAATGGAATTGCGCTCGATAACAAGTCGCTCTCTGAATGTGAGTCTCTGCTGAGAAACTGCCGAAATTCTCTCAGCCTCTCCCTCATGAAGGTAAAAACTCAGTAACCCAAACACATACAGATTCTCACAACTGTAAAATCACATACTGCTGTTTCTTCTAATAGACTCCCAATAGTCAGGCTTTATGCTAGTTGTACAATGCTTACTTCGTGCAAATGCTCATTGGGTTAATAGACAACGCAAAGTCTTCTTAAACCTTAATTGCTACCAGTATCTTTAATTTTTAAATGCTATCAAGTTTGTGGTTAAAAATGTCAGCGATCGTCCATTTCATCGGAAGCTATTTATTGCATTTAAACTATTTTAATGTATATTTATCAACATTTCTTCCTGCACAGTTCTTTCCCCAAAGCTGTTCTGGGCAGAGTTTATATGAAACTTTGAGAGACTCTGAAAAGAACCCGCGACTCCAGTCCTGTGAGGGCCACACGAGAAACTGCAGAAACTCTAAGCACAATTGCTCCACACAAACTGACATTTGTAGCTGTGACTTTGGCAGCAGAGGGGAGGAAGCCTGCAAGGATACCGGTGACTCCCTGAATAGCAGCAGTGGCAGCACTCACTCCCACCACAAACCCTTTTCCAATGGTTCCCCGCATTCCCGTTCCTTTTCTGCCTCACATAGTCCTTCGGAACCCCACCCAGAATTCTGCTACCGGAGGCAGGACCTCCAGCATCGGCCTTTTACCTTCACCCCTCTTCTGTCCGACTGCAGCTCACCACAGGCTGCTGTGGACCGAGTGCAGAGCTCGCCAGTCAAGCCCAGTGGAGGCACATGGCCTAAAGTCATAGTGGGAACTGTTTCGGAGTACACCCAACTGTCCATCTATAAGAAGCCCAAACAGAGGAAGTCTATTTTTGACATGAATGCTTTCAGGAGACCTGATGCAGCCCAAAAACTGGACTACATGTCCCTGTCTCACTCACCGCAGAGCTCAGTGTCTGAATCTGCTCAGACACCCCCCACCCCACCAGCAAGGAGCGACTCGTTTAGGTTCAAGCATCGGCAGCAGAACAGCTCCGCGTCGGACTCCACCATTACCACCGGCACACCACCAGCATCCCCTGCCCAAGCTACGAATCCTAAGGACAAGGGAGAGGTGGGAAACCAATGCTATTTCAATGATGGCCCTCCAGGAGAGGCCAAGGGCAGCTCCAAGAAACCTGCTGAGGAGGAAGAAGAGGAGGAGAACCGGTACAGGACAGAAGTGCAAGGAAAAAAGAGATACCGGCCAAAATCAGCACCAGCACTACGTCGAAATGTGACTCCATTGCACATTCCTGTTCCTATTCAGGTAACTGAGTATTTAAAGAACATGTTGAGGAATTTACTATTTGACATTTTTATAGATGCTATGGTTTGTGTTATTTTGTGTCCCTTATTTCCTCAAAAATTAAAAGGCTTACAAGCTGTACGTTTGCTCCTTGCAGGTACAGAGTTTCTCTAACGATGAACACTCCCCAGAGCCAGTGGACTTGTTACGTTTCTCTCCTATACGAACCAATCGGTACAGCGTACAATATGCACCCAAAAGCTACAGTAGCATTGCATCACGTAAGTTATGGGAACAGCTTAATGTGTTCATTTTTTTCCATTTTTTTTTTTTTTTCACATTTCCAAACACTGCATGGATCACTAATAATAAAAATAGAAAGTTGATTTCGATTTGTTGGGGTTTTTTCTATTGAACTAATAAAGGCTTGATATTTATAGGATGGAAGTGTCACATAACTACTACTTGTTGATGTCTAATCCCACTATTTGTCCTCCAGACCCTGCACAACGAAGTTTTGCCCCTTGCCCTGCTGTGACGGCTGTCATGAGGAACCCTGTCTACACAGCCTGGAGCCATGAGGTCCAGGCCAACAACCCTCCTCCAGCTCCCAGCTCGAGCAGTCATCCTCATACACACACAAGGTGTTCTGTCAGTCTTTTCAACATGCACGAGTCCAACTCTTCTTCACGAGCCTTTTTACTGTTGTGAATCCTAAAAATAAATCTTGTCATTTTGCCATGTGAATATATGAATTAATGAGTATACTTATTTTGCTTATAGTGTCAAGTAAAATTTTCTGTTTCAATCACACCTCATTCACTGCAGACATTTAATAGGAAGAAGGTAGCTGAGTCGACTAAACCACTACAATTTGTCGGTGAAACAGAACTCTCAATTCCAGGTCTTTGAATTGACTTAATAGAGTTCACCCATGATTAATTGAATTATTCGACAGGTAGAGTATCTTCAGTGCTGTTTTTGTCTGTTAGACAGATAATGCAGCAACTAGTCAAATACAACTTGGTGGAAATGTGGAGCAGGGACAAAGAAAGCCACCAGATTTTGGGACAGAACCAGGTCACGTCGTTAAGAAATTCTGAGCTAGGTCATCGGCCTCGTTGGAGAAAAGTTTTCTCCAAATGCTTTTTAAGTTTACTTTTTTCCTTGTTACGACATCTTGAAATATCTATATCTGTTAGAAAACTGATATTTTATCTCAACTGTTAGACTGTCTCTTTTGAAGCAGAGAGAGAGATTAATTAATAATTATTCTGTATTCTTTTTTTTGCTGTGATTGTATTCTGCATACTTCTGGTTTTTGGTGCATTAGTTAGAAATAAAAGACAATTTCAGATGTTGTTGTTTTTTTATATATATATATATAATTTAACAGTTTATTTTGATGCTTACTGCAAAGTAGACATTAGTTCTAGTAGTACTGTTTTTCATTTTAACCACAGATTTGCTAAATCCTGAATGGTGTATTTATAGCAGCGAAACAACTGTGTATCCTGCCCCAGATCTCATGGACAGATGGCATGTAGCAAATTATATCTTGCCCTGGGTTGAATAATTGACTGCCGGGGGACTTACGCAGGTCTTTTCTTTTTCCTCCCCCCCCTCTACTCTAGCCCCCAGCATCAAGGTCGCCTCAGTCTGGATCTCAGCCACAAGCGCACTGGAAACCCGACTGAGCGGAGCTGCAGCCAACCACCACACAGTACTAACTCCTTGCCCTGCAGCAACAGAATGAGTATGTATGGTGCCCTAGTTTTATGGTAATCACGACATGTTTAAAATGTGAATAATGTTGTTTACATTTTTCTTAATTCAGTCCGCACTTATTTAGCCCACTATTTATCACTGCTAGCAAAACACCTAACTGGCGTCGAGTTGCATTGTTAGCAAACACTGACTTCTGTGACACAAAATTATTTAACTTTAATTTTACTCTTAAACTCATTATATTTATGCAATGTCAGTTTTAAATGCAACTCTCCTGTAATGAGTTAGAAAGTCTTGTAGCAGTTTAATTGGCTCAGGAGACGATGGTGATTAACTGGCTACTTCAAACATTTGCTCTGTGGTAAATATTTAGATTAGCAGTGTCGGGGAAAGGGGCTTATCACAGTTGTTCATATATTTCCTGGGGAATTCCCATATCAACATGGTTGGATACCCTCAGTTGTGTGAGAAAATGTTTCTTGTTTTCTTTTTTTTCCATTATGGGTCAACTGACCCTTTTAATAAATTTCCTGTTTTTTTTCTTAGGCACCTCTGGTACTCAATTTAGAGCAGAACGGATTAAGATCCCTCCAATTCGTTATCCTCGCGCCACTGGATCTGACAAAGGTACTGTTCAGTCTGGGAGCAACATCTACTGGTACCAAATGTTACTTCAATTTTTTAATATCTTCTGTCACTCCAGGCTCGCTTACACATTCGGAGGGTAGCAGCCCAACACCTCCAATGTCCCCTGTCAACCTGGACACGTCGTCTTTCACTAGCAGCCAATCGCAGAGCTCCATTTCCACCCAACCTAGGATATCAGTCAGCCCTGCTTCAATTGGTGACAGGCGAAAGGAAGGGTAGGCCAACCGAATCCTCGTCATTGTCCGAATCTTTATCCCACCATGATTCAGCACCACAAGACATGTTTTCCACCATTTGTCTGTACTTTTTGTCTGGTTCATTGTGATTAAATGCTTGCAAAGCAGTAAACAAAGCCTCAAGCCTCCATCCAACACTGTCACCACAATCGATCATTTTATTATCTTCACTTTCTTCTCTGCTGCTGAGCCTTGTAACTTGAAATCTTTCTGTCTTTGTCTGTTTTTATTTTTTCCCTGTCATTCTGCTTCTCAGATTTGTCTCTTACTGCACTTCCTCTGTTAGACCTCCACTTGGAATTAAGCCCAAGTTCTTCTCTTTAAGAAGCTTGAGGTTTGTCTTGTGCTGGTAGCACATACAGTATAAGCACTGTCTGCAGGACTGTTGGAGCACAGATCTTATCATTCTGCCTACACTCTGCATATATAAATGTTACAGTCTAGACTCACTTTGCAGCAGCGGTGCTAGATTCTTTTGAATGTTTAATAATGGCAGTAATGAAATGGATGTGTATCCTTAGGTCGTCATCTTCTCTGCTCATTATTTATTCAGAATGCTGTTAAATGTTGTATGATTGCATGACATGGAGTGGGATTTGAAAATGCACGCTTGCCACATCAGCCACAACATTAAAACCTTGTTCTTGGTACAGTGTGCTACAAAAACAGCTTGGACCATTAGGTGCACAAACATAAGACCTTTGGGCGTGTCTGGTATTGTCAGACATGAGGCTACAGGCTCAAGCATCAGATGCTTGATCAGATTGGGATTTTGAGAGGTTGGAGGCCCTGACATTGTCCAGTTGGGGACTGTCATTGCCTTCATATGGTGCTGCTGTTTTTGTGGGTGGTATCAGCCACATACCAGGATTGTGATTACTGTTATTTACTTTACCTGCAAGGGGTTTTTAATGTTGTGGCTGGTACGTGCATATTATTGTTTGAACAATACACATTTGTGTGAAAAATGTCACATGATTCGGTGATTATTTGCATACATGACATGCATGATAGCATGCAGACTCATATTGTGTAGGAAAACATTAGATTGAAGGGAAGAGCTTATTCTAAATTTTTTTTTTTTTTTTTTTTTTTTTTTCCTTCCCCAAAGTTGCATGCTTGCAACTTTTCTATAAGATGTCAAAACACATAAATGTTCTTTTTTTTTTTTTTTTTTTTTTTTCCTCCTGAAGGCCGTACCTGGGGGAGCCACGAAATGTGACGGTACAGAAGGGAGCAGAACCGCTTGGTATCTCCATTGTGAGTGGAGAGAATGGCGGAGTGTTTGTGTCCAAAGTGACAGCAGGTAGCATTGCTCATCAAGCTCGATTAGAGTACGGAGATCAACTTCTTGAGGTACATTAGCTACTTTACTGCATATCCATGATTTATCTTTTTTTTTTTTTTTTCCTGCCTCTAATGAATCCCTTCTGTTTCCAGTTTAATGGAATCAACCTTCGCAATGCCAATGAGCAGCAGGCACGGCTGGTGATCGGGCAGCAATGTGACACGGTCACCATTTTGGCTCAGTATAATCCACACATGTTTCAGCTGGGGATTCACTCTCGTTCAGGGTAAGAGGGAGACGAGAGCTTAGCAGTGCCCTTTTCTGTATAAAGCACAGTATGTGCAAAGCAAACGCATGCGTACACAATCGTAAAGACTTCATACTGTAGCACAGGAATAAGAAATGGGTTATGTAATTATGATTAACAAATATTAACACTAAAAAGGAGATGGCACGAATGTGCTATAACAGTAAACAAACCCTAAAGTGTATTCTCTAAAAAACAGTTATTTGGACTTTAGGGTAAAATATTAAATGATTAGAAAAGATTCTGACTTTGTTTCTCATCTTTTTAGTTCTCGGATGGAATCCATCAGCAACCAGCCGTCACCCCATGACAGCGGAGCCACCACACCGGACAATCACTCTACTGTAGATTTACTGAGTGAGCAGGATGAAGGCACAATTACTCCTGCATCCAAACAAACGACTCCTGCCACTAGTCCACACATCTCCTCCAGGTAGTAGCTTTATATCTGCTTTTATGTTCGCTGGGTTGATATGGTGTTTTAATACAGCCCTTTAAAATAGACTTTGAATCTACTGGTCGAACTTCTTAAAATGTATTTTTCTTTCAGGCTTCCTGGTTCAAATCCACGCAGGGTTCCAGAGTATCGGTTGGTGAGGCTGAAGAGGATCCACGTGGAGCTGGGAGTTCAGATCTGTGGAGGGAACCTTTATGGCATCTTTGTGGAGAGTTTAGATGATGACAGCCCTGCTAGGGGTCCTGATGGTTTACTGCCTGGAGATTTGATGCTGGAGGTATCTTTCATATTTGTCAATAACTGTGACGCACCAAAGTTGTCATGTGTTCAATAAAAAGTAAGTTGCAGTAGCTGTAGTGAAAACAATACTGGACATAATTGTGTGATTTGTGTACCTGTATTATAATGCTCTGAGGCTAGAAGAAAAGCACATTAAAGCAGGTTTAGACATAGAATCTGACTGCTTTCTGTCTTATAGATGATTGTCTTTATAGTTTTAATTTATTATTTTTTAAACAGTACAATGGTGTCAGCATGAAGAACAAAACTAAAGAAGATGCTTACCTGGAATTGTTGAAACCAGCTGAAACGATCACCTTCAAGGTCCAGAACTATGCAGACAACCTTGATGCAGTAAGAGAGAGTACCGGAGATGGATTTTTCATAAGGTACACTGAAATTAAACTGCTGAGATGACATGAATATTGTGCCTCTTAATTTTATGTTAAACAAAATCCAAAATGGAACCTAACCACCGGGAAATGGGCAGTAAAGTTTGGGAACATTGAGCTAACAGAACAGACATGTTTTGGTGATTTGAGTGTCAGGTCAATAACTCGTTGAAGCTTGTAGAGTATAGCTTGTAAGACTTGTTTTTCCATTATAGTCTGCAAAGTTTTGTTTATCATGCCATTGACATCTTCCCCAACTACTTTATTCATATTTGGCAGAGCACTTTATGAGAGAGTGGCAGAAATGGAGCAGGAGCTAAGCTTTAAGAAAGATGACATCCTTTATGTTGAAGACACACTACCAAATGGTAATTTTGGCTTCTGGATGGCCTGGCAGCTTGATGAGAGTGCACAGAAACTAGAGAAAGGACAGATTCCAAGTAAATACATGTAAGTACAGTGTAAGAATTTGTGGTTTTCTGATTTTGAAAATCTGTTGAGAAATTCTACATTCATCAAACTTTAATGTTAAAGAACATTAGTTTGATAGCATGTTGATATGGATTGAAATATTATCTCCATAAGGATGGACCAGGAATTCTACAGAAGGCACAGCATGGCTGATATGAAGGATGAAAACGGCACTAGCAGGACGCTGTCTGCTGCTGCTCGGAGGTCATTCTTTCGCCGGAGGCTAAAGCACAAACGGAGTGGATCCAAGGATGGAAAGGACATGACGGCTTTGGACGCCATTAGCACAGATTCTTTACCCATCACAGAGGGTGAGAAACTCTCTTCTAAACACAACTTTATTTAAAAATGCACAAAAAAAGACACATAATTGTATAAGAAAGGTTGATTCTGGAATAAGCACATATTTGGATTTTCTTGAGCGCTTACTTCACCAGCATTGCATTATACTGTCGTCACATTGTTAAACTTACAAAGGACTGTTTGAAATCAAAAAGTTCACAGTGAATGCAGCAGAATCTGATTATTGTATTTCACACATTCCTTCACAAGAGTTGGACGTAAAATTACCCACAAATCTGTTCAACCACAGGCAGATTTGTCAGAGGTTTGAATGTGGAGCACGCTGCAGAGGCTTGCTCACTTTCTAAGCATCCAAGATTTAATTTACTGGATATAGTCTTGACTTCAGTCAATTTATCAGACTTCACACAGCTGCATCTGGAGGTGCAACAAACATAATTACATTTCATCACAGACACCACAGTTTTACCAAATAAATTTTAGTCTTTGGTGTTTAAAATAGTTACCTTTAAGTGTTTAAAGAAAAGTTCATACATTTATTTTTTTTAATGAAAACCTTTTCCCAATTAAGCCTAATCTCTAAGACTTAATAATGCTCTCAAGTTTGAAAAGTTCAGATTTTATTCTTTAGGCTTGATACTAGATAGAAACTGCTACTTTGAATGTCCCTATTAACCTTACGTGATGATTTGTGAGGCAGATCTCAGGCATGAAGATGTGTTTATATAGCTGGATTTTTCTTGAAAGAAACTGAAGCTTTCACATAACACAGAAACCACGGTTAAAATGAGCAGCAGTGTCTCTCTCCTGTTATGCCTTTGGAATAAATTGCTTTGGTTTATTCCCTGCACAGACGGCGTGAGCCTCATGTACCAGCGGGTTCAGAAGGTGGAGTACTCTTCGCCTCGTCCAGTGCTGATCTTGGGTCCATTAGTGGAGGCCTGTAAGGACATGTTGGAGAAGGAGGCTCCTACCAAGTTCTGTCGCTGTTTGCCTGGTGAGCTTCTGATTTGTGTGAATTTATACATGAAGGATGTGTGTGTCCATCAGACTTGTGTTATTGCGCAAGGGAGATTTCACTGAGAGCTACCTAACATGAAACTCAAAGATCAGAGAACTTGACGTGTATATTAGAATAAAAAATGTTGCTTTTTTTTCTTTACTTTTAGAAATTATGAAGGCATCTCAGCAGGCAATAGAGCGTGGAGTAAAGGATTGTGTGTTCATTGATTACAAACGGAGGAGTGGGCATTTTGACGTGACAACAGTCGCCTCAATAAAAGAAATCACAGAAAAGGTAAATTTAAAATAACCTTAATCTGCACTATTTATTGATTTGCTTGTCCAGAAATGACACATTTATGACCCTGCACCAATAGCAGTTGTATCTTGAAGTTTATGCACTGCTGTCTTTCCAACTTTTCTTACAATCTTCAGAGGACTTTCAGCTGAATTCCAAATAATGCAATACAGCCAAACTTCCAAACTGATTAAAATAACTTGATTGGCTACATATTTTCAAAGAACCTTTATTTTTTTTATGTTGACATTTATGTTGTTGTTGATATCCCATAAACTGCTAGAAGTCTTTAAACACACAGAGCGTGAAAATAAATATTTTCTGCAGTTTTTTTTTTTTTTTTGTTTTTGTTTTTAAACATCTCCCATTTCTCATGTTGTCTTCTCTCATAGGACTGTCACTGCTTACTTGACATTGCCCCTCACGCCATTGAACGTCTTCACATGGTTCACATCTACCCAATCATCATATTCATCCGCTACAAAAATGCCAAGCAGATAAAGTGAGTAATTTCATGCCTGCTTTGACTTTTAAAATATTTTTTTTATTTCTACCTGTCAGACATGTTGAGCATGCTTTGTGTTGTGGTACCAGTTTTGTTTACCCAGTTATTTGTCAAGCTCCAAACCTTGAACAACATACAGAGAGAACTCATCCAAAGCTTTTGCCCCTGGAGGCTGTTTCTGAGAAGAAAGGGGAAAATGTGGGCCATAGCATTTTCAAATAAAGCCACATTCATGAACAAAACTCATCCGTATATTCTGAACTAAAGTAATAATCTGTTTCTATTTTGCAAATAACTACTTGGGCATTAAATCAATATGTAATCTAAAAATGTCAGGTCATAAAGAATTATTTAAAGATTACTTAAAGTTCCCCCATTTTAAAGCCATTCTCGCTTGAAGGACTGATTATTCCTGATTATGCTTAATTTTATCTGGCTTGAGACAGTTGCTTGGGAAATTGGCATCCGCAGAAGTCTTGCTGGTTTTATAATCACATTTGCCCTCCATCCATAACAAAACGAATTGATCAACCAAAATTTGATCAGCATCATTAGTTGCGAAGACACGACGTGCTCTCTTCCACCACCTGTTTTCATCGACTGATGGTGATGGCTCACAGATCCTCTGCTTTTTCATTTGTAATCCGTGGGAAGATTAAATCTGCTGAACCTTCGGCATGGTGCTTCATGCACATGCGCACACAAACGCATGCAAATCAGGGCAAACTCGGGTCGGGCAGGAACAGGCTTTTTCCACCACGCACGTACACACACGCGTCCATAAATCTATGAAACGGTGCAGCAGGCAAACATGGTTCAGATTGATTCCTGCTAAGCCTTCGCTGTCATCAGCTGAGTGCCAGCTGTCCTGGGAGGGGCTCACGAGGCCTGTGGCTCCGCTTCGTGGTGTGGGTGGCTAAAAACACACGATGCCCTGCCGGCCTCAGCTTCCATGTACACAAAAACACACCTCCCACTGCCTGCTGCAGCAACTGACAGGAGCCCAAGGTTTTTCATGGGTTTCTATCCTCTGAGAAGCATCAGCAGACCAAAATGTTGACTGCATAATGAGTGAAAGGAGAGAGACAGTGGTATTCTAGGTTAAGTCAGAGGTAAAAGATGAAGACTGGTAAACACATGAATTCTCAAGGCTTTGTGCGGTCATGGGTACTGAGTGGGATGGATGGGTTTAAAGTAGGGAGATTTCACTGAAGCTAAGCTGTTAGATTTCTTGGCAGAAATGAGAAGTTTTGCTGTAAAAACTAGTAGATATCTCCTTTAAATTGCATCTATAGTTACTTTAGTCAACATCTGAGTATTTTTTTTATTTTATTTCGATAAAATGCTAATAAGGGTAGTTGATCCTTGTTAACTTTGCTGATTTATCCAAAAAGACTTTCTTGTCTATTACTGCCAGTAGAATTTCCAGGAAAATGGTTTTCATTTAAGTTAATGTTGGCAGTAGCAGCCCAGAAACATGAATAATTTATATGCAGTTGAATTGGGATAAATGTATTCACATTTTTGTATAAAAGAAATTCACTCTAAATTTGTATTTAGCAATGTTCAAGATGTATTAAAATATCCACACACTATTATTACTGTTTATAAACATGTCTGCAGATTTTTAGTAATACAAAATATGGAAATTGTGACTGTTTTGTTGACATCAAGAATCTGACACTTTGAGTGTTTGAAATGAGGTTTTGTAGCAGGCTGACAGGGCTGATGTTTCCTCAGAGAGCAGAAGGACCCTTTGTACCTGCGGGATAAACTGTCTCAGAAACATTCCAGGGAGCAGTTTGAGGCAGCGCAGAAAATAGAGCAGGACTACAGCCGCTTCTTCACAGGTTGGTGGGATAGGCTTATGTTCACTCGATGTTAATTTGTATACAGGCATTATAATTCTAATTATTGTAACCTTAACCACACCTACAGTACACAGAAATGTGTAACTGCAAACTGAATCCCAGTTTACAAAGAAAGGTGTATTTTTGTAACCATTTTTTCACCTCGGGCTTAAAAGTCAGTTCATCAATAATCAGACACAAACTGTTTAATGGCATTTATCGCTGTATGTCCAAAATTTTTGGTGATAGTCTCTGAGATTTGTTTTTAACTGTATTTATTTCATGTTATTTAGAGTTTAGTCTTAAAGAGGAGGTATTGGGAGCACTGTATGTGTGTTCTTTAAGAAGAGTTAAAGTTCTGGTAACTGGAGCAGCAGACAGTCTGACACCCAACTGTCTGCCTGATTAATGACTAGAAAAGGAGGCGACTTATACACAAGGGCTTTTGCAATGAACACATACCACAACTGATCCCATCTATTAGGGAGAGTTGGCCGGCCAACTTCTGCACACATGCCACGATTGTGATTATATTTATCAGCACTTTCATTAAAAGTATCTGTTGATAGACAGCTTATACCAGTTTGTCTTCACAGTTTACAACTGTAAGTCTTTTATTTCCACAGTCCTGTTGGTTGGTGTCAACATTGGTCTCATTACATGCTTGATATAATTGAAAATGAGTAGTGCTTGGATTATGCAAAAATAAGAAAAAATCACATTGGTCTGGGAGCTGAGTGACTGAATGGGGGAAAAAATGAAAGAACTTTCAATGGGATGTGTTAACCACAAAAATACCACCCTCCTCCCAACTGTATTGCAGGTATTGTCCAGGGAGGCAGCGTCTCCTACATTTGCACTCAGATCATGACCATCGTGGAGCAGGAACAGAGTAAAGTACTGTGGATTCCAGATGGAGCCCTGTAAAAGTATCTCCCCTTGTTCATGTCAACCAGAAACATTCCAGGATGTAGCGAAGATGTTCAAATCCAGCAGTTCACAGCCGACTCGATGGTTAACATCCAATACTTCTCACTTACAGCAATATCAGCACACATGATTTGCAATATTCCTACTACAGTAATTATGTAGTACAGAGACTTGTTTACACTAGTCTTCAATACTTGAATTGTGTATTCCCTCATATTCAGTAGCACTCCTTTAATCCCTTGAATTGTCAGACCACAGGGACTCTGCATCAACTCCAAACTGAAGATGGACCACTGTGTTCCCTCCTTGATATTTATGTCTTCTCTTGCCATTTAATTTATCTAATCAAGTCAAAGATGTTGGTTATGATCCTTTGTTATACAACTGTAGCTCTCTAGTGAATAATGTTCTTATTTATAGAGGAGAAATTGCTTCCTTCACATTATGTCAGTCTTTATTTGGATCATTTCACTCCTCTCATATAATATTGTGCCAAGCTAAATATATTTAATACACCACACTTATTAACACTGCAATTTTCCTTGTAAATCACGCAGCAGGTTTGCTAGTTTCTGCCAATATTCTTTGTCAGGTGGATTTTTATTTATTTTTTTTTTTTTGTTTTTAAATTTAAGAAGGGATTTTATTTTATTTTTTTCATCTGTTGGCTAAACACATGTACGTGTTCCTCGAATTTTCACGTCAATCACGTTGAGAGCATTTCATCTGGATGTCAGATAAAACACTTTACATCAGGCTTTCTCCAAATGAAGGTTATTGTTTCTATAAAATATTAAACATTCAGTTAATGGAGTGCAAGTTGTCTGTGTTTTCTTTGCACATCTGAATGCTAACATCAGCTCACAAATAGCGGGCTGGTTATTTGTCAAGAAAAACTGGACTCAAGTTGGACCTCAATCAGTGCACAGTTTGTCCTCGAGGGGGAGTAATTTACCACTAGACGAGAGAAAACAAGATGTCCTGTTTAGTACTTTTCCTTACCATGTTTTATAACTGCCCATATAAATACTCTTATTCCAATATTTGGAAACTTTTTACATTTTGGGTTTTCTAAGCCTTTAATGCGTGGTGGCGTGGAAACAATGAAAATGTATGGTGTATTCTCTGCTGCAATGTGTTTTTTAAACCCGTATTTCCATCACTGCTGGAGAAAACGTTTTCTCGTTTAAAGGCTCCAGACATCCTTAGATTGATGTTAAAGCTCCATATAAAGATGTAGGACACCAATAAGAGAATTTCATTTTCGTCACTTTGCCCCACCTTATTATAGAAATACAGTTTGAAATGTGATTATAGTTTAGGAACATAGATCTAATGTACAAAACTAAAACGTCCGTACAAAATTAAGGGTTTAAAAGCACGGTGGCTCTAACCATAAAGTTACAACCATCAAAAATTGATGAAGCGGTCACTATAAATAACCAGACATCAAGATAAGCATCGACGTCTGCTATTGATGGCTCCTCCCCCGCTACCTGTAAATCTGCGATGCCATCTTCCAACAAATGGATGTGACAGAGGGAGTCGGAGAACGAGAATTGCGTACAAGAATAAAACGGTCATTTTTTTTCCAACCCGAACGATATATCCGTAAAGGAAACGACAAACTGCGGCCTTTGACGCGAGGACGGCATTCAACAGTGCGCGGTGCTGAGCTCAAGTAGCGGACCTGCTGAAGGCTACGCTGTAAAAAAACAAAAAACAAGGTGGGGGAGTGAGTGAATCGACTGGCGACGACAGCACGCCTCTTCAGTGTTATCATAACGCCGCTGCAGTTTCATCCATCGGATCTGTGAGAAAACCGTGAGTTTTGAGGAGTTTGAACAAGAAATTTGATTTTTACGCACACGTCTAACGGATGACGCGCAATCCCGGCAACGAACACGCGTCGTGAGGCGCACGACTGAGATCTTAATTTCAAAAGAAGTTTGGGGGGTTTTTTTGGGGTTTTTTTTTTTTTTTTTTTTTAAATTGCGAGTGTGGCTCTTGTGGACTTTAACTTTTACATCTTTGCTTAGAGTGAAGCCAGATGAGATGGAAGAGGAGCGGAAGGTGGTTGGCTGAACATGCCTGAGCCGTTGTGGCATCAGGGGGCGCTGGCTGGAGCTCCCCAAAGGCCCTGAATCCCAGTTGAGTTGATTGTTTGTTTTTAGGGGCTGGCAGGTGACCAGAAGTCGGTAATGCCGAAAAACAGGGAGAGATTCAACCCGGACCCATCCATCCACATATCCAAGATGAATGTGATCATCCCGTTCTCACCAGATGTGCCCTGTGATAACAACGGCCAGCGGATGTGGTGGGCTTTCCTCGCCTCTTCCATGGTCACTTTCTTTGGGGGTCTCTTCATAATCCTGCTGTGGAGAACTCTCAAATACCTGTGGACCGTATGCTGCCACTGTAACGCCAAAAAGAAGGTACGCCAGCTCATTTCATAACGCAGCACTCCTCCATGAAATCATCATAGAGGGGTTTTTGTGTAGCAGCCAGTTTGATTTGGGCTTGTAATTAAATCTGTAGTAGGTCCAATCAAAGTGCATGACTCTGAATAATGAACTCTGCTATTCTTGGCTTAATGTCACATACAATGCGAGCCTGTTATAATAAAACCTCTTTGATCTTGGACTGTAGGCTGTTAACGAGGAAAGTTGGTCCTCGTTAACAGCAGGTTTGCAGTTGGAGCTACAGCTGACACTTGTTGGTGCACCGCATTCAGTTTGTTCTTAGTTGATTTGAAGGTGATCCAGCGCACAAGTAGCCTACAAGTATTGTAAAAAGCTTAACTATCATACGAATTTAACATGTTGAGGAGCTTAATTCCCACACAATAAGAAAACAATTTGTGGGAATATTATGAAGATAGTTTGACATTTGTACAATGTACAACCAATGCTTGTGGTCATACATTGAAGGTTAGTGGAAGTTAAATTGTGCTGCTAAAAATAGGGGGGGCAAAACTAAAACCTGGTGTTTCCAGATATCATGTCCCGCTTAATGTGGATAATCCACCGGCCTCAAGCGCAGTACATTTTGAATTGGAGCTACATTCTGTTGAAGAATTTCTCACTGGATAATTTACAGAACAAACAGAGTAGCAGAGGCAAAATGTGCTGCTGAATCTTATTTTTACAAACAAAAATCCATCCAGCTGCATTTTATTGAGGACAAGGGATTTTTAATCTTCTGTAAACAGCAACTTAGCTTAGGTTCCCCCCTTTTGAGTTCTTGTCAACATAATCTGAAGTCGGCATCATTTTCTTTCAACTGTCCAGCTGAACATGCCGCCCAGTTTGTTTAGTGTATTTCATAAAGTCTGGAATACTCTAACCTGTTGAGGACACGTGGAGCTATCAGGGGCTGCTACATGGGTCAGATATGTTCATGCGTGTCTTTGTGTAATCTCCAGAGACAGCAGCAGCAGTAGTATTTAATTCAACTGCTACTACATTTTCGGCCTCACAGTAATGACATCATCTGCGCCAGGCCGTCTGCAGTCGTGTGTTAGAAAAATGAAAAATCTTTCTGTTGTGTTTTTCCATAAAGTCTCATTTTAGAGTTTCCGCCATTACGCATATGCTTAAGGACAAAGATGGACTAGCTGATAAAAGTGCAAGAGATGGAGCAGTTTGTCTTAATGCATGTGCATTCATTTCTCAGACAGGCAGTTAGGGTGGAAGAGAATCGCTAAAGGCTGCATGCAGGGTGGTGCTGACCTTTTGAAGGGAAACGTCTGTATCATTTCCATGGTTGGGTTGAAGCTGCTTACAATTAAGGCTGCACATAACAATTAGAGTCATGGGTTATTTAATATGTCGATGTATCTTCTTTCTTAAAATACAGAATATACATCTTCCCAGCACCCAAATATTAACTACCAAGAATTCAGCTATATTAGTTGTCATGATACAAAGGGACAACTTACAAATATTTCAGGTTTTTGCTTCATAAATGAATAAACCTGAAAGACCGACACATTTTTCCGACTAATATTTAAGAGGATCCGTTTGTTTGGTTTGGTTTTTGGCCAAGATTTATTTATAGATGTAGAAAATTGGAACAGAAATGCTTTCCTGAAAACGGATCATGCCGAGGTTTTTCGTTTCAGGGTCCACAGCTGAACACTGTTTATGTGCGCATATAAGAGAGCAGTCAGGTCTTTTTGTGTGTTTTTGTGGAGCTGCCGAGCTCCACCAACCTGTTGTGCTACTCTGTGGGAGTCAGCCAGAGACGGGTCATCCTTTCACTTCCAATCTCTCCCTCTCTGCCTTTTGCTCTCCTGGCATTCATTTCATAACTCCTGCCCTGTTTTCTTCTCACCCTCTCTTCCTCATCCAAGAAGCAACCTTCCTCCAAAGTGTCAGAAATGCAGTGTCAGGCGCATACCGTATGTGCCATATGAATCAGTACTTTTGTTGCTAAGCAACTGGCAAGCAAAGGATTTCATTAGAAGAGTAAATCTCTGTTATGCAGTGGCTGTGAGATGTGGCAGGTTGTGTTGGAGGAACACCTCCCCACCCCCTCCCAGTCTGTGCATGTCATTAGCAGCCCAAACATGGAGCGTTAAGTGCATTGTTCATAGATGGGAGTTGATAATCTGTTTCCTTCTATTCTGATTTTTTTTAAAACTTTGTTTTCCCCTCTGTGGGGCTTTCACTGCCCAACTCTACTCTGATCTGACAGCTCTTATGTCTCTGAGCCTCCATCTCTGTGGCTCTGTTCTCCCAGACTGATGGAAATCGATGAAACACGTCATTTGTGAGGTTCTGATGAATGGCTGCTATTATCCGTCTAGGAAAGAGGAAGAAATTGCTTTCATTGTAAATGGCACTGTACTCACAATGGGAGGATGACAAGTTGTGGCAGCTCCTCCGTCATGGTGCAGACTTTGTGAAACTTGCGCACACTTCTTTATTAGCTTGCGTTGAGTTTTGAGAGACCACATCTCCACTTATCCACGAACTGACTAGTGTTCAGTGATAATGTTTCATTGGACAATAAGAATTCCTGATGCCCCAAAGTGTCCAGAAGTTTATTACGGCAGTATTTCTGCTGGTTTTGATCCAGATACAAAAAACAGCAATGGATGGATTGTGATGAAATTTTTCTGGAGACGTTCATGTTCCCCTTTGTTATGGATTTTTTCATCAAGTAAGGTCTGAAATGTCGTGCTCAGTGGAGCCTTTTTGGGACACGATGACGTAACATCTCTGCTCACTCTTCATCAGTCTTGTATCTATAGGGGCCATAAGGCCAAACAGCATTTTTTTTCTTGTTTTTTAATCATTTGACTCTTATTTGGACCAAAGAGTAAACGCAGAAGGAAGCATAGAAACTCTCTTGAATGATGTATTTCAAAATCTCTCTGGCTTATAGGTCTGTTCATTTTTGCTCTGATGAGACCAAGATGCAGTAAGGTGTTACTCCTGCATACATTTAAACCTGGTATCACAAGAACCACATTACCTCTCACAGACACACCTTCTATAACATAAATGGTGAGGGAGCAGTCTTGATATAGATTTAAAGGAGTGCTGTGAAAACTTAAATGTATTATACATCAGTAGAAAGTAGACAGGAAAGCAGGGAATGACATGTACCAAAGGGTCAGATCGCCTGCTCACCTATGAGATCTGTAGTGGTGTCAAAGTATGACATCTTTGCTAGAGATGTTACATTTGTTTTGTTATGAATCATTTTTGTTGCATCATACTTTTAGAACAGGTCCAATCACATTGGTGTTAATAACTCTAGTTTTAATTTGGCTAATTGGGCGGTTGTCTGCCAAGGTGCCTCAGTGATTATCACTGTGACCTCACAGCAAGAAGGTCCTGGCTTTAAAGCTGCAAGCTGATTGGGGCCTTTGTATGTGGGTTTTGTTTCTGTGTGGGTTTTCTCTGGGTGCTCTGGCACATTAGGTTAAAATTTGCCATAGAGAGTTTGTCTCTCTATGTTACCCCTGTGATAGACGGGTGACCTGTCCAAGATGGCCTTTGGACTTGTGACAAGTAGAATATTTTAAAATTGTTCCAAGTGTCTCTTATCATTGAGCTCAAATGTTGCAATTTTGCTGTATGTTTTGCAGCTGTTGGTGACAATATTTGCGGAGTTTGTTGAGGTGGAAATGTCAAACAGCAGCCTTGGGCTTCAGGGGTTCAGTGTGATTTTAATACTTAATGCTTGCAGGCTACAGAAGGACACTGAACATCAGCATGCTGGTGCTGTCCTTGCATTAAATCTGAAGTACCTACAGCTGGGTTTTATCTGTTATTAAAATTTGATTACATTTAAATGCATGTTGTCTTGTTAGCAATAGTCCTTTTCAATCTTTAACGTACCTAATTTGTGATGTTTTATTGGCTAAAAAGGATTTAAAGGATTGTTGTTCTTCTTACCGCCTCTCTTACGCAGGCAGTTCAACATGACACCTTAGATGTGTCAGGCATGGAAGGGTGTGGTTGCGGGGGTGTTGAGTGGAGGACTCAGGTAAAGAGTCGTGCTCATGGTGCGTTCAAGTGCTGTCTGAAACATTGTAATTATCAGCTGAGGGCTCGTGATCAAACAGTAGCAATTACAAGTCAGTAAGTCGGAACAGCTGAGTGGCAATTTTCTGTTGTCATCTTCACACACAAAGACATAAAGACTTGCATATGCACACACAAAAAGCTAGATAGTCAGCCAGGCAATACAACACAGTATCAATATCAGGGTTCATAAATTACTTTGAAAATAATCAGTTTTTGCTCTCTGTCGCTGAATCATAACTTTGTTTTCTGCAGCAGGATTTGGTTGGTGTCCATTTCACTTTTTCCTTGGCTAAGAACTCTTGAGCACATCTCGCACATCCCAGTAATAAGAAGTAGCACCTAATGGCAGCATAATTTAACAACTAGACCCTAAATCCTCTGACAATGTCCTCTGCAATTTAGCCTGTCGGTCTCGTTTTTAACTAAAGGAAATGTATTCATTCAAATGTCTGTTTAATTGGCCGTGTAATTAGTTGGTTAAGTATAAGCTTGCTCACATTGCATAATATAAGCAGCAAGGTGGAGCTTGGCTGTCACTGCACCATCTGGGATCCAACAGGTCTCAGATGAACACTGTTGTTAAACATCTCAACTGTCCCGTAGCCTGCTGGCTTTTTTCTGTTCACAAAGACAGTAGAAGGTGTTTGGTTTCCACACATGTTATTTTTGCATATCAAATTTAAAGCTAGCATTCTGATCTTAAGTATTATCTTAATCATTTGAACTAAATGTCCTTGCTACATTTCAGTGCATCTTTATCCATTTTAAATACTGCAGTTTCTGTTAAATAACAAATGCATTCAAAGTCCTGTTTTAGCCTGTAACTCCTGGACAAATTTCCTCACACTTTGTATATACAATCATGTAGAAAATAAATACAAATTGAGTCCAAAATACTTTACACTGTGTAAAAATCTAAATAAAAACAGAATGCAATGATTTGAAATTCTCAAACTCTGTTATAACCTTGCTCAAAACCATAATGTGGAGTTGAGACTGACACCAGAGTTTTTAGAAAGATTCATTTTATTTTAAATTACAAGTTTATCTCAGTTGTAGACAATTGACACTTTAGACTCTTGCACTGCTCTGTAGGTTGGGTAGAGGTTGCAAAAAGCTGTAACACGACCCCAGTTTCCTCCAGGGGCCTTAAAATACTAAAAAATGTCAGTCAGTCGTCTTCCAGACCTGAAAGATCAATGCTGAAAGGACATGTGTGGCTGGCAACAGGAACAAGTATGTGTCTGACCAGTGCCCATCACATGCTTTCGCATAAGTAGACTTCGCTAAACATACATGAATGCCCTTACAAGAGGATCATACAAGTTGTCAAATTGAACGAACACACACACACACACACACACACACACACACACACACACACACACACACACACACACACAAGAATTAGTCCACACACAAACCAAAGTAGGAACCAATAATCCCAACCAAAAGTGATCTGTTGTCTCCACAGCACAAATGGTTACATGCAACCTGTTCCTATACAACACATTACTATATCCAAAAAAGTGAGTAAAGCAAGTGTACTGGTGACCAACCACAAATGGGGAATCATGCCCATGACACAATCTCAACAAATGTGGCTCAACCGGGCAGCAACATTCACAAGTGATCCACCAGAAGTGGGCCAATCTCTTTACAACACTAGAGGTCAAAGCACAAAACACTCATGTCATCATTAGGCATCCATAACCAAAGCTGAAGCTGAACACGACATGCCTGCGCAGCTAAATGCTTCCCAGTGGGCCATAACTAATAAAACTGCCTCAACCTTCTCACAAAATTTCCTACAAAAGTCAGTGTTACTGTTTTAACTTTGAGTAACTCTCAAGCAAATATACAATAATAAAACTGAAAACCCCAAACTAATTTCACCTAGCTAACCTTCAGTGGTGTACCAAGCGTAAAGGAACTTTAAACATAAAAATCATGAGCAGGCAGCAGACCAAAGATGCCATTCACTGCTGAACACTGAGGCTTAGCTCCACTCAGGACAACCATCAAACATAATAAACTAAGACAGCAAAGCAAAAATAAACACCTGCTTTAATAGAAGGGCAGTACAGCCACCTAGCTGAAACACACCTGCTAAAGAGTATTTGCTCAGTTCTAGTGAAATCCTAGAATCCTCAGTTCTAGTGAAAGTAAACCATCACTCATCTCACCAAAAACAACTAACAGAAACACACCTGTGTTTAGTCTCGCACGAAAACCCCATTTATGTTACCACCTGGCTCAAAAGCAGCAACAGAGTGGCGACTGACAGTAGAGTCTGTAGAATTACCTAACTAGTTAGTTAGCTTAAAAAACAACCAAAAAAATGGTCGATAATTAAGCCTTGGCAACACCTACACTCTTGCCCTGCCACTGCAAGGTGGGTAGGGGTCACATAGGGGTGTAACACGATAGAACGAGAAATCAAAGGTTTAAACTGAGAAAATATACCACTTACATTTATACAATCGAAAGATTCAGAGAATCTGGATAAATGAACATTGGAAGCTCGTGATCTTTGGGATCTACGACAGCGTGGCTTTATTGCAGAAGAGTGCACTGAACTGGCCTGCCTGCACTCCAGACTTTTCAGCCACTCAAAATATTCGGAGCATCATGAAATGAAAAATGCAACAAAGAAGATCCAGGTCTGTTGATCAGGTAGAATCCTGTCAGACAAGATCGGGGGAAAAATCCATCAGCTGCTCTCCTCAGCTCCCAGAACTTTTTTGAAATCAAAACTGCCATCAAATTCAAATGCAGCTTATATTTTTTCCTATATGGTCCATTTTCTCAGTTTAAACATTTGATATGGTTTCTATGTTATATTATGAATACAATTTGGGTTTATGGAATTTGTAACTTAGTAGTTTTTATTTGGATTTAACACAGCATCCCAACATTTCCAGAACTCATTTTCTAATTGTATTCATTGTGAGGAAGAACTTTGGTCTACACATAATCTTTCATTACCCCAACATATTTCAGGAAGGCTTTCTCTCTTGGTTCATTATTAACGTGATTTAAATGAATGTATGTCTAAATAATTTAGTCATTTTTTGGAGAAATCGTGTCCCCCACCACATGTTCTATTCTAGTTTAATACTCTCACTTTGAGAAATGATCATGGTGCATCCTGAGAATAGGCCAGCCGTTTTGATTAATGACGTTCGGCGTCAGGAAGACTAGATTTAGGTGAGATAGTGAAACCTAAATTTGGAGGCTCTGACTACTGATCAAAGTGACAAAGAGGAGCTGTGCTCTCTGAGCTGCTGTAATGACTGCATGTGCTTTTCTGCTGCTATTAAAAATGGATCTAAGCTATTTTCGTTACATTAAAGTGAAGTCTAGTGAACGATTGTTTTCACCCTCTGGTGTTTGGATGGCCATAACGCTTAAAATATTGCACTTAGAATAGTAAACGTGGCATGGACTGTACATGTTAACGCTTGCTGTATCTGGGTTTTTTTTCATGCAGGAAGGATTTAAATGTCAAAAACACTGCGCTTTAGTTTATCATTGACGGTATCTTCCTGTGTGTGACCTTAAGATAAAGTCACTCATCTGACCCTTTTAAAGAATAATTGGACAGTCATGAATCGCAACTCCATAATCTTTGAACTCTGCTTTTAGTGTCATGACGACGTGTTTTCAGCTTACATTTTTAGATTTGGTCATTAAACTGGTGGGGAATAGCAGCGTGATGCCAATTAAACCTACTTAACGGCTATCACTTTCCCCCACTGAAGCCTGCGCCACTTTATTCATTAAAGCAGAAAAGTGCGGTGTCAGAGAAATGCATTAAACGTTCACATAACTGTGCCATTATTCCAAACGGTTCTGGAAAGAAAACAAAAGTGATGCACCGTCCATCACTATTACTCACTTTCAGTACAGACACTTTGTTCCCCCTCAAAAAATTTGTATTGTATACAATGTGCTGTATATGAAAAGCATGATTTCAATGATATCACGCTCTTCTTCTTTTGGCTGCTCCTTTAAGGGGTCGCCTGCATCTTACTCTACCTGTTGCATCGTCTGCTGTGACACCAAACCTCTGCATGTCATCCTTCACTACATCCATGAGTCTCTGTAGTCTTCCTCTTTTCCTCCTGCCTGGCATCTTCACATTCACCATCCTTTGTCCAATATATCCAGTATCCCTTCCTCTGCACATGTCCAAAGGTCTCAGGCTTTCCTCTCTTTGTCTCCAAACCGCATAACCTGAGCTGTCCCCCTGATGTACTCGTTTCTCTGATATACTCATTTCTAATCCTGTGACAAGCGATGAGGCAGGGTTAATCTTCTAAACCAAAATCCATGATACTTGAGTAGAGAGGTGAGTATGAAATGAGACAGGAATTCAAGACAAAAATTAAATTTCTCCTGGTGGAGAACAGAGCTCTCTGAGTGATTTTCTTGTTTTCCTTTTTCTATTTCTTTCCTTTTTTGTATATGTGCTTGTTTCAAATAAAAAAAGTTAGAAATAAGTATTTCCTTAAAATCTGAAAAATTGCAGGAGATCAGGAGACAAAGTTAAGCCTTTTTGCAAAGATTGGCCAGGAAAAAATGTAAACGGATAAAATTTGTAATCATCTGTGAAACTTTACACTTCCAGTTTATAAAGCAAGCTGCATTAGCCTCGTGGTTAAATCAAGAGAAGGTCACTGAGCTGCATAGGGACATTTCTTTCCTCAGCCTTGTTGGCTCAGTTGCAAAACCATTTTTACAGGCTGAGTGTTATTCTCCATAACAATATGCCGTTTTTGTGCAAAGAATTTTTCCTTTCATATACAGTTTATGGGAACACTCTGTGTAGATGTTTTAGTTGTTTTTATAGACAAATGACATGTTTAGACTTGGCCAATAAACGAGGCTCACGCTCTTAACGTTTAGTCAGACTGCCGTTAGCTTTGATGATAGCTTGCATTTGCTGTGTCACATTTATTTATGTGCAGAGCTGCATTAACTTTTTTGCCAAGATGTCATATTGATGATGGGAGAGTCAGACCGTTACGTAAAGCATTAAACTGCACATCGCAGTGGTTCACAATGGGATTAAGGTCTGGACTCTGCGGTGGCCAATCCATGTGTGAAAATGGTGTCTCATACTCCCTGGAGCGCTCTTTGACAATTTGAGCCCAAAAAATCCTGGCATTGTCATCTTGTAATATGCCTGTGCCATCAGAGAAGCAAAAGGCATTGATGGGAAACCTGATCATTTAGTATGTTCAGATAGACAGCTGACCTCCGTTTTGAGCACATAACATTGCTGAACATAGAGCTGACTGATTGAAGCAACCTCAGATCATAACACTGCCTCCACACGCTCGTAGGGTAGGCATTAGGCATGGGCGCATCACTTTATTTGGCTCTCTTTTTACCCTGATACGCCCATCACTCTGGAACATAGTAAATTTGGACCACACGACTTATTTTTCATTGCTACGAGTCCAACCACTATCGTTCCAGTATGTCTGCGAAGGTTCTCAGTCATCCAGGTCATCGAAGTCTAAGGAGCTTGGAAAAGAAAAGCGTCTGGACTTCTTTAAGTTTCCTTAAAGACGTTTCACCTCTCATCCAAGAGGCTTTTTCAGTTCTAAGAGCAATTGGTGGAGAGTCCCAGATTTTAAGCCCTATGGGAATGCCCCCAAGAGGGTCATGGACCCCCTATTGAGCCTCTACCTAATCACACAAGCCAAGGAACGGGTGTGGGTCATAATCAGCCAAGGTTTCAGGTAAACTCACTGAGCCCACTATCCTTCCAGGTTTTAATAATTAGCATATTGGAGAGTTCTAACCAAATTTTTAGCTTCAGAAGTCTCTTTAGTTGTTTTCTTTGCTTGATGCAGGCCAATAGTTCGACTCTTCTAAAAGGGAAGCCATTGGGTGACAGTGGGTTGTCTTCCAACATGGAATCATGCAGTGATTATCCAATGCAAAGTTCTTATCTCTTTGATTAGTTAAATCCAGGTAGTAACGTTTTTAGCCAGTAAGCATATGTTTCATATATTTACATACACTTACACTTAGATATACTTAAACATGACTGTTGCTAACTGGGAAGCTAGGATGCTGTTTTACAATATTAATGAGCTACTTGTACTATCAGTTGTTGTGGCTTGGAGGTAAAGTATCTGAAGATAAGTAAACTGTGTGGCAGACTAAAGTAATAGTTCCTTTAAATAACTACCATTTCTATAAATAATAATTCTTATTTCGCGTCACATTAAACTTTAGACTGTGATGTGACACATTGTGTTTCATACATCCTAGAGACTCATAGCTATTGTGACCCTTGGTAACCCTTGGTGCTTACAGCTTGCGTCCAATCAAAGTCAGCCTTTAACTCTGACGAAACCAATAAAATCTATACCTATTCCAGAGTTTTCATTTAAACTAATAAATCACAGGTTGCAGTCAGGGATACCTGGGTGTTTTAGCATTTCCTAGCCAAACAATTTAGACTACACCCCATTTTTCAGTTTACTGCCATGGCCTTAGATCTCCATAGCTTTGTTGCTTAACACTTTACTGTAACACTAATTGAAGAGGCTGCTGACTGACAAGTGAAACAGCTTTTTCTTTTCCCTTTCAGTCCCTTACCCAAGTCTTATCCACTCACCGTGATCTCCTTAAGGCGATTCAGAAGTGAGATTCAACTTAAATTCCCCTAAAGTCTCTGTATCAAGACCAATCTGATAAGATTTTTTTTTTAAATAAATTATGTAACCTTGGAAAGTGTTGGAAGCTTGGCTTACAATGCAAGACCCTGCTGCAGAAGCGCCTCTGTAAGAAACTGTCCACAGATAGAGCAGAATGAGACTCGGTATCTGTATGAAAACAGCTGATACCTGTTGGCTGAAATTTCTAAACTGGAGTTTCACAGAATTGGTTGCTGGCTGCATTAGCTGCTAAGTGAAGTGGACATGTTGTTGTGGCGTTATCAGGTTAGCTGCAGGGCTCTGGACAGGCTGCAGGAAGTCTAACATGGGCTGACGGCGGTTTAATGGCTGTGTACATAATCGAATTTCTTTGTTGAGCAAACTATTCAGTTACGATAAGAAGGTTGATTGAAATGTGTGGTCTGAATATAGGCAGAAATTATGTAAACTGTACACGTTAACAAAATTAATACACTGCAGATGTTTGAAGTATCAGTACTTGACTTTTTGGTTATTTTTTATGACTTAACTTGCTTGAGATTTATTTCTAGGGGCACTTGTGCTACTTATTTCTCCCTTTTCCTCAGTATCTCACAGTTACGTGGGCCCGATGACACCTCCTATACCAGGAACTATCACATAGGCTGTTTTCACTTCTTTAGTAGGTGTTCATAACAGAAAACAGTGATTTACTAATGAATTGCCATTTAAAATGAAAAAAAAAAGTATATTAAATGTTTATAGTGACTGTTTTTACAAAAATAAATGCTTTGTTACTTTGATGACAGCCACAGATTTCAATGTGAAGGACAGGGCCAGTTGTAGGGCTGCACGATTTTGCATAAAATGAGAATCACGATTTTTTTGCTTAGAATTGAGATCACGATTCTCTCACGATTTTCCTTTCCAGTATAAATATTTATTGCACTTATTAACTGCACACCAACTTCGTAACAGTTGAGACTGAACATAAAAAACAATAAATAAACATAAAAACAACAAATGTCTCACGTTTTGTTGTTGCTGCAAAATGTTGTACTGCTTGAAATTCCGTCTCCACCGTTGCTCGACACTGCGTGTATAGAGCAGGTAGTGCAACAATAGAAAAATAGTTGCGGGACCGCACTGTGTAGCGTTTGTCTAGGGTGTTGATCATTTTCCTAAATCCCTCGTTTTGCACAGTGTTGATGGGAGCCATATCTTTGGTCAGGTGATAAGTAATAGCCTCCGTAATGTCTTTGTGCCTGCGGGAGTTCGACGTGTATAGGGAAGCGCTGTATGAGGTTCCCGTTATTGATGTTTGGGTGGTTGACCGGGACGGATTTTCTCCTGTCACTTTCTCGTCATCCCTGAAGTGCTCTCCGTTGTTTTTTCCCTGCTAATTTTAGCATCACACGGCACAGCTTCTGTACCACGTGGTATAAGGCTCCGCCCTTGTCATTTGTTGAGCAGGAAGAGTGAGCGCTTGTTTTCATGCAGATTACGTCCCGGATCAAAATGCGGTACAATCGTAGTTGTTTGTTTGTTTGTTTGTTTGTTTGTTTGTTTTTAAATCGTTGTCATTTGGAAATGAGATCGCACATAAGTATGAATCGAGATCGCGATTTTCTAACGATTAATCGTGCAGCCCTAGCCAGTTGTATCATCTCCTGCAAGAATTGCCTGCATACAGCCTGCGTTTAAGCTGAAGACCTCCAATTTATTCTGTTAAAGGATAAGTCAGGGTAACTCACTCTTTTACATTTTCAATCAATCCAAACAAAAGACAAACAACAAAGCCTAAATGATTCTTGATTAATATCCTACCCTCTCTGCGACACTGACTCACGATGACTGAATTCTAAGGATGTAAATCTTTAACGAGCATAATAAAGCGCAAGTTTTTAAAAAGGCCTCAGTAATTGCAGCTGGGGTTTTATCCCCAGGCAACATTACTCAAATTGAATTTACAGAATGGCTGTTTGGGACTATTTCCAATCGTTGATTAATATACATCCGTGCTCCGCTGAGTATTTATGGCAGCAGTGCAGTGGTGATCATAACGGTGGCGGGGTGTGCACCTACTTGTCGTGCGCCTCGTTTTCTGTGTTTCTGGACCACCAGTGAAGCTTGACGTCAGGAAGGTACACAGCATACTTGTTAATGGAATGAGCTCATTGTTAGTTTTGGTCTTTACTCGGGATTTGTGGCCAATTTAAAAAATGTCAGTGGATTTTATCCCCTGAAGAGACATGCCTCATCAGTACGCTGAGCAGGGACTTTGTGGTTTATTTTTAGTCAAATGCTTGAGTCATAAGGTGTGATTTGAAAACTCTTATTAAAAAAAAAGGCCCTTAATGAGGTAGTCATTTGTTGATTTGAGAAGTGTGCAGCTCTAAGCTGATACATGTAGAGTATTAATGATTGGCTTTAACCATTTAATTACTTATTTTTATCCACATACCTCAAACCTAGAGACTCTGCTGCTCATAACAATACATTTTTTGTTCTCTTTTTCTCTTTTTAAGATTATTATGTGAATCTTAAATAATAGCAGACAGTTTCCACTTAATTAGTTTTTTAACTGTAATGTAAAAATGTCGTGCCCATTTGCCCACAAGAACAATGAATAGTTAACTCTCCCCAACTCCCGTACATGCGCGGCATCAGCAAATTGTATTTGATGAGAACAGCTGAAGGGAACGGGCCTCAGAGAGTGCGATGTGTGACACCATTAAGGTGGAAGAGGAGTAGGATGTCATGAGGTAAAGAGTCTGAGCTGTGTTGGCCTCAGGGCTGTGGGGTGTTTCATCAGGGAGCATGGCTAACCTCTGCATCCTGTCTCGATTTCCTGCTCTGTGAATCATGCCAGTCCCAGCAGACAAACAGACAGATGGACAGGCAGGCAGAAAGACAGGCAGGCAGGCAGGCAGCCCACTCAGTGAAGCAGAAACACCAGGAGCTCAGTGGCTGCCATGGATACACTCCTGGAGTCTCTTTACTGCTGTCTGTGTATGTTTACTGTATGCATGTGTGCTTAGCTTTGTTCTGAAGGCCTCGCACCTTGTCCCTAGATTAGAAATGATGTATTTTACTTTTTGTAACCAAATTCTGTTAATAAATTTCAGGGCTCTGTAGGTGGTAAGAGTTAATGTTAACGTAATATCTAATGTTATCCTATTAATAATCAGTGTATATTGTAAAAACTTGCCATCACAACACACGATGCATTGGTGTGGTTTGGTTTCCATAGAGGCTTCTTCCTGTTAAAAATTAGTTTTTCCTTCCTACTGTTGCCAAGTGCTTGCTCCTGTGAGGTCATCTGATTGTTGGGGTTTTCTCTGTGCTTTTGTATTATTTATTTATTTATTTACAGATTTTACAGTTAATCTAATTAATGGCAGCAGCTAGAAATTGTATATCAAAGTTGGATGTAGCCTCCTGGTATTTTAAAGCCCAGCAGGATGTGACCCCTCTAGTTGCAAAAAGTTTGATTTTACAAGTGTAAGAAAAATAACTTCTCAGCTGATTTACTGGCTCTGTAAATCTAATCACTGGATTCTTTCTTCTCAACTCAAACAGCATAAGTTAATATGCAAATTATTGTCACAATTATTGTAAAATACACAGCAGGGTATGCTTAAATGTGTGGCTACCTTATGAGCACGCAGTGTCCTTGGTTTTCCATTGACATATATGTGTTTTCTTTTCCTGATTGACACCCAAAAGAGTCCAAAGCTACACTTGTTATAGGTCAGAGCATTGACCTACAGGGCTCAAGGGCTCAATTACTGTATTGCAGCAATTGATAACCAATACTGGGGTTTGTTTTTGTCTTTTTATTTCTTCAGGAGGTCCATCGGATCACCACAGGCGATGGTATTAAACGCACAGACAAGGATGATGCCGCAGCCAGCGAGGTGGGCTGGATGACCTCGGTCAAAGATTGGGCCGGAGTCATGATATCTGCTCAGACGCTGACAGGAAGAGTCCTGGTAAGCTCATTCTCAGCCATCATCCTTTGTTCAGTTTTTGATTGACATCTTCAGCTACTTAGGCTTACACGTAGCAGGCCGCTGGTTAAGATGTCGGTGAGATGAAGCGTGACAGCCCATCATAATCATTCCCAGACTTACTGATGACAGCAATTCACTTGGTTGAGCTCCCTTGTAGTATTTTTGTCTTGTGAAAAACATTTGTTATTATAGGACAAGCCAGAGGAACCTGCGTCAGAGCAGGCACAAACTGGGCATGTGTGAATATTCCTTGCTTTTATTTTTGCTTGTCAAACCCATAAACGCATCATTGGGTGTATCTCCTGGTAGGTTTTCTCTCAGACAGTGAGGCTTACACATCCAAACAAAGCCTGGGCAACAAAGCAGAGAGATTTAAGGCATGTATTAAGGTCATACACCCCATAATAACCTCGGACAGCAGAGAGAAACAGATGCCAAAGAAAGGAAGGAGGGAGGGACATGTGCAGTTTTACAATAGCTTTTGGTCATGCAATGGTGCCTGGTGTGTCTGCTCACAGGGTTAGATGGAGAACACATCCCTTAAACACCTGTTATCATCTTGTGTACTGAACTATGTTGCCACACGATATCCAATCAGGGAAATTTTTGCTGTGGTGTTTTTTATAGGTTTATTCTTATTATTTCTCAACACTGTATAATGATTTGGCTGTAAATGTTCAGCATTTAAAGTACTGCGACTGTGGAGTGATGAAACGAGATGATATGAGTGGGAGCACTGTGCCAGAGCTTGACGCAGTGCTTCGGGCTTGATCCCACTTTCAACTACCTCCTTAAATGCGATGCAGCATCTCCAGTTGGCTCGACGTGTGGAGGTTGTTAATCTTGAACGCCGGGCGAGCTGTACACTAAACTGTTATGTGGAATATTAATGATCCGCCTAGTTCATATTTGTGGGCTAAAACTAAACTGCTGATCATGTTGGAAGGCTAAGAAGATGGAATACATCTTTATTTGGACACTTATCTGAAGTTGTTCACTTATTCACAAATATTTCAGTTGATTCAGAACACTTTGTCAAGTCTTTTTGTTTTAAAGTGTGCTTCAAATGTGTCGTGCTTACAAGAAAATGTTCCTTTAAATCTAAATAAAAATATAGACCCTGGATTTGAGTTGATGTACACGCCCATCAAGTGGCAACATCTGGAAAAAGATGCCAAATCAGAAGAACCCAAGAAAAACTACTTAGAATTGAGACTTGAGGCTGGGGCCACAAGCAAGTCATTCCTATAGACTCCCATGTTTAAATATACGGCTACAGCCTTGAAATTACCTCCCTCCCTTTTACAAATCACCTGTTTATAATTGTTTAAGACATAAATGTCTGCAATATTAGTGGTGTCAAAATGGGACTTCACGAACAAGTGGATGATGTCACGGTGGCTTTATCCCTCTTTTACATACAGTCTGTGTGAGTGTGTGACAGCTGATAAAATCACGTTTTTTTGCTCCCGGCTGGAGCAACAAGGGGCACATTTTGTTCATCTTCCGTCAAACATTATGAAACTCAAATTGTCCCCAGAGTGGACTGAGTGCAGAGACTAGTGGTGGTGTATGTTGACAGCAGCATTTTGCTAACAACATCTCCCCGTTCTCTGTTTCCTTGTTTTTCACTTTAAAACACCAACGCTTCCCTCTGCTTGCTTCTTTGTGTGTGTGTGTGCGCGTGTGTGCGCGCGTGTGTGTGCGCGTGTGTGTGTGTGTGCGTGCACAGCTCAAGTGCTCTGTCTCAATGATGGCTTGACACAACTGTTTAGCAAGTGCTCGTCTGTAACCATGGCAACTGCAGCTTACCTAAACAGGGCAGATGTGTGTTTTCTATTTCAGCCTTTTCAGGGAGCGCATTAAAGCTTATTTCCAGGCCATCTGAGAGCAATTTTACTGGGGAGTAAGAGCAAGGAATAGCTTAAATAAAAGTGAGTGCTTCTGTGTATTTATTTGTCGTACATTTACATATGCTATCTTGCATAGATGGAGCGCTTTAGGTTGAAGTTGTAAAATGTTGCTTTTTTTTGTTTCTTTCTTTGTTTTTTGTTTACATGTATCTTGAGCTGCTATTTCCAGCTGTTTTCTATTTGCAGTCTTGTTTAATAAAAGCCAGCAAAGAGTAAATCCGCCAATTTTAAACTTGAACCTCTCCAAAAAAAAAATAAATAAATAAATAAAATCAATTAGTGGTTCTGCATATGAATCCAAATGAACAATCCAGTTTGCTGTTCCTAATTAAACCTGACTACATTATTAAGTGTAAATGTGGCTGAAGTTGAAGTGGATAAATTGAGACAGTTGAGGCATGGATTATGCAAAAAAGAAGGCTCAGCTGCAGGATGCCTGCAGTGTTTTGCAATTTTAATTTAACTTTCTGAATCTCAGTTTAGCAGATTGATACCCGCTGCATGAAGATTCAGTTGCTCGTGCCGTATAGCTCTCCAAAGCCTTTTTACAAAATGTACAGAAGAAGAACTAAAAGACAAATAAGCAATCCAAAAAATTAAAAACATGGACATGAAAATACACAAACATGCGGACCACAAGTTAAAAGTTAAAAGACCAAAAAAATTGATCGCTGAATTATATTTGATAAGCCCAAGGCCAAAAAAATAAACACATAAATCATACATTTCAGTTGAGGGCTTCTGTTCAATTAGCTCTACAGTACAAACACAGAGTATGTCAGAGCACAAAGGTTACAAAGCTGGTTAATGTTTAAAGTACATGACAAGACATTTGGTTTTCTGAGTGACTGAGTTTGATGGTTGTGGCTTTTTTCCCTCACTATCTATAATCGGGCATTTCAACTAAGGGGCCTTGACATCTGTAGCATGACACATTTTAGGTAAATGTAACAGATTACACAGAGGAGACGAGATCACTGTAGACTTAGCTGAATGTTTACCTCTGACTGTGACTGTTGAGTGACAGACAGGTGCAAGCTGCCCTGCGGAAGCTGAGGAAGCCCAGTGTTCATTTGCCCAACTGGCCTCAGCAGATTGTAAAAGATCAAACCTTGCCATTAGGGCTGTTTGATTAGCAGAGAGGACACTTCCTGGTGACCTTTAAGTCTGTAAAGTTTTTTCTGCAGGAGATCTAGTCTCTGATCTTTAAGCGCTTTAAGGTGAACTCTCTTGTTTAGTTTTCAAAATTCAGGTCAGCAAACATGTATGTAAAGCCGTGGGTTTCTTCTAGATTGGATCCCATCTGTCAGTTTATTTTTATTGGATTTTCCCTCACCATATCCATTTTTGCATCACACAAGACCACCCTCCCTATTCATGATAAATGTCATCACGTTGCTGCTTGCAAACGTCAAAACAAACGCCCCTCGGGGCCTGAACAGTTGGCTGCAGTTTATACTTATACCAAAGAAAACCCCAAAAAGGATAAAGAAGCAGGTTATGGATGTATTTCTTATTTGTATTTCCCTTGAGACTACAATTTTCAAGAAAGTTCAGATAGAAAGTATGCACCACAGCCAGGCCCAAGTTTGTGTATTCTGAAGGAAAATCTGATTTCTCTTAAATGACAGGACCCTGCTGAGTGACATTTAGCCCATGTGTGTTTGCCTCTAGAAGTCCACAGGGGGGGCTTGGATGTCACAAAGCTATTATTCTGGCCAGAGAAAGGTTTTCTATTATTGGACGCCCAAAAATGACCTCTGGTGCTTTTAAGTTTTCAATCTTTGCGCTTTAACCCCAGTCACAGGTTGAACAGAGTCGAAGGCATTTAAGTTAGACTTGAATGAATTCTCTGACTATAAAGTACTGCAGGTAAACACCAGCTGTTTTTGTTTATTTATAACTCCTTTTTTTGGAAAAGTTTCTTACATACAGTAGCTACAAGTCTCTGTTTGGCATGCCATATGTTGTTACAGTCCAATAAGCTGAGCTGCCGAGACATACCAACATTTGGCATGTGAGTACTACTGTACTTCTTGCACATTTAAAAAAAAACCCAAAACACACACACAGACAAACCACACTCGACTCGTGCATTTTAAAACTCTTTATACAGTCATTATTGGAAGTCCTCTTTGAGTTTAGCATATTTTTCGTTTTCGTGAGCATGCCTGTGCTCTGTTGACAAAGGGTGGAACTTGGTGAGCTAAGAGGTGAGGGGGAGAGACCGATGGGGGTAGTAGCTATACTCAAGTGTGCTGGCATAGACTGCGCAGTATGTAAAAGATTTCCATGGCTAAAAAGGGAAGCCAGTGTGAAAACTTCTTTCTGTCACCCAGCAGGGGGCAACCCCTTCGCAAAACACATCTGGTTAAAAGACTTTTCTAATGATATAATGGGCTCAGTCACTAGTTTCAGGTTTTATTCAATACAACATATTCATTTTGTAAATTACTGCTCCTATTAGTGTCAGTTACTGTCCACATTACTAATAAACCGAAGTATGGCTTTTGGTATGATTGGCAAGTAGCTAGCATATGTATGCGCAGTATCACTGGGTTCCTCAGTCAGCTCCACCCCTCTCGGATACCTAAGTTGTGGCTGGCAAGCGGAAGTGTATGATGGCCAATTTTTCCCCATCTTAAACCTCTACAAGTTAAGCCGTGAGCAAAAGGTGCTAGCTTCAGCTAGGTCACTTCTAATTTTAACATCACCAGCTGTCAGACAAAAAGTTCTCACAATTTGGAGTCGTCTAGGTTTTCTGGGGTCAGCGTGTGTGTAGAGGAAGTCATATTGGGTGACAGGGTGAAAGAGTTATTTTCTGGCTCGACCGCTAGATTTGATATCGCAACCACAAGGGGAGAAAGCAGCACTGAACGAAATTACAGGTGGGCCAGAAGGGCATTTTCATCAGGCGGACACTTACCTCCTCCTCCTCTGAGAGGGTCGTGAGCTGCAGCAATTGAGCCGCTACATGGAAAAGCTTTTTGTCTGATGGGAGTGAAAAAGGGGAAAGAGAGAGAGAGAGAAAGACTAAACACTTTCGTGTGGACTTGCTCTTTTCTCTCATTGCCGATTATGGTGCCGCTTCAGCAGAAATATTCAGAGTGCCTTTCAGAAGTCATGGGCGCGCTTATCCTTTACATGACTGAGAATTCATTGTTAGCGCTGATTTATTGTTACACATTTTCCACGGCTCAGCACGAAAGGAGTCAGCATTCACTCTTCGTGCCCTTTTCTTGACATTCCCAGTTGACTCTCGGCTTTAGGTTAGGATGTTGGTATCGTTGTATGTAACAGATATTCTTTCAACACGCCCATGGCCTTGTAGCAAAGACAGGACGCTGTTTGCCACCTGTGGACTCTGGTGCCAACGGGATCATGTGTGACTTTCACCGCACCCAGTACAACAGAGTGAACAACATGGCAGCGTCACTCGGCTCTCTGCCCGTCTCTAAGCCTGCCGCTATTTTCGGGTGACAGCAGCTGCCAGGCCTGTTTTGTCAGGCCCCTACAGAAGGAAACAATGCCATGTGAGACTGAAGTTATTTTGTTTCATTCCTAGTTAAAACCAAGAACATCTTGGTAAGTCATTATTGTATATAAATGAAGTCAAACTAACACGCCACACTTTGCACTAGCACCATCTTGATTCGAGTAAAATCTTCTTCTTTTTTTTTTAAAGAATTTCCTAGAAATTATGGACTAAACTCTTGCACACACAAACATAATTGGGTACACCTTGCTAGTCCTCGGTTGGACCTTTTATCGCCTTCAGAACTGCTTCTATTATTTGTGGCATACATTCAACAAGCTGCTGGAAACATTCCTCAGAGATCTTGGTCCATATTGACATGATAGCATCACACAGATGCTGCAGATTTGTTGGCTGCACATCCATGATGTGACTCTCCTGTTCCACCACATCCCAAAGATGCTGTGTTTGATTGAGATCTGGCAACTGTGGAGGTCATTTGGTATATAAAGTTGTTCTCAAGAATACAGTTTGATATTATTTGATGTTTGTAATATGGTACATTATCCTGCTTTAAGTAGACATAAGAAGATGGATCATGTGGTCATAAAGGGTCAACAACATGGTCAACAACAATACTGTGGTAGACTTTGCCTAAGGATCTCAAAGTGTGCTAATGATCCCCTACGCCATTACACCACAACAGCTTGCCTGAACCTTTGATACAAGGCAGGATGGATCCATGCTTTCATGTTCGCACCAGATTCTGATTCGAATGGACCAGCAGAATTCAACACTCATCAGACTGGGCCATGTTTTTCCAGTCTTCTGTTATGCCGGTTGGGTTACCCTCTGCAAATTGTATCCTTAGTTTCCTGTTTCTAGCTCTCAGGTGTATTCTGCTGCTGTAGTCTATCTCATGTTTTGCATTCAGAGATGCTCTTCCACATAGGTTGGTTTGATTTACTGTTGCTTTCCTATCAGGTCGAAGCAGTCTTACAATTTTCCTCTGACCTCTGACATCAATAAGTCATGTTTACAACGACTCACTGCTCACTTGATATTTTCTGTTATTCTTTTGTTGTTTCCTTCTGGCCATTCTCTGCTCGGAAATAGTCAGACCAACCAGTCTGAAACCAACAATCATGCCACTTTCAAAGTCCTGTAAATCACCTTTTTTCTATGTTCTCATTATCGTTTTGAACATCAGCAGGTCATCTTGACCATGTCTACATACTTAAATGCATTAAATTACTTTCATGTGTTCTCACATAGCAGAAATCAAACCCTGTCATTGCTGATATTTTTGGATTGCTTCAGATTAAAACAAACACAAAAAAGCAGTGAATCTCCTGTGTTCTGTATTCAAACACTGACTATGGAATATTAGCTACATTTATGCAGGTTACGAATTTGCTCTGGGTGGTGTTTTGAGTGTCTGTGTAGATAATAATGTCATTAATATTTGCCTTCAGTGCAGCACACAGACAGATCTGAGTGGTCCTTAGACATGCTTAGTTGAGGTCATCTTGACCTGTGGCCATCTGTGCTTGCAGAGTCTACAGATTGAGAGTTGCTTGATCCTTAACCCTCTGCGATCGTGAGGCCAAATTCTTGCAGCAATCACACCATTAGTTTTGGGCACCAGCAAGTATCAGGTGTGATAATTACCATTCCTCCAGGGGGTGGGGGTGGCGCAAGCGTTTCTAATTTGGAACCTGTCTATGTTTGGGCACCACATTTTCAGCAGGCTCTCATTAGGCACAAACAATCAGTCAAGTATAATGAGTTTAGTGAAGTGGCGTGGTATTTAAAATATTCGAGAAGGGTTTTATGATAACATTCTTCCCCCCAATCCCTAGAATCCATTCAGCGAGCGGTTTCATGATGAGAAATTCTCAATTTGGCCAGCAGATTCCATTAAAAGTCATTAGCTACACAATGACTAAGCAGCTGCTTGTTGAGCTCACTACGTCTCCATCACTAATCACAGTCCTCTCTTTCCTGTCTCTGGAAAGCCAGGTGTAAAAGAGGCATGAAACTCTTGATTGATACTTCAAGTAGTTTTTCCCTCGGCGAGTTCAGTTTAATTTACTACCGTGGCCACTTAAAGAAAATGAGTTACCTACTGATCATACAACATGTTGGAACTTTAAATGTTCACTTTAAGATCAGCTCCTTCAACCTTTAAAACACAGGACTGCTGCAGTTATTGTATGTCCAGCCTTTCGGCTGCAGCACAGGCCATGATTTACATTTTAACACGTGAGAGGAATTTTCTCAGTGAGGACCCCTCCTCTCTGAAGTGCTGCCTGAGAGTTGAGTCATCACTTGTGCTCAGCAGCAAGATTTTTTTCTCTTACACCCACAGCAGCAAAGACTATTTGGTTATTCTTTTTTTTTTTTTTTTTCTCGTTGTCATTTTCTCACAATTTTAAAGCAACAAACTAATATTTCAGCTGAGACAGACAGCAAGAAGCTGGGAGGGGGGGAGATACATCCATCCACGCCTACCCTAAGCTCTTTACGCCTCACTGTGAGAGTGGTTGGGCTGCTTCCAAGATGGCTTAAATCATGGCTAAGCCACTGTGGGATTTGGGGTTCCACGCTGCATGTTTTGATTGTGGGCATTTAATATCTGAATAATGGTGCAAAAATCTCTTATTCATTACAGGACAGAACATGCCGTTTCTGTCTAACAGGAGCAGATCAATTTGTTGTCACATCAGAGAATCATGAAATGCAAAATAAGTGCAAATAGATGAGCAGGATGGCAGAGGGAGATGTTCCCGAGTGGCTTGACCCAAAATGCTCAAGGATGGAAGCATTGTTTTCAAAGCTCAGAAAGGACATTGTCAGTGCGCTCAGATCAGATGCACTCCCTATATACAGGGACCAGTGTCAGGCAAACAGAGGATCAGGTTTCACGCCGCTGGTAGTTACAGGGCAATGTATACAACACGAAACACAAACCGAGCACTTGTGTGTAGCTGCCAAGGGTTTAGGAGAAGATCCAGTTTCTATGTGCTTTAACCTCCATGATTATTTTAACATCTGTGCAATACAGCAGTGGGCAGAAGCCAAAAAACTGAGCTACTGCCTTATAGCTTCAAGGATGCTATGACCTATATTCTTTCATCTCTGCTGGGAAACGCATGCCACTTCTAAAACTACTACTTTTGCTGTTTTACTGTAGTCTTGCCAACATCACCAATCCTGCAAACATAATACAGATTGTCTGTTTACAGATTTAGAAACAAAGTGCTTCATGAGATGGAATAAAAGTGAAATTGTGTTGAGGAAACAGCAAACAATATATTTAATTAATTAAAATTAAAATGTGATGATTAAACTAAAAAGTAAAAAAATAAATGCAATAGTAGGAGATGAGGAATAATCAGTAACCCCCAGGGCTGGAAGATTTGGCCCAAAACTGAACTTCCCCCAAAAGCTTCTTGAGATAAACTCCAGTCAGTCTCCCAGAGGCTGCTTGTTAAACTGTCCAATTTTAGAGTAAAGATGTTTTTTTGAGAATGAATTAAAAAATGTACTAATTTACCAACAACTGTGCAGTGGATGGATTTTTATATAATTCACTCATTTAATTGTATTTCGGGCTAAATATACATATTAGTTAAATTATTACTACAGCCTGAATGATACACTACTTTTAAGCCCGATACTGATATCGGGTGTTTTTAAAAATCCGATATTCTGGAGTCCGTTCTTCGTACCTCGCTTACTACATCCAAGATCAAATCATCGCGCCAACTTTGAGCTCGCTATTCCGGTTCTCCGAACACACCTGTTGTTGACAATTAGTATAGCTGGATGAAGTAATGTGAGATCACTGGGTGGCTTAACAGGGGCTACGCATCGATAGTAGAAACATTGATCGGCAACCCTTTGATTGGTCGACGAAAATGTCGAAGGAGCGCGCTCGGTATTTTTCGGCAGCAGAGCAAGAACTCTTGATTGAGGGATTTCAGGAGTTTCAGAGTTTAATTAAAACGCAAGGGAACACTGCAAAGGCTGCAAAAGCAAGGAGAGAGGGCTGGCAGAAAGTTGCTGACAAATTAAACTCGTAAGTAATTTAATAATAATAATAATAATAATAATAATAATAATAATAATAATAATAATAATAATAATAATAATAATGGATTGGATTTATATAGCGCTTTTCAAGGCACCCAAAGCGCTTTACAATGCCACTATTCATTCACTCTCACATTCACACACTGGTGGAGGCAGCTACGGTTGTAGCCACAGCTGCCCTGGGACAGACTGACAGAAGCCAGGCTGCCATATCGCACCATCGGCCCCTCTGGCCAACACCAGTAGGCAGTAGGGTAAATTTATTATATTATATTACATTATATCCTCTTTCACATTAGAGCCACGACAGGACCCACTAGAACATGGGAACAAGTAAAAGTGAAATATAAGAATATTCTACAGAATGGTAATATTTATCACTTATATTGCTTTTAGTCTCTTGAAAAGAGACCCTGAAATAATCTGTTTGTTTGTTTATAACAGCAACCAAGAAAAGGGCAGAGGAAAAAAAGACAGGTGGTGGTCCTGCACCCCCTCGTCAACAAGTTGGTTAAGTAAATAATATCCTCACGGGAATATCGATATCTCTCTATGAGCACACTGTCTCGCTGAGCTAAAGGATCCTGTCTGTCCCGCAATATACGCTGAATTCTGAGGACTCTCCTTATCAATCTTGCATCTTCCGCAATGGGTGGCTCGCGTATACGGACAGGACATGGCTGCGACAGACTTCCCAAATCCACCTTCGCTTTTATAGCTGTGGTCTCTCATCTTGATTACACGAAGTAATTTACTATTACTACTCTAAAATATGAATTACATCTGTAATAATCACATACATGTAATAGAATGTTAATAGTACATTTCCCTTTTTTTAGGAAATGACCTGTATGTATCTGTATGAAATCAATGAAAGGATCAGGTACTGCATTATCTTTAGTTACATTGATAATATTTATTTATGGAAAAACAGTGGAAAAATATCGCTGTTGCTTTCGTATAAATGAAGCGGACATACCTGAGTGGCCACGATCTAATCCTGTTTACATAAAGTAAACCTGCTCCCGAGCAGGTTTACGCTTACGGATCTGTTGCTATGACAGCAAGTCCCGGATGAGCTTCGGAGAACCGAACGATCCAAGATCACGCGAAATCGTCAACAATCAAATCCAGCTAACTTACTTAGCGAGGTACGAAGAACGGACCCCTGGTCTATCAGTCGATATTTTTGTTTCACGTGAAACATAAACGGAGTACTCTAACATTTGTTATGTGTAGTGATTTATTTACTCAGATGTGGTCTGCCTGACTCTGGTCAGATCAGCTGGTTGATCTTCAAAGCACATTTGTTGATGTCAGTGAAGTTGCAGAAGGTCCTCTGGTGGACAAACAATACCACCTCAACGCGTGTTTATCCGCTATTAATTTTCATCAGTCATCATAAATGCATATATATAAGCATAAGCAAATAGCTGATGTCGGCTCACACATAATAAATATGAGCTTGCTAACATTATGTGATAACTTTACGTTCATTTCTTGCTCCAAAAAACACAAACATGACAACGCCCATAATTCTAACTTTAAAATGACAGTGCAGAAACTAATGTCACAGTCTCCATGTTTAGATACAGTCTGTGGTGTATATATTTTAATCATTAAAAAAATAACACGCCACCTATTTATAATAAAATTACTTATTAAATGTAATAATGGCTCTTCTCCCTCTTTTCCTTCAATAACTGCTAAACGTTGCTTCTGTTTTTTTAATTAATGATTGATTAGTTTAGAACATTTTACAAGTTCTCTTAAATAACTGTAACTCTGTTACTGTTTCTGTTCGAGGCAAAATTCAATTTTTTTCAGAAAGACAAGAAGACAAGCTTTACTATGATATTCAAAGTATAATATCCAATGTGAAGAGATTCAGAAGGTGCAAGCAAAACTGGGAAACACTAAGTTATAGCAAATGTAAAAATCTTTCTCTGTGTTACAAGAAAAACATTCACATTCAAAGCATTTAAAAATATTTTCTACTAGTTATTTATAGTAGGTCCTAGATGATTATTACAATGTTAAATTCCAGAAGAAAATCAGGATCACATTTTGTTTATTGAACTTTATAGAAATCAGATGAGCTGCAACATTTTCTATTTCTGAGACAGATTTGAACGCAAATGTGCACCTCTGAAAAAAAATTGCAGACTCTTTAGTAAATATTCTCTCTTAGAAAAATGTTACTTGAATCCTGACTGAAGGATGATTTTCGAGAGAAATAAAGCACTTAAATGCTTGGGAAAGTAACTTGGGTTGTGGCCTTCAAGTATCTTTTGTAACCTTTCATGTTGTTGGTGATTTTTTTTTTTTTCCAGTGGGAGGCTGGAAAAATGTTTTATCAACACAGCTATTTCAACAATATTTGGTGCCATGAATTTTTCATTCAAAGAGAAAATGGTTACTTATCACAAAGTTCGCACAGTGTATGAAGAGTTTAAAGGTGATCTAAAAGATAGATTTAAAAAGATCAATTTATCCACTCATTTTAAGTGCAACACTATTTAGGCCTCCCCAGGAGAACTCTGTGATTCCCTGCTTTCATGGATTACTGCACATCTCTATACTTGCGCTGCTGCTGCTGGACATCTACATTTAGTTTTTAAAACAACCAACACATTTCACAGCACAGCAGGCATGTTCTTGACCCATTACACCTGACTGAGGAGCCTTAAAATTTCTATTTCTTAATACACTCTGATAATACACTCACAAACCATCCATATATCCATTTTCTGCTGCTTATCTGGGCATGGGTCACAGAGGGAGCAGTCTAAGTACTCCTAACTCCTCTCACCCCAGAGACCTCCAGCTTATTCGGGGAGGGGGAGCGGGGGGGGGGACACTGAGACATTCCTAAACCAGCCGAGAGATATAATCTCTCCACCGGTCTACTGCTGGACCTACTCCTGGTAGGACATGCCCAGAATACCTAACCTAGGATGTGTCCAGGAGGCATCCTAGTCAGATGGCCAAACTACCTGTCTCCTTTTGACGTGGAGGAGCAGCAGTTTTACTCCCAGTCCCTCTCGAATAACCGAGCCCCTCACCCTGTCTCTAAGGGAGAGCCCAGCTGCTCTTCGAAGGAGCAGCTCTTTTTGCTACTTGTGTCCATAGCCTCACTCTTTTAGTCGGTACCCAAAGCTCGTGACCATATTTGGTTAGAGTAGGAACGTATATTGATCGTTAAATCGACAGCTTCACTTTTATGCTCAGCTCTAATTTCGATACAACAGAGAGCTGAGCATAAAAGTACCACTCTCCCCTCACTCGTTAACAAGACCCCAAGACACTTGAACTCCTCCACTTGGGGCAGTAACTCGTCCCTGACCAACAGTGGGCAGTCCACCCTTTCCAGCTAGCAACCATGGTCTCGGACTTGGAGGTGCTAATTCTCATTCCCACCGCTTCACACTTGGCTGAAAGATGAAATCCTGAGACCACTAAAGCGGAGACCTTCCATCACTTGGCTACACATAAGTACTCTATCCATAAAAACTATGAACAAATGGCAGCCCTGGTAGCGTCTAACACCCACTGGAAACAAGTCTGACTTACTGCCACCAATATGCTACTTCCAGATCAACAGAAACAACCAAGTCCAACCAACAATCAAGACAATATGTTTGGATACACCAGCTTTGTCCAACATCTTTCCCTGCCACCTGATCCAGCTCAGCACCTCTCTTCACTAGTGTCCAAAACATGCGGCCGCAGATCTGATAGCATGATTACAAAATCGATCATCCGCCTACGACCAAGGGTGTCCTAGTGCCATGTGCACTTATGAACACCCTTACGCTCGAACGTGGTGTTTGTTATGGACAAACTGTGATAAGCACAAAAGCCCAATGATAGGACACCACTCGGGTTCAAATCCAGCAGGCCGTTCCTCCAAGTCCCTCCCAGCCACGTCAGCGTTGAAGTCTTCCAACAGAACAATAGAGTTCCTTGGGTGCAGCACTCTCCAGGAGCCCATGAGACTCTGAGCTGTCATTTGGCCTATAGGCACAAACGACAGTCAGGACCCGAAGGCGCAGGGAAGCAACGCTCTCGTCCACTGGGAAAACCCCCCAAAATACCGGCAGTGAACCGGTGGGATACAAGTATACCCACCCCTGCCTGGCGCCTGTCACTGAGGGCACCTACAGAGTGGAACAGCCTCTCTGTTTGTTTTCCTGTCTCTGAAAAACAAACAGAGAATCTAAAAAGTTAAGTTCACTCACAAACCATTGAACCTGGTTTTCAGCCTCTCTGTCTTTGTTTTATTCATTTTTTGGATGTTGCATGTTTTGAAGTTCACTGAGCAGCACACAGCTGTACTGATGTGTGTTGATGCTGGGTTGTGGAGTGAAACAGGAAGTGTTAGCGACTGAAGAAACACCGCAGGCTCTTCCCCAGGCAAGCTTTAATTCTCAAGAGAATATTGCTTATTGCCGACAACAACAACAAGCATTTTCCTCTCTGGTGTTCCCTGCACGATATAGTGCTGATGCTCCTTTGATTTTCTGTTTCTATACAACACAAAAAAGATCTTAATTTATTTCTGTTCCCGCAGTTGGAGTTTGTTTGCAGCATGTTGCATTAAGTGAAAGTATTATTTATAATAAGACATAAATCAGTGGGTATCAAGCTGCCACATACTGTAATTTGGACAGCAGCTGGTGCGAAGGTTCACTGGTTATTTTTGACCTGCTGTTTTCAACACCAGAGTGTTTGCTAAAATGGTGTTAATAATTATAATGCCATCATCATACACACTCTATTACTATTTGTGTACGCATGTGGTTGTATGTGTGTGGAGAATATGACACGCTATAATTGACACATGATCATAAAAAAGGCTTTTAAAATATTGTAAATGACTTCAAGTGTAAATCTAAAAATACGCGTTTCACGTCTGTGCGCTCAGATGTAACAGGTTATGACTCAGAAATGAGTACAGCTAAGACTGTAAACTGTTGTGGTTGATGGCACAGCTGCTGTATGTGAAGCGCACACACTTCCTGTGGTTCCGGTTCATGACTTGGAAAATGTTGCATTCGTTAAATCAGTGTTTGGGACACACATGTATGTATAGTTTAGTATGTTTGGGTCAGATGAAATAGTGAAGCATGTAGCAAGCATATGTTGATTCTGAGAAAACTTTTCTAATTTTCCATCCTGGCATTGTTCAGCTCCCTCTTGGGGTCTCTCGTGCTGTCATCGCCATGAGTGGCTGTTAATTTCCCTCTGCTTTGTCCCTCTGCAGTGAAGTTGCAGTGCTTTGCAGGAGCTCTTTGTTTCCCAGCAGGAATGACAACTTTTAATGAGCTACCAACGGACCAGGAACTTTGTACCAGGAATCGATGTCTTGTACCTCCCATAATTTCCAAAAACAATTTTCAAATTCTCCACACAGTGTAAAGTTGTTTATATCAACTGTGGAAACCAGAGGATGTGTCATATGTAACAACAAGATCTGCAGCTACAGATTGGATACACAGTGGCTGTAAATTAGGTACTTTTTGACTGGATAGTTGAATCTTGTTAAATAGACACAAAAACCTGTGTCTATTTAACAATTAGCTCCTGAAAATAACCACAGTGTGTATAACAGAAATTTAAATAACACATAAAGACAAAAATCCTTTGTTTTAGCATCAAAAACATTTTCTAGACCTATTCCTAAAGTTTGTAAGTTAGGTTGCTAATTTCATCTTGATGAAAACTGCATTTTTTTTGCATTTGTAATGCAGATATCTGACAAATTACTATTTGCGTTGTACATTGTACTAAAGATTCTTTCAAAAAATGCGTGATCCGCTTTTGCTTTCTTGCATTTTATTTTTGTTTCTTCTCAATCATTAACAAGGCTGTATATTAGCTCAGCGGTACCGGTCTGTGAGTCGTTTGGTACCGGGCGGCAAGAATTGAAGCTCGGGTGTGAAATTTATGGTTTTCAGGGTATGTATCAGTTTTTATCTTAATTTTTTTTATCGTTTTTATCGGTTTCCCTGGGTCTTTTCCCGTGCATTTTGAATAACTCTTCCTTTTTTTGGGTACGGTTTTATTTTGTTGTATTTATTCGCAACACCTTAAAGGCCGGTCTGTGAAAATATTGTCAGACATAAACTGGTCCGTGCCGCAAAAAAGGTTGGGGACCGCTGTATTAGCTGGCTGCTAGCTTTAGCTGGTCACTTGGGACTCCCCCTCCTTGTCCATATATGGTCATTTCTGTATCTAAAGTGAATCCACAAACTAGTCGGTGATATCCTGGTGGTTATGTCTAGGGCTGGGCCATATTATACCGTTCACCGTAATACCGGTACAATGTTAGGCAATGATAAGAAAATGAAATATTGCGATAGAATATGGGTAAACGCGCATGCGCAGTGCCTTTGTTTTCATACGCACATGCCGGAAAAAGCATGGCAGCGACGGAGAATGAGAAGGACAAAAGCGGATCGTTGAATGAAACGGATGAACCAGAACTGATTTGTAAAAACATGCAACTTCAGTGATGTGGAACTGGTTTGGTTTTTGTCTGACCGATAGCCACCAAAGCATTTTATTATAATTTTTTTTAGAACATACAAACGGGTCGTCGTTATTACCGTATTTTTCGGACTATAAGGCGCTCTTAAAAGCCTTTAATTTTCTCAAAAATCGACAATGCACCTTATAATCCAGTGCGCCTTATGTATGAATTCTGGTTGTGCTTACTGACCTCAAACTGATTTTACGTGGTATATGGCGCTCAAAAATCTGTCAAAAAATGTTTTAGTATGACTTAAGCGACGAAGCTGCATTACAGCTACCGTAGTCAGGAGCCTGGCGGAGTGATACGTACTGTGCTTCAACATAATATTACCGTATTGTGTGTGTATAAGGACCCCAAAATGGAACCTGTTAAGAAACATGCTTATGAAGTGGATTTTAAACTCAAGGCGTCACGCAGTAGAACAGAGCAGCTGCAAGAGAATTCAGCAACAGCTGCTTGTTAAAGTGAAAATAAATTGATGGGGTTTTTTGCACTAATAAAGTTGTGGAGTTGTAAAGTAGTTAATTATTGCACAATTTCTGTAAATCCAATAAACTTCATTTCACTTCTCAAATATCACTGTGTGCGTCTCCTATATGATATATTTAACTGACATTTTTTTTTATTGTAACAACCAACTATTTATACGGGAAAATAATGACTATTAACAAGGTTGCCCAAACTTTCAAAAAATCTTTGGGCCTTTCACTTTGGATGCAATGTCTTGGATCCATAGATAAGTCAAATGAAAAGACTGTCTTAGTCTGGGGTTTATGACTTAGTAGTAAAGGTCTCTTGACAGCCAAGATATTTATTCATCAGCCCAGGAAACTCAAAAAAGCTAAAAGTAAAATATTTTGAATACAGATGTTTTGTATATGTTGTTGCATGTTTTGGATACGTTGCAAAGTAGTGCTAACCTGTAAACTCTGCTGCTTTTCAGTGTACGGGCCGGGGCACATTCGGATTTGGCAAAGATGATGTTATAATAATAATAACAGCAGGTCTATCCCTCAGGATCTGCTGTAATATGCGTAGCGATCCCCGATGTGGAAGCAGCTGAATGCAGCACGGCAGGAAGCCTAGAGGACAAAGGAATAATCTGCTTTTATTGACAAGATGAGAGAGAAATCCCTTAAACCCTCTGGTTTTACTCATGAGTGCGAACATCGCAGGCACAAAAGAAACTGATGAAATCCTGCTCTGAATACTGTGCTGTCTGTACCTTGTACTCATACTGGGAAAGGTTTCCGAGTGATGCAGTACAAGTCTGAGTATTACATTCAGCCACTCCAGACACCCACTGCATCTGTAAGAGTTTCCAGGTATTCCCAGTAAATTTAAAGAGCTGTACATTGCTATTCTGTTTTTAGTGCAATGCCCCGTAACATGTCAGAATTTGAAGTGTAACCAGTATACAGTTCAGTGGTTATGGCGGACTCATTTTTGGTTCTAACTTCATTAAACATATCTAGTAGAAAAATATCTGAAACAAACCATTTAGAGCACAGTTTTTCCCACAGTTTTTCCCACTGTCGGGATTGCTTGTACATGTGCGGATCTCATTATTTGCATTTTTGATCGTGTTTAATATGAGCAACTACCTCTGTAACAGTATAAATTGTTACAGTGAGAACGGATCCATGATAATCAAAAGCTCCCAGCGTAGCTGCTGCTTTAGCTTGTTTCCTGGAAGTCCCGTTCTGACCTCTGGCACAGTGTGTTCTGCAATTTCTCGAACATGTGGAGAGTGCAAACATCAATTCCTCTTTCAAACCCTCCCAGGTTGTGTGTGGGGGATCATCACTGGTGATGCGAGCAGTTTACACCATAGCTCCAGCATGCCATAGCTCAGGAACAGAAGGGACATTGTGACCATAGTTCACATTCAGATACTGAGTTGGGGACACTAATCTTAGAGTGCATTGTCTACAAATTGCAGGATTGGAGGGTCAATCCCCTCCACAAGAACCTCAAGTTTCTCTCGATGACAGACTGATCACTGGTGATCTAGCTGTTGCAAAAATCCCAGTTTTCAAGCCCAAAGGCAACCCGTCATGTTCAGGACTGAGACCCGGAGCATGATTGTCATTTTGTCAACATTCATTGAGTTCTGAATTGTAAACTGCTACAGCATGTGGGACTGTCAGAGTAGACATGATTCTACTGTGCCGTCCCAAGGATCTGAGGGAGATTATTCATAGGGAACAATCTGAACCGTCGCTATTATGTCAACTCAAAGCACACTGAAAACACTGACCTTTTTGGCTACTTAAACAAAATGTTCATTTACTGCTTTTGGCCTCTTACCAAATTTGACTCTCTGAAACTTTCTACAATTCCTTGAAAAGAATATCAAACTGAAGGATTGCTTTTTTTTTAACACACTGGAGGAGATCCAACACAAACGGTAAGATTGCAGCTAAGGTTGGGGTCACTGTAACCACGCAACACGTTTTTTTGTATTTTACCATAAATAAAGCATTTACCTGCAAACTATGGAGAAAAAAAATCTCACAACTATTGAAAGCCTTAAACTTATGAAGTGATTTAGTATCTTAAAGGTCAATTTCCCTGCTCTTATTCAGTGTCGTAAGTAAGGAACAGAAGGAGACACTGACACCATATTTCACATTTAGTCAGATGCTGAATTGGTGACGCTAATCTTAGATTGTCTTGTCTACAAATTGCAGGGTTGGTGGTTTAATCCCTGGCCACTCCACATGCCAAGTGTTCTTGGGCAAGACACTGAACCACAAGTTGTTCCAAGTAGCAGATAAGCGCCTTTCATGGCAGCACAGCCCCAGCTGGTATATGATGAGTGTCTTTGAATGGGTGGAGGAGAAAGTCATGCCAAGGTTCAAAGACACTGCAGTGTATACGTGCAGACCATTTAATCTGTGGCGGCTATCTAATAAATGACTATCTTTACTACATGTATTGAGTCTGGACAGGTGTGGATTTAAACTGCAACTTGTTGGCAGAGGTGTACAGTACAACAGCAAGGCGTTAAGTGTAGTCGTTCATTGCTCTGCAATGGCTAAGCAGTAAATTTACAATTTCACAGTATAAAGTGTGGAGGAATATGTGTTTGCATGTACCGGATTTGCATGCACCATCATTTTTCTTGGTGAGTTGGATTATTTTTCTTTATCCCTCTTGCTTTGTTTTTTCTAGTATTCCGTTCTTTTATACAGTTCTGTGGAAAAAGTCTTGAGCTAGCTCTCGTTTCTTCATATTTTTCTTGCTTGGTTCCACCATCATGGAGTTTGCATGTTCTCCCCGTGTCTTTGTGGGTTCTCTCCTGGTACTCCGGCTTCCTCCCACAGTCCAAAGGCATTTGGTTAAGTGGTGATTCTAAATTGCCCTTAGGTGTGAATGTGAGTGTGAATAGTTGTTTGTCTCTGCGTTGGCCCTGGGACCTGTCCAGTGTAACCTGTTTCTTGCCCTATGGCAGCTGGGATAGGCTCCAAGTGGTCTTGAGTAATAGTAATCCAGGCGTTATCCAGATGTTTTTCTTTGGCTGCTTTTTCACTAATTTCCAGTTCTTGTACCTATCTACTTTCAGGGGAAATGTTAGTTGTTTTCTTGCTAGGTACTTAACACCAGCCTATGAATCATTAAATTGTATCTTTAGGCACTTTGTTACTAGCAGCCTGTTACAAAAAAACATGATTTCTTTCAGTGAGTCTATGAAAAATTGAAAAAGATAACACAGCTTGGCAGTTTTTGCACTAACGAGGTAATTTGGAGAGAGATATTAAGAAGGATAAGAGAAAAAAAGCATAGGGAGCATAGTGTGTCTTCTCTCTCCAACAGAATGTTGCCAAAGTTGCTAAATGTGATTTGACGTTAGATAAGCTGGACTTACAGCAACAGGAAGAAACCACCGGGGGTTGTATTTATCTCTGGATGGGAAGATGACCTACAGTAAAATTAACTTAATGTATTTAATTTTTATGCTAAAGACTAAGCAAGGTGGTTTTATGTACCATCCTTCCTGTTTTTTAGAACATTTGAAATACTCTTATGAGACAAAAACCCCATGTTTTAGTCATTTTGCTCCTACTGATCAGTCTGTCATAAGCAAGTCCAGAGGGGGGAAGAATACCTTTGGCAGAGCCACTGATCTCAGGACACTGAACCTGTCCAGCTCTGTGTCCTTGAGCCTTGCCTTAGTCATGAATCACCGGACTGACAAAGCTCAAGGCATGATCAGAATGACACATGATGAGCTAATTTCTTACCCCACACAGGCGTCTGGGGATCGTCTGTGCAGCATCCTTCTGCTGATGTCGTCAGTGGCTTTAACCCGTTATATAAATCCGATTGTTTTCTTGTCACAACCTTATGCCAAACGCAGGATTCAGGTTTTCAATTAGATGTGATGCTGCGCATATCTCGGCACATTACTGCGAATGAAGTGACCGACAGTGTTGACGCTAATGAAGGCAGCCCACTCAGGCTTCACTTTGTCTTCATTATTTCTTCAAATTGAAAACTGAATGTAATCAAGTTCTTATTATTTGAGAGAAAATCTTTAAAAAAAGGGACTGAGTAATATGAAAATTAACAACGCATTGCGCATAATGGAAGATTGTAGACTCTTATGTCGTTAATGGTTAGGATGCTGTCAAAATGTTACAGTCCAAATGTGGGTTTCCTGCTTGAGTGACACAAAACACAGGAGAGCGACTTTCTTCCACTGCTGTAATTTAACCTCCTAAGACCCGAACTCTTCCACAGCATGCATTTTTAATTCCTCTTTGATATTTGGGATGATTGGGGCCTGATGAATGTAAAAACAAAGAATTACCTGATTTTCTTTTTTTTTTTTTAACTTATTTTTGTTTTTAAGAAAAATGAGAGCCACATATGAGGATATTTTTTTAAAATTTCGATAGAACAGAAGCAGTATAATGTCCTCGTAAGTGGATATCAGGCCCTTGTAGAGCAAAATTGAGTATTTTGGTCTAAATAACCCAAAATGCGATGTCCACATATGTGGACGCCAGGTCCTTGGAGGTTAAACAGTTTCATCATAAATTCAGGCAGATGGGGCAGTGGACTGTTTATGAAACACATGCTGGATAGGTTATATTAAGATCATGCTAGAGGAGGGTGCTGGGCTTCAGGAGCACTATCCAAGACCACATCAGTATGCATGTTGTGTTTTTGCCTGTCACCACAAGCATGGGGCACGTGCAGGCATAGGCAGTGAATACAAGGGCAGAGTTGTCTCTTCAAGGCCCTATCTGTGATTCTTTTATATGCATTATTTCCAGGTAGAGGTGACTTTTTCTTATTTAGGAACTATTTTGATGGGTTGATGGAAAGTATTCTATTTATGAGCAGATCATCCTTGCTGTGTACAGGCATAAAGATTCTCTAAGTCCATGATTTGCTTCGTACCTCAATGAAGCATACCTTGGTTCATGTCTGTTAGTGGGGTTGAAGAGCATGAATGAAAAAAAAAAGGGAAAAAATAAAACCTTTTGATCACAGGTATCGCCTATTTGATTGTGATTGGTTTTCCAACTCTCATGCTTCTGAGGTGTAGCGTGCCTTTTCCTGCATTCACATGCTCTCATGCTTCCCCTAAAAATAGCATGCTAAGTTAGGAGAAGTATTTTTATCGATGTACAGTGGTTCTAATGGTCAGTATGGAAAATGCATTTTATATGGATAAGATTAATAAGATACATGGTGTGCATCTCCAAATGAGAATTGTCCACATTTACGGAGATGGCATCACAGTGGAGGCTAAATCTACTGAGCTTTGCTGTTCATGACACACAGAGAGAGAACAGGGATCAGGAGCTTGTGGTAAATCACAGTCTAATTTTGTAAAACTAAGACAGTTGAGCTCCCATTGGTCACAGTTTAGTGGTCAATGTAGACCTCTGCGATGAATCTTTGCACAGCCTATGACTTAACCTACACCTATGTCATTGTTAATGTGTTTATTACCTTGTGGTTGTAGCCCAGTGTTTTAAAAGCAGTGCCAAATAAAAACAATACATAGAACCAATTTCACCTTTTGTATCCCCAATCTTCATTTTTTGGCAAAAAAACATATTTTTCCAGTTTTTGTAAATTTGTTTATGTCCATTGCGATCATTTCAACAGTCTGCATTCAGGAATGTGCTGAAATCTGTGAGTCCGTATGTTGAGGCTATGGTTATCGTTGCTTATATTGATGTCGTGTTTGTTATTCTCTCACTGATAAATTCCAAATAAAAAGTCAATTGACCTTTTCACAATGATTGCAGGCGGCGTTGAGGCGACATGTTTTACATATTTCCAAGGAGGTGCATGTGAGGTTGTAGCGTAGGTTACAGTGTAGGGTTTCAAAGGGGTTTGCAGTTATGGCATTCGTGCAGTGTTCATTTGACAGAGACGTACAAACGTTACTGTTGTAATAAGTCATTTGTTACACAGGATCAGAAGTGCAGAGCTCCACACAGCTGTCAGACTTTCTTACATTTTTTTAATAAGGCGTTTTTGCTCTTATTAAGCATTGCTATCTGTTTTCTGAAGTCAAAAATATTTTTTAAGTTTATTATTAACAATTTGGCCTTACACTCTAAGGAGCCATGGTTCGAGACCGGGAAAAGAGATAAATTCCTGGGATGTTTGCACCTGAAAGGGCATCCTATATAAAAATCCATCTACTGTGACGACCCCATTGCTCTAAACCAAAAGAAGCTTGCTATTTGCAGTAGTGCATATTGTATTACACACGTGGGTGTTCACTTTAACTACACTTTGACTATATTGGTATTGAAATGCTTTATTTCTTTAAACAATTAAAGTTTAAATCAATATTGCCAGAATGATGAATGTGACATTAAGACTGCTGAAGTGTGTGTGTGTGTGTGTGTGTGTGTGTGTGTGTGTGTGTGTGTGTCCTAGAACCTAAAAAAATAAAACAGCAGTTAACAGCCTGGCAACAAAATTTAAATATATTTAATTGTGTCTGCTGATGCTCGGAAAGTTATAACTACTCATTGACAAAATTTTAATTGTAAATCACTAAAATACTAATAAAACCTTTTTATTAGTCTGTTAGTGATGAACACGTACAGCAGATTTAGGGTGATTTCGCGTATTATTCGGTTTATTATTGTTGTTGTAAGAGTTTATTTTCCCTTCCCATTTGCAGTGTCACCTCTAGACTATTCAAATGGCCATTTCAACCAGATTCAGCAATAACAAAGATGTCCTTAATAGAAGATAGAACATATCAGCTACTTGCTGTAATGAAAATACAAGATAGAACTAAAACTGCAGATATGGCCGTGGTTTCTAAACTGTTGCTGGGTACAAACATTACTCAGAAATCATTTACAGCTACGAGTTGATCATCAATCAGGTGGCCAGTTATAACATCTCTCTAATCTTGGGTTTTCCTACTGCATGCGCTGCCCATTGAAACAGCACCGTGTCAGCAAGTTATCTTACCTTGTGGATTACAAATACTTTTCAGCTCAATGATAGCACATCAACTTATTCAGTCTCTCTTGTGCGTTTCTGTATTTTTGTGGTATACACGAGATACCTCATGAATCAATGTAGCATTTGAGGTCAGACAGATGGGCTGGCTGGAGTTTCCCGGGGTAGTCCTTAGGTCATTTTATTTTGGAAAGCATCACCGTGTGGTGGTTGAAGCTGCTGTGGGACAGTCATCCATAAGGAACATTAGGTCAGAGATTTCTGCTCCCATGAACAAATGGGATTAAGCAGTGCTGTACCCAACTCTCAATGCATCTACTGTTTATCAAGATCCTATATTTACTACACGCTTTAAGAGAACGTGGGGCAAACTGGTTACTGGTTCTCCCTCTCCTATCGGGGGAAGAGAGACTTCTATTGCAGAATTAGCACATTTCTTCCCCAACAAAAATCTTAATGAGCATTCAAAAGATCCAGATCCTTTATTTGAAAAAGGTATTTATGGGGAAAAATAAATTTATCGGATTCTCATCAAACTGCTACTGTCAGTCTTCACCTCTTTCATTTCCTTTTACCAATTTTTACAACGTTTAACTATTATTAAAATAGAAGTTTTTATGTTAGATGCTGGCTCTCGTATGTACATGATGATGGTGAGTCACACTTCAGGAAGAGTGGAGGAGAATGAGTGGGTTTTTTGATGTTTGCAGGTTGCCTTCTGAAGGCTTGAGACCTGCTTGTGCACTCTGCAGCCCTGCACACCATACACAGCATCACTGATGATATTGGAGTCAAAAATTAAATTTGTTCTTTTCTATCTATTTATCTCTTATTGAATTGGTCAATTATTTATGCAGATTGCTTCACAGATAGTTAAGCTTTCTCTTGTGAGTTTTCTTTCAGATTAAATTCCAAGTTTTAGTATTTTTTCTTAAAAGCCTTAGACATACAAGTGATAAAATCTTAAAAGCAACCCTACTTAAAACCTTTTTCACATTTAAATCAAGAAACACTTGATAACCATTAGTCATGGGTACAGCGCAAAAGCCAAACCTTATCCAAAGACACATTTACCACAAAGGTTAATGTTTTTTAATTCACTTTTTATGCCAGGTATTCAAAAACTAAATAAGTAAGAGGTTTAAAGATTCCCACCTCTTTATCACAGTCATTACACTCTGCTGATTCAATCCAAGGTAGCTGTGGGGGCACTGGAGTCTATTCCTGCTGTCGTAGTGTGAAAGGTGGGGTACACCCTGGACAACACGTAGACTAATAACTATTCATGCCCACATTCACACCTACGGCTAATTTAGGTTGGCTAATTAGCATAACCCACCCACTTCTTTGGACTGCACCCAGAGAGAAACCACTGAAGCACGGAGAGAACGCGCAGACTTCACACAGGAAGGCTCCAGCTGGTTGTAGCCGTAACACCGTGCTGCCCGTTCATCGTACCGTCTCTGACAATGTAACCATTTACAGCTGATGCGACTCAGTGAATAAATATCAACCAGTGACAGCGGTGAATGTCATCTCATTTGAAAATAGGCCGATAATAGTCACCGAGGACAATGTTTAGATAATATATCTGTGCGTCATCAAGTGCAACATGAAGACCCGACTGAAAAATCTAACACCAAGAGATCAAAAGTGCTTCCTTTCAGCTGTGTAACAAAATACTGATTTAAAAAGGATCATTTTTAAATTCAAAAGTTCTTGGATTTGCCTCCAGTGACTTGTCTCATGACTTGAAACCTGCCCGTAAAGATGCAAAGTTTTTCATCCTGGCAGTGAACAGTTGTTTAAATTTCTGGGGAAAAGATTTCTTTTAATGCAAATTTCTTCTTGACGTGCAGTCTACGCTGGCATTAAGTAAGAGTATGTTGTCAAAAAATAAATGCAAATTTGAGTTGAGTATATCTTGGCAGCTCCCTTGGTTATCATGCAGGAGTGGTCAGTCCTCTCTGTGAGCTCTGTGCCCCCTTGTGGGTGGAGCCATCTGCCAGCAAACATCCGAGGGAGGCTGAATATACAGATGTGATGCATCATTATGGGATGACAGAGATGAATGATGAACGCTGGCACTGCCTGATGTCGCTTCATTGACAAACTGAGTCATGACTGCCCAGTCATTGTAACGGCCCGAGTGTGTTATTTACTGCTGTTGCTGAGTCGTCGTCTTCTGTTGGGATTAGCATTTCTAGGGTTGCAGTAACATTGTTTCCAGTTTCTAAACTGGGACAGTCAGAGGCATAAAGAGATTTCCTGGCTTTGAAAGAAGAGGGGATGATTAAAAATGCATGCGGGTGCTTTTTGTCATTACAGAGCCATCAGTGGTTGCAGGTTGACAAGACAATTTCACATCATGGAAATGAATTAACCGGGGTTCATTCATTATGCATGCCCATTGGTTTCTTGTTCAGGATGGCCATTGTGTCATTTCTAAATAGATGAAAGCCAGGTAGGCTTGCAGATAACCTGCTAGTGTATTTCGGGATGTAGAACATTTGTTCTGCTGTCTGGCAGAAACCTTTCTGTTCTTATTTGTGTCTCTCGGGGTCGCGCCCTCGTCTACATTAGCGCTGGCTGTAAAAGGGAAAATTAGGACACTTGTTTCACAACGGTTTTAATAAGCTGCTGTGCTTTTTGACTTATAAATGTCAATTGATGATGCTGTAGCATTAACATTATGTTTAAAGGATTAAAAATCTAGGTCTTCCCCATCCCAAATGGCAGAAAACTGATTGTGCAACAGCTGCATTGCAAAATGTAAGATGTATAAACTGGTTTATCTGCTTTTTAGCCTACTTTCCTTTTTTTTTTTTTTTAAATGTGCTGTAGTTAGAGATTTTAGAGGTTTTTATCTTCTGGCCCGTATTTCTGCTCATCTTCAGCTGCCTTTTTTGGTTGGACAAATACAAGGAGTACTCCCTGGTTTTCACTGTTAGTAGTTTTGTCAGGTGAGAACACGGGTAGACTGAAACGAAGGTGGATCAGCTGAATCTTGGTTTCTCCATCACTAGATATGCTTTTGATATAACTCCTGTGGGGCTGGCAGAAGTGATTAAGTTTCACCTAAGCTCACTCCGTGGCAGAGCTGGCGGCTCACCATCACTGACAGTCATATTTATTGCCCCGCAACCTGCTTCCCTCCTGGCCTGGGATTCTATTGGTCACTTCCAGACTTGGATCTATTCATCAGTGTCTTCTCCCTGCAGAAGAAGGCAACGTGAACAGAGTAAAAGCGACACCCTGGTTTTTATTATCGTGCTGCTTCACTGTCAACGTCGAAGCTTCAGGCTCAGCTGCATCTCCGAAAGCTGAAGCCACGTTCTGTCACTTCGCCCACACCTCCACTGCCAATTTACATGATGAGGCAAGCTCTTGCGTATTTATTTATGCTGTCAGATATACAGTAACACTGTAGTCTGTTTGTGACACTGTGACCCTTTCTTTTTGGTTTATATAACACAATAATAACAGGCTGGCAAGATGCATCAAGGTCTGCTGATTAATAGCCATCTAATATTTGCTATGTAAAACATTTGTTACGTACATGCTGCGTTTCAGGGTTTTCTGATGTCGTGGAATTAAACAATCGGGAGATATTTTCGGTTTGTTTTGACATGACTCTGAAACCCAGATGATGATCAGTTTATGGTGAAGCTGTGACCAAAAAAGAAACGTTTGGGGATTTTTGTTTTTTCTTTGTTGGGCAAAGACAAATATCCATATGGTGTAAACTGTACAGTTTTTAAATGTATTTGATTTTTTTTAAGCTTGCTAATATGTCATCGTATTTCAACCTAATCCAGTTGTTTTTCTCATTTTCTAAAAGTTGTTAAATCAGTTAAAATAGTGAAATAAATGAAATAATTAGAGACAAATGTGGCTCGTGTCCATTTACCAATACATCTTAAAGATTAAAAAACTGCTGTCTAGTCCAGTGTGCATGTGTATATACTGTACTGTACCACTTCAACTTAAAGTAAAAATATATATTTTTTCCCATTCTCTGCAGGTGGTGCTCGTTTTTGCACTCAGCATCGGAGCCCTTGTGATATACTTCATAGATTCCTCTGAGTAAGTAATTAGCTTTAAACTTACTCTGTAATTTTTTCTTTTCCCCTGTAGCTCACAGGTTTTTGAGAGTTTAACTGATATGACTCACTTTAAGATCAGTAACCTCATAGCTAGACACAGTCTTCATGGAAATGTAACCTCATAGCAGCTCTACCAATCAGAGCATGTCTGTAGATGGATTAATGAAACTGATATCAGAAGTTTGTTCTTCAGTTTTGCTGTCCTTGGCCTCAAAACCTGTTTTCAGTCATGAGCTCCAGGAAATTTTCAGGTCACCGTCTGAAGTCGTCTTGTTGCCAGCCTCATCCTTCCTTCTGGAAGCACTCCTCGGTGTAGTGTGCAGAAGGCAGGACATGTAATGGTCACTCACCAGCTGTGAATTCACCTGAGAAATACCCGCGTCACTCGCATATGGGTACAAACTGGTGCTGTCAGACATTATGTTGACTTTGGAGCAGGTTAATGACTGTTTAACGTCTGATCCAACTAGCTAATGGTGGAAAATTTGTAGGGGAGCGCAGTGCAATTAGAAAAAGTCAGTCAGGTTTGAATTAGCTTAATTCACTTTACAAAGAACCGCAGTTTAGTTCCAGGGAAATGAATATAAAGTGTAGTAATAACGCTGCTGATGTTTCTGTTACATTACAGTCTAAATTGCTAAAATCTATTGTAGTTCTATTTGTAGTAGTGCAGACACATGAATGTGAAGTTCATGTAAGGTAGCCTTAATACCACTGAGTGCTTTGTCATGGTTATATGGCATTTAGAACACGGGCTTGCTATTTTTTGCTTGTTTGTTGTTTAATCCAATCATTTTCCAGGTAAACTGCTCCGGTCCTCCTTTGCGATCTCCGCTGACGACCAGCTAGAGCTCACAGATGAAATTTGCTTAATCTCTGTAATGAAAGGATCAGACTTTCAAAGAGGCAGGAAAGTCCAAAATTTCCTGTTCAAAACAATCGCCATCGGTAATCAGACTAGAGGAAGCGGAAGGCTCTTTAAGCTACATGTGAGGCAGTATACTGTTACTGCGGCCTTGTGGTGTTTGGACACAGTGTCATTAAGAAAGTGGGGTAAAACACGCCAGGATAAAAGCTTCTATCAAGCCCACAGTGAGTCTCCACTGGGAGTAATGTTAAAGCAGAGAAGGGAAAATGAGCTGTAAACTCATATAATCAGCCTCCTGCAGGCACACGTTCAGCTTATTTGTTATTGCATAAGAAGACGTACAGCTGAGGGCTTGGCTTGCTCTGATGTGGTTTGCAAGCATGATCTCATTTCATTATCTGGACAAGCTCAGATAGAGTTACATCCTTACCGATGCCATCTGTGGCCTCCTGTTCTCAGAACTTGCCTGTAGTGTCTCCGAGTGCCTTTTCACCTGATGGAGGATGACGTTCAACCCCTCTCTCTTTAAACTCATCATGCATAAGAAGAGACATTGTTAAATGTAGAAGGACTGATGCCCTAGCACCTGCTTGCTGACTTATATCCATATTAGTTCAATGAGGCTCTCTGCCTGAGTTTTCAGTCAGTATTATCCAGGTCTTTCTATTATTCAGACACCATGTTTTTCACTACTTGGAGCCAAAGAGCAGCCAGTTAGCTGCTCTCTCGCAAGTGGCAGCAGACTGTAACAGATATAGCCTTTCCTGTAATTAGTGCAAGCCTTGCTGAGGCTGTTATATGATGGACAGGCTGACCTAACTTAAAGTGACATGGAGAGAGATGTCAACATAGCAGACCCACTTATATTCAGAGAAGAGCTGTGAGCTGCACAGAGGAGGTTTAGGTCTGTACATGGAGCTCTAATTCATAAATCTTGAGTTTTGTCTTACTGTGGACGTCATGGTTCTATGTAACTGTCATTTTTAAGTCTGGATCACCTGATCAGCTGGAGAGATGTCCCATACTAACAAACTATTACATGTTTTCATTTTATCTTCTTAGTTTTAAATAGTTTGGTTGTTTATTTCAATAATGACTTTAAACACTCAAAGATTCTAGACTTCATATACAGCTAACAAACTTAGACTGTATATAGAAGATGGGCATAGCTATCGTGCTGTCAAATCATATCCTGCTTTTCCTCCTTTTTGACTATATTTACAAAATGGACAACCTTTTTTTATTCAGTTCACACCATAAACTCACCAACAGGCTCTTTAATGATGAATTTATTAGAAAGAATGCAAATCCAAGTCCCAGTCACATAGCCCTAGAGACCAGTTGGCAACCACCTTGCAACCACTGTTCACTAGGGAAAAATGTGTGTTTCCCAAATAAAAGTTGCCAGTGGTTACCAGTGATGAAACTGAATTGCAATCAAAGGATGCTGCACCAAAAGCCTTCTCGTGATTGTTTATGACATTGAGGTACTGACATCACACATAGTTTGCATAGAAGATGCAGACTTATCTGAAAACACTCTGCAACTAATCGCTAAGTTTTTGTAAAACCGTAAAAGTGCAACACAAACTGGAAACAGAAAAACTTTGAAAATCAAAGCTGTACTTTTTGAAACATGTTGGTTTCAGTGGTACGGCACAACTTGTAGGTTTGTGTCGCAATTTTTCAAGCTTCACTAGAGTTCGTGGATAATTAGTGAGTGTTTGCAGACAAGTGGACATCTTCCATGCAGACTATGGGAAACTATGCCAATCTGTTAGCAACCAAAGCAATCAGAAGGAGGTCTTTGATGCATCACCATCTTAGACTGATTTTAACTAGCTCGCAAACCTGTTGAGGAATACACATTTCCCTGTAGCACCCAGTGGATACTATGTGGTTGCCGGCCGGGTGACTGCGTGACTGAGGCCTGTGCACCTGAACACTGACTTGGCTTTTTTAGACCTGGAATCTACGTCCATCTTTTATATACAGTACATGTGACAAAGCAAAATCCAGAGTTACCTTTAACAGGCAGTAGCTGATTTTTTTTCACCACTTGTGAAGAGAACATTAACACTGACAAAAAGAAATGATGTTGGATTTGAAACAAGTGGTTATGTATACATCCAGAATCTCCTCTTAGCTCTACTTTTGAGCCTTTTTGAGCTGGTAGAAACAATAAGTCTTAAATATTCTCAGAATTTGTATGAAAATATTCCTTTACTTTGCAAAATATATGCACATACAGTATCATCAGACAGCATTAACCCAGTTACATGCGAGCTGGTCCATCTTGATTGATCTGAGCCTGAATTGAATGAAGGTGGGAGAGACCAGATCTGCTGTGGGCAGGGACTGTTTCATGATCCATAACACTCCTAGACATCTTCCAAACCAGGCCTGCTGGAACTCAATTATTTAGCTCTGCAGATCTGCCTGTGTGTGGTCTGTCATCCTGCAATGATGGGGATTTACTGGACCGATGTGTCATTACGGTGAACGAGGGCAGAACCATCCAGCATGGGCTATTCTTAGAGAAGCCATGGAGAAGATGAGTTAGGATTTTATTTTTCACCACCTTCTCTGTAAATTTTGAATACATAAAAAGAGCAATGCAGACATTAAGTACTGTATTGTTGTACACTGAGGATGTAAACCATTCTAGGTTTACTAAGTCTTATTTTAATTAGAATTACTAAATATCTTAGAGAGTCGTTGAAGGTTGTAAAAAAAAATTAAGCGTTAAAATTTAACAGAACTATAATGAAGCCTCTATATAGCTAACGTTTAGAGAATAGATCCTCGAATAGAACTGGGATGAAACCTGACGACTATCAGTCATCATCACATCAGTGATGCTAAAGCTAAAGATCAAATGGGAGTCACTGCTCTGTATCGGATTGGTTCAAAAAAATAATCACTTTGTGTACTCCACAGGGATAGTGTTTTATCACAGGGAGGCTATTAGTTGTTTTTTTTTTTTTCACGTAACAAAAGCAATTTGCTTTAATCCGAGTGGTATTAAACAGCACAGGGGAGAACTGCAGCTGCTGAGCAGTGTGCATTAGCGAAGCTTGTGAATTCAAGTGTAGGGGCCCTGCAGGTAAAGAGAGCCAACAAGCTAAATCCATGAGAGATACCTGCTTGGAGCTAATGTGATTCAAAAGATCTCTACGTGCAGTCTCTGCTTGCAGGAAAAAAACCCAAAAGTTTATCAGCCAATTTTGTGGATAAAATCAAAAATAATCAAAAATCATAATAAAAAAGTTCTTTGGGCTTAGATAGACAAATATGATTTGTATGATGAATGGTCTAAAAATCAAAAGTGTTCATCTGTGTCTAAAAGCAGCAAAATTGTCGTACATGAACTTGCTCTAGATTGACTAACCGATTCATTACTACAGTGCAGATTCCCACTTTAACACAACTAACAGTCACTGTTTACATAAATGATCAGCTGTTCATTAAAACATTTATTAATCAGTTAATGCTTTAACTGCTTACTGTTTCTCAGTCTTGTTCTATTTTAAATGTGCACTAAGCCTGTGTTTTCATTTTAGGTGTTAGTAATAATAATTAAGGCTTTTTTTTTTTCACTTTCAGGACATGAATATTGGTACGCAATCATACTAACCTATTACATTTACATTTACTTGGTTAATTATTTCTCTTTATTTGAATTCTTTGTGCCAGATACAAGCTTATTAAGGGTGAGACTTCACTACATTGCTAGCATTTGCTATGGCTGCTTGATTTCATTAAACAAAAAAAAGAGACATGAACCCTGCATGCATTTAACCCTTAAACTACTGCTTTGCCTCTGCATTTCCATCATGTTTGATCTAATATTTATGCGAAATGTTTGCATATGAGATGGGAAATGCAAGACTCATGGGAACGGAGCACCGTTTCAATGTGAAATATTGCTCTGGGAATTCAACATATTCTTCAGATACATTGCTTTGCAGTTATTTAAGGGTTAATCAGGTACAGCAACAAGTTACTGCTTGTGTGACAATAAATGCATGCCCTTTCTCAACAGAAAAAAACATTGGAAAACACTTACTATTGCACTTTTTTGAGCACTTATTTTTCTCTTCTTTTTGGAAATCTTAAAAATGCATTTTCAGGAAAAGAAGAATGCATCTTTTATGTTTTATTTTTCATGAAACATTTTGATTTCAAAGAAATGACCTTGTGTTTTCACACTCCATTGTCAGTACCTGCCTTTGGACATGAGCATCTTTTGTTTTTGTCTCTGTCTAACAGTCCCATCGAGTCCTGTCAGAACTTCTACAAAGACTTCACGTTGCAGATTGACATGGCATTCAACGTCTTCTTCTTGCTCTACTTTGGCCTCCGTGTAAGTAGAACTCAGAGTCCCCATCTCAGTTAACTCTTTCCCCCTTGGACGCCTACTAGATGTAGCCCTTGTTTCTCTTTTCCAAACTGAGCAGTTTGTGTCATGTTTGCTTCCAGAACAAACTGACTGTGCGTGCATCAGAAGTTAGTGAGGGTGATCTTTGCCTATACAGCTTAACTGGAGCTACCCTGGGAAAAACCCAGGAACCTATTCTAATGGTCATCAAACCACATCTTTGCTGATATATATTAAGGTGTCAAAACTTGTCAATAAGGGTAAAGAAGAAGTCGTGATTACGTCCTTATTGGGGAAAGCGTTAAGGGAAGATTTATGAATTTTCCTCTGTGATTTTTCTCTTGTGTTTTCATTTGAAAGTAGCAAATTTCTCTCTTTTTAAAATTTTTACTCTACTCTTTGTATTCGCAGTTTATTGCTGCCAATGACAAGCTGTGGTTCTGGCTGGAGGTGAACTCTGTGGTGGACTTCTTCACCGTTCCTCCAGTGTTTGTGTCAGTGTACCTGAACAGGAGCTGGCTTGGTAAGAAGGCTCTCTTTACTGGCAGTGAATCAATGAGCATTTATTTACCAGCGGCCTGCAGTGCCCCCTGGTGGATTTAACAAGTCTAACAGCTGTCGTTTGCACACCAGATAATCTCAGCACATCACTAAAGCTGCAAAGACAGACATTGGTGCGCCCCTATTGTTAGCCATATAAGTTTGATGCTTTTGTCATGAAATTAACTTCAAGCTGACACATTGCATGACGTGCATGAAGAATACGATTCTCACTATCATGATGGAATTGTGCATCATTTTCAAAAACCTCTGGTACAGCACAGCATGTAAGTTGATTAGCAATAATGACTCAAACGCTTTGTTATCTTTGTTCACTGAACTCATGCTGGCTTGCTTTAACGTAGGATCAAATGTTGTATGACTGAAAAGGTGTGCCACTTGAGTCCATGTCTTTGGCCCGGTCTTGTGCTTAGCAGGCTTTATACTGCAGTTGTCATTCACATACCCTTCACCTCTCCAGCAGAGCTCTCTACGGCACCGTTAATAACACTCAAATGAAATCACAGTGTGGCTGAAAAGTACACGAAAGGATAAAAAAAGGTAACAGGCTTTGTTGGGGGCTCGAGCGCAAGAATACAAGTCAATCTTCTAAATGTCTGAAGCTCATCACTCGGAGAGGTCTGTGAGAAATTAGGGGATTAAGTTGAGGGGTTGAAGAACAAACCTTCCATATAACCAACAGCAGCTATGCTTTCAGCAAGAAACACTCCTGCCCTCTTAAGTCAGTAGAACAGCCTGATTACTACACTTCAATAATGTGCCTGTGCGTTTTCACTGAGCAGATTTATTGTGACTTGCGGTGTCAAAACAGGAAACAGTAGAATGTATTGATGCTGGTTGCTGCTGCCATCTGGTGGACACATGGGAGTATAGCTTGCATTTTAGCTGATCGGCTGTCTTTTGGATATCAGATTGTTATTTTGTTTATACATGTTGTAGACTGTCTATAGTGTTATATACATTTACATATAGTTATTGTGTTATTCATCAACTCCTTAATGGTATTTGTACTTGTACTTGATGTCTGGTCCAATTTCTGTGTTTTTGTTGGATTATTTAATCTGCAAAATTTCACAATGTGTGCAGACTGGTTGTTGCTTTGCTTTTGGCACTGAGTTAGCATTTATGGACAGTGCATCAAAAGAGAAGAATATTTCTTTAGAGATGATGTAAAAGTCATTCATCCACGTAGCAGAGCAGAATGACACCGTAGGAACACTTCTGTTCAGTTTCAGCGTTGGTTTTCCATCTATCATAGCAGTCTAAGGCTTACTAACACAACAAATATGTCTGCTTGTCGTCAAGAAACACAACAGCCATGTCACAGTGATTAAATCACTATTATCCACATAATGTTAGAGCGATATTGTGGTTCGGACACACAGTTTGTTTTATTATTAGTCGATCGCTTCTAATATCTTTATGTCTAAGAAGCTCAGATTAGCAAACAACTCAAATCATGGTCATAATATCAACATATATTTTGATACACCTCTAATAGTTTACATTATATGACAACATTTCTCTTGTCAGTACTCATATAGCCAACAGTAGCCTTCTGAGAATCTGCCTATGTACATAGGTTTGTTCGGTTAAGGCTGCATTTTCTAAATTGTCAAACAGCGTGAGCAGCACTGAGATTCGGTTATTACGGTTAGCACCCCGTTGTTCCGCTGTTACTGTTTGTGTAGGTGTTGTTGCTTTTGTTGTTCGCTCAGCCCCGCGTGACTCATTTCACTGTATTTCATACAAGCCAAAACAGAGAGCTTCCTGTCACACATCAGGTGCATGGGCAGGAGATAGAAGGCTGTCTAGAGAATGAAATTACACATGCGCAGCCTGTATGCTGGATATTAGTTTTTAATATTGTACTCGTAGGCTACTGTCGAGGGTTTAGAAAAAAAACATTCGGGCATGGTTTGCGAATTAAAAGCAGAGCTGTAAATAATAAAATTGTTGGTAATTCATACTAAATTATTCCATTTACCTGCTTTAGTTTTGAGGGTGTCATCCTGCCCATGCTGGCTCACTGGGACACTTATAGAATAGAGAGGTCTATTTAATTTTACTGATTAAAAAAAGGATTTCTGCTGATCGCTCTTAACTCCAAGCATAAAAATGTATTGTTGTTTCTTTTCTTTCTTTCTTTTTCAATGGAAAGCATCTTAATCTCTTTTAGTATGGTCGGTGCAGTTGGTCATGGAGGATTTAGTGTGTGGCTAAACTGAGGTCAAACAAGTGATGAGGTCGCATCCGGCTCAGCTGCTGTCGAATTGCCTCTTCCATTCGAAAGTCCAAATTTCACTGAGTGCTTAGCTGAACTGCCAATCTGCCGGTCCTGCTGTCTGAACGCTTTGACACAAATACATCCAGTTTGCACCAATATTATCGCACATTAACAAGCTCATTGATGCATGACAGGCTTCGGGGTGCGAGCATGACACACATTTTGGATGTTACGGAGAATATGCCTTCAGATATTTCACGCAGAAACAAACTGCAGCAGCTGAAAAGATAATAGTTTTTGGTTCTGGGTTTTTATGCTTCGTATGCAGTCACTGGACAGTTTATTAGGTACACCTTACTAGCACTGGGTTCGGTCCTGTTTTGCTTTAGAACTCCCTTAATTCTTTGTGGCATAGGTTGAACAAGCTGTTGGAAAAATGCTTTAGAGATTTTGTTCCATAGTGACATGACAGCATCATGGAATTGCTGCAGATTTGTCAACTGCACATCCACAATCTCCTATACCACCACATAACAAAGGTGCTCTGTTGTTGTTTGAGATGATTTGAGCTTTGTGACATGGCATGTTATCCTGCTGGAAGCAGCCATGAGGATACGGTTACACTATGGTCATAAAGTAATGAATATCATCACCATCAATACTCAGGTGGGCCATGGCATTTAAATAATACTCAGTTGCTACTAAGGGGCCCACAGTATGTGAAGATAATATTCCCCACAAAAACAACTTAGCTGAGGAGTGGAATCTGGTGTGGTCTTCTCCTGTGGGAGCCCATCTGCTTCAGAGTTTGTCCACAGATGCTTTTCTGCATATCTTGGTCTTTTTATTACTTTGAAGCACTCTGCCATGTGATTGGCTAATCATATATTTGCATTGACAAGCAGTTGAACAGGTGTACCTAAAAAAGTGGCTGGTGAGTGTAAGTTGACAATGCATCTTTGCTCATAGAAAAATGTCATATTTTGCATGTTTAGTTTACTGATCTGTGGTTCCAAGTGTTTTTGGCTTTTGGCGCCTTCACTCACGTCTCTTTGCAACACTTCGTGGACTGATATCTGAGTCATGAATTAGTAAGAACAATGAAGTCCTGAAGTAGTAAAATGAGCCCAGATTATTTTTTACAGCTGTTATTCTTTTATGTACCTTTCTAACTGCACCGATGTGCACCAGTGTAACCGAATTTAAATATTTGTGATATGTGTTAAATAAATAAAGAGGTTGAAGAGCCCAGATACATTTCAGATAATTACAGGACCTGAAAAAAACCCTCTTTTTAAAATTTCACTCTTTTCTCAGTTAGTTCTCTTCAGATTACTCTTAATATCACTTGAATATTAAAACGAGTCCTTTAATTGAACTGCCCAGTCTTCTGAAATGCACTAAAAGGATGAATGAATGAACTTCAGTTCATGTATTTTTTCTGTACGGTGATTTTTTTTTTTTTTGTATAACTACAATAACAGCTATTACATCAGCTACGATTAATTTAGGGATTATTGTTGAAGCACTAAATCCATAGTAAAACACAACAGTGATTGCCAAAGCTTTTCATTTTTCCCTACACAGCTTTACTGTTCACATGACATCTTGTTTCCTGCTCTAAATGTGAGACTACAATACATTCTGTGCCTTTCCAAGATTAGAGAATGAAATTTGGTTTGTCAGCAGCAGTTGCCGTGTTATTGGGATGAGATGTAGGCTACATTGTGAAGCCAGCTGATGGACAGACTTGCTGTCTGGCCTCTTCCTTTCCCTGGATGATTCCTAAAGGAGCTTACACTCTAATATCCTGATGGGAAAAGGGTTTGCTTTAAGCTCGCCACGAGGATACTGTGAAGGTCCGAGGTAAATCAGATCAAAATACTTCTTCGAAAAAAAGACCTGTTTTTGACGCCAGCCCGTCGGGTGCAAATATGAAACATGAAAGCACCTGACTGTTTTTGTGGATTTTTTAAATTTTTTTATATTCTGGAGGAGATTTAAAAAAAATTTTTCATGTGAAATATTTGGTAAGGCAGACGAAGAACAGTGAAGACGTGGATGTGAAGTAGATTTCGGACTAAAGCTGAAGACTTTCACCCAATTTCTAGACATGATTCCTACTAAGATGTTAGTGTACAGGGGGCCTGATGGAGGCACACACTCCCAGAAGGTTTCTAGTACAAGAAGACGGAAAAAATCCACCGGGGAGCTCTTCCAGAATGGCTACAGGGTGAGGATGGGCCACGGCCAGGTGATTGATAAAGAGGACCAGGACAGCATTTGCTACAGCTTCGGTGCATGCTTCCATGTAATCTCCTACTGGGGTAAGATCCTCAGGACGTGAGAGCGGAGGGGAATCTCTTTCTAAAGCCCTGTGTTGGATGCTGTGGGTCAGCTGGAGCATGTTCAAAATTTGCTCTGTGCTATGCTCTGCATCTGGCAAACACTCGCTTGGCACGGCATAACACAGTTAGTTGTTATAAAAAAGAAAAAAAAAAGCTGATTTATTTTTATTTTCTCTAACTGAATGATTGCCTGTAATGTCTTTGATTTGTGTCACTTGGCATTCACACAAATCCACTCCAGCAGGAGAATTTATCATCCCAATTAATGCAGAGGGATACGGATTTAACTTGATTGCTCTCTCTTGGCTGAGGTGGCGTTTAATTTTTTATGCAGCTCAAACACTGTGAATAGTGCAGCTTTTCTTTCTCAAAATGAGTGAGTTCTATGAATCATTTAGATTTCAAGCTCAGATATGAGGCGCCCTTTAGCAGGCTGTTTGCTGCAGTGCGGCGATGAAGCGTAGCGCAAATATTTGACTTTATCAGATGTGATTTTGTGGCAGATCATCTGAGCTTATCGACAGTAACGGCATTAAACACGCGATGACACGGTCGTCATTTAACCTGAATGTGAATACAGCCAAGTGGTGATTATGAGCAGGAGCTCATGCTGGCGTTTGTTGGTGTTCTGCCGTCCTTGGACTGTTGGCAGCGTGCACCGGCTCCATTTTTTTCTCCCAACAAATAAATACCCTCAAATTTAGGATTTGACGTCACATCTGTTTACTCATTCAATTTGGCGTGGCAGCATCCACCTGTCTTTACTCTAATCCAGGTTTTCATCTCGTCCACGTTCAGTTTTATCCACTGGGAATGACGCACGTATCAGGTAGATGCCGGTGCAGAGCGGGGCTCTTGAGATTAAAACACAGTGTTATGAGTTGATGAAGATCTGGGGTGCCAAGCTTGTTTTGTGTTTTTTATTATGCTTTATTTCCCCACAAATATTTCAAATATTTTCTTTTAATATCGTAAGTGCTTAGTACCTGTCGATCTGTTGGACTTTACTTTTTGTCAATATGAATCCAATGAAGCTTGTAAACATGGATGAAAGTATGAAAGGTATGGTTGTTAAATGACGATCAGATATCATTCACGATGCCTGACTTGTTGCTAATCAGTGTTTTATGTTTATTTTCTCACAGGTTTGAGGTTTTTAAGGGCCTTAAGATTGATACAGTTCTCAGAAATTTTACAGTTTTTGAATATACTAAAGACAAGGTAAGTTTATTGATGCTTTTTCTTCTTTTTTGTTCATACAGCTGACAGTTTGTTTTTCATCTGCCTTTTGCTTCACGCGAAGAAAGAATGTAGTTTTATTTTGACAGCAAAATAAACACAAGGTTTCATTTGGCAAACGCTGACATCAAGTGTATTTGTGTGTTGTGCACACTGAACTATATCACCGTACCATATCATGCAGTCGTGAACAAAAGAGATTGCTGCTGTGCCCCTTCTGCTTAGAATTAAAGAGTTTTGCACAGATGTCACGTCAGAAAGAGCTTTGAGTATATCGACATGCTTTAGAATAATCCTCTCACTTGACAGAACAGACAAAGAAGTGGATAGAAGTCAAACAGGGACAGCACTGCAATAACATATACACTGCAATACTTAATAAATCCTGATTATAGTACGCATTAAAGATAACAGACTCTTTTATAATGCATTTGTTTACACTGACATTAGGCTTAACTTTCAGCTGTATATGATGAAAATATCCTGGAGCCTGCTTGGATTTTTTTTTTTTTTATTTTTGCAAAGCCATATGTAACAAGAATAGCATGGCTAACCACAACACAAGAAAAAGTACAAGCTATAAATTCAAGTAGGAGCTACAGTTTTAAGAGCTTAAATCTCCCATGTTGCATATTCTAATAGTTCAGGTTGAACCTTAATTCTGATTTCACTCTCAGACTTATAATGTGTTTTAAAGCATAGACTGAATTTTTGTGTGAGCTAGGGCTTCCAGTTTGGCTTCTTATCCCGGTGTAACAGCTACAGTTAATACTTCATCTTCTGTTGTCTGGCTCTTTCTAACATAGCAACTCGATTAAGCTGGTGAACCTGTGTTCAATCTTCATAAGCACATGGCTAACTGCAGCAGGGTTCATTCATTTGGTAAGTTAGGTGAAAATGTGGTGGTGCTGTGTAGCAACTGGATGCCTATTATCAGTAATTATTTACTGCTTCATCAAAGACCTGTGTGTTTCCGTGGTCGTTGTGTAAATTCTGACCTTTGTTCCAGGTGGAAAACTCAGGGGATCCTTGGGAAAACTTCCAAAATTCCCAGGCACTTTCCTACTGGGAATGTGTCTACTTACTCATGGTTACAATGTCCACTGTTGGCTATGGAGACGTGTATGCAAAAACCACCCTGGGCCGCCTGTTTATGGTCTTCTTCATCCTTGGTGGTTTGGTAAAAATCCCTCTCATTACTTATTCCCGCTTAAAATCCTCCATCACATAAATGCTGGGACTTAAGTCGAGACGCCCGCTTCACCCGTTGTTCACATTGAAGTGCATTTGTGGCTCACCACTTCACCACAGTATGTTGCATGTCATGTACTGTATGAGTTGTCCACAGTGTTGCAGCATTGATTTTGGTATAATGCTGAAGTTTTGATTTAAATGACATGTAGAATATTTGAGAATTTTTGCATCTGTTATTAACTGTAAAGGTACTACGGTTTCAGGTGGCTCCACCCTCCTGCCTTCCCTCCCTCTTTCCAACAAACACAGTGAGATAGAGTTGATTCATGACAGCCCAGCTTTATATGGATGTAGCAACATTGCTGTCCTCTTTCAGAATAGTCTGGCAGAAAATATCCCGTCGGGGATTTAACACAGACCCGAATTACCTGATAAAGAAAATAGGCAATAACGATTTAGAGGGCACAGTTAACCGGATTATAAAGTATTATTCAGCGTGGACATACAGTACTTTGATATGATCAAATACCTGGATTTAACTGAGGTAAGATTGAGGTATATTAAAGCGACTTTTCAGTCATCTAAATCTGAAATGTTTTTAATTTTTAAAAAAAAAATATTTCAGTTTTCATTCACCTGCACAGTGGCCTGTAAAATCACCAGTGTGAAACAGACATCAAGCCAATTGCAGACCTTCAAAGGGTGTAATCAGGCCCACTTTTCCCTTCGATTGCATTTTGTTTTGTGCTACACGTCATTAAGAATGAGAGTGGTTATCTATACTGTTAGTTAAATTAGAGCCAGAAGTCTTAATCGACATTGTGTAGTTTGCCCACTGGAGGGCACTGTGCAGCTTTATTTCTCTATTATTGTAGGGCAATGAAAAGCAGAGGTATAAATGATGAATTGATTTGTAATTAATTTGAAGGGTCAGAACAACAAAATACAAAATATATTTTATGCTGATAGATTTTTCTAAGCTTGAAGGGGAAAGGCTGAGGTGTTTTCTTAAAAACACTGTAAAAAGAAAAACAAATTTTATACTTAGGCTAATTTCTTGGATCTGTTGTAAGCTGGCACGTCTGCCTCCTCCACGCAGGAATATTCAGGTGGTTGGGCAGTGGCGTGCAGCCATAAGTTGTTTGCCATCCATTGAGCTGTGCTACTGAAATCAACCCGACGTGTGTTTGTTGGGCGAAACATGGCACATAAGGTTTTTTCTTAATTTTTCTAATTTTTCTTTTTCTTCAACATGTCGCTCATCTGCTTTCATTTTTCTCCTTTATTCTTTCAGTATTTGAAAATATTAGCCTTTAAACTGGATTCCATTGTCATACTTTTTCTCTATTGTGAATGTAACTGTGACATAACTTCAGCTTACATTCACATGATTTTCTTCAGTCAATTTGAATAATTACACGTTTCTTTTTCTCTTTCACCGTTTTCCTGTTAACACATTAAAAAAAACCTACTCCAGCGCGTAGCGCTCCTCTTTCAGACTTCACAGATTTCTCTAAAGTTAAAATAGAGGACCTGCTCTTCTTTGCTTGTCTTTTTTTTAGTCTCTTCTTCTGTCTCCTATCTTCTCCTTAGGCCATGTTTGCAAGCTACGTCCCTGAAATCATAGAGTTAATAGGAAACCGCAAGAAATATGGTGGTTCCTATAGTGCGGTTAATGGGAGAAAGTAAGTATTCAAGGAGGCTCTACTGCCTCCGCCGCAGTAGAACCTTCTCTGCATGCCCTTTTCTTTTTCTTTTCCATGCATGTAGGCCATGTTTGCTCGCTACGTGCCAGAAATTGCTGCTCTCATCCTTAATCGGAAGAAATATGGAGGGAGTTATAACTCGACCAGAGGCAGAAAGTAAGTCAAACAAATAAATAAAATAGAAAACAAACAGACAGACAGACAAAACAGCAGATTTGTAATGGTGTGGTTTTGTGTGACTCAAGTGGCCCTCTCATAAAGAGGTGACATGATTATGATTTGAATTGTAATGATCTCAATGAGCATTAAAGTCACACTGTGACTGAAGAACTTGGCCATGATAAATGTGTATTTATTTCTGCTGCTTTTAGATGTGTACAAGCTGTCATTGCTGGAGTTTTTTTTTTATTTTGAATAAATGAATGTCTGGTTTTACGCTGGAAAAAAAAAATCTCCATTTAAGCAAGTGATTGTCTGTTACGGAGTCCTAAAAGTCATTTTCATAAAATAAGTGACCTGTTTTCAGTAAGTATTTACAGTTATTGTAAAAAGAATGCCCTTTGTCAGTTCTAAGTTTTTAAATACAGGCGATAAAAAAAGGTCCTGAAACTAAGTAAATGTATTACACCATACCAAGTTGCAGAAGCAGTGTGAAAAACTCGGTACACTTCTACAGCTTCCATTGGAATTACAAGGTTGCTGATGATCACAAGAACTTCATTAACGGTCAAAAGTGTGAGGCAGAAGTTTTGGCAGTTTGCTGGTCTGGCCCGTTCAGGCGTGGGTAAACACAACGCCAAGAGATCAGCAATGAGAGAGAGAGGAGTTGTTGGTGCCCAACAGTCTGGGGAGGGTTATAAAGCACCTGCTAACAATTTGAAGTCCATTATTCTGCAGTGAGGATGAAGGGGAAACATCCAAGACAGCTGCCAATCTATGAAGGAGGGAACATCCCAGCAAATTCACCCCCAAGTCACACTGTGCAATGCTCAAAATACAAAAAACAAACAGAAGAGCTACTTCTCAGACTCTACAGGCCTTAGTTATCATGGCGAATGTTAAAGTGTGTGATAGTACTATTAGAAAAAGACTTGCATGGCTTCCCTTCTCTCTAAAAAGATTGTGGACGCAAGGCTTGGGTTTGCAAAGTTGCATCTGAACAAACTGCAAGTCTTCTATCGTTTGGACAGAGAGGACCAAAGTGGCCACAATGCACAGCACCACAACTTGCTCCAACTGTCCAGCAAAGGTGGTGGAGGAGTGATGATTTTAGGCATGAACCTGGACACATTGCAGCCTTTGAGTCAGCTATGAACTCCTGTATACCAAAGTTATCTAGAGTCAATTGTAAGGGTATAAATACATAATGGCATGGTGTTATATGTCACTGTGTCATCCCAGGTTGTATTGGCCTAACTTTAAAACATGTTAAGGGCTAAATATTATTTTTGTTATGCCCTGATATGTAATTCTTTAGAATTGACAGAGGGTGTACTTTCTTTTTGCCTTGACTGTATAATAAAAGGACTTTATAATAATAATGATTTGGTAAAGATTTTCCAAATTTTTTTTTTTTAGAAAATATGACTTTAGGAACTAAAATAACAGCCACAAATATCTTGAAAAGGCAGATATTTTTCAGTGTAATCATATCGATGTACTGTTGTCATGCTTAATAGTGGCATTTGTAGGATTCTCTCACTGTGTTATAAACTGATTATCCTGTTGGGAATTGTTTCATTGTAACAAAAATGGGGAGAGGCTGTGCAGACTCCATACCAATGACTCAAAAGGTCACGTAGCTTAGCGATCCCTTTTATGGATTGAAGTGTAAATTGCGTCATCGTGGTTCAATACAGTACAGCAGCAATATAACTTCAAAAAAAAGAAAAAAAAAGTAATAATGTAATGTTAATAAGTAGCAGTATCTATGTCAAACTCATCATAAAGTTCTGGTTACCCCACAACTATAGTCAGTTGAGCCATTTTAATAATATTCAAATAATATGTTTATTCAAAGTTTTAATACATACTTATGTATTTAAAGTAAAATGCAATAGTGTGATGGGTTAAGACTCCGTTATGTGTAAAGTTTATCCCCTAATTCTTGTCTGTCTTGTAGAACATCTAAACTCAAGCATCAACATTTTACATAGAAAAATTCTTAAATGCATAAAAACATTCAGATGGCCCCGCCCCTTCCTGAGCCTGGTTCTGCCGGAGATTTCTTCCTGTTAAAAGGGAGTTTTTCCTTCCCACTGTCGCCAAAGTGCTTGCTCATAGGGGGTCATATGTGTTGTTTTTTTTTCTCTGCATGTATTATTGTAGGGTCTACCTTACAATATAAAGCGCCTTGAGGCGACTGTTGTTGTGATTTGGCGCTATATAAATAAAATTGAATTGAATTGACATTAACTTAATTTTTGCTTTTTAACTTTTAGTTTATGTAAAAGAGGAAAGAATTAATTTTAAATATTATTTTTTATGTTAAGAAGTGAAAGACTGTAATGAAAATGGTTACTACCAGTTTTTGATACCTCAAACAGTGATCTGGACGGCTGTAGCCAATCAGAAGTTCATGTTTTCCATAGCTAGGTTAAATAGTGATTAATAAATCAGCCTCAGCCTCCCTGGGAAAGTCTATGCCAAGGTGCTGGAAAGGAGAGTTCGTCCGTTAGTCGAACCTCGGATACAGGAGGAACAATGCGGTTTTCGTCCTGGTCGCGGAACACTGGACCAGCTCTTTATCCTCTCCAGGATACTTGAGGGTGCATGGGAGTTTGCCCAACCAGTCTACATGTGTTTTGTGGACTTGGAGAAGGCATTCGACCGTGTCCCTCGGGGTGTCCTGTGCGAGGTGTTGCGGGAATATGGGGTGTCTGGCCCATTGCTACGGGCCATTCGATCCCTATATAACCGTTGCAAGAGCTTGGTTCGCATTGCCGGCAATAAGTCGGACTCGTTCCCGGTGGGTGATGGGCTCCGCCAGGGCTGCCCTTTGTCTCCGGTTCTGTTCATAATTTTTATGGACAGGATTTCTAGGCGCAGCCAAGTGGCGGAGGGCTTTCGCTTTGGTGGCCTCAGAATCTCATCTCTGATTTTTGCAGATGATGTGGTTCTGTTGGCTTCATCGGGTGAGGGCCTCCAGCTCGCACTGGAACGGTTCGCAGCCGAGTGTGAAGCAGCGGGAATGAGGATCAGCACCTCCAAATCTGAGGCCATGGTTCTCAGCCGGAAAAGGGTGGAGTGCCCACTCCGGGTCGGGGATGAGTTCCTGCCCCAATTGGAGGAGTTCAAGTATCTCGGGGTCTTGTTCGCGAGTGATGGGAGAAGGGAGCCGGAGATCGACAGACGGATTGGGGCTGCAGCTGCAGTAATGCGGACGCTGCACCGGTCCGTCGTGGTGAAGAGGGAGCTGAGTGTAAAAGCGAAGCTCTCAATTTACCGGTCGATCTACGTCCCTACCCTCACCTATGGCCACGAGCTGTGGGTAGTGACCGAAAGAACGAGATCGCGGATACAAGCGGCAGAAATGAGCTTCCTCCGAAGGGTGGCTGGCCTCTCCCTTAGAGATAGGGTGAGAAGTTCGGCCATCCGGGAGGGGCTCAGAGTAGAGCAGCTGCTGCTCCACATCGAAAGGAGCCAGCTGAGGTGGTTCGGGCATCTGACAAGGATGCCCCCTGGGCGCCTCCTGGGTGAGGTGTTCCAGGCATGTCCCACTGGGAGGAGGCCCCGGGGCAGACCCAGGACATGCTGGAGAGATTATATCTCTCGGCTGGCCTGGGAACGCCTTGGTATTCCCCCGGATAAGCTGGAGGAGGTGGCTGGGGAGAGGGAAGTCTGGGCCTCTTTGCTTAGGCTGCTGCCCCCGCGACCCGGCCCCGGATAAAGCGGATGAAGATGGATGGATGGAAATCACTATTTTCATCTATTTTCTAAGTTATGCTTTACTTTGAGTAATGTTGCTTAACTAGATTGATATGACTAAAGGTTTTACTGGTATTGTTATGCACAGACTCTCCTCCCCAATACAAATAGTTACTTACATTAGAGGTTGGTAGGGAACAGACTAACTAATATGGTTGCAACCCAGTTAAAAGGAACATTAAAATTTTTTTATTTCTGAACAAAACAGTGGGAACAATTTCCTTCTTTCCAGATTTCACAGTTTTGTCATGATTGATCATTTTACTGTGAGAAAATCCTGGTTATTTTTGATGTAATTAGGCTGCTTACTGTTAGTGTGTGTGCGCCAAATGTGTGTTTGTTAATCAAGTGTTTCCATTATTCTCTCTTTTTTTTTTTTTACATTTTGTTCACCCATCCTCTCCTTCATCACTCAAACTCCAATTCATGTCAGACAAACAGTCTTAATAAGATAAAACGAGAAAAACAAATTACATTGGAGCTAACTTAACATAATACAGAAAGACCAATATGGATGTCAAGGACACACAGTGAGAAATAATTATGATTTTTAAAAGTTCTATCATTATATAATAACATACAGTAATAATATAATTCGGTTGAAGGACAGCCATTTAGGCATCAATGAGTAATTCTGAGAAAATCATATACTTTAGCTCACCTGCATTTTCAGCACTGAAGAAAATGCTAAAGTCATACATTTTGTCGTGTACCATTGCTTCATGCTTCATAGTGATTTTTGCTAAGATCAGTTTTTGTATGCCTGGAAACACTTTGATTGCCCTGCTCCACTTGTGATGTTTCCATGCTTTGCTATTTCAACAGTCTTGGCCTTAATCTTCAGTCTGACCTACACCCTGAAGGCGAAGTTTAAAAGATATGCTTTGGCAGTTTGGGGAATATTCTTATTAGCTTTCTTGCCTCAAGTTAAAAGGGAACTCTTACATTCATTTCTTGTCCCATGTTTTTTATTATTGGACTTTTTGCATGATTCATAGTTCAAATTCTCATTTATGTGGCATTGGTCATTGGTGCAGCTCCGCAGTTGATTTGTTAGCTAAAGTAGACTGTTTTAGCTCTATGTTCACAGCTAGAGCTTTGTGCCCAAGATGACCATATTAAAGATCTCTCAATGACTTCATGCAGAATGAAAAGTAAAAAAAAAAACACTGTGTGAAATATTTGTAATAGTCTGAAAAACTGAGCTTTTGTGTCACATATTACACATATGCTGACCTTTGAAACTTTGCCCACCTTTATCATCAGCATCCAACTTTGCAACAATATGACAAATAACTAGGAAAAGCTTAATAAGTCTCCTTTAAATAAATAAAAACATACAGTGCTTTTGTTTTTTTGTCTTAAATATGAAGCTACCCAGGTTGCAAGAAGTATCTGGGCCTATTCTGTGATAGGTCAAGTAGTTTGTGGTGTGCATGAGGCACCCACTGTGTGGCACTCCAGTTTTGCTAATATGATCTGGCCTTGAGTAAGCAGTAGGGCAGCTCATTCCTTTTTCCACTTTGGCCCTGTGTGGATGAGGAAATCCTCATCCAATATAAAGGCCATACACACTTTCAGTCTTATTGCACAGTGGTGTGGAGGGTCCACCACATTAAGTGAAGTTCCAAAACAGCTAGCCTTACATGGCAGTGGGTTATAAAGCCTTCCAGCACTAAGTTTGAATTGATGCAGCTGCACCACGTTTCTTAAGCTGTAGCACCTGTTTGTGCTACAGAGAGGAAATGCCAAAAACAAAACACATTTCCTGATGGTTACTTCAGAAGGACTGCCTCAAGAATAAAGTAAACAAAATAGTTTTCATAAACAAACTAAAAAAATAAAATACATGAAAAAGGATAAATTTATACTTAATAACAATAAATGTAAATGTTCTTACATAGCCAGAAAACCAAGTTATACTTCTGAATTTATAGCCTGCACTTCTGCAGCAGTTTTTATTGTTGCGCTATTGCTTATAATACCAACAAATATGAAAAGAATGAAGACAAGTGAGAGCAACTCGGAAAATGCGTTACTGTCTGAGTGCAGTGGAGATGGAGCCGATGTGCTTTCCAGCAAGTGATACATGGAGGGCGTGGTGCAGTCCATCAGTCCATCTGACAGCAGTATAAATCAGTGCAGTTCCTGTTTCCAAAGGAGAAAGTTTCGGGCACCCCGAGGCTCACCGCTGTGTTTCTGTTCTCCTCCTAATTAAGAGAGGTCGGATTTGAACGGAGCCAAGTACCCCGTGCTTTATTGAAAACCCTGAGCTCTTGTCCTTGCCCACAAAATTCTACATTTGAGCTTGTTTTTTGTTATTTTTTATTAAAACAGAGAATGCTATTGTGTACCACTAACTAATAATACTACGTATTGAATTAAAGATTACCAGAATTAAAAACAAATGATGTTATTGCAGCTCAAAAATACACGCAAGTACACAATGCCTTCTGAAAAAAACAAACGAACAAAAAACTACAGCCAGTATGAATTTGTTTAATTAATTAATACATTTTTTTAAGCAGTTTGAGAGGTGCTGATTTCTTCAACTCAAACTAGAGCCAGGGCTGCTGGTTTCCCCAGCTAAGGAGAAGGCAAGCAAATTGTATGATGGCATATTTCTTTTGATATGAAAGTAAATAAGCGTATTCTCCAAAATGCCAAACTACTCCTTCAACACCTTTTTAGCCATAAGATCTAGCCTAAAGACAGGGAGATTCTGCTAGATGCCTCAGAGTTTAAAGTCGTGGTTTCTGGTAGCATGCTTTTGGTACGATTTGAAAGAAACCAGACTTGGTTTGGGAAGTTTTCTTAAACCAAGTATATGCTTCTTGTGCTTTTTTCATTTTTAATTTAAAATCGCAGTTTATAAATTGAGAAGAAAAAGTATCACATCATGCTTATTTTGCATTTATTAAATTTTTTAAAAAATATTTTTCTTATTATTGTGGTGATTTTAAAAGCTCGGTAAAATTGTCGGCATCATTGCTTTTTTTGTTTCTTACGGGAAAGTATGTGTTTTTCTTTGAGTTACTTATTGTTACTCTAGATTATTAGAAAATAAGTGATACTGATGCGTATTTTGTACTTTAAGAACCACTGCAGTATTTCCAGCTGTGACTGTTATTGCAAATCGGTGCAAAAGACAAAATAATTTACACAGAATAATTTAATTAATAAAGATATTTTAAGCACAGATGGAAAAAAAATCTGAACTGGGTTCTTTATATAAAGGGTTTATGATATGTAGGGATCGACATAGACTGTGCGCTCATTTCATAATCTCCCTCTAAGTAAACTGATCCTTTATAATCTGATACTGAAATCCAGAGAGCTCTCTGGATTTCATCCCTCCTCTATCGTAGTTTTTATCACAGATTCTAAATCACTGACCTAAATGTCCGTTACAGGCCCCTCGTCTCACATTTACCTTTTGATTTCAGCTCAAAGATGAAGATGGAAAAGATGAAAGATGTGTGCTTTTGTTCTGAGTTTCCTCATGGTTCTGCACTTCCTTTCTCTAGGCACATCGTGGTTTGTGGTCACATAACACTTGAAAGTGTATCCAACTTTCTAAAAGACTTCCTACACAAGGACAGGGATGATGTCAATGTAGAAATTGTTTTTCTCCATAAGTAAGTACAAAACTTTGTGCAAATGTCATTGTTTAAGAGGAAAAAACTAAACTTTAGGAGATTAGAGAGTTCTCTGATTTAAGAGTGTTTGTTTTTTGTCTCTCAGTATTTCCCCTAATCTTGAGCTGGAAGCCTTGTTCAAGCGCCACTTCACCCAGGTAGAGTTTTACCAAGGATCTGTCCTAAATCCACACGACCTGGCCAGAGTCAAGGTACCTGACTGTCAATACTTCTTCCTCTGTAATACTGTTGGTTATCGTCTGACTGAATACTTGATGTGATTGTTCATTTTTGTCTTTGCAATTTGCAATTTTGTTTTAGATTGAATCAGCTGACGCCTGCTTGATCTTAGCCAACAAATACTGCGCTGACCCCGATGCCGAGGATGCATCCAACATCATGAGGTACTGCATAACCAAATCATGATTTATGTTTTCCTGCTTGCATTGTTTATTCAATTTGTTTTATGAACAATCACATTCAGCTGGATTCTGAGAGAAAAAGACATTTTCGGAGTGGATTGAGTCGTAGTTTTGGATGTGGAAACTGCACTTATTTTTATGGGTTTAAGGGATTATCAAGTGGATAATATATGAGAGTACAACATATTTTAAAAGTGATGGGAACAGTCTGTTTTAGGGCAAGGCAGATAAAATTTGGTTAATAAAATTGTATTATTAATAGCTCTGTTCGATAATGAAGTCTGAGGATTGGAGGTTTTCCACTGAAGATTAAATTGCTCAGCTATAAAAAGTCGGAGAGTCATTATGTGACATTTCTTTTCCATCTAAAAGGGTTAAGACGTTTAAAATGTGCTGCAGAAATCATCACAGCTTGATTCTAATCTAAACACTGTGTGATTAATACATAATCATTATAGTAGAGCTGTCTTGTCTGTCTGTGCATCTCTCCCATATGTTCTCCTGGACATGAAATTTATTCATTTGTCACAAATGTCCACTAGGACTCAAAGGAAATGATTTGTATTTTGTGGTCAAACAGTCAAAGGTCCCCTTCTCCTTGAACTCTATGGTGACCACTCCGTGTATTAAAATGATGTCTCGTGCCGGACCATGTTTTGGGCACGAGACATCAGAACCCCAGATCATAACACTGTCCCCACAGGCGTGTACGGTAGGCATACAGAAGGTGTTGGCAGAAGGACCCAAATGCAGGACTCGATGTGGCTCTTAATAAATAACAAAAATAACTTTTATTTAAGTGGAGTAAGGAAAGTCCATCAAAAATCCAGAACAGAGAATAAACGAATCCAAAAATTCACTGAAAGAATTCTACTGAAAGAAAACAGGAAGACCTAAAACATAGACTTAACAGCAAGAAACAAAAGGACACAGTGACAGTGGGATGATATGACACTTAAGGAATTAAATATAAACTATAACGAGAAACAGAAACTAGATTAAAAGGTATTAAAGATAAAACTAAACTGAGAATCTAGTCATAAAGAAAACAACCAGATATTATGTGCTACTCAAAGGAAAACAACAATGAAAAGAACTCGAAACACAATAAATATATGAATCCAAATATTAATGCAAAAGCTCCAAATTCAAAAGGCAAAAAAACCCTAGGACACTAGGCATGTTGGGATCACCCCAACACAACTTTTGCCACCTCTCTTCTTTCTCTGATGGGCTGATCATCCTGGAACATGGTAAATGACCTTTTTCCATTGCTCCAGCGTCCAACAATCATCCTCACTGATTGTTTTTTAAAGGCTACTCAGCTGTTTAGTCCCAATGTCTCTGAGAGAATTCTCTTCACTTTGCTATTTTCACTATTAAACATACTCGTGAGATTTACTGTTGTTTTCTTACCATTTGATTTCACCAGATGTTTGTTTCCCTTATCAAATTCAAGTAGATAAAGTTTTGGGTTTCTTTTGTTTTCCAACCACATTTCTTCCTTAACGATGATGGTATATTTGATAATGCACTGGACCGTTCTTAACCCACATTTAGTTAGGCTAATAATGCGGTTTAGGAAAAGAGAAACTACTCACAACTGTGGTTAAATAACTTGCTGCCAGCCAAAAACGGACTTTTTTGTGTGCTTGGGCAGAGTATGACTGCACACAAATGTCTAAGAGTGACATTTTATATCCAAAGGTTTAAAGGTCAACTTCCCTATGACTTCAAAAAAAACCCTCTTGCCGTTATCCAGTGAGAGATTCTGTATGTACGTCTCATTTGGTTGAATAGTAATTTGAAATTGTTGACAATGGTACTTTTTCCAGGTTGATTTATTTATTTTTTGGTAGAAGTTGTAGGTTTGTAAATTCGGAGAACAGGCTGAACTGGTAATGGTCAAATTGACATCAGTTCTTCCCAGACAGAGAGAAAGTCAGCATTTTGTAGCTGGATCTAGGAATATGTTACTATGCAACTCTCTTGTTCTATTTTCTTGAGCCTTTAGTTTAAAATATTAAACTATAAAATAAAATGCAAACTTAAAATTGTTAAAAGCATACAGTCGACTACGATACTTAATTTCTATAAAAAGAGAGTGAATCAGATTATTTTTTTAAAAATCTGTGTAACTTTTGAAAGCGCTGCAGATATTCTTATATTGCTTTCTTTTTGTCCTTTATCAGAGTAATATCTATCAAGAACTACCACCCAAAGATCAGGATAATCACTCAAATGTTGCAGTACCACAATAAGGTTTGTATTAATCAACTATAAAGCCTGCTGGAGTCACTTAGTTACTCCGTTATAGTTAGTTACGTTTCAGTATATGTTGAAAAGATCTCATCACTGAATCATTTGTCTGTCTTAGTTTCTAACAGCATGCACCTTGTAGCCTGACTTCCTTTTCCTCTTCCCCTCAGGCCCACCTTTTGAACATCCCAAGCTGGAACTGGAAGGAGGGAGATGACGCCATTTGCCTTGCAGAACTCAAGCTCGGATTCATCGCCCAGAGCTGCCTGGCTCAGGGCCTCTCGACCATGCTGGCCAACCTTTTCTCCATGAGGTCCTTCATCAAGGTAGCTGCAACTAACACTGATCCATCTGTGCTCACTGGATTAAGTTCAAAAATAAAGTTGGCCAAGAAACAAAGTCTGAATAGATAATAATGGTTATCCCAGATGAGGCCCGTATGCAGCATCTGGTGAGCGGGTGGTGATGATCTTAAACTTGCACCTTTTTATATTTTTGTATAACCTTCTTTATTTTGTTGTAGATTGAGGAGGATACATGGCAGAAGTATTACCTTGAAGGAGTAGCCAATGAAATGTACACAGAGTACCTGTCCAGTGCCTTTGTGGGTCTGTCCTTCCCAGTAATTTGCGAGTACGTAAAACTAAAACATTTTATTTTACCCCCTTTTTTTGGTACTTTGTCATTCCTGGATGCAAGTAATTTAGATGTTTAAACTGCAGTCATTAGAATTTAAAGATCCAAAGATAATTGTTATGTAAGTATTTATTAACCAGGCTTCTGGAGATGGTAGGTTAAATTAGTTATAGAGAGGAAGCACATGGCGTTCACATAAGGGCTCCATACTTTATAGGCTGTCAAATCCCATATTTATTCCATATTAAAATATTTGAAAGTGTAAACCTAAATCTAAGTGTAAATAATTTAGGGATAAACAGGTTCTCATCCTCTAAAAAGAAAAAAAGAAAGTGGCACCCTAAGCTAAGAAGATTTCAAACTAAAAGTACTTAGTGTGCCTCAGGTCTAATTATATTGTTATTCCCCCTTACAGACTCTGCTATGTGAAGCTAAAGCTGCTGCTGATAGCTATAGAGTACAAGTCTGATCAAGGGGAAAGCAGGTAAGTCGGGGCATTAAAATTCATGCATGCAAAAACTTTAATACGCAGGTGTCAGTATTTGCTTTCAGCTACTATGAATCAGCTTCCCTGTTTGACTGCAAACACAAGTGCTTTACACAATGTGTCTAAATTGATGTCTAAATGGGTTTATTCACAGACATCACAGGGCTCTCCGATAACATCGTGACAAATTAGTGGGGAAGGTGGCAGTTGGTTTCTTTGAGCACAGCAGAAGCTTTGTTTTAGTAGTTTCTCTAACACGCTGATGCTCATTTATACTCTTTGAAGTGCTATCTGCTTTCATCAACTTAATTAAATAAACAGGGGCTATCCTGCCAAATGAGTTGTGAAAACTAATCCCAGACGCAGTGATTAGTGCAAAGCCTTGCAAATTCTGTGATATAACTTTCTGCTTTGACATCTTTGGTCTACAAATCCTCACAGCACCCTGATAAACCCTGGAAACCACGTGAAAATGCAGGAGGGGACCTTGGGTTTCTTTATTGCCAGCGATGCCAAAGAAGTAAAGAGGTAATGAATGAGACCTGAGATTCAATCGTTTGATTAAATTCCAGTCTTGTTTCTGCAATAGTGCCTTTGTTGGTCTGCATGTCATACGGTTTCTGTATCTTGAGCTATTACATGTAGGAAAATTGCAAACGCTTGTTTTGTTAGTATTACCTCCATGTTGCCAGAGCTTACAAATATACTCATTCACTTTATTAGGAACGCCTTTCTAGTACCAGGTTAGACCCTGTTTTGCCTTCAGAATTCTTCATGGCATAGACTCAACAGGGGACTGGAAACATTCCTCAGAGATTTTGGCCCATGTTGACATGATAGCATCACACAGTTGTTGCAGATTTCTTGGTCACACGTCCATGATGAAATCGTAAGGCAACTTGAGTAGATTGAACTCATTGTCTTGTTCAAGAAAGCAGTTTGAGATGGTTTGAGCTTCTAATGGCTGCTAGATGCACCTTTGCTGTCACCTTCCAGCTTGAAGGAGTCTGGTCACTCTGATATCGGACATCAACAAGGCATTTTCTCTCAGAGAACTGCCATACACCTTTTTAGACCATTCTCTGTAAACCCTAGACTGTGGGAAAATCCCAGTAGGACAGTAAATCCATCCATCTGGGACCAACACCAAGATTCAAAGTCACATTCTTTCCCATTTCTTATGCTCAGTTTGAACTTTAGCAGGGCCAACCATGTCTTCAGGCCTAAATGCATGCAGTTGCTGATTAGATATTTGCATTAAGGAGAAATTGAACAGGTGCACCTAACAAATCGGCCAGTAAGTGTATATTGGCTTTTGTGTTTGCTCTTAGAAAAAATGCCATATTTTGCATGTTTAATTGACCAGACTGAAGTGATTTATCAGCAGTTCAGGGATCCTTGAGTTGCACTGCTGAGGCCAAAGAGGAATGTTGGCTGTTAGCTTGTATCTGCTCATTGCTTGGACAAAGATAACATTCAAAGACAGATTAAAGGTACATATGGTCGAGGTTGGATGGTGATGTTACCTGCCAGAGGGGATCAGAAGATTTATGAGGGCACAGAATGAGACAAACTGCAGCGCCCTTATGAAATATCAAAGCTTAATTTAAAACTGGTCCTGAACTTCTCATAGAGCTGCACACTCTTTGCTCAACTTTTGGCACATTAAACATTGACAAATGCATTGGATGCTTCATTAATTTTTTGTTAATAAACTGATTGCACACAAATTAAAATGACTTGTTGCAGATGTTGTGCAGCCATAGTAAAGACAAAATATGTGTAAACAATTTATTGAGCACTCATGCTGTTCTTGATTTTCTTCCGCAGGGCACTGTTTTATTGTAAGGCCTGCCACGATGACATAACTGATCCCAAAAGGATAAAGAAATGTGGATGCAAGAAATGTAAGTGTGATTGCATGTAAACACAAGATCTAAGTTAGATTGATCCCATTATTTTTTTGCTCAGATGAAACTGAAATATAATGAGTTAGCATTCGAGTAGCTGGGTGACAGCGTATTTACATGACCTACTATACATAGCCATTTGTCCCAACCACTTATTTCTTACATTAATTATTCCTTGAAATGAAGCCTTGTAAGTTGTGCATGTAGAAAGATCAGATTTCTTTCTGCAGCCAAAACAAACTGAAGCACTCCAGTTTCCCCATGTAGAACTACATGTTTGGATCTCTGTATGAGATGAATACCTGCTCTCATTTAAGGGTCAGTTCCCCCAAATTACATGAAAAAATGCTTTCCAACTTTCTCATCATGCAAATAGTTTTGGTTTTTCCATGCTGAGGTTTCAGATATCCTTCAAAATGTATGTTTTTTGGATGGATTTGGATGAACTGATTCCTTCAGAGTGTTTCAGATTGACGTCTCTTCTAACAGACACACTCTTACATAGTGTTTATAGCATGCTATCTTTTCCATGTGATTCCCAGCTCTTATAAATACACATAGTAGACCTCTTAGTTCAGTCTAAATGTGCATTTTGTTTGTTTTCTGTATAGTAGCTGTGTTCACTGTTGATAACTTTGTGATGTTAACAGGCATTCAGAGAGACTGTTAACACCACAGGTACCTGGACGGATCACGTGTTTCTAAAACCTTATAAACATCGCGTGCTACATGTTCTTCTGCTTGGATAAACCACAGTTTGTCTCTAGTATTAAAGCTAACACCTAACATTGACATGTGATGTATTCTTTTCCTGCTGCTTGGGAACTTGGCACACATTTCTTTAAAAATCTGCTTAATAGTGATATATTGTGAGTAATGTGGATTTGTTTCCCCTTCAAAAACACAGCGTGCTAGTGTACCTCAGATTAAAGTGACCTGTTTGAATGTACTCTAAATGTTGCATGTACAATGGTTGATGCTGCCTGGATCTCTTGTTGTTGTCATGTGCACGTTGTTTTTTGTTCGTTCTTTTGATAGAATTTTATAGCTTTCAAAAGAAATTAGCAACAGTATAGATTTTGCAAAAAAATTCCAGAGCAGAAGTAGATTTTTTTTTTTTTTTTGCTCACACGTAAACACTGCAGCTTTCATGCCTACTTGAGTTAGTAATTCACCACATCACCACCAGATGGCCCTGCTGCCCTTTATTAAGCACAAGACCCCTGCACAAAGACCACAGTGAGAAACAGACTGGGATGAAGACTGGAAAACCTTTATCCTTATTACTCCTTACCACTTTTTTATATTATGGGAAAAAATTGGCATCCATACTAAAGTGACGTAATCCGCAGAGATGTGTGCATATCTTTTAGGAGAAATATTTCAGGAAAAAATAGCAAATCTGTCATGGAATATGGATCATCTAACTTATGTGTGCTTTTATGCACTATAAACGCTTTCAAGTGTTTTTTTTTTTCTTTTTGTCTTTTCTGAAGGCACTTGCAGGTTTTTGTAGAAGTGATACTGTTTTTGTAAAATACCAGCACCTTTAGTCTTTTGTTTAGGAGATTTCTGTCATCTCCTGTTCTTAATAAGCATTAGTAACAAATGTAAATATTTAAGAGCTGTAAAATGAAATATTATTGTCCTTATATTTCATATGACTCAGTGGCTCTAAGAGAAGAATCCAGATCCATGACACATAGCCAAGGTTTCTGCAAAAAAAAAAAGCTATAAATCATCAAATTGTGCATATATAAATGTTTTATTTATTCCAATTAAACATGCATTATGTGTCTTTAACTTCCACTTATGTTATCCTTGGGCCAAGATTGGCCTTTGTAAGACCAAATTTGCCATTTGATGTTCATGCTTGGCTCATTAGCAAGTTAATTAGTGAACATAGAAAAACATTTCATCACATAGTAAAGTGACACTAAGCCCAAACAAGCTAAATCTGTGTTAGCATTATAAGGATTTTGTTGGGTAAAAGTCTCCAAAAAGTCTGAAAAGGTTAAAGAAACCATATTTGAGGTCACGTGGTCATGTTCACGTGAGGGGAAAGGGTGTCGGTTTACAGGATGCCAATACTAGTGTAAGCGGCACAACAAAGGTTAATCTTGTACATCCCAGCAGCAGCCGTCCTCCATGCCCTGTTCTTCCTCTATCCCCTCTTCCCTCAGAATGACCCTCAACATTAACCTGCTCTTCCTCTCCTCCCATATGAACCCTTGACTGTAGCCAAGAAGCCTGCCTACAAGAAAATGAAACTGGCATGTTGTTTTGATTGCGGTCGCTCAGAGCGGGACTGCTCTTGCATGCCGGTTAATGTGCGTTGTAACATGGACTCCCCTCGACGGGACATCCCACTCTCTGCTGTCTCTGTTAATGATTGCTCAGCCACTTTACGTGCCTGTAAGTTGTCGCCATGACATGTGCTCTTCAGTGTTGTAACATGCACCGTGTGTCTTTACTTCTGTGTGCTTTCAAATTTAAGCACCCATGTTGTCACCGTCACAGATGCTTTGGTGTTTTAGCTTTCTGATTTTTGGTGCTGTTCTCTGTCTGTTGCTACGTGTTGCAGTGAAGCATGCTGGTCTATTGTTTTGCTGGTGTTTTGTCAAGAGAACGTGAATTCAAATTGAAACGTAGTTTAAAATTAGATTGACAGTCACTAATGCAAACCTTTTGCTGCGTACAGCAGTATTTGTTTCCCTCCAGTGACCTCATAAATATATTAGAAAAAAGTCAAAGCCATGAACAATGTACAGCTGTGCATCCCTGCAAAAAATCTCACAATACACAGTTACTGTGCATTTTCCCAAATAATTATTCTGATAGGACTGTCTAAATCTTACAATGATGTCACTGGAGACATAACATAACATTAAAAAAAAAAAAATCAAATAATATCTCACCACTGTACCCTGGAGAAATGGGTGAACAGGATAGGATTTGAGGTATTTGTAAATGTAGACGTCTCCGACGATTAATTTTTCTTTTCTTTTTTTAGTAAATAATGCTCTTGAGAGCACCTGAGGGGATATTGTGATGATGACTATTAGAGTACATATTGAGGTTAACATATGGGTTTTATTAAATTATAATCAACAGCTTGAACAGGAACTGGGGGAAAAATCTGCAAAGCAGACAAAGTTATTGGTTGTTTTTGCTGATTTGTGATTAAATTGAGAACACAAAGCAGTAGAGTTGGAATATAAGAGGAATAAAAGACGGTAGAAGAGTGCTGGATCATATTGGAGTTTAACAAGCGGACTTTAACAGAATTGAACTGCATATGAATTCCTAATTCAAGTGTGATTTCCCTTTTTAAGCCAGGGGGGTATGTTAAATCGTACTGATGTGTCGCAGGAGGCACGAAGAATGTGTCTGAGGTTGCAGAGCATTGATACAATTTGCTGGAAAACATTGCAGACTGTCATAAATTTTTAGTGAATGACTCTTGATCAAAAACCATTCGTATAGCTGAACACGTCTGGGCGTTTTTACCCCTCAGTGTGTCTCCCAGGGTTGTGTGCTGTGAGCGTGGCCTGGCTAGAAAAGCTCGAGCAAGAGCTCCAGAGTTGCTGTCGACACGGTGCGGGAGATGCGTGGAGCGAGGCCTTATGCGGCCTGACGTGGAAATTATGTTTGCATTTTCATTTTTGGAGTGCTACCGGTTGTCATGAAACTCAGCCTGACAGTTTCTAACCACCAGGCAGCCGAGTGCCCCCGCCCCTCTCCTTTTCTCTCGTTGTGGGACAGATGCTAGCCTGTTAGTCCTGTGACTCTGCTCGCGCCCTCCGATTGCAGGCGACAGATGCCAGGACCAGCACAGTCCCTGTTAGAACATTGCTGTCACTGTCCTGCCTTAAGCTCAATGCGTGACCTTTAATGTAAGCAAGGGGTTGAAATAAGTTACTAATGAGCATGTGTGGGACTCACCGAACGTTACACACATCTGTGCAGGTTGTCTCAGGCATGGGTAGGCAAAAATAAGACAGTAACGCTTCTTAAGTTTTGTGCGCTGGTGAGTTTATTGTAGGTGTTTTTGATTGAACATGTCAAGCTGAAAATATATGATATATAAAAACCTGCTTCTCACTTGAGTATTCACTTAATGCTGCTAAACTTACATTTAGCCTTCACTGGAGGGTAAATATGAGCAGCTATAATAACTGATACTAAATAACTGCTAATAATAAATAATTATCAGTCACACAAACGTGGTAATATTTCAGTCTTAAATTCTTAATGGGAGTAAAGAAGCTTTTCATCGAAACTTAAAGGTAGCCAAGATATCTGGTCCTCTTTTGACTTGAAAATAGCCAAATCACTGCTTAGAGTGACACCGTAGATATTTAGCAGATGACTACAAACATAGAGCGAGCTACTCTTAAATTACTGCCCACATCTCTGAAAATCAGATTTCTAACCGACCTGTTTTACTTCTCATTGCTTTGTCCGTGTTGTCTCCACGGCCTCAATTTTTTTTAAGTGCCTTCAAGAGAAATCCCTCAGCTTTCCGTTCACAGTCGTCACTTATAATTTGCTCTCATTACGACCTGTTCTTCTCTGTAACCTCTCATCCGTCTCTGCATTTTTCTCAGCTAAAAATAGCTATAATGGATATATCAAATCAAGTAAGTTTTGATTTCCATTCTCTCTTTCTCTCGACTCACTTGTGTCTAACCCCTCCATTTGTGCATTGTCAGCTATTAATATTTGAGCTGTCCCTGACCTGCTGTATTTCACTGTCCAGTCTATCATCATCATCCATGACTGTGTGTCTTATGCATAGCATTAGGAAACAGTTTTGAGTTGATTCTTTGTGTTAGGTATGAGTTAGGGCTCAGCAGCACACTCATGGCATCTTCACCATGACTGTGGATAAACCAAGTCTGGACAAAATCACTTAAAAACATTCAAATTAAATGTATGCAAGAAAAGCATTTCAGCCTCGCATAATTGAGTAAAACATATTAAAATGCAAAAAGCCGATCTTAAACTCTCTCAGCTCTCGTCCAACGCTTACAGGAGTGTGAAACTAGTGGGTAGTCCACTTTAACAGGATCTGTGATAGGCAGCAAATCTGCCACATTGCATTGTCCTGGAGAAGTGCTGTGCATGTTTGACGTGGGGCAGATGAATAGTGGAGGTCTGGAGCAGGAAGGATAATCTGCTAGACAGCTGACTGTTGAAATAATCATCTCTCTTCTCCGGTTTTAGCTCCCAGACATTTTTGAACTAAGGAAAACACAGCTCTTCTGTCTCTTTTTATCTTTACCAGCCTCACCGCTATTATATCGCTAGTATTAAAATGTATATCGAATTCATTCCTCCCTCCTTCATCAGGCATAAACTGCATGTAGCAGCTAGTGGCTGCTGATTCACACTGTCACCTCCTTGTTCTGGTAGCATAACAATTGCTAAAACACCTGAAAGCATATTTATTAATTCATGTTTATTATAAATATCAAAGTAAACGTCAAATCCAGCTTTTCATTGGTGGCTACAGGAAGTGGTTAAGTGGTGTTAAATAAAAATGAGCTTTTTTTTAAATTATTCAGCCATTAGCATTCTTGTGCCAGAAAGAATTACCCCCCTAAACCAGTGACTGTCCTTTAATTATGATAAGAGTCACAAGATGTTTTATTAACATACACACTGCTGGTTTTACGGAAGTCAGTTTAAATCAAATCCTACCTTGTGTTTAGCTTCAAGAATTAAAGGATTAGTTTGCTAAAATCATAAAGAAAGTGCCATATTCTGCTTTCTCATTTAGATAACTTTAGCTTTTTTTTCCTATCGTGGTTCTCACGGCATTAAAATAAGATTAGAAAAACGCCAGCTATGTTTCTACAGCATCCACTACGAGCTGTTTCTATTCTTCGGTATGGTATGAAGATTATCCCAGACCACGGTAATATCATTTGTCAGTTTGTTTTTCAGTGTTTCTTAGCATCACAAATGAAATTTTATTCCCTAGTTTTGCACTGTCTCTTCAAACCTTCTGCAAATACTACCCAAAGAGACAGATATCCAAAGAATTAAGAGGGGAACTGTGTTTTCTGTGATTTGAGTGAACTAACACCTGAAGAAAAAAAACATAAGTATTGTATAGCTGCTGACTTTGACTCCTCTTCATTTAGCAGTAAACAACAGTCCCTTAATCCAGCCTTATCGGTACAAGTCAGCTAAACTGAACCACACCTCAGCCAGTGAGGTCTGTAAGGGGCCCCGTAGCGGAGTTGCTGCTTTATCGGTCCGTTTGGTAAACAACCGCAAGGGAAGCCTGCTGCCCCCCGCTGAGCCCTCTGCTCTGAGACTGAGCTTCGTGGGCTCCGAGGACTCAGGCCAGGTAGGCCGCCCGCCAGGGGTGACAGAAGAGGTCAGCCGGCTCCAGCGAGCCCGTAGCCTGCCGGTGAAATACAGATACCACCCCGGTCACTCCAGTAACGCCACACTCAGTCAGAGGCAGTGTAAGGGCCACATCCCCCCACATCCCTCTTACCCTCAGCGTGTTTGGCAGGCCTGCACTCAACAACAGCACAACCAAAGCATGTGCTTGCCAGTCTGGAGTGGTTGCATGTGTAGCATTCCTTACTAATGACCCAGTGTGTGCAGCTGTCAGCTGTGAAACATTAAATATTGAACAGGCCGAGCGAGATGTGAAGGGCCAGTGTGTTGGAGCATCCCTCTCGACTGGAAAGCCCCCTCCCTTCTTCAACGTTTTCCATTATGTTGTCAGTCTTCGACATGCTAGCGGTGCTTGAAATCATGTGTTCGTCGGCGGAGGAGCAAGATCTTTGGGACTTTATTAATTTTAATGAAAGCAATTGCAGTTTCTTTGTATAAAAAAGAAAGAAAGACAGAAAAGACTAAAAAGAAAGAAACAGTTCACAGCTTGAACCATCAGTTATAAGGTACCCGAGTGTATTTTCCATGACCTGTAACAATCTTTTCCCAGTGAACAATGGCTGTTAAAGTGCTATTAGTGAAACACTTTTCTTGCTGCTTGTATTTATTTTACCAGCGACTGCTACAGAGTAGAGTTGTTTTCTGCAGCTGCGATATTAGCTTGTAAAAATATTTGCCTGATTACTTTACTCGGGGGTAAAAGTTATAACTCGTTCCCTATGAAGAGCTCAGTGCAGTTTGCTGAAGTGATAAAGACAATGTCCAAAGGGCATCTCAGCTGTACATAAATCACTCTGGCACAAGGACCAACCTAATTGTATAAGCCAAGGGCACCACTCTCAAGACGAACAAAGACCAGAAATCCAGGATTCAACACTGACTCAAAGCACCTTTGCTTGTAGTCTTAGATGCTTAATATTTATAGGTTATTACCTTAATTAAATGAGAACATGAGTGATTAGTGTGAGCAACAGTGATGCGAGTCTAGGTCTATCTGTAGTACAGTAATCTATGATTACGAAATCACAGCCCTCTTAACAGCCCTCAACTTATTTGTGGTGCTACATTATTTGAATGATAAAACTGTTGACAGGTGGATTACAGCAGTTCAATGGATTAGTGCGTATGGTAAATAAAGCTTCCCAGATTAAACTTCAGCAAATGGCATGATGGTTGATAATGGCACTACTGCATGTTTGCATCTCCATATACAACCATGCCAATGATGTGCTAATGTATCCTGTCTGCATTATGCTAACATTGGACTGTTTCCTGCTACCCACTGGTTAAATTGTCCTGTCCCACTCCATCTTGTTCACCCGACCTCTTTCCACTCTGTCCCTGTATGTATATTATCTCTTTGAATTCACTGACCTCAAATTGTGCTGTGCTGTTCTTTTGTTGTCCCTGCTGTGTGGATCTTTGCTCGACTTCTGATCATTTCCCGCCATCATGCTGTTTCTTTGGCATTTTGTTGCAGTTCAAGAGGACCAACAATCAGCACTATCACCCAAAAAAAAGCAACGTAATGGAGGCATGAGGAATTCTCCAAACTCCTCACCTAAGATTATGAGGTAGGTACCACAAGGAGCTATCTGTCTTTGGGTTTTTACACATATAAATTCCCTCACCATAAAAATACAGATAGCTTCTTTAATAGCCAAATGTTAAACGGCAACAAAACACAACAAACTGTAATCACCGCTCGGTTTAGTTTAAACACAAAAACTACTTGGTTAGGTTTAGGCTTGGTTTAAACTATGCTTTATCAATTCAATTCAATTTTATTTATATAGCGCCAAATCACAACAAAAGTCGCCTCAAGGCGCTTTATATTGTATAGTAGATACAGAGAAAAGCCCAACCATCATATGACCCCCTATGAGCAAGCACTTTGGCGACAGTGGGGAGGAAAAACTCCCTTTTAACAGGAAGAAAGAGAGAACTTTAAGAAATTAATATAGCCACTACAGTGACCATCAAAACGATGAAAAAATATTGCCGTAAACAGTTTATTTTGCGACACCACGAAATTAAACGATAATCTAAAATGAAACGATAGACGTTTTTATATCGTAATCCGATATATATCGTTATATCGAACAGCTATATATTATATTTGTTGCTTAGTGTTGGGAGGGTAACATACAGACTAGCTTCCTGCTCATCATAAGAGTAATGAAACCAAAACAACTTGCCGGACGGTATAAAAATACTCTGCAGGGATCTCCAGTCAGGTGATAATCCTTTGTTGGTTTATAACTATAAGCATAATCAAATAATCTCTTTCACATTACACATATCAATTTAACCTCTTAGGGACATAAATATAGTCATTAATGTAGCTTTAACAAAGCTTTGATGAAGAAAGTACAGATACCTGTGCTTTAGGAAGAAAACCAGTACTTGTTGGATTAAGCAGTGCATTACAAAGAGCATCTGAAAGAACATTTTTCTACGCTCCTTTTTTCATGGAAAATATGTCAGCCTCTGAGATGAGCTCTATGCCACAAGGTTTCATGTGACACCCACAGACTACAGTTCTTAAACAGGCCTGGCACTAATGACAGCACCAGGCAGTCAGAGGGGCTCTAAAGGATAGATAGCCCAAGGCTATTCATCTATTGTCGGATCCCTCTGAGGTCTTTTCAGCACGTAAGGCCACAGATGATATGTATCATCACAATGAAAGGCGAATTCAAATGCTACCTTGCTTTTATCTTGTCTCGTGAAATTAAATCGTAGCGTATTGATCTTGACTGGAGATAACACTGTTATTCAACAAGAACCCATTAGAGGGACGATAATAATAGTAGTCACTGTCATTAAGTGCAATGTTATAAGGAAGCCAGGCAACAGGGAAGACCTGCAGCCTGATGTATACAAAGTGCAACAGCACAAATGAAATTTAATTAAACCTGACAGATGACTTTATGTTCTCACTGCTAATATGGCTGCGATCTGCTTGACATTTGGAATTCAAACCCACATATGTCTGTATTGTTTAATACCATCAGATACAGTACAGATCAGCAACATTCACTATTTCTGGAAAAAAAATATTGCTTTGTATTATAACTAAAAGTGTCAGTATGCATACATTACCATTTCCTTTGATGTCTGGTCTCTGTTTTTTCCAGGTGGGCGTTTGCCCTTTATTTATTTGGTTCAAAGTGGTTTGAAAGTTGAATTGCTCCAGGTGATTTCCAGGCTCTTGGGAAGCAAAACCAGGCTTTTCCAATGCTATCAGCAAAAAATCAACACACCAAACCAATCCATCTACTTGCCATGCTAATACTGTGCAGTACAGGTGGATGTGATATTTCGTGCAGCGTCTGCTGCCTACACGCTAGAGAGGGATTCGCCGTGGTAGCCTAAGGGATACTTCATTGCAACAAGCAGAGAAAAAAACATCTGGGTGTATACTATATCAAATGTGTTTTTACAGGACCCGCGGCCTCAAGGCCTTTGTAAATAAGTAATGATCAACAGATTGGCTGTGGGTTTTGAAGAGCAGGCCTTTGTCAGTTTTCATGATGTGCCGGGTTTTCAAAGACTTTGCCTGCTCTTAGTGCTTGTGTTAGAGAGAACTAGTGCAGTGCTGCCGAATTAGAAGATCGACATAATGTGCATGTCTGCCTTCTTCTTTATGGCTCTCTCAGCTGTCATTACGCTCCTCCAGAAAACACCTGGCCTTATGTTTCGGGGTAATGATGTGTGAAGTCTTGTCAAACGTGTCATCATAAAGCAGTGAATTATGCTGCTGATCAGTTTGAATCTTTAGAAGTACACAGAAGTGACAGTCACGGACACTTCTGCGCTGTTTAACGAAACAAACCACGCAAGAGGAAAAAAAAAAAAGCGATCACGTTTCCACGAGACAGTTCGCTTCTAGTTCCAGCAAACTAACATGACCTGTCTGGAACTTAGCAATGACGACCTCACTGAAATTAACACCATTTCCACGGGCTCCTTGATGGGTCATAAGACACATCTAACTGCGGGATGTCATAACGCGTTTGGTCACATCGGAGTGCCGTGACATACACGTCATGTCTGTTACAGAACTGCTGAGGCAATTGGCAGTGCAGGGTAGTGACAGGCCGTCATGGCTGACAGTGAGCGATAGCTATCCTGGCAGAGCTCTGCCTCACCAGTCATCTTCACAAGGACAAACTGAAGTGACAGCGGCTCCACTGAGTGAGTGGTGAAACATTTGACTTTTGATGGAATATTTAGCCAAGGTGTAAAACCACTAAATGCTTTCACTCTTATTAGAATTTGAATTGCACTCTCACGTGGGTTTTAAGCACCGTAGTTCCAGTTTTTTATGATCATTTATGATTGTCCTGGCTGTAAACCTGTAAACCTACAGTTTATCAAAGCTGCTGCCTCCGCTTCTTTTGATTACACAGAAAAAAGAAAAGCGGCGATGTCTGATTTCATGCAACCGACAGTCTAGAAGCAGCAAATGGGAGTGAGTGCCATTGTTTTTAGGACCCCCGCTTTCAATATATTGGAGTGTATTTAATTATTTTTTTATTTCACGTTTCTATTAACATTGTACTTTAAAAAAAAAACAAAAAAACATGTGCACGCTTTGACATTGAAATTTTATCGTACACGCGCTTTTCAAAGTGAAGCCGCATCGACAGAGAGGTAGAAAAGACGTTTCCCTCTACTGCTACTTATATTCTTGAAAGGACATCCAGGTCTTGCCTGGGGGTATATGAGCCCAAAGGCGGGGGTTTTTTCGGCTTCAGTCTCTTGGAGCCTGAGGGATGGTAGTTTCAGCTGACACTTTCATACATACTTAACATGTTACTTAAGGTGCCCATTCTTTTGAGGTACTTGGATGGATTAAAGAGACGCTCTTGTTACGAGGGGAGGACTTGAACAATTTAAAAGGTTTTGGACAGAGACCGAAGACTGTTGTCTGGATTTTCAGAAGACAGCATCTTTAACTTTGATCTGAATCTGACAAAGTTGATTTAGGGCAAAGGGATTGTGTTGAGCAGTACTGCTAATGTGGCTGGTCACGTATATCGGTTGGCTTCGGACAATCTTTATGTGAGTTTTCTTCCGCAGATAAAAAACTTTTCGTTGGGATCAGCTTGATGAGATGTTAAATTTGGGTAACTTACAAATTTCTGTTAATCTTTTTCATACCATAGATCATGTGTTTGATTATTCTATTACATGCATCAAAACCCTTTATTTAAATTAACTGTATGACTTCATAAGATCATATCCCCCTGACCAGAACAAGCGTGATAGAAATGCAGGTACTCGTGTTGGGAGACAACTTTTAGTGGTCAGCGTTAATGTTCACCAGTGAAATTAGTTTATATAGTTCTGATGGTCTGTTTAAACATTAATACCCTTCACTTTGGAAAGCAAATACGGTTGGGCAAATTGCTGAAATATTTAAAGTCTGGTCTGTTAAAGCTTTTACCACGCAGCGCACTACGTCAAAAGCCGTATGCAGTAAGGGGGCGTAATTGCATCTCCGTGCTCATGCCAGTCAACGCAGTGTGTTGCTGCCATCTTCTTCCGCCTGGCTGCCGCTGCTGATGTCACTCTGCTTGATGACATGGCAGTTTTGTTGGCATTTCTGCAGATGGCCTCTGACAGGAAAACGAAAAGAGGAAGCGGGAAAAACTAGGAAGAAAGCAACCTTTTTTTTTTCTTTTTCATTTTTTAGTAAAAGCGACCTATTTGCAGATTGCCAAATATTCTTATGGTTAATTTATAAAATGTGTTTTTTGTTCAAATCAATGATATAATTTCACTGTCTCCCTCCCATCTTTTTGTTTGATTAGACATGACCCACTCCTCATCCTGGGAAACGAGCAGATTGAGAGCATGGACGAGAACGTAAAGAAATATGACTCCACGGGGATGTTTCACTGGTGCCCGTCCAAAGACATTGAGAAGGTCATCTTGGTGGGTCCTGCTCCTTCACTCGGTACACGTCATTTGTCCCGACACTCTTCTCCCTGGTGACAGATGTGTCATGTCACAAAGCACTATCAGAGGTTGACAGGGCACTTAAACACTCTGTAATGAGGTGTTTGACATGTCATTTGCTACAAGAGTGCCCTGCACTATGGAAAATTTCTTGTACTAATACATATGCCATTTTTCAAATTACTTTCATTGCAGTGCAGAACTGCATGATATATTTTACAGGGGGGGCAGGCTCACTGCAAAAGGAGAAAGCGCTAACATTTGTTGGAAATGCCCATTTATGCAAATTCCAGCCAGGAACATATTGATCCCTTATCCCTTTCTTTCCCTCTCAGACACGGAGTGAGGCAGCCATGACTGTTCTGAGCGGTCATGTGGTCGTGTGCATATTTGGAGACGTGAAATCGGCGCTGATCGGTGTCCGAAACTTTGTGATGCCTCTGAGAGCAAGCAACTTTCACTACCATGAGCTGAAGCATATTGTGTTTGTCGGCTCCCTTGAGTATCTGAAGCGGGAATGGGAAACTCTGCATAATTTCCCCAAAGTCTCCATTCTGCCTGTAAGTAGAGAAAAATCACTAATTTCAAATGTTTATCTAGATCACGTCAAAGTGATGCCTTTGTTTTTCTAAACTGGTGTGCATATAATGCTCATTAACAAATGTATTTTGTGGGAAACGTGATATTGTTTCATCAGTATAAAAAGCACATTGTTATTTTGCAAGCTGTCCTGCAAAATGCTCATTGTTAACAAATCTTAAAGCCATCAACAATTTGTGGTTTTCGGTAGAATATTAAATCCTGGACATTACATAATGATTAATATTTATGTGGTTATGCTAGCAAAGGATTTGGCTAGGTTTAGGGGAACATTGTGGATTTGATTATGCGAATTTCTGCCTGGACTTTATTAGGGAAGCTATGCATGACTCCCAGAATAAGGAATCCTTATTTATCTTATATTGGACTTAGTTGCATCCTGTCAGTTCATCTGCTGTGTTAAACAAGCTTCAGCGCTGTTCCTTCACCTTGTAAGCCAGATTTCTACTGATTGGCTACAAATTTCAATCAGACGGATAGCAGGTGGCTCACAGCTAAACCTCTGTACCCGAATTGATTATATGGAGGTTATTCTCTCTTTCTGACATCATACAGTGCCAGAAGGGGAAAAAAAGTCAGAAAGCTGCGCACCAAGGGACAGATTTATAAACACGTTGCATCAGCACAAACTGGGTTTAGGTGTAAAAAATAATAAAAAATTGTATTGTATTGTTAGTATTTACAAAGAGATAGCAGTGAGAAGATTATGCGTAAGAGGTGACAACTTAAAGATGTTTGCATGTATGTTTCTGAGCGGTCCTTCAATAAGATGCAAAATATGGGAGGAGAATCTCCAAAAGTTGATTCTTTTCATCTGGATGTCCACATGAACAGAATCAACTTTTGGAGATTTACTTACCCGGACGATTGAACATGCATCAAGACATGGGAGGAGAATATTTAAATCAACTGCACGAATCAACGTAGAAATTTTTGCAATAGACACTAAGGGCGATCGTGGCTCAAGAGTTGGCAGTTCGACTTGTAATCGGAAGGTTGCCGGTTCGAGCCCCAGCTTGGACAGTTTCGGTTGCTGTGTCCTTGGGCAAGACACTTCACCTACCGCCTACTGGTGATGGCCAGAGGGGCCGATGGTGCGATATGGCAGCCTCGCTTCTGTCAGTCTGCCCCAGGGGAGCTGTGGCTACAACTGCAGCTGCCTCCACCAGTGTGTGAATGTGAGAGTGAATGAATAGTGGAATTGTAAAGCGCTTTGAGGGCCCCGAAAAGCGCTATATAAATGCAATCCATTATTATTATTATTTACTGCTAATTGCGTTGATATTTAACACAGAAAAAAACATGTCTTAACTTGTGCACTTTATATGAACTGACTGTGCTTGTGTTTATAGGCACAACCATTAAACTAACCACACCCATGAGCACTATGAGGATTTCGCTCACATGCTTTTTTGTCCCATTTAGTAAATCTGGCCTGAAAAGTCTTAAGCTCGAGCTTATAGTGAATACTTGCACATTCGCTGACCTCATTATTTGAAACTTTGTTCATGTTTAATATGAGCATCCACAATTTTTTTTTGTTCCACCATTAAAAGACTTTGTGAAAGACATAATTAGCAGTAGCAGCATTTGTCAGGACTCGCCAGCAGCGCGTAGTATAATTTGGAGCATGCACACGAGGCCGACAGAAGTTTCGAGTTTGCCTGCCGTTCAAAACTTTGATTTATTTCTTGTACCTTATAGGTGAGATAACAAATTCTCTCCTTCACTGGTTCTCAAAGGGCACACCGTTGAGTAGGGCAGATCTGAGGGCTGTCAACATCAACCTCTGCGACATGTGTGTCATTCTGTCAGCCAATCAGAACAATATTGACGATGCATCACTGCAGGACAAAGAATGCATCTTGGCGTCACTCAACATCAAATCTATGCAGTTTGATGACAGCATCGGGGTCTTGCAGGCTAATTCTCAAGGTAAGGAGCGCCCTATCATAGTTCACTGCACTGCCTGGAAGGGACAGGGCCCTGGCACAGAGAATATTCCTCAGTGGGTGCTGCTTGGCTGACCTGGTGTCACTGTGTTTGACAGTAAACCCAGCTGACTATTCCTCAGGTTACTGTAACAACTGGTTTCTTCACAAACTTAATTGGTGGCAACAAGCACAGCTCTGGCACAAGAGATTTGCCTGGCTTGCACATTGTTATTTTTCAATATCTGAGACTACTTTCATAAAACTAATGTGTGCAATGTATTAAAATTGCATGTTATAGCTTTCTAAATGACACTTGAAGCACTCAGTTAGCTTCAGATGGTCTTCAGTAAGGGGCCATTATTTGGCACTGAGAGAAATCCTTTTAGAAACCTTTTGGCCTCGCGACGGGTGGAGGGTGTGGTGGTGGTAGGGTCTCCAACAATTTCATTATTCCTCTAATACATGTATGACCTCGCATGGTGCTGCTTAGTCAGCAGTAAGTGATGGATATCACAACATACCCTATGTATTATACATACAGCATCACTGATTTAATGTGCTTACTTGTCAGTCTGAGGAAAGCAAGAAATGTCAAGTCAATTTGGATTCAATCTTGCGTCACTGATTTTCTATTTCATGACTCCATATTGTACATGCTTTTTTTGCATATGTTTGTAAAATGTTTCTGTCTCCATGCACACACAATCAAAGGGAAACAAAATGAGCTGTTTGTCACATCTATTATATATAAATCAATACTGGTCGTTGTCAAGAATATGGTAACACTGCACTTTACACCTCACTCGTGGCTGCAAATAGATGAAATAGCCCCGACACATTAGTTCTGCTGATGTGCATTATCGTAACCTCTAAAATCAAGTACTGAACCTAGTATTAACTGATGTGCTTTGTGTGACATGTATGTCCATTAAGGCTTCACACCACCAGGAATGGATAGATCATCTCCTGAGAATAGTCCAGTCCATGGACTGGTGAGGCAGACCTCTGTCACCACTGGAGCAAATATCCCCATCATAACAGAACTAGGTATGGTTTGCTGCTACGTGTTGATTGATATGCTAGCTCTGCTGTTTTATGTTCTTTTCAGTGTAGTAGTTGTAAACAAATCTCCGAAAACACAAATTATGCAATTAGAGGCTGTCATCACTTGATTAACTGTACTAAAAGTGGAATTTGTTTATGCTTTTGTCCCTTGTTGACATGTACCAGTAACTGTTTTTCCTTAACACTTGTCTAGCGCCATTAGCAAAGCCAGGCAAAAAACTGCCTGTGATTTCATTCAGTCAGGATAAAAGCAGTGGGACCAGCATACAAATGATAACTGAGCTGGGTAAGAAGAAGTGCCTCTGTCCTGTACTGCAGTGTCGTAACTGCTGCTGCCTCCATATCAGCTTTCTTTTGATTTCTCGTGCTGCACAAGAGGCTCAGTCCATTCCCATGGCATCACTTTGAGCACATTTTACCCTTGGTTCTGGTTGAAATTGCCTGTCTTGTTTTGGCTCCCTATCTCAAAGCAAAATTTCTCCCTTTTATTTTTCTAAGAATTACAGGGTCTTTGATCCCTCAGAAGTCCTTGTGGCTGTTTTCATAGCATCTTCTGTCGGATCACGTTCTCTGTCCCGTGCCCTTCTTTCATCTCAGCCCTGTCGATATGACTGACATTTATTTCTGTCCTCACAGAAGAAGCAGTTCTCCAACTAAATTTTACATCATTACTTTCTTCCAGCTACTGCATGTGTTTTTGTGCTCAAAGACATCTTTAAAGAAGGTTCTGGGGCAATGAAATACTTTCATTTGACTTGACATGCAAGTACAAGTAATTGGAAGTTCTGTCTTGGATTTACAAGACAAACAATGGCATAATGGTGTTACTGATAGTGACCTCAGGAGGACTTCAAGTTAAGGCCTGGAACTTTGACAATATGCATGGTGTCATGAGTGTGCATGAATGGCCTGGATATGGAATGTGGCAGAGGCAAGTTGGCCACAAGGCTGGATACAAACACCAGACACATATGTCATTTTAGTTCTTTTAAAGAAACTAAAATGTGGTCCAAATTTGGAACTAAGCAAATGAGGAGAATATGCGAAACTATTCACCGATTTCTAATACAGTCCATATCTGCTGCTACTGACTGTTGTGCACAACCGCTGTATTGTTGTGTCCTCCTCTTCACGTGAATCAAGCATTTGCCATGTTGGACTCAGTGTGCAGTAAAAAACCCCCAACAAAAAACAAGCTGAACTGAAATAGCTAATAAAATGAACACGTTTACCCCATAGTGAATGACTCGAATGTTCAGTTCCTGGATCAAGATGATGACGACGACCCAGACACAGAGTTGTACCTCACACAGCCTTTTGCCTGTGGGACAGCATTTGCAGTCAGTGTGCTGGATTCCTTAATGAGTGCGGTAAGTCAAAAAATCGAATTTCTAATAACATCTGCCAATTGCAAAATAGGTCAACTAAATAGTCGCGGTATCGACTGATATTAGCTACTTACTGATAAAGCTGTATCAGCAGTCTTAAGAGCTTGAAAAGAAGAAGATTGGGCTTTTGTTTGTTTCACTTCAGTCCAAGAAGCAAAACGTGGAGAATCCCAGGTATTTAAACCCTAATAGGGCTCTGCTAAGCTCATGTGATGAAACACATGTTCATCTCCAAAGGGGAAACTCCCACTTGGGTTTAAATACCTCCATAACCTTTTGGTTATGGAACTGAAGAACCCTCTTGGATGAGATGAAATAAAAAATATAACCCTTAATAATGACACATAACAAATGTTTTTTTGTGTCGTGTGTCTAAAAGAAAAAGAATAACCGCTAATATACTGAATTCTTTACTGCCAAATATCGTATCAGTATTGTATCAATACTAATAATAATAATACAAATAATAAAGTAGGCACATTCTGGTCCTCTGTTAAAAGAATGAATGACAAGACTGGAACTTGTACAAGGCATGATGGCTTCATTTGTCTGCCTTTCAGTTTGAGTGAGGTTAGAACAAAGCTGCCTTCAAGTGTGCTCCAGTGTAGACAAAGGTAATGCTACCTAATGGACAGCCCTCATCCATCATCTGAGTCAATAGTGCTGTCAGCAGCCAAGGGAGATGTCACCATGCTGTACAAGCAGGGGGAGACAAGCGACTGCAGTGAAAAGAAAAGGGGAGACATTTGCCCTTGTTAAAATCAGCAAAGCAATAACTGAGGAGGGATTAGAAAGATAACAATTACAGAGAGGAGTATATCTTCAGGTTTAGTGTGTGGTTTATAAAGCGGACTTTTTTTCTTTCTTATATAAAGCTAAGTAATAAATCCTTGTACAAGTGTGAACATGGACTCGCTGCTCTGATGGAAGTAGGTGTGACCTGCAGTAACTGGATTCTCCTGTCTTTTCACTCCATGTTCAGGCCAATGTGATGCGACAGAGCAGGGTTAGATAGCACCATTCAATCTGCCTGGCACGCTGAGAAGGTTCAGTTGTGACTTTGGGAGTGTTTGCTTAAGGACTCACCCCCCTCTAACTTCATTCCTTCAGACATACTTCAATGATAATATCCTCACCTTGATCCGGACGCTGGTAACGGGCGGGGCGACACCGGAGCTGGAGGGGCTGCTGGCAGAGGAGAATGCATTAAGAGGTGGCTACAGCACACCACAGACCCTGGCAAACAGGGACAGGTGTCGCGTGGCACAGCTGGCCTTGTACGATGGGCCCTTTGCCGACCTCGGGGTAAGTGATTGGTCTTGTCACCTGGGGGCTAAGGACATTTTTGTCAGCTTGCTTTGTGGGAGCTGCTGTTACTGAAGGATGCAGAGTAATAGGGATGGGATGGGGATGTAAAACTGTGTTGAGTGATTGTGACATAGCTGAAATTGTATAATGAATAGAAAATAAAGTTATATTTATCTATAGAATGAGCATCAAATAAGTATTTTGGCATTTATTTAAGATGTTAGTTTTAATAGCATATTGTTAATAGCATATTGACTGATTGTTAGCACTTACGTAGATGGATCAACTGAAGAGCCAGATGCATTTCTCAGGTCGTGTTTCAGGTCTTTGCTGGATGTTTCCTATTTCTTATGGACACAGCTTTCACACACTGGTCATCTGCTGTAGAAAGATTTTAAAGCCTGCCACTTTTTCTTTTGTCCTCTACTTGTTCAGTTTCCTCAAATTTTTTAAGGACGCACTACACACCATGAGATATACCAAGCTTCAAGCTAATATATTTTGGGAATTTACATTTGTTGGTCCAAAAATACTATGTTTGCTGGTATTTTTCATAAACCCAAATCAACTAAAGACATGGGAACAACTGATGGGTTTTGTGACAGGTTGCTAGTAATGAAGTGACTAAGATTTCAATTTAAAATCTCTTATTTTGTTTTCCTAACTCATCCCGTCTGTTAGGTCCCTTTATTTATGCTTGAATGATTCATATGATTTAAAAAAAAAAAAAAAATCCTCTGACAGTGGTCAGGTACAAGAACTGAACTGAAAATGACGGAAAGCAGCCAATGTCCAAAGAAAAACTAAAAGCCTTCAGAAAGCTTGGAAAGCTATTTCCGAAGACAACTTAAAATTTAGTCTGACTCTTAGGAAGCTAAATATAAACAAAGGACGGGTGGCTCAAGACTCCTGTACAGTACTATAAATGGCAGAACAAAGCTAATGAGCCAAGGAGGCTTCTTTTATTTTGTGCTATGGCTCTCTTAATATTCTCTAATATTCCATGAAATCCATCATTGCTTTACCCTGGTGACCGAATCCTCTAATTGTGGCAGTTCCACTTCAACTGGAATGAGTTAACTGTGTGCTGTAAAATGTTGTTGAATGCTTGTGTTTCTTGTCGAGTTTGTAGAGTTATCTGCTTAATTTCCATGACTTTCTGCTTTATTATCCAGCTGTATCAGATAAAGACGTAATGCTATCACTTTTGATGCTAGAGATCTATTTGCTGATTTTATTTGAGTGTGGTCAGGAGACAATTTTGTCCTTCATTTACATAGACAACAGTAAACAAAACAAAGAGCATGCAAGGGAAAAGAAAAGACTACGCTGTGTAACACAGATTCTATTTTTCTATGACGTTAATATGTATTTTTAATGTTGGTTTTACAAAATACAAATTGTGTACTCATCAGTTTTGTGTTGCTCTCTTACAGGATGGTGGTTGTTATGGTGACCTGTTTTGTAAAGCCCTAAAAACTTATAACATGTTGTGTTTTGGCATCTATCGGCTACGAGACGCACATCTAAACACACAGAGCCAGTGTACCAAACGGTATGTGTTCTTGCATTTGACTGAAATCCAAATAATAATGGATTCATGTATTACTTTATTTATAACTGGCCTCACATCTGGTCCCTTTTTCCTCTAGATATGTCATAACCAATCCACCGTATGCATTTGAGCTGGTGCCCTCAGACCTGATATTCTGCCTGATGCAGTTTGACCACAACGCTGGCCAGTCTCGAACCAGCCTCTCCCATTCTTCCCATTCATCCCATTCTTCAAGCAAAAAGAGTTCCTCCGTCCACTCTATCCCCACCACCAACCGCACCAACCGAGCCAAAAGCAGGGACTCGCGAGACAAACAAAAGTATGTGCCCCTCTAAAGCTCTGTGACTGTCTATGTCCGTGACCGGTGCCTGCCGACAGCGTTTGCCTTGTTTGTCCAGACAGACTTTCACACGTCTGAGTGTCAAAGTGTGTATGTCCGTCTGACGGTGTATGTATGTGCCACTTTTGTGTTTAACAAAGCAATTTAGTACAGATTGGGTTTCCACTTTAGCAGGATTGGCTAATATTGCAGGTCAAAGAATAACTGGAACTCCCCTGGACTGAGTTTCATTCCATCCATTAGCTGTTTTTTTTCCCACATTCTTGTGCATTTGAAAGCCAAGAACAGTAGTAACATCCTGACTAGTACACTTTGAGTCAAGTGCAAATATACATCAGGGTTTCTACAACTAATTCTGTCCAGTTAACCGCTTACCAACTTTTAATTAACTACGAAAGCCTTACCTATACACACAGACTCCTCTCAACCTCCATCTAATGTGGAAGAAAAGGATATTATTATATATGTGACACTGGCAAACACATCATAGAACATGACAAAGTAATTACCCTCAGGGTAGTAAGTGACAAACATTGTACAACCTCCATCTTTCCTTTTTGTTTTGCTAATATCCAGCACCTCTGTGATTATGGCCACCGTCTCTTTCCACTTGTAGCATTCCAAGTTTTGTTTAATTTTGAATTAAAGCTGAAACTTATTGTACTAAATTGCACTTTTAAAATTACACGTCTTAAAGGTTCATGTCATGTCAATGAATTCTTGCACATCGTGTCCTCTCAATGCCTTTTGATTTGCATTAGAAAGCTGCGCTTTTAGTTAAATGTTACTTGCCACCGTGAACTATTAGTTAATGTCAAGACAATTTGCAAGCATAAAATGTTACGGTTGTTAATAAAGTTTGACCCGCACAATGTGAATGTCACATTTCAGTTTTATTCTACAATTGTTAAACTTTGTGAAGAGACATTTTCATGTATTATGATTACCACTTGTATTACCAGTAATTAGACTGGTAAACTGAATCAGAATTTCTATGCACCGCTGCAAATTGGGCCCGTAACTGCTTAAAGTCAAGGTTCAATGAAGCAGTGAGTACTACACTGTCAGCATACGGCAGCAATAGCTAGCATTTTTTTCTCTACAGAGTATTCGACCTGCAACCAAAGGAGCTGGAATCCTTATAATCTTCTTGTTGCCTTTGTCTTGATTTCACAATTTAGGTCTTACTTCAGTTTGAAGCCTTACTACACCTGTGGTCTCCACAGATGACACTATAGTTGGTGTGAATCGCTATAGGAAGGCGTTTCTGCTGTGGAAATGTACATGGCATTCTATCTAACTCTTAGCTAGAAGCAGGGATAGTTATTCAAAGTAGATTTCGTACTTCCAGATTTTATTAATTTGGCTAGACTTTCCCAATTCAACATCATGTTTGGGCTTACCAAGTCCCCGACCACATACACTTTTTTCAAGTGATTGATAAGCTGACAGCTTCAACCATAGTGTATTCAAGACACAAGCAGCTGACTGGATGATACCACTTTGATCAGTCATCAATCTTTTATAATGGTACCACGTATACCTACAAGTTTTTTTTTTACCAGATGTACAGAAGTCAGAGTTTAGATTGTGTAGATAATTCTTCACAGGTGGCCCCAGCCCATTTTTAACAAAAGCATGTCCTCAAATGTATTTGGCTTTTCTTTCTCTCGATAACTCTAAAAAGGTAAAGAATCCATTTCCTATCCATAAGCTTTCAACTTGCAATTTGCAATATAGAAACATAACAGCTGTAAAGCATTACACTGTACAAGAAGACAGAGCCTCTAAGCTACACTTAGAGTTTCACGACTTATCTGTACACTATGGTTGTTCTCTATAGGCTGTACCAATGTAGTGCAAGCCTACCAGGTCCCATAATGAAATAATGCCTTTGTTAAGTACACTTAACCTGTACTTTTAGTGCAATATACCCTATTATAATTACACTGTGGTGTCTGGCAGGTGTTTGTTATAGAGTGCCTGCAAGTTGGCATAATGAATCAGGTGAATCATTTAATTAAAGACTGTAAGATCAATATATAAAAGGTTGTTGATTTCTTGGACTTTTGAAACCAGAGAGGTTGGAAACCGAAGACACTTCATCGCATTCGCCATCACAAGTCTTTAGATAATGAGCATTCCCTGTAAATCCTCCTTTATGAGTTGAATAACAGTCATAATTTCCCAAATAAACCATATTATCTGAAACTATTGATTAAAGTCACCAGTTGCATATTTACTGAGTTCACAGACTAATGAAGCTTAGAGCTATTTTACCATGTACGTCTATACAACAGGAAGTCTTATTTGGAACCAGGGAAATAATTCCCTGCTGGGCAAAGAACATTGGGGCGCTTCTGTATCGGCTCCACTTGTCAGGCTCAGGACCCACATCCATCTTTTATACTGTCTATAAGTATGCCTCTGTGCTTCCGAATAACTCATTTTATGTCTTTACTAATGTATGTTGGACCATAAAGTACAGACTTGTTTGAATCACAAAAGCTTGTTTGTGCCATGTGCAGTATTTGTATTTGCATTAATTACTAAATGTTGTTAAACAGGCCTGTCCTTAAGTTCATGGGTTCGGTTCATGGGGCCGGTTATATTTATTGAATATATTCCCGGTATGGATGGGGTCTAAGATTGTTTGGTTTAATTGTCTGTCTCTGAGTATATATTGATTACAGGTATCTCAGTATTTTACTGTTATTAACACAGTGAAGGGACTTTGCAGAATTGACAGAGGTATGCATTCTACAAATAATAGCAATATCATAATATTTTCACATTCATTCAAAGGGAATGCTTATGTGTCACAGCTGCTGAATGAACACTACAGGCTTTTTATGGTTAACAATACTGCTCATGCTCAGTTAATACGATGCATTGCACTTTTTTACAGAGATCCATTTAACACACCAGTGTATTCGTTTGATTTAAAAACATCTGAAGTGCAGCTGCATGCTGGTATTTCCATCTGAAACTTGGAGATAATTTTTTAAAACTGCTTTAACAATAGGCATGGGAAGATTATGGCTGTCTGACATGCATTATTATGCTGGATGCATAATAATGGCACTTAAAGATATTTTTACATGACCTATGTTGTTTTTCGTTATCTTTTTTTGTGATTAGTGGCAACCTACTGTTTAACCTACTCCAAATCCATACGCAATGAGATCATCTGCTGGTTTTATGCCTCCGATCTTCCTGCTCTGCCTTTTCTGTTATTAATGGTCGCATTAGTATTTTCCCACTTAGCTTACACGTAGTGTACTACTTTCTCTTTTCAAAGTGCAACAAGGATAAGTAGAGTTGGCCAAGGTATGGAAGTGAATGAATATGCATGATATTACATACTTGCACTGAACACGGTCATGTCCCTGCTGACATGTTGCCCTCTGAATGAAAGCCAAGTAGTTTAGCATTTCCAAATGACTGCTTCAGGAGAGCATGGTCGTGACCTAAGCAGCACAGTTCACAGCGGGTTTGACTGTAGAATGTGTGACTGCAACTGAATGGTTTGATGCTACATTTTACTGTTGTTTAATGTTTTGTTACTGGCAACATGTGTCTGCTGGCACATGTATTAATGCACCACAGTATAACAGCCTTAGGTCATGACCATGGATCACATTGTAGAATGTCAGGTTATCTATTTCCTTCTTAACCAGAAAAAGTTGCATCAAGCCAAAAGTTTGAAGTCTTTTATAAATAAAAGGTTAGAAAATATACAATAATTATGAAGGTGGAAGTCCTGCATTAACTTGTAATTTGGTAAAGAGATTTTGCTTCACTGGAACTTGCATGTCTTTAGACTCAACAAAGCTGCATGCTTCATGGCAGTATATTTTTAAAAAATGGCCATAAGATGAATGGCATTATGCTACAATCGCACTAGGAGACAAAAGTAGAGACAGCAACACAATCAAAATTATTGCAAATGTGCACGATGAACCTGAGATCTGTTGCCTCCGACCACTCGCCGTCACTTGCCCTCTCAAACTGCACCAAGAGTCTGCTCTCAGTTTGCAGTTGAATGGTAATTATGTGGGATAAATTAGTGAAAATCACAAATCTTATGCTACTCTTGTCTACATGCACAGAAACATCTTACATTCTAACCTAAAGCAGAAATTCCACAAATAGTTGCTACGGGATGGAGATTAAAGTGCAAAATTGCACAGGCACTAGGCAACCTTGCTTTCTAGATTAATAAATAGGGCGGCAGTTACTTGCAAACATTCGCCAATCTGTGTGAAAGTGATTACAGTTATTTGAAGACAGTTTGCCTCCCACCAGGCGATCTGTGCAGTGCCATTGCGTGCAACACCCTCAATCCAGAGGTGGAGGGTGTTGCAAGCTCAATCGCTGGGCAACCAGTTGGCGACCATGACTACTTGTAATAGACCCCTGACAGCAAAACAATTAAATCCAATCACTGGGCAAATGCTAATTTCTCCTAATCACAAGGAGGTTGCTGTCCTATTTTTACACTAGCGTGATTGAAATATTAGAGAGGGAGGTAAAAACACAATGAGTGATATTTTCCCACCACTAAAAACTCACCGTGGAGCTTAAAATACCTTCGTAAAGCAACAATTTAGAAAAAACATTTTTTAAAATGTTATTAGTGCATGTAAAAATGCATCATATTAATGCAAAATATTTGACCTCCATGTAGCATTAACTGTCTGATGTCCTCCCTTCTTGTCTTTTTATGATTTTGACTCTTTCTCAGAAAAGACATGGTTTACAGATGAGCAACAGAATACCCACCAGAGGACCATAAAGCTCAAGCCTGTGAATACTCTCGCCGTCAATCACATCAGTCGATATACTGTACATCCGCAAGCAGCTTGATTCCACCCATCAGAGAAGCAGAGCACAAGCGCTGAGTTCTGGACGCGTGCTGGTTATTGGACTCCTAGAAGACTCATCGTGTAGGCGTCCGTCCGGAATCTGAGATATCGCCTCATCTGCAAACGCAAATCATCATTTTTTTCATCGTATAAGGCGAACATGTACTGCTTTCGTCATTCACCTCTGCAGCAAGTTTATTTTACGTAATCTTCATTAAAGACAATCGTTGTCAAATATCACAGTCACTCAGCTATTAGTTTGCACAGCTAACCTTTAGCAGTGGCCAGACTCCATGACTTTTTTGGTTTATTTTGGGGAATGATGGTCACGTCAACAAGAAAAGCAATGTTAAAAAAACAGAATAACTACTTCTAATACTGCTAAAAGGGGTGTTTATTAGGATTAATGGATCAAGTTTTGCAATTGTAAAAGTTGCCTTCTTAGCTGTGTATGAACAACTACTACTACTTCTGCATTTACGTTAACCAATGTTGCAGAGTTAGTCTGTACAGTATGTTTAAAATGTGTATTTTACACCCAGCTGCAACCCCACCACAATGGCATTGTTAGTGACTGACTCTCAGTGATTCCTTTGCCATTTGGAGCTAATTCACAACATTTGTGACAGTTACGACGGCCAGTGTCCATATGTAAATGGCATTTGGGTCCAGCCTTATCTGAATCCATTTATGTTTGTCTTATTTTTTTTGCCTTTTTTCAGGTGTTATAAATGTTTTCACGTTGCTATTTCAAGTTGTCCAAAACCCCGGAAGTGTTAACAAGTATCTGCATCTGCAAAATTTCTTTTTGTTTTTTAATAGCCAAATATGATAGAGCTGTTTTTGTTGGGTTTTTTAAAATTTTGGTTAAATTATAAAACAACCAAAAATCCAAAAGTTTGTTCATTTTACATTTATCCATTTACTTAAGTCACTATAAACAGCTAAGCCAAATGCTATGACCATATATGATAGACTTGTAGGTAAGATGAATGTAAAAGCCACATATCGCATAAAGTGGGCATCATTTAAGTCCTCCTTTGGCTGTAAGCACTGCCTGACACAGGATTGTCTTGGAGGCCATTAAGCAACTTGTATGTTCTCCATGACCAATCTTAATGCCATAAACAGACATGATTTTTGTTGATGCACGAAGAACAGCTCTATCATAAAAAAAACAACTGAATTTTTGGCTATTTGTTTTTTTTTTGGAATACTTTGTTTTGTTTACCTCCTCAATGACTGATTACATATTTCATTTCCACTTGCTTCTAATAAAGCACCAATCATTTGTTTCTGTTTGGAAGCACAGAATAATGTGTGTGGTGTTATTAATCATGTCTTATTTTAATAATGAATCACAGCTATACTGGCACTGTTGTCACTTTACTTTAGGATCAATGAGGGGGAAGGAAAGGTAAAAAAAAAAAAGCAAAGAAAAGCACATATTGCTCCATGAATTTCTCGATCCATATATGACACATAACAGTCCAGCCTAGGATTCATGTTGGATGTAAAATGAGAGAGGTTGTGACATTTTTACTGGCACAGAGGAAACCCAAGCTGTCCATCCCTCAGTGCCAGTAATGTGCCAGGCAGTGCTGAAGCCAATGGAGGACTCTAGGAAGACCCACTGCTGCGAAAAGAGGCTTCTAGTTTAGTGTTCTTAAAAATTCACTGGAGATAGCTACAACTGTCGCAAACAGTCTGAGAAGTCTTAAAACTTTTTTTCTTCTAAATCAATCCATCATCAAGAGCAGCGCCTGAAAGCAATTCAGTTGTATGTAAATGTGTAAAGCTTAATGTGAAGTATTTTTTTCTAGTGTGTTCCCGTTTGACAGTACCTGTGGGGTTGAGAGACATTCAACATTGCAGTCTAGTCTGTATTATTTTGTGCTTTTTTTTTTTTAGCACATCGTCAATGCCAGTGCTAAGTTGATATTTCTGACTATGTCATCATACACAATAATAAAAACTGTTTATTGTCTTGTACAAATAGCCTTGTATATAAATTGTACATGATTTCATTTTGTATTTTCACAAATTAAAAGCAGATGTATTGTGTTCTATAATATGTCTTGTCTCTTTATTTTCTCAGATTTTAAAAGGATGTTAATGATGTTTTACACACACACGCGCACCCCAAAAAGGAGAAAAATTAATTACACTATCTCTTTGATAACGCTGCACAATTTTAGATCACGTGACACAGAACACCTCGTTGTACCCTCTTGGATAATGGCTGATGTAAAAACACACTCCACATTCTCACCTGAGGGATGGAGAGAGCCCATCATCGTGCTTGTTAACGATTTTTACACACCATGGCTCTGTGGGAGACTGTCAGCATGCCAATAATATTTACAGTCTAACACCTCGCAGAGAGGCCGCTGATTTCCCTTATCCTCCTGCCAACAGCAGTGTCACCTCTTCTTAGTAAACAAACACGCCTAACTATCAAACTAAAAACAGTCTATGACTACTATATATGTGTATTATTTACAAAGCAGTGATTTACTGTGTCAAATTATAAATGAGCTGACACTTTTTTAAAAGGGTTACATTATCAGCTATTATTGCGCAGAACATTAAAAAATGTTATAAAAAATATATAAATGCTAAATTTTTGGGTTAAAACTAAAAGTTTTGAGTTTTGTGCCTCTCCTAAATCACATGACATTGCTGGTTTGTGTCACAAAAAGTGAATAGTTGTTACATAGTCAAGTTTGTGACAGAGAGAGGAAAGTAACAAAATTGTACTGTAAAAGATTACATTTTTTTATGCACTATTAAAATATTTTTCTTTTCTTTTTTTTAAAAGGGCAAATATTTTGAAAAAATCCAAAATAATAATACATTCTCAGTACCAGTATAGCTGAAATTTTGGTGACTGTGTGTAAATGTCAATTAAAAAATGGTCAGTTGTCTTAAATAGTATAACAGTAATTAGAAATATCCAACATAAATAATAACAACAACAAAAACAACAATGATTATATTAAGCAGAAGAATAAGAATAAACTTTCTTTATAGGATCTTTTAAATAAAATTACAAAGGGTTTTAAAAGACAAAACAAGACACTGATAAACATTAAAGAATAGAAAAATTTTAAAGTTTTACTGAATTTTGAGGGGAAGCTAGTAGAACGAGACACTAAAGGAATAAAAATAACTTAAATAATCTCACAAAAGGAGATGATGTAAAAGTAGCTCCAGCTGGAGGCACTGAGAAAGCCCGCTTACAAAAACATGTCTTTAAGACAGATTTAAAGGACGATGATAGGAAGCTCACCAATCTGACCTCCTGGGGGAGGCTGTTTAAGTGAGGGGGTGCCCTAACAAAAAAAAATCTTGAGATTGTGGGACAGTAAAGCTACTTTTGGCAGATTTTTACACTGGATGCCCTTCCTGTGCAACTCCAAAGGGATTTGTGTCTCCACGTGGAATCGAACCAGGGATCTTGCGCTTGTTATTGGAAGGTGTAAACCATTACTGTAAAAAAAAAAAAAAAAAAAAAAATCCCACTAAAATAAATGAACTACCAAAAAAGCAAATGATCACAGAGATGCAGAGATATGATGTAAAGCTATTCGCATTAAAGAAATACCTTGACTGAAACTTTGCTATGCTGTGAGTGCATAAGCCTATTCACAAACACACACTCGGCAACACAGAAATCCACTGTAGCCTCTGAGGACAACTCTTGTCCAGCTGTACGGGTGATAATAGTTTCCATGACAATGCAGCACTCCAAGTGCATCAATGCCAGCTCGGATAAACAGTGATCCTTTACCAAAACAAGGGGGTCATTACGGCAGCTTGTCAAATCAATGTTGAGAGTGTCCTGCCTGATTAAGGCGTCCCCTCTCAGTCCTGACACAGTGTCAATACTGGCTGGCCTGTGGCGGCACACTCCCATGATTGGACTGAAATGCCTATCAGTCAGGCAGCTGAGCTGGACTAATGATTCCCTGTGCTGCCTATTAGAGGGACATGACAATTTAATCCTGTGGGCCAGGCAAGGAAAAAGTGACCTTGGTGCTTTATATTGAGACTGAGGTAAATTGACAAGAGCAGATAAATCTTTACCTTGGGCTATTAACAGAATTAAAGAACAACAAAGGCAGAAGGTTCTCTCTTTTTTTGTTCTCTTTGCTCCTGACTTTCAAAACCTTCCACTCCTCTAAATTTAAAAATAATCTAGCGAAAACCAATCATGGTTCCGCAACACTTTTCAAATTTGTAGGACTATACCTTTACAATGTATTTCCACTATACAAAGGCGCAATCGAACCAAAGCTTGGAACAACAAAAAGTCAAATAAACGCCACAGTCTGAATTCTTCTATGCTTTGCTGTCAAGCTGGAACATTGAAAGTGGATATTGCTTGAAGCTCAAGGTTTTTCAGATGTTCAAAGCCATTCCAGCATGGCCCCGGGGCAAGGTATATTGCCTTGGACATCTATCTTAAGGCTATGAGAACATTGTCTACATGGTTGGAAAAAAGCCATGTGTTTACACAGATGTTTCAAGCTTTTAGCACACAGATCTTCCTGTACTGAGCCTCACCACCATCCTTTGTGCCAAGGGACATATACATTTTGCATTAGTTTACCCTTTGATACAGAAATGAAAGGGGGCAGGGGAGCTTGCAGACTTAGGCGCAGAGTCAGAAACAAAGTAAAGATTCTCTGCACTGAATTGGCTTTAAATTAAAAAGAAAAAAAACCTTTGCTGTTAACATTACAGGTGGCATTTCTTCATCTGTTCCTCGTTTTTTTAATATAGCTGCTTTGATGTGGCCTGTACACAAAGATAAAACAACATGCCTTTCCACATTTCTCCAGCAAAAATAGAAAACAAAAAGATAAGAATTTCATCCCTGTTGCGAGGATAGATCAACGGCACTGGGAGGCTATTTGCCTGCAAGGCACAGCTGTAACACTGACCCTTTATGTTTCCTCTAAAGGTCAACATTTCCTTTCTTTTGTTTCACTCCATGCATGCATAAATCAAAGCTCTTGGCTATTTTTTAAGTTTGAAGTAGGAAATATCATTGAATAAAAGCAAAATAAATCCTACATAAATATTACAGCTTTAATGAAAGATAAAGGAAAAGACCATCAGGATATTTTGTCAATAAATTACGCATTAATCAATTTTTGTTCTTTGGTTTGAGATATTGCACAAAATCCCCACGTACCAGAGTGAAATGTGCATTAGAGGAAAACACTTTGTAAAGCACCTGAATGGATCTCCTGTACGCTGTAAGCATTTATTAAATCACAATGCCGACCTTCATCAGGGATGTAGGCAGCATCTCTACATACTCCATGCATGTTGCTTGATTTGCAAAATAGGAGCTTGTTGCAAATGTAATTTGTTTCCATATTAGCAATCAAAGTCTCCCATATTTACTGTGCTAAATTATACTTTTGCCCATTTAAATCACCTTCTCTTTTACTTCCATGCAAAGAAATTAGCAATAACAAACAGCAAACAGATGGCAAATCCCATAACATCACTACTCAGCTCAAGTTGTAAACATGATTTACAATTTGCACGATATTATTTACTGTGATTCATGTTTCTGTCAGTTCCACACTGGAGGTTAATAGAAATGCCAGCAAGCTTGCTGATTTACTTAGTAAAATTTTCATCTCAAGGTTCAAGTTCAGAAGATTGGAGTCAGAGAGAGTTACAGGATTCATGCATTATGCAGAAGAAGCACGACCTTCAGCCATCACAGTCTTCTCTATATATCACACTGGGCTTGACCCTCCCAAGGCCAGAAGGAGCATTTGATATATTTAACCACTACAACCATTAAATTACTCACATTCTTTATAAGCTGAGCCCATTTTATACTGCCAGCAACATGAAGGCAGTATCATTCTGATTAAAACTGGTTTTACACTTTGTATTTGCCTTTTACCGTGGGCGATGCTTCAGCAATGAGGACGACACTGATAAGTCAAAGGCAAACGAATCAACAAATAAATCTCTTGCATGGCCCTTCTGATTTTTATACTTCACATTATGGCTTTGCCATATGTTGGCCATATGTCGAAATAAAGAAGAACTCTGCTCCTGCTATTTGATACAGAACACTTCATGAAATGATAGGAAATAAAGTGCTGTTTTAGAGTATGAGGTCCATTTTAATATAATTGGCTTTAGAATTATTTATAACATTAATTGCCACATTATCGACTTGCTGTCAGCTCCTTGGGCCCGTGGTCCATTCTTCTTCACAGAGAGCGCTAGCTCAGCCTAAAGTAGACTGACAAGCTAATTATACCATCTTTCCTCTCAATGATAAATGCCACTAATGTGAATCTGGCCTAGAAATAAGACTCCTTAGTCACCTCAGCTACAATAGTCTCTCACTATGTCCAGGATCTTTAGATAGGGATACTTCATTCCACTTCATTTCCTCCTGAATCAAGTATCTTAAAGAATGTATGCCCCAAATTGCAATATTGCCCTTGTTAGGTCATTTCTACCTAGTGCTCAAATAGACTGGAATATACACATATTTGTATTTAAGCATATTCATAAAGTTTCAGAAAGAGCTACTGTACCAGCCGTACAACTCAGATATTAGATTTCAGAAGGTGTGTGCTACAAATTTTGGTAAATTCATGGTTAAGTTATGCTAGCCAGCAGTTCAGAAGAGACACACTAAATTACATTAAAATACATTTTTGTAAATACAGCTAATGCCTTTTTGGGAAAAATGTTAAGAGCAAGTTACAGTACTGTTTTCTTTAGGGACTTGATTTGAACTATAAATGTTTAAGATCAATTGGAAATTTTGGTCAATTTGGTCATTTTAAGTTATTTTCTGTTTTGTCTTTATTATTGTGGATATGTGATGCGGTTTCCAGTGTTTGTGTGACAACACCATCACTACGACTACTATTGCAATTGTTAAAATGTAATTTTGCTCAGCACAATAGCATTCCTGTAACCCTGTGTAGTGTAAGGAATAGGTAAAATGGCAATGCTAAATCTTTGTAATACATAATTATACAAGAAAAAGCAGATAGTTATATTTTATATTAACTATAACAATAGCAATATTAGATATTGGATGAGTCATATCAGTGCATTGGTAGGTGTTTGCAAAGGATTTTTAGCTCAACTTTTGCAGCTATTGCTAATTGCTAATGCTGTCACAACCTAGCAAAGCAAAAACACTCATAATTTTAGCCCGCTGCTACGTGGCTACCAGTTAGAGTGATAGTGTCATATTACATCATGTATATTTCAGCTTTAGTGGATATAAATTAAATGTTACTGCCATAAAGAAAAAAAATGTAATTTTTAGTTATTAATTTTTTTGTTAATAAAATATATTAACATCTGGCAAAATTGCCACCACTTCAAACAAAGATTCTCTGTGCTGACTTGGATTGAAATTGACTGAATTTAATTAATTAATCAAAATATCAAAGGTTATCTGGGGTAAAAATCAATCAAACAATTTAGACTAAAAAAAACACAACACTGGTAACCTAACATATGCAGTTAAAAAGGGGTTTGGCTCTGTCCCCATTCATTTAGATGAGGACTATAAAGTAAGTGCCTCCATTGTCATCCAGTGGCTTCCAAGCAAGAGGCTGTGATTGTACTGCCATTCATGTTTACATAAGGTTGTCTTAGCTCCATCAGTCAAATAAGTAAATGGTTAACACACTCACAATTAGCACCATGTATTAGCAACAATATATTTTATTGTTGAAATAGTTTATAATTAATAGTATTTAAATAATTTCCCCCATCTAATCTCTAGGTGCTTAAAGAAGAACAAGGGGAAACATCAAACACATCTTCCTGTCACCTCAGTCAAACTGTTTCGTATAATTCCCTCTTTAATGATGCTGTTTACATATTCCGACTTCACATTGAATGTATCCTGACAACAATGAGAGCTGACACATACCAAACTTGGTATGTCCCAGAGCCATCTTCAATGGCTGGGATGCTGTCAGCTCCACCTACATCAGTGGCGGTGTCTCAATACTAGTGCGACACATGTCAGAAACTTTTAAATGTCTGCTCTTTTCAGCACAGTGCTTCAGCATCCGAAAGACGGCATTTCATGTGCAGTAATATGTGTATGAAATTCCAGGAGCAGTTGCTGTAATATTGACATAATGTCAAGTTTGAAGCTTGTATTCAATACATGATACATGATACTACGGCTCTCGACACATGAGCTTTTTGTCTTTGTTTTTTTATATTTGTTAAACTCCAAATAATTTATGACATAATTCCTCTCCAGCTCCATCAGGCAGCTATTAGTTAAATAAAAATTCATGCTCATGCTTGGATATTTTGATAGGAAAAGCCATCTCTTGTAATTTCACATGCCTTCTGCAGCCAGACACACATCTGAACTTTGACCTCCTTTGATCAGCAGTTTTGGCAAGGCAATCCATCATGGTGCTCTTACTGTCAGAAGAGGTGCCTGGCTGCAGCTGTGTGTCACTGGCTAAGAGGGGCTGCTTAAAGGCAATCATGTCAACCTCCACACGACTGCTCAGACTCCCAGATTGAAGGAGGACTTGACAGGGCCACAAGAGTCAGCTGAAGACACTGGAGGGCTGTGTCTGACTGCTCCATGGCCAAAAAATGATGGCTGATTTTATCCTCTGAACAACTGACTGAATAAACTGGGGGGGAAAAAGTAGGAAATTCATCCAATGAATATCCAACCTCTCTGCTAAACTATTGATTTTACCCTGCTTTGCTTTGAGATGAAGGAAAAGTATTGCACTCTTTTTTTCCTCATCTATACACAAAGAAATGCATCGCAGCGATCTAAAGCTGCTCTTTTTAATATTACACAAAAAGCGTGATATGAACGTTTTTCTGCGTCTGACCTTCAAAATATGTTTCTGCCTCAGGACAGTGTCTAGCCAGACAGATTGAGTACTCTTTAAAGGGATTACTGGCTGAACAGAGTATCACGCTGCTGAGCCATGATCTTTGCAATTAGAAGAAATATAAAATACTTTTTTTTTTTCTTTTCTGGCATCTCTCCAGCACCATTTCAGGGCGAGCTGACATTAGAAAAACAAACTAAAAACAACAAATCCAGAGGGAGTAAAATACATTTAGTTTCTCTGGAAAAACAAGCAGTTTTTGCAGTTTTTGCCCAGGGCTTGAAACTTGGCTCTCTGGTCTTTTGTGCTGATGTATACATTATAGATAATTTAGATGAAAAGCTCCTGTTAAATCCCTGCATGCAAAAAATGCCACTTGTCACGTAAGAGATAACGCACCTACATTTTGGTGTAAATAAGGAAGGTAGTGAGTGATATTCTAGTTGCACTGTCAATGATTTTCTGACAAGGAAATCCACAACACTTTTACGCAGGCACCAAGTGCATTAATGGCAAAAACGGGCCTGACTTTCAGACAAAGGAGCCGAGTGACGGCTTGCTGACTGCACCTCCGAGTGTGCAATAACATGATGTGAAAGGACATTGTCAGGAGCCGAGGAGACGAACCCAGATTGTACATAGTGACAGAAAACAGAGATGAGGACAGAGATACTGGTGCCATATTAGTGGCCAGCATATTCAAACACCATCCTTGAGTCTGAGCAAACTTGACATCACCTCCAATGGCTTCAAACACACACACACACACCCACTTCTGTCTGCAGCCAGCTTTCCCCTCTGATGTGTCTCCACACTCCGCTCTCTTATGTGGAGAGTTACCAGCAGGCCTGTTCTGTCAGGACAGGAGGATAGGGGTGCAGCGGCCTGCGGATACTCTCAGTCAATCTACATTTGGTCACCGCGGTGGGAAGTGTGCTCATTTTTTCCGATATCTGAGCTACTTGAGGTGATCCGAACACTGAAGTGTGAGGAGCTGTCACCTTGCATGAAACTCTGCACCAGTGGATCCTGATATGTTACGAGGGGGGAGGGGGTGGAGATTTCTCTGTCCTGATAGGCTGTAAGGACACTGGGGACCCTATAAGAGAGAAGGGTGAATGTATTCAACTCTGTCCGCCTGGGGACAAGAGGTCGGCAGGGAAAGAGGCAGCTCATCACCAGGCCCCCCGCACTCTAAGGACAGATTTATGCCGTTACCGGGCCGCTCACGGAGGAATTATTTTAATGCCGTATCAAAACATCAACAAGAGGCCAGCAGAGAGAAGAACCTACATTATGCATCGCTCCTTTTGCAAAAATTTGGAAGACAAAAAGAGCACTGTTAAACTCTGCATGACAGGAACTATGCAGCCGGTACAGCTGTGAATGGCGCTGTTTGTTTTAGTGTAGTTTTTACTGGAAGGTGTGCTGTAAGCCTGCCCAGTGGCAGTGGTGGGCACCACTGTTTGTACTCCACAGGCCATTAACAGTTCACCGTAACTCCACCAGCAGGGCAGCAGCTGGAGAGAAAGAAGCATGTAGCAGCGGTGTGGGATCATCACAAAAAAAAGAAAGAATGAAAAGAAACATGGCTAGAGGCAGGGAGGCTGGAGCATGCTCGGAGTAAAGTTGGCAGCTGTGCGGCTGTGTGTGATAAAGTGCAGCTCAGCGTAAACACACTCTGGGGCTCCCTGCACAGCTGGCGACCATAGGTTACAGTTCTGAAAGATGGAGAGCAGGAAAGGGATAGTGGGAGGAAGAGACAGATGAGGGAGTCGCAGAGCTTGCATCCACGTATCATCTCTCTGAGGTGGAGGAGAAGGATCAGGGCTAAATTTATCATAACATGGAAGATGAGGGGAAGGTAATAAAATGTTATTGTGTCAGAGTAACAAAAGAAAAGTGCACTTGTCTGATATTCACAGGCGTCTGCATACAATCAAGGAGGCATCAGCATGAAAGCAATGCGGGAACAACGCATACTGTACACAGAGTATGTTGGTACCCAAGAGCACAGTTTGCCGTCAGTGCAAGCTTCAGTTTTATAATCTGTTTTTGAAATACACAGAATACACACTGCGCACAGGTGGGACAGACAGATTACCCATGACCTCATGGAAGAAACAACGCCTTTCGATGCGTCAGAATGGAAGCAATCGTCAGCGGCGAGCACATTTGTGAGGTCGTCGTCGTCGTGTCAAAAGATGACACAGCCAAATGAGTCTGAAATATCTGGAGGCTTGTTAACAATCATAAAGACTGCATTACTGTGCAACAGCAGTTACACTTTCCTAATCACTTAAAGCTTCTGAGTTTAAACCACAAAATGTGGAGTTGATTTTAAAAAAATGATGACAGACAAACAGTTCAGACCCTTTTTTATCTTGTACAACAATTAACGTTGCCACGCAGCTCTTCTTTAAATTAGTTTTGTGCTGTAAAATGTTTGTAAAATAATAATTCATAATTTGACATGCGTGTTTGATTAGCTGAAATATAATTAAAATGTCACAACAGAGTACGTTGAGTGCACGTTCAAATGAAAACTGATTGACATTTAGATGTTTTGTGGACATGTTGTTTTTAATTAAATGTTAGGATATGGAGTGCTCATTTCACCAGTAGGTACATCATTAACACAGACAACCATCATGAGAGGACTTGAGTGGTAGTTTAGATAATAAATCATTCATTTCCACTGTTGTTTTTGCTGATATTCTCCCGAAGGAAACATGGAGTCACAGCTGATAAAGTTATGCAGACATTTATTTTTCACTTCTAATGATTTAGCGTGACTGTGCCTGTCACCATGATTTAAAGGAGGCTGCAGTCTGCATTCTGTTTATTGTGACCAAACAAGTGCAGCGCCCGCACGCTTTCAACGTCAGGGTTATTGATTAAAGTTTTAAATGGTTGCCATATTACCCAGGGACTTCTGGGAGATTAATTTGCACTAATGTTCATCTGTAATTCATTAGACATTTAGACAGCTCAACCACAAGGCTCTGTCTTGAGAGAAAAGGCCATTTCTCAAACAGTAAAAATATAAAGTCAAACTAAATAATAATGGCATACAACTTGTTTAATGTTGTACACGGGATTTCATGTTTGTAGGACTGCGTACAAAAGTGGAAGCGACTTTGTTTGGAGCTCAAGCGAAAGAGCTGTAATGGGAAAAAAGATCAAAATCTGTTCTTGTACTAATAATAATCTAGCTCGTGTTAAAAACAAATAAATCTGAATATTTTGTATGACAAATCTGCAATTGCAAACCTTTCAAGATTCACACCAAGCATGGAGGTAAAAGCAAAAGATTAGCAACTGCTAACTGGTGAACAAAGTCCAACGTCTAGCAACATAAGAGCTAAAAATAAAGTTTTTGCAAAGTGGTGACCAAAATTTCAGAATCTTTTTTCTACCACTGAAAAACCAATAAATATAACAAAATTGCCAAGCAGCACTAAGTCCAATTCCTGGTTGGTTATTATCTCAATGTTTTTTTTAGTTATTTTTGCGATAATGACCTGAAATTATAACTTATGGATGGTGTTTTTTCCACTGAACAGTTAAGCTTCCATACCAAAATACAGCTGCTATTAACAGAAGGTCAATATTGCAATAACATGACTGCAATTTAATGCTAAAATTGCTCTAAGCAACTGGTTGCTAACTGGTTGCACCATGGTCCTACGCAGAGCCTATGCGCAGCTTTGCAGACAGCTGTGTACATGGTGTTGCTGTTAGCTGTCACCACGGGGCAGTGTTAAAAATTTAACGTTTAATAATATTGATCCCTCTGCCAGCTTTGGAGAAGATCGATGTTATAACACAGAAAGTCTTGAAGTAAAACCAAATGTTAGAAACAATGAAAACTGTCCCACAGCCACTTTCTGCGCTTCTCATTCTGTTGATCAAACATCACTTGATCTTTGATTTAACCTCATCACCAGAGGGAAAATACAGTCAGAATCCCAGTTAATGTGTACTAGATACTGAGCTGCTGTAAAATATGGAAAGAGATTCACAACAACACACAGCATTGTTTCATGACGACAGATGAAGGACAAGCTAAATGTAAGATTTTCATTGAAAAACTGAAGTTACAGAGACTAACTTGAATGTAACATGACATTCTCTAATGCTAAATAGCTGGACAAATGACTTCAGAAGGTAGTATTATAGAATTGGGAAAGCTTTAAATTATTTTCAGAAACAAATTAAAGACAAAAAATGGGCAAAATGGACAAAGCGTTTAGGCTTTAACCTTCACACTTGAAGGTGAAAACAGGAGTAAAATCTTAGTGTTTTTTCTCCTGACATCCTATTGTGTTCTGTTAGATTAAGCAGTATATTAAGGCATTAAGAGCAAAAAGAGCAGATATTTGTATTACACAACTGAAAGTTAAAGCCTCAGCTGTAAGATACTGCATGACTTGTTTTCTTCAAAAAAATAATATATTGCCATTCACGTTTGATGTGACGCTAAATGAAAAATAATAAATAGAACTGCGAACATTAAAACTGAGCTGGCTGCGTAGCTATGAAGGCAAGTTGTGTCCTGAGGCTTTGGGTCAGCAGTCAATTAAATTATCACACCAAACTGAAAGACTTGTAAAATCCCCTTACTGAATAATGGTTGTCAGACACTCCATGATCCTCCATGATGTTCTGCAAAAAAGGTTGCAGCAATGGGATTAGGGCTTGATCCTCAGCTACTGCTGTGCCCAGTCTAAAATGACTATCCTCTTATCTCGAGGCAACAGAGCTACATTATGTTATGTACCGACTTCGTCAAGATAGAATGGATGTCATTGAAATTAATTTAATCTTCCTTAAATTAGCTTCTGACTATGATCTCTCCCAGTCAGAATTTATGTCCTCCAGAATTCAATTTCCTCCACACTGTGATATGCTTTTATCAGTTGGTAACTATTTGGTGGCCTCCAATAATGAGAGCTGTCACGGACCAGCAGCAGATAGTATTTGATGGCGACCATCTTGTGACCACTGGATTCGTTGCCCACATCTAGCAGGCATTAAACAGAGAAGAAGAAAAAACACAAACGCTTGTGAGTCCACAGATTGTCCAGCTCTCATCAATACGAAACGAACTTCAGGACGAGATGCAGATGTAATGGAATATCATTTGATATTAATGATCCGATTACTGATCACTTGGCCGTAAAAGTGTTGGTCTGTAGTCCGTCTGATGTCGGGAATGTTTTGAGTTATGACTCTAAGACAACAGCTGCTGGGAAAGATTAGTTTCATTTTCACAATACAGAATTAAGGAAAACATTAGTTAACTGAGTCAACTCTATTGAACTGTAATATTTACATGAATTTAAAGAATGTTATTATGTTGTGACTAATGAATTCAATTAATGTAAAATTGCTGGAAATGCTGAAATAACTGGCTATTAATTGTGAAGTCACCATCACCTCCAATGACTTAAGAATGCTGGTTCTTATTGGTTGTTAACGATTTGTATTGTTTATATAAACCATAAAAACAAACAAAAAAGCTGTAGCTTTACACAGTTACAGACATCCTAAGTTAAATATGGGATGTTAACACTGAAACGTCTGTAATTTGTATTGATAACACAGTAATTTAACATGTAATTAGCTCAGTGCAATTCAGTTTTATTTATACAGTGCCAATTCACAACAAAAGTCACCTCAAGGTACTTGATATTGTAAAGTAAAGAGCCTGCAACCATGTAATGGTGATAAGCGATTGCAGTGATAACTGAAGAGGAACTGCTCAGTCCATCATGGGAAAGCCCCAAAAGCCTAAGACCACTGCAGTATATCCAAAGGAGGGTTCAGGGTCACCTGATCCAGCCTTAACTATGAGCTTTTTCACAAAGGAAGTCTAATCTTAAAAGTAGTGAGGGCGTCTGTCTCCCAAATCCTAACTTGGAGCAAATACGCTCCAGAGAAATATGCTCGTTCTCATTCTAGTCCCTGTCAGTACCTAATAAAAATGTATTAAAATAGTTCAGCCTAGAAGTAATAAATACACAAACTAGCTTTTTACCATCACTCCTAAGAGAAGATGTTTTTGTGATATTACGAAAATGCGAGAAAGCAGCAGCAGCAAGGACACTGAAGGTTACAAATGAAAATGAAGATTCCTCACAGTGTGACTGGAGGCCAAGGTAACGCCATCCAGCAAACAATAACCTCAGTTTTAACTGAATTTAGAAGTACAATTCTCATATTGTTTCAAAAAACCCCAAAATTTACATTTAGTCACCATCCACTTCAAGTGTTCACCGCAGGGCTTCCAGGAAGCTAAATCAGTAGGAGGGCTGAACGTGGTCTAGCACTGCAAAAGAAGGCAACCGTGGCAACAGTGGCTTCTTATAACCAGAACATCTTGAGCACACTTTGTTAATGTTTACCATTGTGTTCATGTTAGCTTGAAATGTGGCAGCAAACATTTAGCAGTGAACTTGATGGAAAGGTCACTACTTGGTTAGCATGCAAAGATGCTAACAATGATAATGACACAGAGGTAATGCACATGGGCATTTAAAAAAAAATGTCCACATGCACGCTGTCTTAAAACATATCTATCAAGCCAATCAGCCAATCTGAAACCTAAGCAAATAGCAGTGTGCACAATCTGACTTTATAAAAGAAGATAACAACCCACAACTTTGGCATTGCAAGACAAAATCTTTGCTAGCACATTACTGAACCCTGAAATGTAGCTTTTCCAAACACTAGGAGATACATTCAGAGAAATCGGTTGACACACAGGAACTTCTGTCTGACAACTTGACAACGAAGATGCATTTTGAAGCCACAAACGCTCTGCCACGAATTTCTTCTACCAGGAAAAACTAAAATGTCACTTCCTACCTGGGATGCTAGCTGCCCACCCAGCTGTCTGGCCTCCATTATTACTTTCATCTCATCTCCTGAAGCTTAATAAACTACTACCTGAGGGTTCTGTCTCCATCTCTAAACTCTGATTTGATGTGGCAAGGAGACAGAAAACAGGGAAGAGGGGGGACAGAAATAAAAGAACAAGAGATCAAAATAACTGTGCCTGGGCTGGCTGAGTGGAGTAGGGCCCATCAACACCAATAACCGTTAGCCGTGAACACGTGTGTCGCAGCGAGACAAGTGTCATATCACTCAGCCCAATGCTTCATTTGACTGGAACACATCAATCACTCAGGGAAATCCGCACAGACGTGCCGAGATAGGCCTCACCTCTGGCTTCCTCATTACATTGCGTCAGTGTTAGTGAAACCGCCGCTTGTCAGGAATTCAGTCCTTTAAAAGAGCCTCTCTTGTCCGGTTCTTTCTATCAACCTCAGAGCAAGAAGGGCAGGGCGAGAAGCAACAGTGTATGGGAATTTTACAGCTATTACATATTTGCCAATGTGTTTGGTGTTTCAGCTGACCTCTGTTACTACCCGAAATGCAAAATGTCTGCATGACTGCACACGTCTGTACCCATGGGCAAGAGTTTAGTCTGCACAAATTACTCATGACAAAGAAATGTCAATGTTCGGGAAGAGCTTTATGGTTGCAGCAAATGACTATTATTGACTGCAATATCATGTTTTAATCCAACTTTTAATTTAATGTACAAAATATGTAAAAAAAAAAAATATATTAAAGGTTCAATTGTCAAGGTCAGAAAATTGCTTATTATTATTACTAGCAAACATTTTCAGGCAGTGTTCATTCTGTATTTAGTGGCAATTGTAGATTTTGACTGTTATGTTATGTTATGTGACACGTGAAAGTAACGCAAAATTAGAATGTAACATTGCATTTGCATGGGGACAATTAAATAGATATAATATATATAAAAATGAAAGGAATTATGTTTTCTTCTAAATCTTTAAGAAAAACCAAATAAATGTTAATACTGAATGTATGTGGGAAAATTGTCCAAAGTTTGATTCCGGGTGGATCAGTCGTTAAAGAGGAGATGGGTTACATACAGATTTATGTGCAACAATCAATATATTACGATTGTTGCTATTTTCAAGCATGCAGACAACTCAGTATGTTAGCTAAAGTTTGTTAGCTAAACCATATCTTCCTGTTAAAAGGGAGTTCTTCTTTCCCACTGTTGCCAAGTGCTTACTCATAGTGGGTGGGGTTTTCTTTCTAACATTGTAGGATCTTGACTTTATAATATAAAGTCCCTTTCAGCAACTCTTCTTGTGGTTTGGCACAATATAAATAAAATTGAATTGAATTGAACTGAACTGATGAAGCTTTATATTCGCCTCCTGCACTTGGTCAGATTTTTAGAAGCATCAATAAATAACAGACTAAATTAAATGACAAAATTTTCACTCAAATGATGACTCGATTTGCGGAAAAGCCCACTTTTCTGGACCATGTCACAAATCCACATCTGTTAGCAGCAAGAATAATCAATTCCAACAGAGTTACTAGTGAGATATCTACAACAATGTAGCACTTTCATAGTAAAACTTGTTACTTCAGCTCCAAATGTACAGAATGAAAATGAGAACGCGTCCCCCGGCGGCGGGCTTTAACGAAGGATTAAAGGCTTATTAACAAAGGCCTCCCTTGAAAGCCCAGCTCTCTTCCCGGCCACCGCCATGCTGCGCCCAGCTGTGTATACTACGCCGACAGGTAGAATAATAACGGTTATACATCACTGCACCTGAGAGCCCAATCATCTAAATCTTCCCCTGCCACTACCTCCCAGACTCCATTACTTTATTGACACGCAATCTTAAGAAGGAGAGAAATATTGCACATGTAAGGTCACTTGGTTATGAAGACATATTATCATATTATCTGCATGAGGGTTGTAGGGCTCAGGCCTGACAAAGCTAATTATAATTGGACATGATACAGAGCTCAGAGCATATTACGTGCTTGGCTGCATGACAAAGTCGCAGCTGAGATATGAGCGAGAGAAAAGGGGAACATGATCTGAAACTCAATGAGAAGAGGGTGAAGCTGTACAATAACAGCAGCTCGCTCTCTGATGATAATTTATGGATACAACTACTATAAGCACCAGGCCAAACCTGTTTCTGCTTGTTCACGAGGCACGAGATGGAAAGAGCCAGTTGTTCAAATCCAAATTTCTTATGCACACTGACTTGAAACAGCTCTAATGCCCAAATGTCACATTTTGTTAGTGACAACAGAAGTGGCCCCATGGCTTCTTATCTCCACTCCCAAGGTTATTTCAGTATCGTGGAACATAAACAACTGCTCCTGTTTTTCGTCTTAAATGACTAAATCTTTGTGCTGCCTTCTTGGAAGCAGCCATTTACCTCCAAACAATGAGGCATTAGTTGTGAAGCTGGCTCACTTAAACTTGAAACAGTAATTGAAAAATCAAATCATACTCTCAGAAAAACAGGCAAGAAAGCAAAGTCAGCTGATACTGTACATCTGCTCTCTTTTAGCTTCCATCCAGCAGCTTCGTAATCTCATCACTGGGTTCATGATCAGTGATGCATCGACGAGCTATATCTTGTGAGCAGACCCATAGGTCAGATTTAAACTTTGTTTTAATGGTATTGGGCACAAAGATAGTTTTTCCTACTCGTCTGTAAGGATTCATTGCTTCAAAGTTCTCTTAATGTAATATGTATTCACTTATTCTCATGCATATGACATTTTCTTTTTTTCTTCTTTTTTTTTTTTTTTACAACTGCTGAAGTCCATTACTGTAGTAAAAGCACAATTTAACTTCCCACTACTTAAATAGCTGTCGTCTCGGTACTAATGGAAATGTACTGGAATGGAAAAAGTGGTGATCATTTCAAAGAGATGACTTTAAGGTTAATTTTTAAGAGTTAAATCGGCATAATGTATTATCCTCAGTGTAACCCTGATGAATCGAGGCGATGCCCAGTGAGCTTTACCAGCGTTTTTTTTTTCTTTTTTTAATTCCAATCCGAGGGTTTATGCAGAGGTTTTGAGATACAGCCACACCACAGTGTCAGCTAACCCATCCATCCATTCATTCTGCTTGTTCGTATCAGGGTCATGGGCATTTGCTGTCCGTAAAACATAAATTTCAGTAAAATGTGTTGACAGAGGTCCTTGTGGATAATCAGAACAGGCAACCAAAAAAATGTAACTACTCTCCCAAATTTAAACAAGTACACATGCTGTTCCTGCTCCTAGAATTCATCATCTGTTTCATATATCATTGTCACTGTAGAAGAATAAACATATTTTGGGTTAAAATTACTTTTTTCATTAAATTACAGGACCTTCATTATCATAGTTAAAAATAGCGAAGGCCTCAGTCACACAGGCTGCAAGACCAGTCGACGACACTCCTGTCAGCCTCTTGCTGGTAGGGAAAAAATGCGTATTCGCCAACTGGTTGGTGAGTGACTGCTGGAGGTTGCTGGTTGTTACTGGGTGAAATCAATGACAAAGAGGGTGCTGCACCAGAAACTTTATTGTGATGGTTTCCATTGTGACCAGTTTGCTGGGAATACCCATAGTATACATGGAAGGTGGTAGTGAAACTTGAAAAAGCGTTATGCAAACTGCCTCGGGCACCTACAAGGGGTAATCCTTGTTATTCGTTTGAGAACTGAGCAGTTTCTGTAATATTTCAGGCCTGCTTCCAAAATAAAATGATTGGGTGTGCATCAAAAGTTAGTGAGGATGATCTCTGCCTTGGAGTAGGGTTCATGGCGTTTACTAGGGCTACCTTTAGAAAAACCCCAAACCTACTGTATTATAATGGTCTCAAACCACGTCTCTACTGATATATATTGAGGTGTCAAACCGCACTATTAATGGTGCAGGGGAGGTCCCCAAATGTTGTCTTTATGGGGGAAAGAGTTAAAGCAAAATTAAGGTTGAACACAATACATTTCCAAAGAACCAAAAACTTTTACTTGGATACTTCGCTGTTTCAAATCAATTTTATTTGTGCAGCGTTAAATGGCAACAACAGTCACCTCCAGGCGCTTTATATTGAAATGTAGACTCTATAATAATACATACAGAGAAAATCTGCTGTGACCGGTTGGGGTGAGAGAAGAAAGACAGGACAAAAGACACGCTTTGGAAGAGAGCCAGTGATTAATAACAGGTATGAGTCAATGGAGAGAGGTCTAATAACACAGAGTGAGTGAGAAAGGTGACTGAAGAAGAAATATTCAGTGCATCATGGGAATCCCCCAGCAGCCTATGCCTATTGCAGCATAACTAAGGGGGAATTCAGGGTCACCTGATCCAGCCCTAAATATATGCTTTAGCAAAAAGGAAAGTTTTAAGCCTAATCTTAAATGTAGAGATAGTGTCTAGGAACTCTAGGAACAACAAGTAAGCTCACAGTGCGAGAGCAAAGTGCTCTAATCGGGTGATACGGTACTATAAGGACATTCAGATAAGATGGGGCCTGATTGTTCAAGACCTTGTATGTGAGGAGCAGGATTTTGAATTCTTTTGGATGCTCTCTCTTTCTAGTCCCTGTCAGTACTCTTGCTGCTGCATTTTGGATAAACTGAAGGCTTTTCAGGGAGTTCTTAGGACATCCTGATAATAATGAATTACAGTAGTCCAGCCTAAAAGTAATAAATGCATGAGCTAGTATTTCACCATAACTCTGAGACAGGATGTTTCTAATTTTAGAGATATTGCACAAATGGAAGAAAGCAGTCCTGCATATTTGCTTAATAAATGCATTGAAGGACATCCTGGATAAAAATGATTCCTCACAGTGTTTCTGGAGGCCAAAGTAATGCCATCCAGAGTAAGGATCTGGTTAGAGACCATATTTCTATGAATTTTAGGGTGGAGTACAATAACCTGAGTTTTATCTGAATTTAGAAGCAGAAAGTTAGACGTCATCCATCCATTTCAGTACAGTTTAGTGAGCCATCGGTAACCAGTGGCAAACCAGCGTCTTCCATAGGAACTACGACTTAGACTGCAGAAAAATGCTTCTTTACGACCAATTTCCCCTGGCAAGCGATCACCTGCAGCTACTCGATGACTGGTCAGGGGAACACAAATTTTTCTGTAGCAACCACTGGTTCCCAGTGTGTAACTGGGCCCTAAAGAAAATGAATGTTTTCTCTAATGTTGGGTGGACTTTTCATCCCAGACTTTTCCATGTGTGGACAGTGTCAAAACACTCGGTTCATTCAGTCACCGCTTGCTATACATTAAACAGTGTTGATATAAGGAGCGATTGCAGACACAGCCATGGTATTTGTTGTTCTATAAAACATCACCTTCAGCTTTTTGCTCCCAGCAAAATTTCTTATGGCTGCTAGAGTTCGTTGCAACTCCACTGTAAACATTTGCTATTTGGGGGCGTTTGCTAAAACAACTGATTTGGTCTTGTTATTATTATGCCTTGCATATCCGGGTGTATGCATGAGCTCACTTGGGTAGGAGTGGCGTTAATATTATCACTGCATTGGAGCCTGTCATGCTTGGGTCCCTGAGACCAAAAATGTTTAATAAAAACAACTACACATCGGTGGTTTTTACAACTGTCGACATGTAAGGACAATATCGAGAGCAGAAGATCCCAAAGCCTGGGAAACTTGCAGCTGTTAGCATGGCGAGGTCCGTAACCACGTTTTGAAATGTGTTTTTGTTATATGGAAAGCATTGCTATTTATCTGAGAGAATTGTAAGTTATTATGTAGAGCAAATGGAGAGAAACTGAAGTTCTGTGCATTTAGCTTAATTAGGACAAAAACTCTCTTTAACAAATACTGCATTCAAAACTAATCAAGCCCATATGTTTCTCCTTAGAAATAAAAATGTCTACAGCACGATTGTGGTCTAACATTTAAAACACACTCTTCTTCTGGAAAAGATTCTCAAAACATCTGGAAGTCCATATGCCAATAAATCTCTCTGATAAACGATGGTGCTTCAGAAATCCGAGGAAAATAATGAGTGGTGCAACGTCTTGGCACAACTAAAAACATACTTGAAATACGAGACTACATCTCAGATGCTCAGCTCAGAGACCACAAATCACCAAGGCTCGGTGTATTAGGAATTTATTTCAAAGCACATCACACACTTTTACAACTGTATATCTTTCCAGATTCTGGCAAAAGTTGCTGGAAATCTGGTAATGCTCATCTTATTCTGCACCATCACATGGCACTATGGCGTGTATTGTTATTAACAAGCACATTGGCTTCTGTATACGCTGAGTTTTCTCAGAAGCGCTCAAGAAACACGAAAAATTAAGCTATAGATCATTTTCCTGCTTGGAGACTGGTCAATATGTCTGAAATTAAGCAAGAATAAACAGGAACAAGCAATCTGCTTATATATTGCTCAACATTTAAGCCATGCTATGTGAGTACGATGATTTTTCTTTAAATGATTACTTTTAATTAACAGCTATTAAGCCCGGTGTTTTTGGCCTCCTCTAGCCATCCAGTTTTGTCATCTGGTTACAGAAACTCGTCATGACAGGCCATTTTTCATGATTTCTCTTACATTGGAAAAACACCAGTGTTTTAATTAAGAGGCCTGAATGTCCAGATGCTTACCTTTTTTTTTTTTAAATGATTACTGATGAGAAAGCCATTAGCAAAGCAGCCAAACATCGATGCTGGTTGTGAAGTGAGAATTCTCTTGTGTGGCTGAAAATTGATGTTTAAAGCATTTGAGGCTGTGAGAGTTTGCTGTTTGCGCTCTCGCAGCTTCTTTCATATTGCTAAGATGCTTGAGTCCCTTAAAACCCAATTAGATAAGATGGTTTCTCTTAGAGTGTAAAAATGTATGAAAGTACTGCATGCATAAGTCTAGATTAGCATAAAATAAATCAAGTTTTGTGAGAAAACGTGGTGATAAAAAGGTCAAACGAGGGTCAGGAACCAGATGAGTACCTGACTGAATGTATGCTGCTATGTGTAAACAATCCAACAGGTGGCATGAGACTCTTGGCCTGCTCTTTCACTTCTGCCTTCAACAGAAAAGGAGACACAGCTGCAGGAGCCTGCATATGCCTTTTGTTCATGGTTGTCCTGGATGGACACTTATTCCAATTTTCACATCTCATGTTTGATTATCTGGGAAAAAAAAAATCTGCATTCTATGTTTTTTTCACTCCAAGAAAACAACGTATTTCACTCAGTGTCATGGGAAATATTTTCCCTTCACAAAGTTTTTGTCTTCCTTGCATTCACATTAGCACAATGAATATTAATAATATTGGCCTCTCAAGAATGTCAACAATTTTCTGCCTACTTATTTCAATATCCTCTTTGCACAAGTCTTTCATTTCCTTAGGTACGCTGGTAAAAGGCAGCTCCAGCCTGCCCTGACTAATTTCCTCTCAGCCTCACAGATCACAGGCCTTTCCCAACCAGTGCTCCCTTTGCTCCCACAAAGACCCTCGTAATCCTGCTGCTTGTCCACAATTAATCTTCCCAGTTGCCACATTATTAACACAACCACCCACGGTCAGAGGATGCAAATGCAAAGGCAGGAACAGGCTTCTCTGCGTGCACCCCCAATCTCCAACCAGCCCTCCTTTGGCCCATAGTGGAGTGGCAAAAGTGTCAATCACTCTGGGGGGTTAAACCACTGCCCACTATCAGCATCAAGGGATTTTCAGCCTCCTCCCCCCCACTTTCTGCTGATCAAACAACACAGCCCCTCCCATTCCCCCTCCCACTTCACCTTTTCTTTCCAGTACCCCCTCTCACTTGTCAGTCTTTCTTTCAGTCTGTTTGTTCTTTATTATTTTTTTCAGTGTTTTGCATCAGTAGCGGTGAATTCACAATTTTTTAAAAGAAATGGTTAGGAAATTTTTTTAAATCTAGTCCTCTATTTGTCAGAGGCATCAAGCACAGCTTCAAAAAATAAAAATAAATAAATAAAAATAAAAACAGTTGTTGAAGTTTGCCATTTCCTAGCAAAATGAAAACCAAGACTCCAACAAAGTAAATGTAAAAGACCAGAATCTCAAGTGTGTTTGCCTCTGGTTATATACATATATATATATACACAGCTTTCTACAGTGAAGATTAAATTAGATTATACAGCAATTAGCTGATTATCATTTCACTTGCAGGCCCATTTCAAAAGCTGCTACCTATGGAAAAAGCTAGAAACTCTGAGATGTGAAGATTTACACTGTATATACATTCATTTGAATAGCTGCATGTTGAAATATTGCAATGTCCGTTTTCCCCATTTTCTTTTATTTTTCAGACTAAATCGAGAATTAATCTGATGAAAACACCTAATTAAATCATTCTTAGTAATGAATATTAGCAGCAGCCTTTGCCTACCGCCTGTGTATGCTTATGGATTTAGCTTGTTAAATGTGATTTCTTTACCATCAAAAACAGGCAGAAAAGCAAAACATTTAACCCGAAAAGCAGTGTGACAAGATTTAATTACACTCCCTGCTGTGAGAGGTCAGAGCATTAATATGTCTAAATAAATGTCCAGGAGCAATAAATATAAAGTAGATAGAAAGTCATTGTTTTTTGTCTTTTTGTATTGAATAGATGTGATTACTGTAACCATATGCTAGGGAGAATGCTACCAGACAGGTCTTAGCCATTAGCCTCTACCCTACAAATCAGAGTGTTGATCAAAGCGGATGCTGTGTGAATAGCTTGGCACCACTTTAAAAGAATATGAAATAATGTCCCAATCCAGCCATTTTGAAAGACCAGATGAGAAAAAGGGAGAGCGTAAGAGCTGAATGCGTGGAGGCTTTTTTTTGAGAACTTGGTCACTCTATTGCCTTCAGTGTCACTTGACATGAAAGTAATGCCAGTTCTATGGAGATCCAAGCTGTTCCCTAGTGCCTGAAATTCTATTGTGTGTCAGACAAAGGGCATGGTTTCATAGCACCCCCTTGTTTGCATGCATGACCAACACTTTCAAATAAGGTCTTTAGATCTAAATCTCAGATTCCACTCAGCACAGAAGGCAGCAGGCTGCTTTGTTAGTGGTGAGAAATTACTGGGGATGTCCAAACTGAAAACTAGGCATTCACATCTCCAAACAAGAGCTTTGATTATCCTGAGGTCTACAACGGAGCCCCACTGCGAAGACGGTCCCGCTGAGCGGAGGCATCTTGTTTATCAAAGTACCATACTGGAAGACACAAGACTGTCTTCTGCTGTCTGCTCTTTGGAGATTAAGCATTGAATCATCACAGGTTTAGTTAAACAAACATTCCTCAGATGCAGAGCTGCACTCTTTACAGAGTTCTGCAGGTTTTAAAAATAAGCTGTGCGGTGAACTAGAAGGAATTTAAGGGAAACATTTTAGGACCTCTTGTTGCCTGTTTACCTTGTTACTATGGACTGTCCTTCCTTAAATATAATAAAAGAGTAATATAAGCAGCTGGATAAATATTTGTAGATTGTCTGTGGTTCACATATACCTGAAAAGACAATTCACCGTGACAAACCCACTGGTCAACAGAGCTGCACATTACTTAAATGTTTTGTTTCACTTTCATTGCATAATCTATACAATTAATCTGTCGGCTACCCCAAAAAACAGTCACACAGTTAGCAACTACCCTGTAAACGAGTAGGCCTTTGAAAAGCACCTACTTGTTTCTGAACTTGAGTTCTTGAGTGTTTCTTAAAATAAATGACTAAGAGGTCTGCAAAGTGTTTTGCTATATATAACAGAATTGTGTTTTTATTAACTTTGTATTTATTAAAATGTAGATCCATGCAGAGGGGGAACGTTTTTCACAAAAAAAAGCCATATTGTGTCCAATATCCCCTCCGTCACATCAGGGCCGACAGAAACTCTGAATGATCACGACACGTCACTTCAGTCTGTCATGAAATCACGTGCTCTCGGCATTTGTAGCCGATGTATCTTGGTTCATGAGCCAACTAGCTAGTTGAATAGCATGTAGAAATATTTGGGTAAGTCCAAATTGTCAAATCGGAGCCAGTATCCAGTTCATGGTTGACTCAATGACTCCAATAAGCCCAGGTCCTGTGTCTAACAAAGAAACCCAAATCATCACCCCTCCACCACCGTGCTTGACAGTTGGTATGAGGTGTTTGTGCCGATGTCCTGTTTTTGGTTCGCCCTAATGTGGCACTGTGCATTATTGCAAAACATCTCCACTTCGGTCTGATCTGTCAAAAGAAAACTTTCTTAGTAGTCTTGTAGTTTTTTCAAATCCAACTTTACAAACCTAATCTGTTCTGCCACACAGTAAGGGTGGACTTGGGTTTTCATAGGACTGCATAATGGTGAGATGGGAATTATAATGTTTTATTTTATTTTATATAGACAACAGTGGAAATCTAAATACACATGATCACTAGAGACACATGCTCAGACACAAAAAAAATCTATTTAAATGAACATATTTGTTAGTAATAAAAAAAGAAAATGCTGTGGTGAGAAGACTGGATGCAAACTCAAGTTTTATTTCTTCAGATGAAAACTCCACATTACCTTATAAGACGCAGTGAAATGCCACTTCTCGTCAGTTGTCAGAGTTGTAGACATACATACTATCATTAAATCGTGTCTCTAGCTGGCTTCTACACGTCACAATGAAAAGATGTTTCTTTCTCTTTTCATGTACAGAGAATTTTCACATAAAATGAGGAAGCCAGGCTCACTCGCTGTCAGCGGTCAAAGTTATTATCAGAGTGAATAAAGAAACCATTTTTCTGCAGCAAGAGAAATTCTCACTGTGATATATCACAACCTTGGATTTGGAGAAAGATTGTCTGTCAGTAAAATACTAGATGGTGCTTTAAATTTGAAGATGCTCCTGGGAACAGAAGGAGACTGAGCAAATGACAAATGTATCTCAACTATTTGAATGTATGATGGCCTACGCTGAACCACAATCTTAAACTCTGAGGCAAAAGCAAAATGACGTCTGGTTTTGTAGAAGCCTGTGAGAAACAGGCTCATCGCTCCTGGTCTCCGTAAACATTTTGCTCAACTGCTGTTTCAATGCTTGTTATACAACCTAATAATATCTGTAAAGTAGTGTCCAGAACAGGAATCAATCAGGATATGCTTTACTAACTTGCTTTTTGTGGCTTCCCAGTGGTCCTAACCAACAGCTGATTGAGGTATAGAGGATATATATCTATCTTTTGACATGTCAAAGCCTTCAGAATTTCCCTTCACGTGTACATCATCGATTTAATATCCAAATTACATTTTTGTCTAATTTAAAATGAAGATGGAGAAGGTTTTTTTAATCGTTGTTGCCAAAGTGGTGCTAGCAATCTACCTAAAATATGTATTATTAGATTCCTGGTTCACATAATTAGTCATCTCAAACTTAATTTTTGTGTGAAGAACTATTAACATGACAAACGGTTCACTGCACCCAAATTACCTCCGCGGTCACCTGATCTCAGTCTAACAGAGCACACTTGGGATGCGGTAGAATGGGAGATTCCCATCATGTGTGACGCTATCATGTCATTATGAAAATCGAACAAAATTTCTGAGGATTATTTCTAGACCCTTATTGAATCTGCGCCCTGAAATATTAAAGCGGTTCTCAAGGCAAAAGCAGCCCCAAGCCATCACTATTAAGGCGTACCTAATAAAAGGCCGGTACATTGTTGAAAACAAACAAAACAATTTTTCAGTATCAGCATTTGATGAAGTATTACCAGGGTTACTGAGTTTTACCAGACAAGAAGAAACAGAAAACTGGATTTTTAATTGATTCTTCAAAATACTGTTTAAAGATATTTGCCTGTAGACACTGAATTTATTAGGCTAAAATTCCTCTGTCTCAGTTTAATTTATATACAGACAAGTATTAAACAAAATGAAACATACGACTATTTACTAAAACATTATCCACGACAACATAAAAAGTGCAACATTAATCTGTGGGTTTAAGTTAAAAACCAGTGGAATAAGTTAAAATCATAATGATGCCTGGAGTTTAACTGGTGAATGGGACTGAGGTGATATTGAGACTCATGTATCCATCCGGTCGTTAAGTGATGACGTGACGAATCCTACTTCCAGGCCTAAAGTAGTCTGCGTTTAATATGGCTTTTGTGTTGTTAACATGTTTAAGGTTTTGTATTTTCTTCTATTTAATCTCAAAAGGCTCCTAAACAGTCAGTGATCACTGTTGACCTCCCTCGGCTTTTATTACCACTAATCATTTATTTAAGCCCAGTTTTTAAAACCTTACGATGTAACTACAGCCCAGCCCATGCAGCAGTATATGAATGACTAACCTCGTATTGTGGATGAATTATCTCAGTTGTTCTCCTGGCTGAAGTCTGGTCCGTTTACAGCATCCTGCCATGCGATTACATTTGTTCCTGACCACCGAGAACACTCACGGTAACTTTTATTGAGTGGAAAAAAAGTTAGCTTGTTTATATTATGCTAACATAGCTGTGTCGCTAGCGGTCACGTAGCACATCATTATATACCAGCTAGCCAAACTTCAGTAACCCTACAAACGTCACTGCTTTTTAGTTTTCTGTCTTCATTTATGTTGCAAGTGATAACAGAGCTGTACATTTTAATTTGTTTCCAAAACCCCGCAGTCAGGGCATGCTATATTGTATTTAGATAGAAGCTAGCGAGCTAACTTCCTGCTAACTTCTAACTCCGTTAAATGTCATAAATTCCGTTTTCATGGATGCCTGGATGTTAAACTCAATTGTTACACCTGATTGTTTGATATATGGACCTGCAGCGGAGTTTAGGCCCAGACACGGCTAGTGACATCAGACTTAACGACCGGATAACTTGTGCACAGACCTTTGTCAAACACAAGGACAGGGGTTTGACTCTCTCTGGTCCCTTGAAGGAAGTTCTTGGTACTTTGCCACACTTGGACATCTTCCCCCAAAGACATGTAGCTGAGGACAGAGTGGGCTGTCTGACAAAACACAAAGAACAAGTGCTTTTCCAGCTGCCTGATTCCCATGTGAGAATGACGAGAACACACGGAGAGTTAGTCAGAGCTCACTGGAGACATGCAGCAGGGAGGCTGGCCAAGAAGACGTCAAGTGTTGCTTTGCAATAAGCTTTAAACACAGTGCGGCCTTTAACACCACTGTATTAAGAGTTCCTGTAAATACATATGTCAGATAGCAAGTAGCTAGTGAGTGATCTGAAAGCTTGTGTTGTTATTTTCACAGCTATTATTTACTTTACAGCACGACCGAGGGCGTTTCAGTGTTACATATGATGAAAGAATAACCTCCCTCCCTCTGCTGCTGAACCAGCAATGACTGAAGGGGAGTTTTATTTTCTTACAGGAATTGTGCAGATAAAAAAAGAAAAAAAAAGTTGCACAATTCCTATTCTAGCTCTCTGAACAGGCACTTATTAACATTGCCCGTGCCTCAGCTTCTGCGGTCATGAACAACAGCCATCAACTTGGCCTTAAAAGAGCCTGACATCAGCTTTCAAGTGTCAGCTGGTAAAATCAAATTAAGCTGCTTTGTCAGACCTCCCCCTATGATCCGCCAGCATGTATGTCTCACATCACCTGAAAAATCCTGAGCAACACAATTTAATTACAACTAAAAAAAGTGTAAACATCACTCTCTTTCATCCCTTTATGTATGTGGACAAGAAGACAATGTGTTAAGAGGAAATAAATCTGCCTTGACAGCCACATCAAAGGGTGCAGTGAGGGGCTTACTGCTACTTAAGGCATAGGAATGCTGTTGCTAAGCATCAGTCCAAAACCTATCAACCCTTTAAGGACTTTACTATTTTTGAGAGGGGGGCTGAGCAGGTTACTGGAGGCCAGAAACTTTACTGTGACACCGACTTGAAAATTCATAAATCTGCAGAAACAACTCATGAGGATTAAAAGCAGACACAAGTCAGAGTTTAATGAAAGAGCCTGCTCTTTACTGTCTAGATTGTTATCACCTAATGGGGGTTTTAGGTCTTTATACATAAACAAATAAGTATGTGTTGTCCGCCCTTTTAAGGAGGACATGTTTGTTGATGAATTAGGACATGGTCCACTGCATAAAGGCCATGAGTCAGTGCTAGCTGCCACCTTCCTGTGAATAAATTCAATTCCCTCATCTTGCCCGGGTGAGGTGCTAAATCACTGGCAGCGTTTGGGAGCAGCAGGATGTCACTGGATGGCTGGGTAGCCAGACTGTTATAATTCTGTCCATCAACTTAATTCATTATTTCAGCAGCTGCAGATTTCTACTCTAAATTAAAGAAAGTGACAAGTTTGAGTTCAGTCCAAAGGCAAAGGCTTTCAAGTTAGACTTTGGCAAATGAGTAGCGTGTCGACTACACCCCGTCATTCACCACTTTGACGAGTAGTAAATTTTCATGTCTGGGCATGAAAACGAAATGAAGCACCGTAAGTCTCATTTGTAGGAAACAGAAGTGATCGGTGACCTCTCACTAACTTGTAATCCACAGAGTATTAGTCATAACAACAGTGGATAAATCCCTTTGAGAGAGCTGAGCCGTATAAGCATGGCATGGGGCTGCCTGGCCAGCAAATCTCCTTTTTCTATCTCATTGTTGAGATGAAAGAGAAACGGTACTGTGGATTACAGGGAACAATCATGCATTATTAGCAGTGAGAAAAAAGAAGAAAACTACAGACTTGCCTTTGCGAGAGGCCACTCATTACCAATTACCCCTTATTTTTGACAACCAGGAAAAACGTAGCCACTGTGAGACATATTCCAGACACTGCAGATGTTCATAAAGGACGGCCGACATTTCTTTTTATATAATATACCTAAATGTTGAACATAAATGTTGACCTGCTGGTGGTCATATAATAAGGGTAAAGCAATTAAGCCTATGAGACACTAAATTTCACAGAAATTCATTCAATATTTTTCAGGAGACTTTACACAAAACACAAATTTTACTCTTATGGCAATGCTAATATAGAAGTCAAGGGATAACTCCAGTCTCTGTGTCCTCCTTTGTGGCTCAGTGAGACTAAGATGTCAACCCGCTTGTGGATAGGAAAAATCAGTAGTTGCATTTATATATTTTTACTGTCGACAACTGACTGTAAGCTGATGGAGTGGCCAACTGACCCTGAATACTTTAAATTGCAAGAGGATTGCATGAGTGAGCCAACTTGTCTCCAGTTGCATTCCAACTTGGTCTGACTGCAGTCACTCTCAAACTGATCGGCAAAGGTTTGCACTTAATTGCCAGGTAACTTATGCTGCAATCTCCAGAGACATAGCGGTTGCCATTAATCAGAGACATTGTGTGCCAGTGAGCACAACTGATCTGAGATGTGTCTCTCTGGCAACTTTACCTACCAACTGGTTGCATTCTGTGTTTTAGTCCTATGTAAAAGCAAGGTTTCCAGGCAATTCTGTCATTTTGCATTTAAATGTCTGTTCTGCAGCAACTATGTCTTTATTTTTAGATGAATTTCTGTTTCGAATCTATGAAGTTCTAGCTGACTCTGAATTTAAGTCCCTAATTAAGTTTCCCTAGTGTCACTATAGCATTAAACATGACCATCTGTAGGAATGAACATCTATTCGGCAGTTCCTAAGGTTTCAATCTAGACCAAGGACAGACTGGCAGTCCATCCATATGATGAACAGCGAGCATGGCCAAACGTTATTGAATTTCAAATAAAGTTATTGATGTTGTGATTGTCAATCCACTCAATGACAAATCAGATTAGAGGTCATTTACAACCCTGACTCCAAGTAAAAAGCTGGGTTGCTATGTGAAATATGCTCATTTTGAATTTTCAACACATTTTAACAAAAGGCAGAGACTTACTCAGTAATCAAGTCAATTTCACTGACCCTAAATTTAAGTATGTTTCTTTACCGCATGTAAAAATACATCCAGTGGAGCCACAGAAAGATATATCAGTGTCCATTCAAATATAATTTTATTGGTATCACCCACAAAAATCTAGCACAACGCAGGATTCTAACAGTTTCTGCTTTCTGCTAATGATCGCACGAAGAACTAAGCCATTAATTCGAAGATGTTACCTTTAGCTATAGCCTTTGATAGATCATTTCTTAACACTCTGAGGGTTTTATAGACTTTTTGCATCCACAGCAGCCAAGTTTGTCTGATGAAACCAGAGAATAAACAGATTTAAAAAGCATTTAAATACAATTCTTTTTAGCATTTTTTGCACATGCTTTTTGCTTGTTTACTAACTCCACTGGCTTGTTCACATTGTGGCATTCAGTTGGTAGAAGCTACCCCCTTTATTATAATCAGCTTTCATTCCAGCCCTTTTGATCCCTTGCTTTCTTTTGTGCGACACACCTCATCACCTTTATTTTCTACTATAATTGCATGGGAAAGATCTCCCCTTTGATACTGCCTGCGTGCCAAATCACTATCAGGGAAAGAGTGTCGAAAAGTGCCATGTGCGCTGTCTGCTGGAAGGAAAAAAAGAGCTCATACACCTGTGGAAGACAAACAGGGTTTTCAGAGATATGACATCTATCAACCTGGCGCAGGATATGAACTGTTCTGTCATCTTAATGGTGAAGGGGTCTTTGCATAGTGGAACAGTAGGTGCTGAGAGGCATGTGTTGCACACGGTGAACTGTCTGGCAGCTGGCATTCCCAGGTCTGCAACCTTCCCCCCCATCCTCAAACCCTTCCAGGCCCCTGTCTCGTCTCCTGGCTCTAATCTGCAGACACAGTCCTCTCCTGCAGGCTCATCACCGGGCTGCTGAGTGGAGCTGAACAGGATCCTCTGCTCCCCCTCAGGCCTCCTCCTCGTCCCCCTTCACTACCACTGCAATGTCAACACCCACCAACACCCATCGCAAGTGTCAGGTGAGGTTGTCTACTCTCTCCTGCTAATGCTGCTTTAAACAAAACAGACCGGTTTCCCAAAAAAAGCATAAAAAAATCTGGAAAAGGGATTATTATCACAAAAAAGGTGGGGGGTTTTTTTCATTAGAACAAAGAGACGGTTTGTTTTCAACAGATAAAGATGAAAATAAGTGAGGAAAAAACACTAACGGGTGATTTTTTGAAAGCTATTAACTGTAGTACCTGCTACGATAATTGCTGAGTGATTGCCAATACTGAGTCACCTACATGCTAGTATTTCAATGTTATATTTGCATATTAAACTTTCCAGCTTTGTAATTGCTCCTATCAGTTAATTATTATTATAACAGTGTTAATTTATCCTTATCATCAAGAAATTCTGGCAACATTTCTCTTGAATTGTGCTCTGAATGAGCTCTCAGAAGTCTGCAAAAAAAATGCCTACATTGCATCTCCCCACACAGAAAGGCAGGCGCAGTCTAACAACACAGAAGCGAGATAAGCAAGGTGGATTCTACTGAGAGAATCTGTTATCAGGGATGGTGCTATGCACTGACATTAAGGATAATCATATCTATCAGCACACTGCCAAACATCCCCAAGTGAGCCTGGCGGAGAACAAAGCCTGCATCATCTCTTGAAGCTAAGGTTACGGGCGGATGATGATGTACTTGTCACTGGGGTGCAAATGATCCGCTGCCCGGCCAGCTCCAAGTGAACAAATAGAATCCAGACACAGATATGGATATCAGCGGAACAGTTTAGATGCCTGCTCATGCCTCTGCTTGATAGTTACAGCTGGCTTGCTTGTTGCAGTTCTGAATCAGAGAAGTGTATGGACACTCCAGTAACATTTAATGACCTGTCTTAGTGAAATGCAAAAAAAAAAAACCGAAGCGTTTAGAGAAGAAAGGGAAGCTGGATAATGCGATCCTTCATCGCCTCAGCAGACACACCTGTCTGGGTGAGGTCTTCTCAAAGTCCTGTTTGTTCTGGATTATGGCTCTCTTATTACACACAAGATTTAAATATCATCCTTTGTGTGTGCTTAGAGTCACTTTTTTTTGTTATTCACACTCACCTTACAGTGAGAGGTCAGAAAATTCAGTTACACAAAGGACAACATTTATAAAAAGCTCTATGTAAGCAGAAACAAAGAGTGAGGTAAAGGGAATAGTAATAGTCTGGGCACATACAATGCTATGACTATCAGTTTTTTGCTTTTTGTTTTCTAGAGCTATTATACCAGTAGGACCATAGGCCGGCTATTATATCTGCACTCTCATTCTCAGCATTTCATTGCTGATGAGGCACTAAAAACCGAGCAAAACAAAAGCAGGATGAGCAGCTTGACTTGGCAGCCGCGTCAACTGCTGCAAGTGAGTGCATATCCCTTGTTTTTAAGGCCATGGGAAAACCAAAACTAAAAGAGTTGGCAGGACAATTTGAATCTGACAAAGTAGTTGAGGATGAGTCAGTGAATAAATCACTCTCAATATCATAGACCAAAGCACAGAAAAATCCGCCCCGACCACAGAAAAGCTCCACAAGCGGTGATATATTGCTTTTCTCTGCAATGTCTACCACATGGTTCCCATCAATATCCCATTCATTATGGTGTATTGAGTCTCATCACAGGTACACCAATGTTTTAAGATAATAGTTTTAACATGCCTTAGTATATTGAAAATATACTAACACATAGTTATTAAAATTCCAATTCCGATGCATGAAGGAGCGTTTCCGCAGGTCCTTCCTCCCTGCAGCTGTCAGACTGTACAATCAAAACTGCTCCCAACAAACATAGAGGTTTACATCAGCGCTGTAACTTGCACTATTTTATCAACAGATTCACACTATAAGCAGGGTTTGCCTCTTATCTGTATTTAATTTAATTTAATTTAATAACGGTACAGTACTCTGTTTTTGGTAACCATTGTCCTTGATGTAAATATGTAAAAATTGTGTATGTTTCTGTTCTGTGTCTTGTGTACTGTTTGTTTGTATATGTGTCTTTCTTGCTGCTATTACACCCAAATTTCCCCTTGTGGGACAATTAAAGGATTATTCTGTTCTAGGGCTGCTCAATTAATCGAATTTTAATCTCGATTACGATCTGGGCTTTCAACGATCATTAAAAATGACTGAGCAGATTATTGGCCCCTCCCTCGTGCTTTACTCTCGCGCTGCTCCGCGTGGCAAATCGAGCGCACCTCTCTGCATTTCGAACACCCGTCACAACAATTAAGAGGACCAGAGGGAAGCTCGGAAAGCTAAGCAGAAGTTATTTGGAGAGGAGAGTGACTGCCGTTGGTTGAAAAGAGAGGTAAAAAAAACTTCAGTGGTGTGGAAACATTATGGGTTCGCGGAGTCAGACGTGGATCAAGTAGACACAGTGTGTACCACAGAGCAACACTGCAAAGTTCACTAAACATAGATGTTTACATTTTTCATTTATTTCTTATATTGCAAACATTTGCACTGTTATCAGTATTTGCACACTGTTTTATATTATTTTTTAAAGTCATTATTCAATACATTGTTATAGTTAACCCTTTAAAGCCGGTCAGAGCAGCATGCTCCGTTTTGCATAACTATTTTTAAATCCCTGTAGAACCGGAACCGCGTAAGCTAGCGCAATAATTTTTTTTGCATATGAAACCAGAGGAGTTCTACTTACATCTTATGCCATCAGCTTGTCCTCGGTCACGGTTTCCTTCCACATATAGCTTTGCAAAAATTGCATAAAAAGCGCTTGCAGCAACAAAAACATAATATTCCAGAAACGGGCTTAGCCAATCCGATCAGCTGTTTGTAACACTTCCCACATTGAAACAGACGTCAGCGGGAACTATCGCATGTCTGCCATTTCCTGCCCGAAACCGGAAGTAATGTCATTTTTGCGGAAAATGTAGTTTTTTTTACTTGTAGGCCTTAAACGCCTATACTGGTGTTTTTATAAGTCATGTTTGACTCTATACTTTTCTGAATAGTTGCTGGGATGCTTAGAACTCGAATTGCACTGCTGGAAATAGTTTATTTTGATGCACCTGCTGTTTTCTTTGCAAATTTGCATCATAGGATTGTTTTTTTGTTTTTCCTGCAGTATATAAAAATTGCTGTATCTCCAAAATAAAACTATGAAGACACTCAAAATAAATTTCCTGTTGTTGTAAACTATTTTTTTGCAACTTTTTTGTATTTAAAGTTTTGAGGGATAAACCTCTTAAATTTCTCCAAGTAGAAATATATGTAAAAAAACAAAACAAAAACGATTTTCAATTTTTTTGTAGTTTATTGCACTTTTTTTTGCAATTAATGTAGTTACTATGGACTTAATGCATACATATTATTAAAATATGGGCTATAACAGTTGTATTGATGTATAGCAACTTGAAATGCTCCCACAAATGGCACTATAGCATGTAAAAAAATAATATAAGCTCTGGCGGACTTGGTTCTATGGTAGGTCTTAAAGGGTTAAATAAATATCGTCAAATAATCGAGATCTCAATTTCAGTGAAAATAATCGTGATTATCATTTTTGCCATAATCGAGCAGCCCTATTCTATTCTATTCTATATTGGCTACCAGTTTAGTAGTTAATGCAACGAAGGGCATAGTTAGTAGTAGTGTAATATTTTACTAGCCTTTGATTTGTGTTGGCATGATCCTTAAAGTCTTCATTAGTTACTGCTGTCATTTCAGTTGATGTGCAATGCCAAAAGGCTCATCTGTAACTACAGGTATACTTAAATACTCTGATAAGATTGATATCAGTCTAATCTCTGTGGGCACAGAGCTGGAGTTGAGCCAGAGCCAAACTTTGGGTCTGTGTGAGACTCACTATGTGAAATCACTGTCTGTTTTCTCCTTCTTCCAGCCGCTATGCTAACTACTATAGCACTCATTCATTTGAATCCCCACAACCAAAAGCATAACCTTAAATAAAAGCAACTAATGCTGTATAAGCATATTTGTGTTTCATGTCTTTGTCACCTGCCTCCCAGAGCCAAACACACAACCAGAACAACCTCACGTGGCCCCTAAGTGGTCACCACAAACGCACACTCACACAGTCAAGGTGTGGGTAGACTGAATGGCTGTGGAGTGCTCAGAGCCAGACAAGCCTCTGAGCTAGTCTCGCTCGCAGAAACAACTATCAGTAGGATCACTCCACTTCACTCCACATGCAGGAGTCTAAACAAGTCTCTGTTTTCATTTCCATAAAGCCGCGTTCTGTCTTTTGTTCTGACGGAGATAAGATGTATAAATTATGAGCAGCTGACAAAGTATACCGTGGCGCCTCGGGCAGCTCATCAGTCATGCTCGGCCTGTCAGCAGGTAACTGATGGGGGCCCTACAGGCACAAAGCCCCCTTTTAAGCAAAGGAGGGGGAGGCAGAGGAATTAAAGCTGTTGTTGGAGTCCTGAGCACAACAGCTGACTCATATTTAACAGTCTCTTTAAAGAAGCGAGGCAGATGCCAAAAAGCTTCAGGCTTCAGAGTGTGTTTTGTGGCTCTCTCCTCAGGAGTGTATGTCTTGCCGTTGTGCTCTGTCTGTGTTACACAATGGTCGTCAAGCAGGAGGCAGGCACGGAGAGAAAGTCATCTTGAGAGACCACCCAAGAGGAGCCGAAAAGGGGTCTCTTGTAAGAGCGCTATATCTCTGTGATAATCTCCAGCTTAATCAAAACTACCATACTGTAAAATCCTCTTGATGTATCTACAGAGAATTTAACCAAACTCCTTGACATTGTAGCCCATTTCCATAATGAATCAAGAGAGCGTCATTACATTATTAGAGCCCAACCTGTAAAAGAAGAGGATCTGATTTTCAGGACTTTTAATGCACTGTATGTATATGCAAGATAACTGTAATGAGAAAATATACTGCGGGAAAAGATGATAGGTAAGAATTGATGTCTCTCCCTGCAGTCATGTGGGTGGGAATGAGATAGCTTTATTTCAGTCAGCACCACAGGTTCCATCTTAATCAGTCACTGGCGTGCTTTGTCTTGTCGACTCTAACCTAACTAGGTTAACTAGGCCTAACGTAAGAGTGATAGGGCACTTTAACGTGTGGGTTATAACAGCACAGCGAGGTCTATGTGCAGTGTCAAGAGGAATTAATACCACCGAGACGGCATTCTTTCATCATTATCGTATGCGTATTGCCAAATGGCTCAATAGCAAAAAGAATAATTTTGTAGCACACTCTTTTTAGGACAAGAATGCATAACACTGCTTTATGTTCCACTTGAAGAAACATCTTCAGGACAAGAAGCTCACATGTAAGAAAAGGGCAGCAAGTTCAGTTGGTTTATGTCCTCTCATCATATTTCTGCAAACCAATCTCCACAGCTGTCCGATGCCTGGAAGGACATAAAATATCACACCTTCATTTAGGTCAGACAGGTACTTTGCTGTATCAGATGATTGGGTGTATAAAATTCTGTGAATAGCGTCCTAATTCCAGAACAGGACAGACACCACCATCGCCGCTCAGGAAACGTAAAATAATACAGCTTATCTCACGATGCCCAAGAGGGAGAGACGTGTCCGCCAGTTCCAAATGGTGGCAGATTCCCACATGAGTCATTCAGTGTGACTGTTTAAAGCTTAAAAATATCTTTGGCTCTGCTCAGGCATGAAAGAAAAACACTCAAATATTTACTTGAGGTTTTTGTTTCAAGAAACCCAGTCCAGAAATGTGTCATTAAACAAACTTCCTTTAAAGGTTACAAGTGCGTTTGATCAATATGAGAAATTCTTACTCATTCTTGTAATTTCACATGTTTCAAAGCATCTGGAAATCTTATAGGTGGATATAATAATAACTAAAAAGTCCCGAGGTAGGATTTTCAGAATCAACACTTCAGTTAGATGTGTAAGATCAGCGACATCTGACCTTTCTGCTGACCACGCCATGACCACAGGTGTGTCGGTGTCAGCCGGAGGCCACACGGCATGAGCGCACTCGCAGCTGTGTGAGAAAGTGCGTGTGTGTTTATGTGCACACATCTGTCAAAGTGTGATCATCCGAGTAAAATATCAATACAAACAGTCATTACATCAATCAGGAAGGGCTAAGTATAACTCCTGGGCTGATTTTGATTGATTGCTTTGGAGCACAATTACCAACCTGTCTGCATTAAACTGATGTATGAGTGTTTTAGGTATTACAGCTCCTGAAGCTTTAATACATTTCTCATTAGAAAGGGGTTCTCTATGGTAAATGTCATTTGTAGGCCTAATTTAGAGGTGACAGAGGAAAGAGAGAGAGAGACTAAAACCTACAAAACTTGAGAAGAACATCACTTTAGTGCACGCCTTTGCTCTGAGTGCTGAAGAGACAGAATAAAGGTCATTTGTGTCCTTTCTTCGCGAAGGTGGAAAACATGCTGTCCAAAAGGTACTTCTGCTACCTCAGGACATGACAGCATTGTTAGAACAAACCCATAGTTGGATATATTTGAAGAACTTTCGGCTCACACAATAGCTACTTCCACATGAAGCCTTATACTCCAATTCTAATCAGAGTGCAAATGTGCCATGTAAACACATCAATCACGCTGAGCGGGACCCAAATTAAACTTCATCAGTTTCAGAGGGGTGGAATAAATCGTTTCAGGAGCCAATCAGAAGAAAAATTTTAACGTGTAAACTAGGGTTGTGAAATTAGTTGACTGAGAAAAAAACCCCCCAATGCTAGTTCCAGAAATATTAGTCAATCAAATTAAATATTTATAATTTGCTTTTTTACAATGCCGGTTAACTATGGGTTCTAAGATGTTAGGCAGTGACTCAGCCTAGCAGCCTGCTTGTTTACGTGATGCTATAAATAAAGCTTTTAATTTTCCTTTTTCGTAGCAGTTTTGTTTTAAAATGAGAAATAAAGATATTTCTCATTTAATGACTAAACCAAACTATGGCTGTGTTAAATGTGTCAAAACTCTGCCGCTAATTTCTGATTGTTTGCGAGAGAGTGATATAACGAGGCACTAATAAGAAATGCAATTTGTCAAACCACTCTATATTCTTCCATGTTCTGGTGCATACTGGCAATACAAATGCACCCACACACAGATATAGGATTTCAGGCACCTGGCCCCCTCACAGTGTATATATCGCTGGAGTGTTTGTACAGAGAAAGAGAGAGTGAAAGGGACAGTGCCGAACTGCTGTGGAAACAAAATGGGAAAGCAAACAAGCTTGAGTGAATTTGTACTACAGCACCCACTCTATTCAGATTCGATCCAAAAGAGTTGTCTCAGTAACAACAATAGCGGGTAACATGATCTTTCATTACACATTGTGTAAACAGTGTAACCCATCAGTGCTGTCAATCAAGATGATTGATTGTGGCCTGTCACAGAAGAAGAGTGACACATTGAGGGGGGAAAAAGTTTTTTTTCTAACAAAGCGCAGTGCATTCAGGCTGCCACAGAAAGTGGTGATTAATGTCTTCTCACTGGGTAATCCCACACCCCTAGCTAATGAAGGAGGAATCTATCATCCGCACTGCTGTGGCAGATGTCGTGAGGACAGCAATCCAAGTGCCTGGGAACAATTTACTTTCTTTTCTCTAATTGTTCCTGAAATATGTGACAGATTTGGAGAAAAACACTTGAGTCGACAGCTCCTCCGGGCAGACACAACAACACATAACGACCACCACTTCAGCTTACAAACCAACCACTCTTGACCTGAAAGTATCGCTTTGCATACTGGAGACTTTCAGAGAAAAGAAAAGCCATCTGAACTTTTTCTACAACAACAGAATATGTTGATATTTTCCTCTGTGCACATGAAATTATCTAGTATAGTGTACTAGATATAGTGTTTGCTGATTGGTGGGTTGCTTTGCTCTCACCCCATGAACTTTTCTTTAGTTGGACAATCAGCAGTCTTGAAAACAAAGCACAGTTTCACAACTTTACGCTAAATCAATTCAATTCAGTTTCATTTATATAGCACAAAAACACAACAACAGGCACCTCGAGGTGCTTTATATCGTAGGTTAAGCTCCTACAATAACACAGAGCAAACCTAAACAATCAGATGACCTAATTTGAAAAAGCTGTTGGTGAAAGTGGGAAGGAAAAAAATCCCTCTTAACAGGAAAAAAACTGTCAGAACCAGGGCCATGGGGGGCATATGACTGCCGTGACTGATTGGAGTTGATGGGAATGATGATGATGATCTGAGATAGCCCAGTCTGATTGAGATTGCTGTGCATAACCTATTAAAAGTTTATGTTAACTGAATGTTACTCAGTATCTACTTATTGACACCATGTGAAACAAGTAATTGATGTGGCAGCATATCCAAATAGCTTCCAACTTTAATAACCAGATACAACATGCAAAATGGATGAGCTTGAGAACATCATCGGCCCCACCTATGAGTATCAAGTTGCATAAGTGATACTGGTCAGATAAGGTATCTGCACAAAGCCCAATACCAACCCCCCAATGAAACCCCCACCACCATCAAACTAGAAAAATAACAGCAATAGAAGACATGTGAAATTTACTTCTCTCTGACAAGTTATTTTTCAATAGTTTTTAAGCTGAAGTCGGTGATATAGTTTAATTCTTTCTAAACTATACTAATATTGATATGTACAATACTGTGCAAAAGTGAGGAAGGAGCCAAACATTCTTTTCATTTTTAAAAACGTTGTCTTGAACAATAGTTCTCAAGGCTTTTTAAAAGGTTTTCTTTGGACATGACTGTTTTTTCACTCATTTTCAGTTCACTTCCAATATTTTCAGAAATAAAATGTTTTTCTGCAGCAGCTGTCTGAGGCAGATGAACGATATCTGACAGACATGTCCTTGTGAAATAGGGAAAATCCAGCAAAAACCGACACAGAACCTAAGAGATGTATCTAGCTTTTCCATCACAGCTCATCACAAATGGTCTAGGTGGAGCAGTGGCTTTTGAGAAGCCATTCTTAAAGACGGCAAATAGGAAGAAAAGGCCAAGATATGCCAAATGAAACGTGGTAACGGCTCTTACTGACTGATGAATCCAAGTTTGAAGTTTTTGGTTTAAATCATCATCAGCGAGAGTGAGTGTGCTCAGCTATCTGTAAAACACAGTGGAGGCTCTGTCATGGTTTGGGGCTGCAGTTCAGTCAGTGGTGTTGGAGATCCAGTAAAGGTGGATGAAATTCCGAATGCAGAAAGTTTTTTGATCTACCGTGCAATACCATCCGTAAAGCATCTTATAGGCATCAGTTTCATTTTTCTGCATGAAAATAAAGTCATGCAGCAAAACCATACCTGCATAGAAAAAAAAGAATTGTACAAACTTTTATTTTTCCTTATATACTGTATTTCCTTGTATCCTTCCATGTATCCTTGTATCCTTGTTTCAATAAACTGCTACACCTATTATGTATTTTCCTAGCAAAGTATAAAGAAATGAGGGGTGACTCAAGACTTTTGCAGAGTACTGTATAAACATAGTATATGATATCTGCATTACAGTTATTTAACGTGCCACAGGTTTTTGTTAGGTTAATAAGGCTTAGAGATAAAGTGCAGTCATGACCCATTAATTAGTTGAAGAGTAGATTTCAGAGAAAAAACGTTTTCCTCGGTTTAATACAGCTCTAATAAATATTCCATGTAGTCTGAATTCCTTCGTGCTGAATGTTCAGAGATCATAAACACTTCATCAGTTCTTTGTTAAACTGGCTACACCTCATAGAGGGCAAAGCAAGAAATCAAAGAGCTATTAGAGAAAACGTGTCGAAGGTCTGAAATCATCACAGACGTCTTCAAAGTAAATGTCTTAAGAAACAGTTGGTAGTGACCACAGGAAAGCCGCTTTGGATTTAGTGTTGTTCACAAAGCTGTTGTTTCCATTGGCCGTTTTACTGTTACGATTTACTTCAGGCAACAGGCAAAGGCAGAAAAACACTTTAAAAGTTTCCCCCAAGACGGTACTTTAGCGAATCCCTAAAAACACCGTTATGAAGAGACAGACCAGAGCATCTCTTGTGTTTGAGAACATAAACCGCTATTAGCACAAACGAGGGAAAGCAGCAAAGTCCAAATGTGTCACAGCTGTCTGTCCTCACATCATTTAATTTAATCTGGTTTCATGCCTGTTCACATTACAGGCCCGATAAAACGGCAACACCTTCAAACATCTGCTTGCTCGGGGAGTCTGTTGATTATTAATTCAGCTGGAGGTCAGATGGCACTCAGCTCACACAGCTTCACAACAGAGCTAATAAATCAATTTCTCGTGCAATTATGAGTAATCGCACGTGCTTTAAAGTTTAACACTCTGCTTTACAAGGTGCAGCTTTCCGTAACTTATCTGAGAAGATTGAGTCATTGCAGTAATTGTGCTTGGTTTTGTGAAAGGTGACCTAGGTGTGACCTCTAGACATACAGTACACTCCTCCCTCTGTCACTGTGTGTTACAACATGTGCAGGGATTAAAGGCCCAAGCTGCAGCACAGACCAAAATCTTCATACATCCATTAAAGAGGAGACGCTCCGTCAGGTATTCTGCTGACTTATACTTGATGATGTGCTGTTCTACATGTGTTTGTAGTGACAGCCTGATTAACAAAGGGAATCAGTGCTGGACCACCTGTATAGATCGGTATACAATTTATAATCTGGAGCCCAAAATAGCGTCACCATTTTAATATCAGGTCATTAGTTTTAGAGAGCAGAGACTAGAAATTAAACATTCTCCAACCATCTGCCGGACTGCAAACACACCACACTTCACTACTGTGGTTTGAAATACTTTCAGCTCTTCATCATGAACTCAAATAACATTCTGTTTGCCAGCAGCACAGACTTATATGTCAAAATTCTGTATTTTTTATTCCCATGAATCATGTTGTAGAGTTTGCCTCCAGGCTACAATAGACACGAACACCAAAGACAAGTCTGTTGGGCAAACTAAAGAAAAAAGTACGCCTATAGACAATGCAAAAAGGTACCGAAAGAAGAAACTAGGGCTGAATTTTTAAAATAAATAGATAAGTAAACAAATAAATTAATAAAAAGCACAGATACACTGCTTGCAAATTTCTTGGATGCATCAGATTTTTCAAAAGTCTGCCAAGTATGACTATTACTCGCCGAACTACAGTTCACCTAACAGGCTAAAAATCCCTGGTTTGATCCAGGAGCTACCAACTGTCATCTATTGATGACTTTCCTTTAATGGAAGTTTCAATGTATGTTTTCCATAAAACGTTGACCATTTAAAAACTTTTACATTTTCTTCAAATGAGCTCCAGGTTTTTCCAGGGCTTCCAGTTTACTAGAGGTACAAATGCAATCTAACTGTAAGTTACTGCAGAATATTCAACACTAGTTGGTGGTGGAGTAACTATGTGATGTGTACATCTTCTTTGTGTACCTCAAACACTGCCAGCTAAACTGAGCAGACCAAGCTAATAAAGGTTAAGCTGTGTTTACTTTAACAAAAATGACTGAATATGACTAGATGATTGGTGCATTTCTATATGAAAGGCATAATTAAAACAGCAATTAGCCAAAAACCTTATACAATTTTCTTAATCTTTTAAATGAGAGTTAAACCAATGTGTCCAACGTGTGAGAAAAAAAATATTTTGGTATATTTTCAAAGAGCTGTTATTGAGTAAATCTGACTGAGCAGTGAGGACAAAGACAGGAAAACCCGTTAGTGTCCATAGCGATAAATATTAAGTGAATTTGCGTTACGTGCTCCCGAAACAGTAAAGAGAGGATAAAGATGAGGATGTAGGTCACTTTTGGCTGTGAACATGGCTTACACTCTGTTGTTATCGTAACCAAAACAACTGGACGTGCTCTACTGATGACCTCATCAAGGTTCAGTCACATAAACACTCCTGTTTAGATTAAGCATCAAAGAGCTGCCACAAAGACAGAGTACCTGGCAGAGGTCCTGAACTGTTGTTGGAACAGAGAGAGCAGAGTGAGGTCAATAACTAACTTCAAAAAGCTGACAATGTTCCCACAGAGCTAGCAGGTGGTGCTCACATTATAGGTTTAATAAAGCCCGAAATGCTGCCAAATCCAAGACGTGATATGATATAAGTCTGAACTTGTCTGAACTTGAAACTTCACATTAAAAGGTAAGGTAATGTGACTGAGATCTGTTAATGATTTTTCACTATAAAGTGAACAGTATGCTTTAGGGTGCTGTAACTGCTTCTTCAAAGTAAGTCTCTCCTTCTTCTCTGAATCAAATTATATATATATATATATATATATATATATATATATATATATATATATATATAAACCAAACAGTAACAGCATCACCACTGCCTACATAACTTTGTGCATGTCCACCAAAAACATCTGTGAGTACTGAGCCATGGTCCTCTGTTGGGTGCATGGTGGGGTCTCCATTGATTTCACTTATTCCCGTGCATCAAGCATATGTATGACCAGATTGGGATTGTAGAGTTTGGGGGCGGGGACAATTTGAGCTCATTCTTGTATTCTTTAAACCATTCTGGGTGGGATGGGTTGTGGGGGCTCAGTGTCCTGCTGGGAAGTCCTGCACTATCAGTCAGGGAGTACAGCTGCCATGAGGAGATATGCTTGACGAATATTTAGGTGGGAGGTAAATGGCAAAATAACATTGACATCCATGACGTGACCAAAGGTTTCTCAGCAGAATGGTGCATTGTAATACTTAGTGTTATTTTTTTAAGCTACCAATAGTCTGATTGTTTTTTCTGATCACACTAAACTGAAATGGGAACTTTTTTCTGAATGTCTAACTATTTGATAGGCAAAACGATATATCATGCTTGAGAAAGTGAAACAAGTCTAAATAAATTATTTTGCTGAACATTTTATTTTAAATGTTATTTGAAATTTTGAATTCAAGTAAAAAGTCAAAAGCAGTCCAGTAACAAAAGTTACAATGTTACATTTTTAATGGTAAGGTATATCCAAAGCAACAATTCTTTACTTTAAAGCAGGGATCTCAAATATAATACAATTTGGTCCTTGAAGTTAGCTTTTTGTTAGGGCGGATTTGTTTGTTGTTGAGTAAAATGTTAAAATAAGTTCTTTAAAAAGCAAAAAATGAGCAATATAAAGGCAAAATGAGCAAAGAGTACAAACATGTTGAGGGATTGGCTGTGTTAGTTCAGTGAGAGGCTTATTTGTAAAGACAACAGTTTTCACTAGTAGTCAAAAACTAATGTGTACACTTATGTCTGCATTTTTATTTTGTTAAAAACAAACAAAATAATAGCAGAAGTGCTGCCACGTGTCTGACAAAAAAAGAGAGCACCAATTTCTTTATTTGGTAGTTCAATGAAAGGCTTCAGTTAGTTAAGATTGAGGGAAAAAATTGCTTTCAAGAAGATAAAAAAAACAAACAAAACCTCACATTTTCTGAAATATTTGTGGGTGTTTTCTTGTTTGTCTGGTTTTGTGTACTAAAGTGGCCCTCCAATGAGATGAGAAAAAAGTAATCAGAATAGTCAACTAGACTAAAAGTTACCAAGATACTAAGAAAACAGTCAAAACATTGTTATACAATGACTATAAAAATATTAAGTGTAAATAAAAGAGCTACATGAAGGCATTAATCATATTTCTTGATTATCAAATAGCATTTTAAATTTTGCTGAAATTAGTAAAAGGTTCTTTGCCACACACATATACACATGTTGTCAGATTGGTTTGCAGAGTGTGGCCAAGGCTGATATGTATTAATGTGGTTATTACATCACTCTGGTCAAGCGGTTACCTGCCAGTAATTACACAGCCAGCAAACAAACCACTCATTTTCTGCATCAAAGAACTACAAAACCAAAATGCTTCAGGGAGCCGAGTGAAGAATGGTGCAGCAACATCACTGAAAGAACAGGTAACTGCTGTTGTACATTAAAAAAATGTGACACGATTTGACTGAGAGTGAGACTGAATCACAGTGTCACCATAGACACCACAGAGATGCAACTCATTAAAATACATTAAAAGACAAAAGAAGAGCTGCAAACTTTTTATTTGCTGTGTGGTTCAAACACAAAATATTATTATGCATTATAATTATTATCTAGTGTTTAGGGTATAAACAAAACCAACTGCTGGATTTTGGATCATTTTCAAATGACTACTTAATCTTCACCTTCCTAACAGCATTCACTGTTTGCCATCCTAAACTTTAGACTAATTTACCTTCCTCTTACGGATAATCTTAATTTATATTTCTGTACTTCATTTTTCTGTTTCTTTTTTTCCCCTTGTTTGGTGATGCTGCTATTAAGCAATTTTTTTTTAGAAAGGTGGTGTATAAATAAATCGCTACTTTGCTGATGTGAACATCAATTCTGATTTGATAAATTATAAGCCATTTAACTTTCATTTTCTGAAGACTTTAAATAATTGACTGAATCATATGGATGCCTTTTCTGGTAGTAATGACAAAATAAAATATGAAAATGTAAATTGTAAAACATACAAGGTCAGTCCAAGGTAAAACTGCATGCCCTGAACCTAATTAAGCAATTATAAGCTCCATGTATGTGCTTTGTCATTCCGATGTGAAAGACTGTCAAGTACAAGAGCGCTGCATAGACTGGACAGATGCTGTCTACTTTGATGTAGGCTCATGCATATGAAATGAGGTCAGACCCTGGTCATTAAAAAGAACTCCTTTACACGGGATATCACGCTACAAGAGGCAATTTCTTCAAAGGGCTTTTACTTTGGAGATTTATAAAGGATTATGACAGGAAGGCATGTATAAACAATGCAATGTGAGAAGAAAAGGAAAATGGGTCAGATAATGCCCTCTGTCACAGTTATTACACATCTCAATTACTCAGGCTGAGCAGAACGCTAGAAGTTACAGGGATCGTTTGCCGAAGCAAGAACGCGGGACCAGTCCCACAGCCGGTCTGCTCTCGTGTCATTTTGTGTTTCCCGAAAGATATTTGAACGGTTTCACTTTGCTTTCAGTTTCTCCATAGCTGTCAACAAAACAGGCCTTTAGCCTCCACAAGTAAAATGTTAAAATAAGTTCTTTAAAAAGCAAAAAATGAGCAATATAAAGGCAAAATGAGCAAAGAGTACAAACATGTTGAGGGATTGGCTGTGTTAGGTCAGTGAGAGGCTTATTTGTAAAGACAACAGTTTTCACTAGTAGTCAAAAACTAATGTGTACACTTATGTCTGCATTTTTATTTTGTTAAAAACAAACAAAATAATAGCAGAAGTGCTGCCACGTGTCTGACAGAAAAAGAGAGCACCAATTTCTTTATTTGGTAGTTCAATGAAAGGCTTCAGTTAGTTAAGATTGAGGGAAAAAATTGCTTTCAAGAAGATAAAAAACAAACAAAACCTCACATTTTCTGAAATATTTGTGGGTGTTTTCTTGTTTGTCTGGTTTTTTGTACTAAAGTGGCCCAAAAGTGTAGGACTATGTTAAGTGCATGAACTTTTAAGTGATTTTTCCAGTTGAAAACACTACGTCCAGATGAACAGAATCAACCTTTTTGGGATTAATTTACTTACCTTGATGATTGATAATTAGGTACAAATATAAACTCATATGAGTCCAATTTTCAACTCAGTTAACAAAAACTAGCTGGTGCTTTCACATTGCCCCTATTCTTGCTTTCCTTCAATGGCTTCCAGGGACATTCAAATTAACTGTACAATGTTATTAATCTTTTGTGAAGCCATACATGGCCAAGTTATTGTCTATGTCCTTTCTCAAGCAGTCAGCCTCTCCAATCACCTGAACAGGGTCTTTTAACTGTTTAACTACCTTAAACTTTTCCTTACTTTTTCATCCATTTTTAATCTACAGTTCACATCTAATATGTGTATACGTTTATTCACACATGTATCACATTTTATCTGATAAATTGGGGTGGGGCACTCAGAATACTATTTTTTGAACAACCCAAATATATTTATGACACAAGACAAAAAAGAAAATCATGTGAAAATGCTATATTTAAGAATGCCCCAAAAACAACAATTTTTATTTCTGAAAAGAGTTTTTAATTAATTTAAGCAGTCTAGCTCCTTCATCCTTTCACTAACTTTATATCCAAGTATAAATGTACAAGTTCTTCACATGTACCACTGCTGGTTTCAAACGTTTATTCTGTTCCCGTATGTCTAATTGTTCTAAAAATACCTTTATGGCATGAACATTCGTGCATTGTTTAATGACTAAAGGTTTATATTTTCTTTGGCTGAATTATCGCTGTCCTGCCTCTGCCCAACCATTGTCAGCCCTGACTGCATAACATGAAAACAATGGAGCGTTTCTGGCCTAATGCGTGGCTATGTGACATATATTAAATATTGCATCAGAGGAGCTCACGATGCTGTCACTCTGATAATGCCTTTTGCCAGCATCAAACCAACCACAAATGTCTCCGAAGCAAATGATTCCTTAAAGGTATTCCTGTATGGTAAATGATTTATAGTGACTGCATTGTTAAAAACAGCACTTAAGGGAAGACTGGTTAAAGTAAATATAAGTCATGGTGAAAAAGCTTGTAGCATTATCCAAGGCCGTCTCAATGCATATTAATACCAAGACTTGTTAATGGATACAGAGGGCTCAGGAGGGCTATAGTTTGAAAACAGATCTGTCACATTCATTCTATAAAGTCAATATATGACAAAGTAAGTCATACATCTATCTATCTATCTATCTATCTATCTATCTATCTATCTATCTATCTATCTCTCTCTCTCTCTCTCTCTCTCTCTCTCTCTCTCTCTCTCTCTCTCTCTCTCTCTCTCTATATATATATATATATATATATATATATATATATATATATATATATATATATATATATATACATATACATATATATAAAAACACCCAGCACGCCCCTGCGGGCGGTTTATCCTTCAAGCTCGGGTCCTCTACCAGAGGCCTGGGAGCTTGAGGGTCCTGCGCAGTATCTTAGCTGTTCCCAGGACTGCGCTCTTCTGGACAGAGATCTCCGATGTTATTCCCGGGATCTGCTGGAGCCACTCGCCTAGCTTGGGAGTCACCGCACCTAGTGCTCCGATTACCACGGGGACCACCGTTACCTTCACCCTCCACATCCTCTCGAGCTCTTCTCTGAGCCCTTGGTATTTTTCCAGCTTCTCGTGTTCCTTCTTCCTGATATTGCTGTCATTCGGAACCGCTACATCGATCACTACGGCCGTCTTCTTCTGTTTGTCTACCACCACTATGTCCGGTTGGTTAGCCACCACCATTTTGTCCGTCTGTATCTGGAAGTCCCACAGGATCTTAGCTCGGTCATTCTCCACCACCCTTGGGGGCATCTCCCATTTTGACCTCGGGACTTCCAGGTTATACTCGGCACAGATGTTCCTGTACACTATGCCGGCCACTTAGTTATGGCGTTCCATGTATGCCTTGCCTGCTAACATCTTGCACCCTGCTGTTATGTGCTGGATTGTCTCTGGGGCATCTTTACACAGCCTGCACCTGGGGTCTTGCCTGGTGTGATAGACCCCAGCCTCTATGGACCTCTCAGAGCTTGTTCTTGTGCTGCCATGATTAGTGCCTCTGTGCTGTCTTTCAGTCCAGCTTTGTCCAGCCACTGGTAGGATTTCTGGATATCAGCCACCCCCTCTATCTGCCGGTGGTACATACCGTGAAGGGGCCTGTCCTTCCATGATGGTTACTCGTCTCCCTCCTCTTTCTTGGGTTTCTGCTGCCTGAGGTATTCACTGAGCACTCGGTCAGTTGGGGCCATCCTCCCAATGTATTCTTGGATGTTCGTTGTCTCATCCTGGACTGTGGTGCTGACACTCACCAGTCCCCGGCCCCCTTCCTTCCGCTTAGCGTACAGCCTCAGGGTGCTGGACTTGGGGTGAAACCCTCCATGCATGGTAAGGAGCTTTCTTGTCTTTATGTCAGTGGCTTCTATCTCCTCCTTTGGCCAGCCTATTACCCCAGCGGGGTACCTGATCACGGGCAGGGCGTGTTGATGGCCCGGATCTTGTTCTTACCATTCAGCTGACTCCTCAGGACTTGCCTGACCCTCTGCAGGTACTTGGTGGTTGCAGCTTTTCTAGCGGCCTCTTCATGGTTCCCATTCGCCTGCGGGATCCCCAGGTACTTGTAACTGTCCTCTATGTCTGCAATGTTGCCTTCTGGTAGTTCAATCCCCTCAGTTCTGTCTACCTTCCCTCTCTTTGTTACCATCCGACTACACTTCTCCCGTCCGAACGACATTCCAATGTCATTGCTGTATAGCCTGGTAGTGTGGATCAGTGAATCGATGTCTCGTTCACTCTTGGCATACAGCTTGATGTCATCCATGTACAGGAGGTGGCTGACAACTGCTCCGTTCCGTAGTCGGTATCCGTAGCCAGTCTTGTTAATGATCTCACTGAGGGGGTTCAGGCCTATGCAGAACAGCAGTGGGGACAGAGCATCTCCTTGGTAGATCCCGCACTTGATGGTGACTTGTGCTATGGGCTTGGAGTTGGCCTCTAGTGTTGTGCGCCACATCCCCATTGAGTTCCTGATGAAGGCTCTTAGGGTCCCATTGATCTTGTACAATTCTAGGCATTCCAGTATCCAGCTGTGGGGCATTGAGTCATAGGCCTTCTTGTAATCAATCCAGGCAGTGCACAGGTTGGTCAGTCTGGTCTTGCAGTCTGCAGACTTGCAGACTGTTCTGTCTACCAGTAGCTGGTGTTTTGCGCCTCTGGTATTCTTGCCAATTCCTTTCTGTGTCCCGCTCATGTATTGACCCATGTGCCTGTTCATCTTAGCCGATATGATGCCTGACAGGAGCTTCCATGTAGTACTGAGGCAGGTTATTGGTCGGTAGTTGGAGCGGACCGGTCCCTCCTTGGGGATCAGGACTGTCCGACCTTCGGTTAGCCATTCCGGGTGTCTCTCGTTAACTAGCAGCTGGTTCATTTGTGCTGCCAGACGCTCGTGGAGTGCAGTCAGCTTCTTCAGCCAGTAGGGGTGAACCATGTCGGGCCCTGGTGCTGTCCAACTCTTCATACTGGAGACCCTTTCTTGGATATCTGCCACTGTGATGGTTACTGGACCCTGTTCAGGGAGGTCGCTGTGGTCTGCCCTCAGATCCACTAGCCACTGAGCATTGCCGTTATGGGTTGCGTCCTTCTCCCATATGCTCTTCCAGTATTGCTCGGTCTCCAGCCTTGGTGGTGCTGTTCTCTTATTATTATTGTTCCCTTGCCACTGAGAGTACACCTTTGCTGGTTCTGTGGAGAACAGCTGGTTTATTCTCCTGCCTTCTATCTCTCTGGTGTACCTCCTCAAGCGGCTGGCCAAGGCTGTGAGTCTTTGCTTGGGAGTTTCCAAGGTCTCAGGTATGGACAGCTTGCTATATTTCTTATGCACCTTCTTTATCGCACCTTTCTGCACCTCCGTTAGTTGGCTAACCTCCCAGCTGCTTATATATATATATATATATATATATATATATATATATATATATATATATATATATATCAGAGGTGGGACCAAGTCATTGTTTTGCAAGTCTCAAGTAAGTCTCAAGTCTTTATCCTCAAGTCTCAAGTCAAGTCTCAAGTAATGTCAGGCAAGTCAGAGTCGAGTCTCAAGTCACTGGTGTAAAAGTCCGAGTCAAGTCACAAGTCTGAAACTTTGAATTTCAAGTCCTTTCGAGTCTTTAAAAAAAACAAACGAAAAAATAATGTTGCAGTTATATGCTAAATGTAAATATTAGACCATGTAATTTTTAAATCTGTGTTTTTCTCAACACATGACAAAATAGTGAACTTAGAAAATATACACAAATTGTGAAATTGCACCTCTTTAAAATGCAGCTCAATTAAACCTAGCTCCAAGAATAATTTTCACCGACAGTTCTGAGATAAGCTGCATGTTATTCTTGGATGCGGTTGTAGGACCAGCTTTAAAATCGCATGACAAAAATATCATACACATTAAAAAAAACTGTATCACCAACGTAGCCTGGACAACATTTGCTAGTTAGATGAAGTCAGCTATCTCATCTTAGCATATTTATATGCATATTTATAATTATACGGTTCTTGGAGTGAGTGCATACACTCATGAAGTTTAGTAACTTCAGGTCACTGCAACAAGCCCAGGTACAGTTTACCGACGGATGGGTGCAGGACCTTGAAATGCACCGTGTAGAACGAAAGACCATCGTACGTATCATAAGTTTACCAGTCTCACAAATTGTCGTCATAAATACACATTCCTTAACCGTTTATTAATAGGACCTTTGAGCTCAACGGTAATTAATTAGTAGTGGAAATAATTTCTGGTACCCATCACAGAAATGTAGCAGTGACAATAATATTGTATGCTGTAATCGTACTGGGCAATTAGTGATACAAAAAACCTGTTTTATCCTGTGAATAAAAGTTTTTGTCAATGTACCATAATAACAGAAGCGAAACGCAATATTGTGTCAGGACAATTCACTATTTATGCACAATAAATAAAGGAGCATAGCGCGACAATTTCTGTTCTTGCTTGTAACCTATATCACCAATTATGTTATGAAAATGACGTATTAACTACTAAAAAACACTGACCTTCGTGTAAATGCTTGGAGCAGACTAACCTGTGAGCTGGAGTGTTCTGGGACGTTATATTTGATCTTTGAATGGCTGCAATCCAGGCCATCCGTCGCATCTTTGTTACTTCGGAAACATGAACAATTTCTCTTCAACGACGTAATCCGATAACAACCGATCTCTTTACCCGTCGGCTTCCCGTGGCTGTCATGCGACCGGCTATTGCAGTTAATAATACAACAGCTTCTTGACATTTTTGTGTTTCTTTTTATCGCTGTATAACTGATTTTAATTGAAAGCCTGCGTGCGCTAGTACCGCTTGCCACGAGTTCCCAGAATCATTTGCGGTTCTACCCGTGAATGACGTCACATTTTCAATCTCTATATAATATGCATGCTAAATTTTATATTTGGGGTAAAATATCAAGTCTTTTCAAGTAAACCGGTTCAAGTCCAATTCAAGTCCCAAGTCATTGGTGTGAAAGTCCAAGTCAAGTCACAAGTCTTAGAACATTTTTTCAAGTCAAGTCTAAAGTCATAAAATTAATGACTCGAGTCTGACTCGAGTCCAAGTCATGTGACTCGAGTCCACACCTCTGATATACATATATATATATATATATATATATATTTTTTTTTTTTTTCCCCCCCCACCCAGGGACGCCAAGCTAGGCGAGTGGCTCCAGCAGATCCCGGGAACAACATCGGAGATCTCTGTCCAGAAGAGCGCAGTCCTGGGAACAGTTAAGATACTGCGCAGGACCCTCAAGCTCCCAGGCCTCTGGTAGAGGACCCGAGCTTGAAGGATAGACCGCCCGCAGGGGCGTGCTGGGTGGTTTTTTTTTATATATATATATATAGGGGGTTCATTTTTGTAAGTATTCTGAAAAAGATCACTTCTATAAGGTAAAACACATGTTGTGTGTTGTTGAAAATTAATCGATGCTTCAGAGTAAGAGTTTATTCCATTTTGACATTGCTATTCCTGACAGGAAATCAATACGTCTCTCATAATATTTTAGTACAATGCACCTCAACTACTGATTACAGTTTCACGAACTCAATAGCATCAACTTTCATTAGGTGTATAAAGTTACCTGATATACCATTTTGATATAACAGCCATCTAATCATCTGTCACTGGAACAAGAAAGGAAGCAGTGGCTATCTATCAGCCTTTGGTTTGGCACTGGTGACTTAACAATGCAATAATACTAAACTCGAGACACAGGTATTGTTCAACCCATAACATATTTCCTTCTATTCAGCTTTCACAAATTATCTCCAAACAGTGGTCACAATCAAAAAGGAGGGCGGTACAAATAGTTGCATGTTGTGAAAGCAACTGACTGCTTTGTCCGTCTTACCTTCCTCTGTGAGCCGAGATTGTAAAGGTCCAAAACATTAGCGTGTTGACAAAATGATGGATGGAGCATGGTAAAGTGGTTAGGGATTATAAAGGCTGTGAAAACTTCTTCCAAAGCACAAAGTCCTCCGCGCTGAATTCAGCATTGATACATCCTAATTGGAAAATCAGACCCTTGGCATCAGAACACAAAACCACAGATGCAATGTGTTGAAACACAAATTTCCCTTAGATGACCGTACACACAATCACTCTCTAGCCATGAATTATTAAATCTGCAATGATTTCAAAATATATAACATATATTATAGCCTTAATATACAAATTATAAATAAATAAATACAATTATAATGTAATTATTTTAAAATAAAAGACTATATTTTAAATTACCATTAGATTTTTTTGTAAAAGAGTCTTCTAATAAGTAAGTCTGAATCAATTAACTTTAAGCTGTCACTTTAAATAAAGTATAGAAAAAAAAACTCAATAAGGATCTGTACACTACCCACCCAGCTGATAAGATGGTTATCAGATTGCTTGGATTATGAAAGAAATAGTCATTTAAACTTGCTGTTTCCACATGTAACAATTTAGGTTATTACATGTCATCACTGACATGAAGACCTGGGCTCCTAGCAGTCCGGCAGCAAACTTAGCTAGTTTGCTTTAGCCCACAGGAAGATGGCTCAGGTGTTACAGAGTTGTGTCTTCCTAGGAGGAAAATCCTAACAAATTAGTTGCTAACTAACCAGTGTTAGTTTGTTAGGACCACTGTAATGATTAAACATGCAAGCTTACAACCAAACCTACTTAGTTAGCTGCCTTCGTGACTAGCATAAAAGGCATCTCTCTCTCCTGGGCTAACACTGGTTGCTAGGGAAAGATATGTATCCCCTGACCTGCTGGCGAGTGGCCCCTGGAGGTTGTTTGCTGTCACCGACTGAAATTAATAGCAAAGAGGTATAAGGTGAAATAAAAACCTCCTGTGATTAGTTTAGCTGCTAGCTCCTTGCCAGGGTCACCCATAGTTTTGATGGATGACACAGACTTGTTAGCAAACACTACTCAAGAGTAGTAATCAAACTGTGAAGAGTGCAACTCAAACGGGAAATGAAGACCATTCGCCTTCAAAGTAAAAGTTGTGTCTTATGAGTGCACCCAACATGGATCAAAAGGTGCAGCTTTTAATATGAAGGAGAAAGGTCTCCGTTTCTGGTATGCTTCGCAAAACATATTTTTCTCTTAAAAATTGGAGGTGAGCAGTTGTTATTATTACTTTGGTATTAGTTTATATTTTTATCGTTCAGAATTAGTTTGGCATTGTGGCTGCTTTAGCCCAGAAGCCTGGCAGAAAGGAGATGGAGCAATGGTCACTGACAGTTAATGAGACAGTGTTGGTTCTCGTCACGTACTCTGGCTTTCATGAACAGTCCAAAAGCATCCTTTTAGGTTAACTGGTGATTCAAACTTGGCTGCAGGTGTGACTGTGAGTGTGAATGGTTGTGTGTCACTCTGTCTTGGCTCTGTCATGGTGACCTGTCCAGCATGTACTCCACCCTTCACCAAATGAAAGCCAAAATACCTCCAGCACTTCAAAACTGTCTTACAAGGTTTTTCACCAGAAAGCTATGTATAATGTTAAGTGAATTCATTAAAGTTCACTGTGAAATCAAAGACTCTGTGTCGTGGAAAATAAAAATGCTAACAAAATGCTGATAGGTTGAAAATTATGCATAATATTACAGAAAGGAAAGTCTTGTAAAATGTGCAAATCTCTAAATGCACATATTTTTAGAGCTACTGATCAGTAGCACTATATTTTTCATTACTCTAACTTCAAACTTGCTTAGATAGTTGATGAAGTATAAACAACAAGAGTATACAAAATCTGAGGTCAAACTTCACAAGGATTCTTCAGTCTCCACTAGAGGTCTCTGTGGCTCACCCCCTTCTCTATACATCATATCCCTTCTTAGACACATGTATACACATTCCCCTGTCTCACTAGTGTAAACACTGAAGATCCTGCAGGATAATTGTCACCATGACTGTAAGTAGAAGCAAACATTTGTTTAAACAATTTATCTATTTAAACTTAAACTGTACCAGATCAGATCAAAGCAGCCTTTAAAGCCAGTCAGGAAACTTTGTCATTAAGAATATTTCAAAATCCATTTGTAACTTTGAGAACATAAATTAACCCAGTGACCCAGAATCTCACATTTTCTGAATAGCCCGAACAAGCGTGGTTCAAAATGAGTCAAAGACTTAGGTCTCACAGAAGAATGAACTACAAGCTTGAGCAGAGGTAGGATGCCTGGCGTGGCACAGCATTTTTCACACACTGGCAGCATGAGGGATGTGGGTCACTTAGCGAGTGGCCAGGATTCAAAACAAAGAAAAGGCCCAAGCAATGGGGTCCACAGGATAAATTTGTCAATGTCTTGTGCCTTAAGGCACCCAGCCTCGCCTGACCCCAACCTCCATTCTCAAGATAAATACCTCTGTCACCATTCACCTTCAGTCCCTGGACACAAATTTAACTTGTCATCCATCATCCTTGTGCAGAGGTATAATTTTCCCCCCTTCCAGTAATGAGTTTAAGACCTCCAAACAGGCCAGGGATGGGACATAGCCGCAGAACATGACAAAGCATTTCGCAAACCAGATTTTTTTTTTTTTGCGTGTGTGTGTGTGGTTGTTATTTGTATAAAATGACTTGATCTCACACTCCCCACCAGAACACTTGCCAACTGGATAAATGATTGACTGTGACATTCATTGCAACTGTGGGTCCATACAAAGTTCAAGCCGTGTAAGGTGTAAAGCTCCGGGTATTTGTTTCTCTCAAATGGCCACGGCTGACAACCTTGTATGATAATGTGCCCACTGTACATCAACTTAATTGACACTTAAATCTGTCAGTAGCCTTACAAATGCCGACCTTCTTTGGGGAACAAATCCTTTTTAATGTGCATTCTTTGTGAGTGATCGTACATGTGTGAGTGTGGTGGGGGTTCATGGGGGAGGGGAATGAGGGAGTGAGGATACCGAGGAGATAAAGAGAGAAAGCTGTCAAGATAAACAGCACAGTAAAAACAGAACTCTTATCTCGCCTGTACATAAAGCAAGCAGCATCTTTAGCACAAGTTCTAATACTGGTGAATATTTCTATATAAAGTCCTCTAATACAGCCACGGCTGCTGGCCAAGAGCTTGCGCTAAGCAAGAAAATCAAATTGCTTCCAAATCCCTTTTCACCTGTCTGATTAGGATATTTTTGCCATGTAATGTTATTAGCAGCCTGGTTAAAATGGAGCCGCTGTGCACTGGGGGTTGGCTTATTAATTGTTGTTTTCGTGTCACCACTGCTGTGTGCACCCAGTGATTTAATCAGCTAAATTCACTGCCATGGGAGCCGCGGTTCGGGCCAGGTTTGACGCTATAGGTGTAATAATAATATATTGCCAATGAACCTGTCATTACAATTCATTTCTGAGAATGATTTACATATATGTAGGACAAATAACCCTGATTAGCCAAATGGGAAGAAGTTATTATCTCACTGCTTCATTGCATAAATGCAGGCGTTTCATTAATTCAATCTTCACTTGCTCCTCGTGGCCCCTGAATGTCTGTCATCGAGAAAGACTGCTTTGACTCGCCGACAGTTTATGGCAAAACAGCAGCCCTGTTATTCAATGGACATCGATAAGCACTGAGCTGTGTGCGCGCCTTCTGCTTGATGCTCGAAGGGCAATAATGACCTGGGGGTAGCAGCTTCTTTCTATCTCCCTCACAGGTACAATCTTGTTTACCTCAATCCCCCACAGACTCAAACCTTTTACTCCTTAGAGACCTGATCTGGCTTCTTTATCCTCACCTAAGTCACCTCCCTGGCCCCTTTCTCTAATCACACAGCATCTCGCTACTCTAAAGCTCCATGTTATCTGAAGGGACAAGGCCTCTGGTACTCGCCACAATTAACCTGGGGCCTTGTTACCAAAACACTCAGTGCAGCAAGTCAGTCTCCATGGGCGAATAGTGCAAATGAGGCCTGGCTACCTTGCATTCATTAATGATGTTAATGCTAATGGAAAAGACCCAACACGGCATGCATACGCCTGTAGAGTCTATCTGTACGCTTCCTACCAGGTGCTAAAGTGCGAAGCTGACTGACAAATTAAAAGGCATAAATCTGTTTTAGTGTCCAAAACAGGTGAGATTCGGGTCAGGTGAGATATCTATGTGATCATAAAAAGATTCTCGTGTTGTTATAAATCCCTTTCCCAATGTGGAAGGATTGCAAATTCAGGCTTCTGCAGCAATATTTCCTCACAGCCAATCCGCTGAATGACAACAGACAGCCTCAGTGATGCAGAGAGGGGCGGACAGAGATGGATGGATCGATAGGCGACTGCATATGCAGACGTGCCTATTGATAAACTCCTGCTGACAACAGGCGAACACTTTGGGCTCATTGGTGGAAATGTCAGTCATGCTGGCCATTAGTTTGCATGCATTTCAGGTCGGATGTCCTCAACCTGCGACCATGGGGTACTAAGGCCAGCCCACAAGGCCCGTAACATGCCAAAACACTTTTTTATCACTTGTCAGATTGAATTCCACTCGGTGTCAGTCCAGGCTTCTCTGCTACTGTATGTGACAAGGAGTGAGACAGCCTTGGTATTTGACAGTGATGAACAGATAGTGCATACGATCAACTGAAATAGGTCTGATGTTGCTCTTCTCTGAACTCACTGTACAACGCAACAATGATGCTTTTTTTTTTTAATTATGTAGCCAATCGAGGGTTAATTTCTTTCATTTATGGATCATTTGTAGACTGGCATCTAAATCTGTTTTGTAACATTGCTGACGACTCAAAGCACACAGTCGATAAAAAGCTCAAGCACAAGTTGAAGCTGAGAGAATGTCCTCATATATGTTTTATCTATCTGCATTCAAACATTCAAACAAAGTTAATGAGTACCTGGTAATCAGTCTGGCACATTTAGTGCTACTCTAATTTCACACAAGAGTTCGTGGAAACTAAAATCAAGCCACTCCTGGTCATATATTTACAGAACGAGAAGAAATGTGACTCCAATCAGCCACATTGGACTGCAGTGTATTGCTATTGTTTGTCTACCAGCTGTAAATATTGTAGTTAAAGGTCCGATTGCTTGTGTAAAATAAAATATCAGACTTGTCTTTTTACACGTCAAATAATGCCAGATGCATTTCTAGTCGACATTGTCTTCGATTTGACAAATCAGCATAAACTCTAGGTCATGCTCTGTTCACTGACAGGTAATGGCTCATCACTGTAAGAGCTCCCAACAAGCTGGAGACTGGAGAAGTCATGTTTGTATTCTAACAAGGCCGTTCTGGGTTGGGAATGGCAGTTGAATCTAAATTCTGCTCAGGGAGCACAGAGAAAAATGCCTGATGAATTTGTCAATACTGCAGGAGTGATGGGACTCATATGTGTGTAATGGACTGGATGCTTCTCAGTACAGATTGCCCGTTGAGATAGAAAATTATAATGAATGGCACGGAGGAGCATGGCTGTAGAAAAATAAGGTTTCACCTTCTATTTAAGGACATGACATTGTTGGTTAAAGTCTTTTTTTAATGGTTTTGAGCCAAATTAAGACATATGTTGCAGAATAGTCATTTAAGGTTAGAAAATAGTCAATGGCGCCTCTGAAAGCTCATCATAACTGAAGATTTAGGGTTTGTTTAAACAAAAATGTCAATACAAACAAATCATAAGCAGTCCCGTAGAACATCTAAAAAGTATTTACACAGTAATCATAGAATTATCTGTTTATTCTGTGTAACGGCCAGCAGGGGGCGACTCCTCTGGCTGCAAAAATGCGTTTGATTTTATAGATTTTATGATTATGGAAAACCAAAGTTACCACATATAAATATGTGTGTAGAGGTTAACACATTTGCGTGTTATTGGAAGATTCCTTGTTCAGGACTGCAAGGCGATAAAAAATTCCTGGAAGGGCTGTGTCAGGAAGGAATAAGAGTCTGTGCCACATCAAATGTGTGAATCTATCCGATGTAGTCACCCCTTGTAAACAATGGAGTAACAAAAAGAAACTTTATTGAATACAGATAAGTAGGCAATAAAGTAAATTATAGCCCGATTCAGAGTAAAGACAGCAATAAAGCAGGAAATTCTCATCACAAGTTGCTACTGATTGATGTTCAGTGTGTCCTTGCTTTCTCCGTCAGATCCATGCCTTGTCTTTCACCTCCACCTTAAAAGCACCAAGTTGCATTTCTATATTTACCATTTGAGCCATTATTTGGTTATGTTAAGATATCTAACTTTTTTATATTTTGTCACTGGGGTTGTCCCTATCTACATTTAACTATCTATAAATATCGATATAATATCTATATATCATTCATATTATATTAAAAGTGCTAAAAACATACACAAACAATACACCTTTTTATACTAAACAGCTATTCTAACTTTATTTATCACATTTATATCATTATTTTGATTGTAGGTCATCTTCTGTTGTTTTAAAATGTGCTATTTTAATGAAATTCACTTGACTTGGAACTCATGCAGCACTTCATTTTGTCTCCATCAATCTTTTTCGGCTTTACCTGAATATTAACTGTGTAACTGTGGAATAATCTCTGGGTGTAAAAACGTAGTCAGACCTTTTAGATTGTATTTTTAGAAAAGTAACCCTACAGCTGTGCAAACCTTTTTTACTGAGAAAACACTTTTGTATTACATGGTTTTACATGTTGTTGAATAAAATAAGTACTGTTAGGTGATGGTGAAGTAGGTGAAGTAATGCGTAGTGCAAGGGGTTATTGTACGAAATTCAGTAATCACATTACACTTACAATTATGTTAAGTACATGTGTAGATTCATTCCAAACAGTTCTCATTTTCCCTCATTTTTCCGAACTCGTAATATAGGGACTTGTAATATTCCGACGATTTGTCACCTAGCGTAAAATAGGGCTGTTCGATATAACGATATATATCGGATAACGATATAAAAACGTCTATCGTTTCATTTTACGCTATCGTTTGTTTCGTGGTGTCGCAAAATAAACTGTTTACGACAATATTTTTTCATCGTTTTGATGGTCACTGTAGTGGCTATATTAATTTCTTAAAGTTCTCTCTTTCTCTTATATTTTATATAACCACAGGGACGGACTGACAAACGCCTGTTTTTATGCATTGTGGTTAGCAACAACGACGGTAACAGCATCGCGTGTCCGCTTGTTTATGTTCCACATAAACCTTTCACAATAAAGCTCAAGATCCTGTTGAGACTTTTCAAAATAAACTGAATCACGTGAAAGAGCAGATTATTTACAGATAAGAATTAAAAAAGAGCCGCCAGGTGCTAAAAAATAGACCTTAGACTCAAACGTTAGAACAGGCTTTTCCCTGCAGCACGCCGTGTAATAAATACTCACAAAGAAAACGGCGGCCGTTACAACTTATGTCTAAAAATGTATAGTTTCATGCATCGGTTAAAACACTCGACTCCAGCAACATGACGCGCAGCTGGAAACACTTCCCGCAAGTCGAGCTGCCCGAGATTCACAGAATTTACAGAAAATGTTACATTTTTGTGATTTATATCGTTATCGGGACGATAGAATTCTTATATCGGGATATGAGATTTTGGTCATATCGCACAGCCCTAGAGTAAAATGTTACACTTTGGGAGTGAGAATGTGTTGCAGCCATCTTACTTAGGTTACAGAGGTTACTCTTTTAAATTAAGGGCAGACAGAATTCTTCTTGCACTAGACTACAATCATATGATTTTGGTTCGAGGAAAACAGCAGAGCAGTCCATAACTTTTAAAGAATGGAGATATGGACATTTATTTTGCTCTTGCACAAAAGGACAGGGGCACAATGGTAACACTGCACTGGCTTTTTGCAAGCATCTGGACAGTAACAAGTAACAAAGGCAGTTAGCACAGCATTCAAGGCTCCATTTCTATCCGTACATGTTTCTACACTAGAATCATTGTAGCGATCACTTTGAAGTCTGGTTTTGAGCTGGTTTTCAACTTTGCTTTGTGTTGCCAGTTTTGTGATCATACCTAACACCTAAACAAAAAGAAATCATATGTGTGACGGTGCATTTCAGGTCATCTTACAGGGTAATGTGAAAGTAATAAAATGAGCAGTGTCCCATTACTTGGAAGAAAAGTAATGTGTAATGCATCACTTTTTTTTTTCATTACAACCCCATCACTGCAAATAGATAGGCAATAAAATAAATTATGAGCATAAGCAATAAGGCAGCGCTTCATGTGTGAAGTTTTTATGTTTTTTTTTTAGCACTGGATGGTTTCATAGTTACAACTTACAAGTTACAAAAGGGTTTAACACAGAAGCAGGGCTGTAAAAAAGGTTTGAGTAAAACCTTGGATGAATAATAGACTGCTTCCCAAGCAGCAGCACTCTTGGTGGTAGGAGGTTAATATTCTCACATGTCATTAGGTCTGCTGGCTCGACTGATGGCTCATTGAATCAGGCAGCAAATGATTTCCTCATGCTGCAGAGGACAGAGCACTTCAAAGGGAAGGGGCTGAGGTCAGGACAGCACTCCGCTTTGATTAATGACCGGGGCTCAGCAGAGGTTGCCTGTAGGTAAGAATGTGACGGTGAATTGGATGTGAAGGGGACCGACTTTTGAGCTAGATTTGACCCACCTCCAGAAAAAAACTTGCAGATACCATCACACAAGTTGGTTTGATGGGTTGTGACTGGAAAACTTGCCTCCTCTGGCTTATACAGTCATTAAAATTAAACACGCTGAGTGACAGGATTAGCTGATATCATTTTACACTTAAATAATCAATACAGAAATATCTGCTATCACTTTTAAATGTAAATCTTATGTATGTCTTTATGAAAGACACATTGAATTAATGCTTTAAAAATAACTATATGATTGTTTTAAGACTTCTCTGGGACTTGAACACACCACCACCTGGGTTTCCAGTCTCCTGGGCCCCATTATCACCCTCCTTATGAGTTTTTGACTCAGCAGAACAAAACGTGACCACCTCAATCTTTGATCTCTCACACGCTGACACAAATCCTTTCAAGCCTCTTAACGTTCCTCTGCTAAGGTAATTAGCACTAATTAAAAGGTTTCCAGCTGCCTTGTGTGCACATTGTCCTCACAGGTGCATTTCTTATGTTTACTGTGGGCACGTCATTCACATTCCTGCCCACTTGTTCACAGTGCATGATCAAGGAGATCAGGACTATTGTTTGGAGATGATAAAGGAGTAAAATACCCAATTTGCTGCCGAGGGGAAGCCATTATATGAGTTCAACACATCTGAGAAAAGACTTTTCAAGGACTCAGTGAAGATAATCCAAGTGAGAGGAGTGACTTGACAGGAGCTTAATTTCTGTCTGTATTTGAATCAGTATGTTTGCTTTCTCTATTTGTTTAATAGCCACAGTTTCCTTGTTTTGATCATAAAAAGTTTTACTGGCTCACTTTCTCGCAATCTAATCCTTTTTTTTCCAACCTGGTTGCTTGCTTGCAGTGAAAACAGATTATACTTCCTGAGTGACTAAGTATTTCCTGTTGCCTTACCTCTCCATTATTCAAAAAGAACCAGCTAGCCACATGACGGCCAATCTTGTAAATTCACTTGCAAGTCAAGGAGCCCATAAACATCATTAACCATCATTTCCCAGCCCACTTCAGCTACATGTGAAGTGTTCTTTATTGTGTAATGAGCCAAGAATCTGAAAAGATTGCCACTTCAAAGCCTCTCTTGAAAGCTGTCGCCCATGCAGCCTGCTGACATGTCAAGCTGGGATTAAACGTCCCCCATAATCATTTCTTTGTTTTCAAATGAGCCTATTGTTTATCTGCACCTTGGGTGACAGCCATCAAGGGCACACAGCACTGCAGCGGCACAGGAACTGGCGAAACAGATACTTAATGTACTTGTAAAGTATTAACTTCAGCCAATATTCAAGTTTTTTTCCCTCTAGTTTGGAGATGTTTGTAGCTCTTGGAAATTCTGATTTAGATTTGTACTACTGCCAGGATTTTCTGCCAAAAAAAAGGCAATTTAGGAGATTTAGGAGAAGGAAATATTGATATGCATATCATTTTGGAATGGATGAGGTACTTGTTGTATTTATTAGCTGGCCTCAGAAAGGGACGAAATACTCATGTACATCATACAAAATTAAATCATCTTTACTCTTTTTCTCTTTTCTTTTACAAGCCATTTTAAGTGTTATTTAGAGCACACAAGAGCGACTATAAGTCTTATTCAAGTCTTAGGTCTATTGTTATGCAAGGAGATGCTCCCTCCATCGAGTCTTGGAAAAACAGGTCTTTGTCTAAGACCAGCAGTGTGTCATCAGCGCTGGGCCTCCAGTGAGGCAGACATATTGAGCCTAGGCAGCAGGGGGACATTTCTCAGAGCCTTTAAGAACTACAGTAAATCTTCAAACAATTTATGCAAACAAAGGCCGCTGTGTAAGGAGGGAGAAAAGACACAGGAAACAGATGAATAAGCAACATCTATTACCAGGACCTGACCTTGAGAGGCCTGGACCAAAGCACACATTTCACACCAAATGACTGCAGATTGGGTCTGACAAGCTTGCAGAGGAAAGGTGAGGTGAGCCCTCACAAGGTTACCCCCCATACATTTCTTGGGAGGCGAGAAAAGTTGGAGAAGACAAAGAGGATGATATGAAAAGAGGTGAGAGGTTAAGAAGTTATGAATGACTTATCAGGATAACAGATGTTGGCTTGTTTTATCGATCCCTTCATTTTCTTCCGCTTATCCAATTCGGGGTCACGGATAGAGAAGGTTGGAGCCTATCACAGCTAAAACTTAAGTTGGAGACCAGATTATTCCAGGCAAAGATTCACACGTACAGCCAATAAAGAATCATCTTTTAACTTAACTTACATGTCCGAACTTTGACTTCAGCCTGTGGTGTTTGCATGGAGAGAACATGTAAAATTCACAAAAGACCCAGCCGCTGGATTCAGACCTTCTTGCAGTAAAGTAACAATGTTAACTACTGCATCACTCTGCTGCTTTGACTTGTAATGTGAGGCGAAATGCCACAGTCTGAGCATCAATGACATACAAGAGTAACATGGAAATGTATGGCTAATTAAATACTATTTAGAAATAGGGAAAAAGATCAATAATAAACAGGAAAATCCTGGTTTTCACACAGATCTGTGTCTTTGAGAATTATACCACATTCATGATATCATACAGACTCAAACTATAGCTGTAATTTTGAAAAATCACAGAGGAACTCTACAGTGTCTATAAGAAGTAATAAATAGGTTCACAAGTGTAAACAGTTACCAATCATAGGCAGTTCAGTGAAATTCAAATACTACGAAGAAAACATCACTGCTGCTGCATTAAGGACCCTTTAAAGTTTGCTTATTTCTAGTTAAACTTGTAAGCAGTTTGCTAAAAACTTATTTGGGCTACATTTCCTGTGAAGATAACAGTCTTCTAATATAAAGGCAGTGCTACTCGCATATAGGTGTACAAAAAAGTAATCAATCATCAAGCAATTCAACGATGGCTATCATAATCATCTCCTATCTACTCTTGTTTGCATTCATGTTATCAGAGTTGTGAAAAAATGGAAGCCATTGTGGTTAAAAGCACAGGGGACAGCCACACTGACTCAAATAGCTCCCAGTAAACACTTAAAATTGATCTCCCTACAACATAACCTGAGTGATGACGTGCATTTGTACTGAGCAAAATAATAGATTCCTCCTTTTTGCATACCAAACACATGACACACAATTAATTAAATCTGAGTCACCTCCGATTAGCCGGCAAAGAAAGAGGTGCTAAGCCAGGTCTGCCTACTACTGACAGCAAATGGAAATGGACAAGGGCAGAGTGCAGTGAAAGTTTTACATCAGCATTACCGTGATCAGACCACTAATGCAACAAAGTCATTATTCTATCAAGAAGAAATGCTGCTTTTCTGGTTTAAATCATTATAAATTGAGTACTTTTTGTCAAAATATCACTGAGTACTAAGAAAACAGGGCAAAGAAACACAATTCACAACAACAGTTACCTTGAGGTGCTTTATAATGTGAGGTTAAGACCCTACAATAATACATAGAAAGCAGATAAAATGACCCCCTATAGGCAAGTGCTTTGGTGACAGTGGGAAGGAAAAACTCCCTTTTAACAGGAAGAAGCCTTCAGCAGAACCAGGCTCAGGGAGCAGCCCTACTAACTGTTTAGTTCCATTAATACAATTTTAAGGAAATAAAAAAAGATCAATAAATGAACAGTTTGTCTTGTGATATACATATCTCACCAGTATGTATTTATTTAGAGCAATGGTAGCAAGGACCAGTGAACAATGCTAATAAAGTGCCTGTACACAGGCCACTAACTGGGAGCTATTAAAATCTTTGTTCTCCAGGAGCATAACTGAAGGCCTAACTGAAGTATTGAGCCTTTTAATTAAAAAAAAGCACCTATGAGTTTTTTCCATGACTAACTTTTCTATGCTCTGGATGCTGTTGCAAGAAAAAAATGTGAAATAATAACCAGCCTTTTTCTGCACCGATTGTCACAACATTAAGAGACACTGCAGACTTTTTACTGCTGGAGGGGACCGAATTCTAAGGCATTACTCACAATAATGCATATGTTATAATCACAGAGAACTTACTTAAAATTCAATTCACTTTGGCATCATTATCATGTATCAACATAATGAATGACTCCTTCAGAGTATGGTAATTATAATTTGATAAATCATCAGCAGAAAATTAACTAGATGTCAAAACATTCATTGGGAAGGGTGATGAATCGAGGATGATTGTGGTGATGAATTGTGTTAATCTGCGCAGTATGTATCCAGTGAAATGGCTAAACAGCCCAAGATGGATGGAGCACAGAAGCTGCAAGGTCAGACCACAAAGCTGCAGGAAGAAGAGAAAAAAGGAAAGCGGTGCCTGCGTGAATGTTTTATTATAGTCGATAATTTTCTCGTTTTTGTTTCATTAATACTAATCTGTTGCGGGTAGTGTTGAAACAATTAGTCGATTAAAATTAGGAATCCATGGGTGGATCAAGAGGAAATTAATCAACATTAAATTTAAATGATTTGTTTATTATTTTACATTATTTATGACACAGAGATGAACTATAGCGAATCTCAGCTACTTGAGTGTGAGAATTAGAAAACAAATAATATTATTACGTTTTAGAGGTAATGTCACCTGGAGGTCTTGGGACTAACCAAAGTTTTATCATTTCAAAGATCTATTTGACCTGTTATACTGCAGCTATAGATGGACCGTGCATTTAACTGGGCTAATACTAAAAATACCGGCAGCAAAAAGCCCCCCACCCCCATCTTCCACCCAGCCATAATCGTGATTCCCTTTTGGATGTGAAAGATGTGGCTGCTAAGTGAGAGAGGTCAAACATGAGTCCAGATATTTATTACATGTGCTGAAACCAGATGGAGGCAACACATTCATCACAGCACCGTGTCACTGAGGTAACACCCGTTCCACATAAAAAGCGGCTCCCTCTTCTCAGCACGGCCACTGGCCTCTGCTGGTATTTACAGTGACCAAGCCTGCGTTGGTCCGGCAGCCAGTTGCCTTAATCATCTCCACCTTGCGCCGCCCGGCTCTCACTGACTGTGGTTATTTTTAAAACTTTTGCTTTTATCAATACTTTCTGCTCTGCAGCTGGAGATATATTAAAGCCACAGCAGGGCAAAGAAGGGCGTTTCTGACACTTGCTCCCTCATTTATCAGTCCCCTTCATAGGCCCCGTCAGTGACAATGAAAAGATTTCACAATACCGCTAGGCAGAAACTCATTCCACCAGTCATCCATCACGCTCAGCCCAGCGGCCGTTCCACTGACCTAATCGGTAATGCCTGGCTGAATGCTGGAGACTTCTTGAAGCCCCCTCCCCTTCATTAGGCCTAGTTAGAATGAGGCAAGTCATAGGGCTGAGTCTTGTTACTGGGTGGGACCTGCATGCTTTGCAGTCTCTTCCCATTTTGACAATAGAAGCCACATCATTATTTTAAAGCAACTGATGTCCATGGCCCTTAAGCCCAGGAGAGGCTGCAGTATTGCCATCCATCACTGCAATGCTCTTGGAAAAGCAATCATAATTTCAATTTTTAGTATGATAAAAAGATTTATTCATTCGTGTATCCTTGAAAGAATAAAAAAAGGAGTACAACAAATGAGCGGAAAATACACACCATTAACTATCCAATACACAAACGGCACATAAAACCACACCAACTGAAACAACAGCAATAAATATTTCACGGCGCTCCCAACAGAGATAATTTGTGTTTCATTTCAAAGTTATATTTTAGCTGGGAGGGGGGTAAATCTGTCTAAATCAGCCTCTCGCTGGCTCGGAGGACTTCTTCAGCAGTTCCCCATCTCCCACTGAGGGGCGGTAGGTTCAGGTTCATCCAGGTCACAGAGCTGCTGAGAGTTCGGTTCCAACTCTGTGGCTCTGCCAGCCCCGAGTTCAGGCAGCACTCTGTTGAACGTTAGTTAACACACAGGAGGACAGCGGAGGGTGTTGGGGTGGTGGTGGGTGTTCGGGACTGCTCTCTGACCCAACACTGGCTTTTATGGAGAGATAATTCCCTAACCCCCACGGCTGAGTTTTCTGGCACATCTCCCTTATCTGCAACACTCCTTTTGCTGCTCCATCTATTACAGCTGTCTAATGTGACCTGTCTCTTTTGTAAGTCACTCAAGGAAAACTGTGTGTACATCTTGCCAACATTTGGGTCAAATTAAATTTGAACAAAGATCTTCATTGTCTTATATCTAAAAAGAATGTAAAACACACAACACTTATCCTCTCAGTGCGGTGCCAATGCCATTAGGAAGGGAAATCAAGAAGCACTTTGGGCAACAGCGCAACTTCAGAGAAACACTCTACATCGGCTCGTTCGTTCAAACTAATTGGGCTGAATGGTTTTAACCATGTCCAAATTAGCCTTGAGACAGAACATTAAGAGACCCCAGATGAACTCCCAGACCAGCTGCAATCTGGGGATGTGAAGACTTTTCTTTTTCTTTTTTGGAAATCTTGTCAGTAAGAAATCCAAAACAGCCAAAACTTGACACGTTCACTGACTGCTGCACTTTGGAGGCTACAATTGGCACTAGTAGTGGATTAACCAAGAAGTAATGAGAGAAAAATAACCTTTGACTTAAACTATAGAGAACTGAAACTCCTGATGATTTTGAAATGGTTCTGTATTATTCTCTGATGTGCCTCGCCTTGTTTGTAGCCACAGGCAGAGTTGTTGTTTGTGGATGCTGTTTGGCAGAGGTGTTGAGGCTGTGAGAGCCCTGCTGATGGGCCAGAGGGTTTTTGCCTGACCTGTGTATATTCAGAATGACACGCAGGCGGATGCAGCGAGGTGTGTCACTGGTAGTGCATGGCAAAAACATTGTGATTTCACTTCTGTATGTATGACTCTGCATGCAAAATCAATTATAAAATTTACTTCTGGACCATAACACCTGTCAGGCTGTTCTTTCTTGTACTTCTTGTGTTTATTTATTTAGGTTTATTTATTTACTTGGTGGAATGGGTGAGCAGAAACTAAGAATCAAATGCAACCAAACACTGCAGTTCCTCTAGTGGCCACTGGTGTCACTCTTCATTAGCTGTCATGAAATGTCCCTTAGAGTAGAAATAAACACGTTTACTGGCTGGTACAAAAAATAATTTAGCTAATATAGCTAATTTACCATTTTTTACACTTGTAGCGGGGGAAAACCTTTATTAGTAACCAGTTTAATATGCGTGAAGTTATGGCTAACAGCTAGGTTTCACCTCTGCTAATTCCAACTCCCAACTGGGCCTTGACCATGCTAGTGGTGCTGGTTTCTTCTGAAACAGTTTTTGAATAGGTTAAAATTAATTTATAAGTTACAAAGCCATAATTAGCATGCATTTATGTCTGTTCAATGCACCCATACAGTGTTTGTATGCTACTTGTTAACCAAGCTTGCGCATGTTAGATAATAACTTAGCACGTCACCCCGTCATCTATATACAGTCACTTATGCCACAGAGAAATCAACATGGTTCCCCAAAAAAGGGGTGTCACATTGGCTTTGTACATGATAGTGTTAAGGTTCAAAATATTGGGGATGGAGACAAGAGCAAAAACCACAATAACAACACTGGTCCGGCCGGGTTGAGTCAAACGATGATTTAATGATCACACACGTGGGAGATGGACACTGATGCAGACAGCCTCAAAATCTCAAAATGGTGGAGCATTGCTCAAACTTTTATAACCTCTGGTGCCTCCACCTTATCATAAAAAGCCTAAACATTCACATGCTCTCTCTCACACAGCGCCTAAGCTACGACCTTGGCTCCCTGTTTATCTGCTCCTGCTGAAATGGGGCAGAAAACTCCAGCACACTCTGTTCTCTTCTACTCAGACAAATTAGACAATAACCTTCTGCGAACAGTATTTCTTATAACTCAGCAATATAATGCATCATAAAACAATATCATTCATTCACAACAAGTCAGCAATTTAATGTAATGCAAATCAGTTTAACTAATGCAATAGTTATCAGCTTCTTCTAATTCAGGAGAATAATGCAAACTAAAACTACATAATAATTCACAATCTTTAATTAGGGGTATAACATGGCATAAAATAATATCATAATTTTACAATTCCCCCTGATGAGGTCATTAGAATAATGACCTCACAAACACCCTGTAGCCCAGTGTGGCCGGGTTCATCTCTTCTCACTCCTGAGGTCCTTTGTCCCCCTGAGGGGCAAACCATATGTAAGATGACCTCTGTGTTTGCGCAAGTCAGGTGCAAGACAAACTATTACTACAAGGATAGCAGGTCCAGATGACACTCCCCTGTTCTCCCACAGCTTTATTTGGTGTTCCCTGATACCATTCAGACGTAGACTAGAACCTCTGTCCGAAGAGCTCTTAACCTTTATTTTATTGCTGCAGCTACCAGTGTCGTCCAGTTGGGTGATCCTCTGCTCTTAATTCCTCAACCTTAGGGGTTAGACAACCCTTCAGTCGTAACACAGATCAGGGGATTATTCTGCTCCGATTTCAAACAACGATCTGTGTATTCTCCAGAAAAAGGAACAGGAAGGTGTCCCCTTTTTGCCCAAAAGCCTCTCGAACTTCGTTGGTCTGGTGTTCCCGGATTTCCGCCAACCCCTTCATGGTTATTGCTGTGTTTATGGGATCCATCCTTTTGTGGTGACTAGCTGGAGCCCAAACGCCATGACCCTTGGACCCAGTTGATGTCTCGGCAGTCACTGTGTCTGACTCTGCTACGGAGGATCCTCGCATCTCTGTGACCTCGTCTGGTGTCTGTTCCTTTCTCTGTAAGAGACAGAAAACCAAAACACCTCTCTTCCTAACCCTAATAATCTAATGTTATTATCTACTGACCTTCTAGTGATTCAGAATTGGTCTAAAACATTCAGAATGTCCCAGGGACTTATTCTAATCATATCTTATGTGTGTGTAAGCAGTGTTTGCATTTAGCCCTCCGCACTCAAGGCATTTCTTACACTTTATCAGTCCGGACAGTCACGCCGAACGAAGCTTCTGACCTTCAAAAGGCCGAGTGCCAACTCGTTATAAGCACATTTGCAAGGTGTGTCTGAAAATTATTGAAACCCCTCTTTTTAACAAAAGACAAAAATTAACAAATCTTCTAAACGCTATTCAGTTCATTTCAATGAGTAATGATTAAACATGAAAGTGATAGTTTATGCTTTTTCACTGATTCTCTAAAAGGTCCGTCTTCTCGGACCGCTATTAGCTTAAGCTTTACCATTCCTAAATTATTAAAGACACAAATGAAGTTATAAAATGTTCAAATAATCCTGGTTTGATGTTAAAGCTCAACCTTCCCCCCCCCTTTTTTGACACATTCCAATGTGTCAAATCAACGGAGCTAGAACATTCAAAAAAAAGTTAGGCAGCTACAAAATTTCCCAGACTCTTAAGGTGATCCGCGTGTAACGTTCTGACTCAGGTATTTAATATTTTAATAAATCTCGTTTAATTAACTGCCACTATTTAAACTAACCTTAAAGACATAATTTAAGAAAAGATCACAAAAAATAACATGATATCAGTGTTTTGTAAGCGCGTGCGGCCTTCTATGCTCGAAGCCTTTCCCCTCAATAGATCAGTCAGACATTCGCGCTGACTGTAGCTTTTAACCCTTATTAACTTGAGCACAACTCTACAATGAGCAACAAGTTGCAATATGTATAAAAATGATCATGATTACACCTGCAATGAAAAATTATATCATTATCCTAACACCTGTAAATGGAAGATTCATCAGAGGTTATAACAATCACAGGAACACAGATGTTAGTATAAGGTCAAAAGCTTCAATAAATGATCATCGATGCAATGCTTGTTGCATGATTCTCATACAATAATAATGCTGACATTGAAAATAACAGTAAAACACCCCCTTTTGTCCCGTTTCACTTGACACCTAAACGTTTATAAATGCCTCTCTAATTCTTGATTTTATTTCCCCCTTTTCTCCCCTTACTGACCACAGCAGGGGGATCTTAATTTTGAATCAGCCATGAATCCAGCTCACCTGACTCATCAGTGAGCTCCACCATCACTGGCGTCTGACAGGGTGGCGCTGCATACTCTTCCTTTAATATCACTATTTTCAACCTGTTAATGAGAGTGTTTAAACCTGAAGTCGACTACGTCCACAACAAGTCAATACAGCTGTAAATGAGGCCAATTATCAATCTATTACCAATCAATAACAACAGATAACTTCTATTTTATGCATGCTTTTAATCAACCACTCACCCAGAGGATCTCCAATCCCAGGAAATGCCTTCTCCTCCTTTAATGAGTCTGTCCTCCTTCCATGCCCTGGTAACTGGTCCATCCAGAGCCATATGATCTCAAATATACATACAACAAGCCAAACCACACCTTGGTCACACCAACCCCTTTCCACCCCCAAGATGTCCAATGCCATCCTAGTATGGACTGTCAAAAGTGGCTTTAACGCTGACTGTTCTGACAATCCATTTTATAACGTTCCTGGTCAGATTTGCCAATCTCTGCACCAGAGTTTTAAACGTTTCGCCATTTTCATTAGGTTTTATCTTTTATTTAGTTTCGACTCCAGATTTTCAATTTTTTGCCAGTTGTAATTAGTTTTTACCAATTCTTTGCTAGTTTAGTCTAGTTTTTATTTTCTGAAAATCCTTAGTTTCAATTTAGTTTTATTTGTGTTTTGCAAAAGTTAAGTGTAACAAAATCTCAGTTGCATCATATCAGTCATGCTCTTCTAATTATCCTTGGGTGTTGAGACTAATAACTATTAACTCTTGCCGCACCGAGTGGTCCTAATTTTGGTTAAAGTTAATTGATAACCTTTTGAAGGCGATTGTTTCACACCTTTATTTAGATGTCCCAGTCCTGTTATCTCGGGATACATCACGCTGCCTTATCTGGGGTGAGCTGTTTTCTTGGGATGCGAGTTAAGTGGGTGAACTCTAAAAAGAGGGGGAGTGTGCTCCCCCTGATGAGGTCTTCTAGGTAAGCTAGGTTAACCTTCTTGTGTGAGCTTTTCAAGTGCACTTTTAAAGTTTGTGGGATTTTTTGTTTTATAAATGTCCCTCAAGACCCCCTGATGACCCAGTAATTCATTTTTGCGCACTGTAGTACACATTTAGTTTTTTGCTTGTAGCTCTCATACTCTACTTGCCACTCCTCTAAGTCCTGATGTTTCTTAGAGAGGACAACAGAACCTTTAAAATTATATCCCATGTGTGGGGGTGTGGCCTTGCCAATTGTTTTTCCCACCTTTTCAAAATGGCTGGCGTGCCCACAAGCACATTTTATGGAAGAAAGAAAGGTAAGCTTGATATTTACAATTAAAATGTTTTGTTAAACTCAGATTTTTATTTTATTCAAAAAATAAACATCTGGTAAATAATTTCAGGGGTCTTTAAGAATTAGGCTCATTTACTTTCACAGGGAACATGACTAATTTATTAATGTGTGCTCTACACATTGGGACTTTATATTTATATTTATTTCACTTTTTCCTAATACCCAACTTTTGACAAAGGCGGAGAGAATTCTTAACACAATTATTAAGGGAGATTCAAACATAGATTTTTCAAAATATAAGAGGGTCAGGACCCACTAAAAGCCACACAAAGATTATCGAGATGCAGTGGCAGATGTAATAGAGAAAGACACAGGGCCACCTGAAATCTGTCGTCCTATCTGGTGCAAAACCAACCTGTAGTAGAATCTGGAATTTTGATTTTGAGTTAAAAATAAAATATGGGTAAAATGCAGAAATGTTTTCCAGTAAAGTAAAAAATAAGAGTCGCAATTATAGTTGAATCCATAACACCTAATTGTTCCTACGAGATCACGTCGTTGCTGAGAGTTATCAGTGATCTCAACGTGTGAAAAGAACTCACAGTATCTGGGGTTTAAGCTCCTCTTGGCTGAGAAACCTGGGACAAACATGTGAACAAGACCTGAATAATACCAGTAATGAAGACTTCTCTCCAAAGATCAATAAAAGAAAGCCCCAATCTGATGAGAATCTAGCAAAATATGGTTCACTCCACTTGCCTGAAATGGTTAGCAGTCCAAGGCATTTCAGTTGTAGAATGATTGGGTACAACAATGAAACAGATGTGAGATGAGGGAAGTGCCAAATGTTCCTTTGTGTCTCCAAATAAAATCAGTACTTACTCAGATATCCTAAATAAATTAACTTTTGTGAAATAGAAAGGTCAGTGCCATCACTTATTCCTAAACCAATAGTTTACAGTTAGTGAAGTGTCAGTGACTTCTGGGTTGGCCCCTGATCTTCATCTTATAAGATTGTTATTTTAATAACACTTGATTCATTTAAAAGAAAAAAGAAAAAAAAGAAAAAAGAAAAAACGAAAATAATTTCTCCCTGTTTTTTCTTATTCTCTGGGTCTCAGGAGGACATTACGTCCCTCTCCACTACAAGACTCTTGTTATGTCTACAAAACAGTCATATTAAAATCATCCTCAATTCTATTCTGGCGCTGTCTCCCGACTTTTCCTGACCAGATTCTGCGGGTGAACGGAGCAGCAACCCAGACGACTCGACTAACGTACTACCTTAATTTCACTATAGCAGGGCACGCACACATCAATGCAACCAAACACATTTTGCTATAAATCTAGTTAATTTTAGTTAGTTTTGTGAACATTCAGTACAGTTTTAGTTAGTATTTCTTTTTTTTGATTTTATTACCGTTAACGCAAATTCTTTCCAGTTCTACTTTTCGTTATTTCATTTGTTGTCTTTAATAATAATAATCTCCTCTGCACCCTTGAATAAACACCATTAACATGATCAACCTTTTGCTGCTTGTTACTTCACCATCTTATTGAATCAACTACTTCATGCTTATGTGGTTTACGACATTATATTTATCTAAATCTCCACTTTGTGTCTAAATGTTTGAAGAATTTTTGAGGGTCAAATTTTGAGAATTTGACCATAGTGAAAGTTATGGCATTATCACCCCCTTTGGGGATTACCTGTTTCCAGTTTTGATGATATTCCTCCCCGTTCTTTATTTTTTTCAAGTACCCCTCTTCGGTGGCGAGAAACTGTTGGTGTGATCAAGCGGGTGCTGTAAAAACAAAAGCTCAGGACAGAACAGTCACCAGTCATGTACTTCATTCAAAATTAACAAATATTAAGCTTCATATTGATCCTCTGAGTGTAATGGTACATTTTAATTTGCACTTCTAAAAACAATATTTTCTTTATTTTACTCTTGTTCTTGTGCAGCACCACCCCTCAGCACATGCCCCTGTTATTTTATCTTACTTTTAAATTGTTGACTACTTCAAGAGAGCGCCCAAAAGACGGGGACCAGTGTTTATCATTACATATCTCCATTTTGAGTGTGGCTGTCTATCATTCCCCTCTTATTCATAGGCCTCGGTGGAGGGTTTTTTGTTTGTTTGTTTTTTTTTCTAAAATTAATTGACTCTCTATAGTGACCCACTATGGTTAATAATAACATGCTCAGTCATGAGTGGGATCAAACCTTTTCTTCACTTTAGCATTTAATATTCCCAACAATATAATGTAATACCTTAATTAAAACACAGCTACTAAAACACAATTTCCTTAATGCAAACATCAGTAGCTCAACATTAGCAACCAAAGGGTTCAGTCTGCAGTTCACACTGCTGTGAAGCTACAGCTCTTTAGTCTCTGTCATTCTTCTGTCCTTGCAGACAAAACAAAGCAAAACAAAACATCCACCCTTCTTTTACAGGCTGGGTGAATTGTCTGTGGACATTCAATAATCCTAAAGTCAGTACCGTTTTTGTCTTAGTATCAAGTCAGTTAAACTTTTAGTCGTCAGTCCATGACTTTTAGTCGTCAGTCATATGCATACATCCACACACATTCATACCAAAAGTTGCTGATAATGGAGTCTCACGCGCAGCCTATTCGAGGCTCCATCACCAGCAAGATGACGTCATCATTTTAAAGGAAACAGCTCCTTGTTTGTTTTTCCTTCTTTGGACTGGATTGACTCGCTGCAATCCTTTTAGGCTTCAGGATCAGTGTCCCATATAAGTCAATTTTCTCCCAAGCCCATTATAATCATGGAGAAAAAATACTTTGCGACTGTTTTCAATAAGAATATTTTATAGCGCTTTAAAGTTCAATCTCTCAGGCCTGGATTAAAGAGCTGATATGTTAAATCAGGAACTCACAAAATACCAAAATATCACCACCAGTGGATCACACCTCTCAGATGTTCTTATCTCAGTGCACTGTAACAAAAGAAAAAACAAACGTAAACAATAAAACACTCATATAATAACAGATACTGGGGCCCATTGCAAACATGTCCAAAGTTCAAACCATCTTTCTCTCTCTCAGAGAAAGAGAACAATCCAAACCTCACTGATAGAATCAACCTAGTGTCAAACAAAACCCAAAGATCAACCAAAACTCCTTTTTGCACCAACAAAACATGTTGGATTTACTTGACTCAATCGTGGACATTAGTTACACACCACTCTTTACCTTGGCAAAAACGTAAACAACTAAGTTGAATCAACAGAACCTTTTCATAATCTCTTCGAAATAAAACTCACACCATTCATTCATCATTTTCGCTCTGTACCACTGCTCCTTGTTAGACTGTGTGAAGCACAGTAAACAATTCAGTGGAGGCTTTGAGCCATAAACAGACATCACGCACAGACATTGTTTTCATTATCAAAGTGCTTCAGACCACGTCCTCTAAATCTACACAAATGCCCTCTGCGTGGCATGAAATACATTTAAGCAATAAATGATCAATCAGTTCTTGCTGTTGTAACCAACTCCGTATTTGGATGTTTGTGTGCAGCATTTGTTAGTAAAGCATTCTTCATTGCATCAGCGTGTGTGTGTGTGTGTGGATCACTTCTCAGTTCATTGAATCAACATTTTAATTTGTGTGTGTGTGTGTGTGTGTGTGTGTCATTTCTCCCTCAATCAACGAGTGCATATGTTCATATGTATGTTTCTTTTCACTCTGATGTGTAGATGTGTGTGTTTGTGTGGGTGTTTGTGTTCATCGCTTTCCTGTTGTAGTGTTCTGGGTAAACCACGGCCTGAAGCGTGCCCTGGGTCCTGCCCTCCTCATTTTCAGTCTGTTTGCATCCATTGGTGCTGCTGCTCAGAGTTCTGTCCATACTGGTTCTGGCCCCAATTGAGGCAGTCCTTTTCTCCAGTGTCCAGCATCTTCTCCTTATTTCGCTCCTCCTTAACTTGACCCTTTTGCTTCGGTCTTCCTTCAGGGTTTTGATACGCAGCTCAATTGTCTGGATGTCCGTTTGTTGCTTGCAGAAGTACGACTGCTGTCCGTTTGTTTGCAGGTGGAACGGCTGACATCCAGAAGGTGTATAGGAGAGTCTGCAGCTTCCACCTCCCCAGTGGAAGACCTCAATCTTTGTTCTGTTAGTTTTACACAGGCCTCAAGGCTCTCTGGGATCCCTTCTTGCACTCTCAAGCCCACGGCTGAGGTCGTAGTCGTGGTCCCATTCCACGGGAATGGAGTCCATGGTTCTTAGGGTGTCTCGGCCCGAGCGTTCAGTCCAGAGCTGGGCAGCCCAGGACGCTGAGCGATCGGAGGACGGCAGAGGCGACAGGAAGCCATCCCCCTAACGTTCGCTCCATAGCAGACCGGACAAATCACACTGCTCATCTAGCTCCAGGATGCTCTGGCCTGATTTCAAGTCCGGTGTCTTGGACTCCAAGCCTGATGGGTTCGATTTTCAGCTAGCTCCTCCTGGGCCATGCTCAGTTTCTGCTCTGATGCCTCGAGGTCTTATTGAGGGCAGAAACCTCAGAGTCTTTTCCGTAGAAATCAGATTTAAGTCCATTGATGTTTTCCTTGCTTTGCTCCACGGCCTTTTGCGGCTCTGCTGTTCGGCTCTTCTCAGAGGTCAGCTCCTGGCCGAGCCCCGACACCTGTGCCTTCAGCTTATTTTCTCCTGGTGTTTTGTCCATTCTGAGGTGACCTCAGTTACTCCTCCTGTCCCTGGCACGCCCTTTTTGCTGCCCGATGGTCATTGTTGGTCCGTCACTGTCCTGCACAGCTTTAATGCAGAGTGGTTAAGGTCAGCATGGTTTTGCTCGGCCTCACTTTTCATCTGGGCTTGATGGGCGTCTCGTCACAGCTCTGTCAGCTGAAGCTGTCTTTTTCCATATGGCAAGAATGTAAAGAGTGTGTGAGAGGGGTGTGTCCAATCAGGCACAATGCTGGTGGCTTTGCGAGTGCCTCGTTTTCCAAATCCAGATGTTTATTTGTCACGTACACAGCAACAGAGAGAACAGTCTGTTGTTGGGATGGCTGAGGTCCTTCACCATCTTCCTGGTCTTGGTCCAGCACCGCCTGCTGTAGATTGAGTGCAGGTCAGGGTGCACCGAGCGGATGGTGCGCTCAGCTGATTGCACAACCCTCTGTAGTGCTTGTCTGTCCGGCATGGTGCTGTTCCCGAACCAGACAGTGATATAGCTGCTCAGGATGCTCTCAATAATTCCTTTATATAAGGTGGTCAGAATCGGTGGTGGGAGCCGGGCCTTTCTCAATCTTCTCATAAAGAAAACACGCTGACAGAAATCTCCCCGTGTAGTGAAACGGGCCTTGGATTACCGCTCTCCGTCTCTGCTGCATGAGATCATTTTCCTGCAGCACTGTTGACATTTTCAAGTTGTTGTGGGTCCAGCTGCTTTAGCATTTAGTCAGGGTCACATCAAAGATGGTAGAGGAGAGAGCAAAGATGGTAGAGGGGAGAGCAGGAGTCCAGGGTCAGCCTCGGCTTTTCCGGGCCGACAAAGCAGCCTGTAATCAAGCATAAAGAGAAAAAAAAACAAAACAAAACAAAAACAAACGAACAGGAAAATCATGTTGTATTGGCTGTGTTACTCAGAGAGGGGAAAAACAACGGGACCAGGCCCTGTGTCAGCCTTCTCTCCCCCTTTTTTTTTTTTTTTTTTTTCACCATATAATCCTCTCATAACCCACCAAGCTGACAGGACAACACAGGTACATGTTAAAATTCTTAAGATCATGTTTAAAGCACAGAAATGGAATTTTCTTTCATTCAGTAATCACTTGTATTAATCAATCAGAAGAAAACATGTCACAATTTGACTTTTATTAACCACTAAATTTGTCGTGTAATCACTGGTTGTGATTTTTTTTTTTTTTTTTTTGGAAGTTAAGTTATTGTCCTGCAACCCAGAGGGTTTATTTGTTAGTAGTGGATAAACTTTATTGTGTAACGGCGGGTGTATGTTAAGTTTCACTGCTTTAAACTTGCTGGAAAATCTTCACGTGTTCATGGGTGTAAGCTGTTTCTTCATTGCGTGTATGTGCGTTTGTACATGGGCTAATTTAACATTTTTTCTCAAACGAGGCATTTCTCTAGCACGTGCCTCTCTCTCACATTTCTCTGCTTGTGTGTGTTTTTGTTTCACCTTCTTGTTGTGATGCTCCAGGCGCCTTCCCAACCTCCACAAGTCTGTTGGCCGCAATTTTATGTGTTAAAACTTCTCTTAATTTCTCCTTTAATTCTCTGCTAGCTGCTGTCTTTTCCACAGCTGCTGATTCTTGCTGAGTTTGGTTTCCATTACTATAATTTTGCTTCGGCCGCCGTGCTTGTGGGGGCAGTTGGTCCAGCCCCATAGCCACCTGTATCAACACACTGAGAGATTTATTTAATATCATTTTCATTACTGTTAAATAGACTAGCAGGCAAGACGCCCACCTTTGCACTGCAGACTACATGCCAGTCTCCCAACACACTCCTCTCTGAGTTTCAGCTTTAAACTCCAACATCATTCACACCCCAGTCATTCAACACCTTATTTGTAGTATCATAATCAGCAAAATCAGCGTTTTACTTACAGGCATGTATCATTGTTTGCAAATCAAAATTATAAAACTCAAAAACACGCTAAACAGCAACAAAAGTCCTCTGTGCGCGTCACAGCTCATTTGCATGTTCACACACCGTCTAAAAATAGCTCGCAGCGCTGCAGCTGCACGTCACACACAGGGTCACACAAAGCTCAGACAAAACTCTATTATTTTATATTACAAAGACGTCTTATATTTACAATCACTGACAGGCCTGACAGATTCAGCACCTAACAAATTTCGACAAATTTAAGTTAACGGGTCCAACCGAAGAAAGCTTCACTTTTTTGTAATCAATTAACCAGTATCTGTTTCCTCCAGAACAGCCTATGGCCTGATTTCTAAAGAACCTAAACAATTTCGACAAATTTATCATAACGGGTCCAACCGAAGAAAGCTTCGCTTTTTTGTAATCAATTAAACAGTATCTGTTACTTCTGGGAACAGTTTCTGACCTAACTTCTAAATCCCTAACTCAATTTAACTTTGTCCAAACAAGCACATGACACCGTTTTAAACGATGAGGAGTCTCGGTAACTCCTAGCTTATTTCGGGATGCCCTGTACCCCACAGTTAAAGCCAAACTGAACTACCCCTGTTCGCCGACAGGTCAAGACCGCGCGTCCACGGCCAGGAGGGAGCGTAACCTCCGGGCTATGTGCTTCTTAGCATCTTCCAGTGCCGTCCTATAACAATTTTCACCTAACCGATTTTGAAAAATTTTACCATAACGGGTCCCACCGAAGAAAGATAACTTTTTTACGACCAATTAAACAGTCTCTGTTACTTCTGGAACAGTTTCTGTCCTAATTTGTAAAACTATTAAACAGTATCTGTTACTTCTGGAACAGTTTCTGTCCTAATTTCCCTACCAAACTACCTGAGCCTTCAGCTCAATATCCAGGGACTCAAACCCAACATTATTACTTTCATATTTCTTCAACTTCATTAAACATTCTTAAGCAACTTTAACTGCATACCACACGGTGATTCTCATCAAAATCAAAACAGACACTCTACCAGTAATTTCAGTGAGTAGACTTTAATTTAGTCATATCCAATTTGGCACATTTTGGAAATAATTCAACAGGTAGTGCCTTACCTTTAGATAAGCCGGCTTTTGTCCACTCACATCAGACCACTGGCTCGTGCCTGTCCGTTCGACAACCTCGGACCGTCCAAACTTTTAAATTCCACCCCAATACCACAGGACGAGCCCCCAAGCTGTTAAGGTTCAAAATATTGGGGATGGAGACAAGAGCAAAAACCACAATAACAACACTGGTCCGGCCGGGTTGAGTCAAACGATGATTTAATGATCACACACGTGGGAGATGGACACTGATGCAGACAGCCTCAAAATCTCAAAATGGTGGAGCATTGCTCAAACTTTTATAACCTCTGGTGCCTCCACCTTATCATAAAAAGCCTAAACATTCACATGCTCTCTCTCACACAGCGCCTAAGCTACGACCTTGGCTCCCTGTTTATCTGCTCCTGCTGAAATGGGGCAGAAAACTCCAGCACACTCTGTTCTCTTCTACTCAGACAAATTAGACAATAACCTTCTGCGAACAGTATTTCTTATAACTCAGCAATATAATGCATCATAAAACAATATCATTCATTCACAACAAGTCAGCAATTTAATGTAATGCAAATCAGTTTAACTAATGCAATAGTTATCAGCTTCTTCTAATTCAGGAGAATAATGCAAACTAAAACTACATAATAATTCACAATCTTTAATTAGGGGTATAACATGGCATAAAATAATATCATAATTTTACAATAGAAACTCAAAGCTATATCTTAAATTGTTAAGAACACCAATTTGTTTTAGCGCTATAATGAAAAAGAAGTGCTAGCATGTTTAGTTGTCGTGTCAGAGTTGGTTGTTTCACCCTGATTAGGTTGAATTATCCTTGTGTAAACAAAGTCAGTACTGAAATGATGAAGGAAGTTATGTTCCAAAGAGTGAGCAACAAATACTCCCTAAACCCTGTGAGGCTAGTAATGCGCATATCCTATTATTCTGCTAACTATCAGCAATTATCTCCCTGTCAAAGCTCCAGGTGACAAATTCTCTCCATATCTCGCCTGGCACTATCATCAACCGGACATGAGCTTCATGTGATGGAAACTAAATCACTGGCTCTGCTCACAGCCCTGACAGACAAATGGGATGCCTTGGAAAACCGAGGCCCATCACTCTGGGTTGGGAAAGGAAAAAAAAGTCTCTCCCTCCCAGTTGACCTTTTTTTTTTATTCGCTGAGAGGGGAGATTAAATACCACAGATTCTGTATGTATGGTCTGTTTCCAAAATATGAGAATTATTAATGGCTTTTGCAGAGGGCCCGTTTAATCTTCTGCCAAGTTGCAGTCATCGTTTTTACTTTGGGCTGGTTTTTTCTTACAGATGGTCCCAGAAAAACAGGAACTGTGCTTTATCCTTACAGCAAAGGCAAAGGAAGTGTGTGGGCTGAGTCTGGGCGGCAATAATATGACAGAATAATCATCCCTCTCGAGGCGACATAGCGTTATGATGCAAACATTATTTTAAAAATTTACCACTCTGCATGAATAGATGTGAACATTCTATATAACTGGCAAGGACGCCAAACACACTTAGCAACAAATTCGCTTCAGGGGACGCTTAATTGTTTCACACCTCCACCAAGGTTTTTCTTTTTGCCGCATGATCATTTTCACCAGCTGAGGATTAATATCCCATGTTGTTATCAGCACTGTGCTAGTTTGGACCAGAGATGTGAGAAAGCGCACCTCCCCTGAAGTGAGCATACCTACAGCCACATGCCACTTTTCACAAAGAGGCCACAAATCAAGTCCCAAAGCCAGAATGACGACTCAATCACAGGGGCTTGACACAACTAGTAAATTATTCTCTTGTCTTTTTGACCTCTTGGCCCATTGAACCTTGGCTGAACAACGTGCTTGCTTGATTTAAAGAGATCCAAAAAAAAGTGCATTTGCAACTGCATAACAGTATTTGCATCTCACTGAAATGAACCCTGCTGGCTTTGTTAGCAACTTTACATTTTGCTCCTTTTGCATTCTACTTAAGCAGCAAATAACTAAGGCCACTAAGTGATATGCAGCCTGCTAAGCCTAAATGAAAAGAAAGCCAACTCTAATGATGTAACTCTTAATTGCCTCAACTACAAAACAAGTCAATGATTTCATTACAGATAATGACTATACAAGATGGCCAGAAGGGTTACCTGAGGTATAAGGTGAACAAACGAACACCATGTTTGTTTATTTTTTTAAGTATTTGAAATATTGAGATATAGCAACTGTAGTGGTTTGAGGACAAGGCAGATACCTATTTGTGGTTTGTGCATTTTTAGAACAAATGAGACAAACTATTCAGAGGACTCAAAGAAGTTTCTTGACTACAGAACTGTGAAACAATTATTTCTCAAACTTGAAAACAAAAGGATTAATGTATTTTTTTAACCCACTAACACCTAGTGTATCATATTTGATGCAGGAGTTTTTGAGAGCTTTAAGAAACCTGATGTACACAACCACACACACTCCAAAAAAAGGCTTCACATGGTTAATAGCAAGGTCATAAATAATAAAGGTTTGCTACCAAGATGTTGCTACAGTCATGATACATGGTTGACAAAAATAAAGACAAAATCAGTGCAGAACAAGGACTATTTTTCCAATACACTATTAACACACTACCTTCTCAAAGTCTGGTCCTATATTGTCCAAATGCAACTTGAACCTGTGTATTATATAATGTTAGTTCGACTTGAAGTCCAAGTCTGAATTTCAAAGTTCCCAGTCAGAATTTTCAACTAGAACACCCCACAAGGTAGGATTTTTAACTTGGAAAGTCTGAGAAGCCAACCAGGTCTTAACAATCCAAGACAGCGACTGTGAACACAGTGAAAACAGCAGAAAAACTGTTAAACCTTTCGATCTGTACTGCCACTGCTGTATATTTTTGACTTGCTAAATAGGCCACATGGAGCCCATTGACCAGGCTCTATCCAATAACGTGCTGCAGCAGTGACTTTAAGAGTTAAAAAAAAAAAAACAAGCACTGCGCTGTTTTGCTAGTGACGCATGAATGGCTCTACCTTGCTAAGAAGAAAAACAAATCTTGTTTTTCCTTGCTTTTCCAAATTTACCACAGGAGCATTCTCAAGTAGTAAAGTTGTCTGTGAAGTCACTCCCAGTTCCAACATCCAAACCAAGCTTGTAGCTAAAAGGAGAGACAATACGCACCTTATATTCATTAAAAAGCCTCACTTTTAAAATTATTATATTTTAGAGCTTTCTGTGGAAAGAAAAGTTGGTTTTATATAAGTTAAAACAATGCAGCAGTAGTTCTGATCATGTTATCTGTAAAGTGACTGGTGTTCCCCCTTTAAGGCCCCAGACACACAGAGCCTATAAAGACACTAAGAAAAAAATGTGTATTCCCCGAACAGTTCATGTGTTATTGCTGCCAGTTGCTACGTGAATCTGGTCACAGAAGTATATGGCACTGCACCCTTTTTGCAACCAATTTTACCCAACAACAGCCAGCAACCAACCATTTGGAGAATACACATTTTTCCCAAGTGAGATTCACAGGGAGTCCTAACCAGTTTCGAGGCCTGTGTGACTGAAGCCTAGAAAAGGTCAATTAGGTCACTGTACTGGATAAAAATGTCCCTCACAATCTCTCCAGTGTGTGATATTCATGAAGATAACAGTCAGTTTTCTGAGCGATGTCTTCACCGAGATGTGCGTGCATGCAGGCAGAAGTGACTCAGCGCTTATGGGATGATCAACATGTGGTGTTGTTTTTGTGTCTTTAACTGCACAAACACCAAAGGTAATAGGTTACATTTTTTTTATCATCCGAGAGTAATACTCTCCTGGTTACCTAAGAGGGCAGAATTAGCTGTAAGGTATAATAATCTGGTAAGAGCTCTGGATTTTATAAAGCAGTTTTGTTGTTGTTTGGGGATTTTTTTGTTTAGTATTTTACTGAAACTGTACCAAAAAAACATCTGTTATAAATGAAGACAGCACTTTGTGTTTAAGGCTTTTTAATGAAGAGATTTGTTTTCCCGATCAGTCTATAACAGCTGATAGAGCCTGATGGAAAATGCATCACATTATTAATCCGAATAATGAAAAAAACTTTTAAGGTGAAATTTTGTCTTCTCAAAAGAAAAAAAAAAGTTTAATCCATCAAAATGAACAGGGGAGGATGTTAAGGTTTTGTGAGGTATTTATGTTAGTGGACATGGTTTGGGAAATTGACCAGAAACTGACCAATAATGCAAAGTTAGTTACTTTATCTAGCAAGAATTTGGAAACCAAGAAAAGATTAAGACGCGAACAGAAATAACAGCCTTCATAAAACTCTCAGGGGTTTGTCTGGTCCATAGTTAGTGCAAAATTCAGCTATCAGAAGGGTTTCTTGTATTCAGTTACTGTTCCATTAAGTTGAGAGAAGTAGAAACAGTTTAAAGTCCATCCAGGGCTTCTTCTCTTTGGGGGTCAGTCACAGAACAAGAGGTGCTAAAGTGCATCTCCTAGTTGGCAAGTTGCTCGTTGAGCAGCTTCGCCCACCATTGCAAACCCGACTGGGAAAGGTGACTCCAAAATGTTCTCTATCGCTACAGCTTGAACCCACATCAACGCAGACCTGTCGTGAAACGTGATGCTACTAATTCCTTTGCCTTGTTCAGGTTTCCTTTGAAAAGAGATTGAGTTATTGATACAGCAAATCCATCCACCAGCTCCCCTGCGAGGAATCAAAGCCATCAGAAACTGTCTGTTACATAATGGTCTTTTTGCCCTTGGCATTCAATCGGCCCTTGCAAAGAATCCATACTGAGGGACATTCACATCCCAGTGGGATCCAAAACTTAATTAGTAGCTTCTACCTTGCTTTAAAGGCTGCTCCTCCTATCTTTACCAATATATCACCTGGCAGTGTCCACTTTCAGACAACTTCAGTAGCCTTTTCTCTCTGACCTTGGCATTTCTTCTCAGCCGCTGATTATTGATAATTTTCTGGCTGTGGTGCCTCTGCTCATTTGTCATGATTATTGCTGAATTTTTAAGCTGTCATCCATGAGCATGGATCAATGGTTGTCGACTTCCCCTTTGTCATATTGGCAGCGCAAACAGCCCTTCCTCTCTAAATGAGGCTCCTCTTGCTTCTCTATCTATTAGCTGTCTGTCTTACTGGGCACTTGATCCTTTGTTAGGTCAGTCTATACATCATTCCTCCAATCAAGGCATGACATTTTTATATCATGCATGAGAGAGAACCAAGTGGATGAATGAGCGTCATACTGTTTATGCTCTTTTTATATGCTGTTATATATATTTTCACTAATAGTTCAAACATTTAGGCACCGCATCCCTCGCAAGGTCAGTGCAGGGCTCCTTATAGATAACAAGCTTCTCTAAATTACCACAAGAGAGCCAGAATTCACTTTGAATTGCATTTTTAATAAGATGCAGTAGACAAGCCAATTGCTCAAGTGTCAAATATTCCATGTAATAAGGCCAGATCTGTCCAACTGATTAATGAATTGTCACAGCAAAAGGAACCAGTCGTAACTGGTAGCAGCCAGCAGCAGCTGACAATCCGTTTCCTTCGTCTTCTTGGTTTGTACCTGCAGCCAGGCCAGTGGCATGCCGGCTTCGCCCAGCTCTGCCACGTCTCTACCTATTCCACCATATTCCTTCTTCCTCCCTTGACTAGCTGAACAGGTCTGACAGGCGGATTCCTTTTCTTTTCAATGTATTAAAGGCACTTTCCTGCTCTGACAGCCTGCTCTGTTCTGCCACCTTCTAGCTGGGGCTTCACACTACTCTGGGCAGCCACTGTGTCTTGACAGACCACTGTCACTTCCCATCATCCTCTCTGTAGATCCTGCTCTCCCCCTTCTATGCACGCAGACCCACTTTCCAACCAGTGCAATTATTTTTTTTGACAAGCCATCCATCAGCTTTAACTTTAAAGCACTTTCCACTGATACCCATTGTTACAGTTCTGTGCCTTTTTATGCAGGCGGCAGGAGAGAATATGATACCAGACATTCAGACTACCCAACCATGTAAATCTACTTTGTTCTCTTTTTTTATTTCCAATTTTATGTTCAATTTTTTGCCAAATTATGCATATTTGTTGTGCATAATATGCCCTTGTCAAATCCAATTAACATGTCCTCGCTTGCGCAGTGAGAAAATGTTCAAATTTGCAGGTTACTTGAGGAGTGGGGAACTAGTCAGACTTAACTGTGCAGCTTAACTCTTCGTATGAGTCATGACAGAGAGTGCAGCGAAAGTGAGATCTACTTTGTTCTAGTGTGCGAGCCATAGACAGATCTAATAACACTTAAATAGCCATAGAAATCGAGGGGAAAGATTATGGAGCGTCGTCACCTCTGTCACAAACCTTTTGTTTTTAGTACCTTCAGATTTACAGTGGACAGTCTTTTGGCTTGGAGCAAAGTTACCACCAATAACTGACATCGGTATCAACACCAACCTGGTCCATCTTGCGCTGGACTTATAATTAGAATGACAGCTTAGAAAATCTGGTCTGATGCAGGATCTGTCTTATGCCGCGAGGAGCCCTAATTACTATCTCAGTGTGAGAGTTAATGATGAGAGGTGGGAGCAGCATCTGGGAGACTCGAGGGGACGATCTCTCCCTCAGCCTGTGACATTTGGTATGTCCTAACAACTGGGCCACCTATGGCCCTCAGTGGTCCATCCTGCTGACACACACTGTGAAGGAGTGATGTTTGGTGCCAAATGAGGTTGTAGCCTCTTGTTTATGTTGTGATTTTCAACTTTGATGAAAGTAGTGTGCTCATAGAAAGCATGAAATAACTGTAACTGTTTACAGCTTGTTATTTAGGGATCATAGGTGAAAGTTCTTGCAACTAAGCTAAACCACCATGTAATTTTAGGTGGGGTAAGAATCATCAATAGAAGACGTTTATGAATTTAATCAATGTTAAATTTATAGTAAACTTAGTGTTACAAATGTGGAAGAGAGGACCAAATTCTCAAATTGCAGGAGCTAAAGATAGTCTCTGTGTGTGTGAGCATAATTACAATTTTGTTATTTTGTGTCAGACATATATAGATACTGTTACAATGGCTCATATTAAATATGAGCAACGTTTGAATAATGAGGCCTGGATTTGTGCAAGTAATCCAAAATGTGAGCCAAATATGAATGACGCAAAGCTGCTCTAGTAGGTTATTTATTAAAGTATCAGAAATCAGCACAATAGGTCTCCTCTAATCAATTTACAATCAGTTTATTCCAGATGTGAGGAACGACAGTCACAAACAACCTGGTGCTCAAAACGCCAGAACCTGTGTGCTCTAGCAAACAAAAAACACTCCCATGAACCTGTGCATCAACAACAAAGTGTGAACATATGGCTCAGAATGACCCAGATGGTCCGATCACTCCTGAAGACTGTTAACTTATCTCCTCTGTCATGAGACTTCTGAGATGTTCAACAATTAAGCAGGTGTTGATTAGAGATGATGAGAAAATCCTCATTCAGCCTCAAGTCTATGATTTGCTGTTTATTGGCTATCATAAGCATTAAGCACTGTGTGTAATCGCACCCTACAGATGCAGGCACGTTCGGTCTGCGCGTCTGCATAATCAGCCAAGGAGTTAATAACACGCAGGTTGTCACAGCTGTTGAAGACGGAGCGACAACGCTGCCCTAAGTGACAATATGTCAGTGATTGTGTAGCAGATGAATCCGTGGATATTAATAAATCAAAGTGACCCCTACCTGAAGCCAAACAGATGCAACACCTGGACATGTAAATCCTCAAGTAATGGATGCCATAAATTTAAATCGGAAGACCTCGGATTTAATAACCCCGCAGACAGCTGCAAGTGGGAGCAACCATTTGGTTTAATGTAAAAGACAGTTTTGGAATACCAAGTATCATCTGCTCCTATCAATCAAATTTAAAAGTGTCCGGTACTGGGCAAATTCTGCAGCTTCATTCATTGATTATACAGCGCAAATCAAAGAAGAAATTGCAGCGTGGTGTAGTCAGGTGCATAAGGTGAATAGTGTGTGTGTGTTTGTCAGTAAAAGTAGCTGGTGGGCAGCAGGGGGTTAACCTCCTGGCTGCTGTCAGTGTATTAATCACCACTGATGTCTGTTGTAAAAGGATTGCTGCAGGAAATAAAGACACCATGGTGTCAGCTGCAGTGCCCTGATGTGACTCCATCAGACAAGAGGATGCTTATTGACAGGGTGAGAAGGGGGAACGGACAGAGAGAGAGAGACAGACAGAGGGAGCAATCAGTCCTCGAGTCAGTCACCTTGGCACTGACGCAATGTCATGAAAGTCCACACCATTATTCCTCCAACTGCACAGGAACATTATTTAAACTCAAACATATACCAGAGGCTGAATGTCAGCAGAAGGACGCCCATTACCACACATGCACACGTGCTCTTTGTACAAGTATGCACACATGAGACAGTTATTGATTAAGAGAAAATGAATTGACAACGTGAATCCTTTTATTCCGACCAGTCATTTATCAAGTGAGGAGTAAAACAGTGGGGGGAATCCATCTTCTCAAAACCAAAAACAATACAAAACCTGGCCCATGAATTTGCCTGATATACAGAAATTTCGACAGAAATCATTTTAACGTGGAATAAGTCTGTCAAACTATGCTTTCACTCTTTGTTATAGTTGATAGCAAACTGAATTTACTGGCTTGGATTGCAAGCTGAACCAATAAATAGCAAGTTACATAAGAGCAGTAAGCTTCCTAGCTAACTAGATCCTATGCAGGTTAGCAGCTACTGACAACATGTCCCTGCATTTGGTATTACTGACATCAAAGCTGATTCTTACACTATAAACAAAAAAGCCAGAAAGGGGGGTGGTAGGGGGGTTACAATAGGTATTTGTTATGTTCTTCTTAGATTTAATAGGATAAATATAAAATATGAACAACTGGTGCCCATCAAACTAAAATCCACACAGGTTTTCTAGCAGAATATTGTGACAAGATGATCAGTGTTATTCACTTCACCTGTCAGTGGTTTTAATGATATGGCTGATTGGTGCACACGTGCCTCCTCTGAACTGTCAGCAGATCAAACACTGCGAAGCCCTTTATCACGTACACCCACATCAGAGAGAACCACAAAGTCATACACTATTACAAGACCGGTGGCATTTAAGGCAGCACACGCAATTTAACTTAACTGCATATTCCCGCTAAATACCGTGGAAAGTCTACATTTCACGCTAGATGATGCCCACTGCTCAACAAATACGAGCTAAGTTCCTGGGCCAAATTCACACAGTTGTACTTTAATGAGCAATAGTTCATAGCTGCCTTGATATTCCCATTAATTATATGCCCCTCGGAGAGCTGATCATTTTTACATGCTTCTGAGTTTGAAGCAATTTTATTCATCCCATTTGATTTTCATTTGGCCAGAAAGAAACAAAAAAGACATTGCTAGGGAATATTAACCTGCACAAGAGGAGAAAGGACTCCAGAGAGGTAGACACAAATAAAAACTGTTTTAAAGTGTGTTGGCAAGTATATGTAAAGGCAAGGATTTAAAGTCAAATTGCTGTCAGGCAAGACAAGCTAATTGAGTTTTAAAGGGATCAATATATTGATTAAAGTTTATCAGTGGCCTGGTAGTGAGTGCAAATGAGTAATCAAAAAGAAAAATACACAGTTTGTATGGATAGATTGTTACTATGTCTTCTTCTTATTGGTTATTTGGTCTAGTCAGTGCTGATGTTGTCTGTCTTTTATGTATATAGCACTCGTAACAGCAGTTAGTCAGAAAAAAATGCATTTTTATTATATTATCTTTGAGAGGCAGGAGCTCTAACTTCCTTGACCCTTCTCGGCAGACTACCTTTCCAACCTGCCTCAAAAAGGTGGGTTATTTAAGAAACAATTAGGAGCATACACAAAGCAATTTGCAGGCAGTCTAACTCCTCAGGCTCAGCCAGTGAAGGGCCTTTCAGCGCTGATTTATCACGCTGTCGCCTTCACAAGGCAACATAATTAATAGGAGCATGGACTTCTAATTCCACCCGCTTCCACGGCCAGTGGATTCCATTTGATTTATGATGGCCGAGGACTTTGCATTTTATCAGTTCATTCGCTCGTTATTTATGCTGATGACCAATTTCAATGGGTCGCCATCATCTAACTCACTACTAATCAAAGAGAATTAGGGTTCACTGCATTATTTAGAAGCTGCTAATTCATCTTCGAAACGAGGAAAAGAAACGGTGGCACAGCAGTTCAGCTTGCAGTAACCACACAGCTCTGCACAGAGCTGCACTCTCCAAGTAAACATGCTCACCGACGATGTGTGTAATCGGACAATGAAAACTGTCTTGTTGAAATAATTACGGCTGAAATTCATCCGCGCAAACTATCAGTATTGATTACTTAGACTGCCTACAGTGACAAGAAATTTTCAATATGGTGATTTATGTGTCTTGATAAGAACGAATGGCTACAGAAAATACTCAAGTCCAAATCGCAGGCAGCAATCAATCCAGAAAATTCAAGTTTTCAACAGAGTTACTCACAAGAGCCCATTTTCCTCACCATAACACATCGTAATGGTTGACGGATTCTTGAGCAAAAAGCTACAAAGGCAAACTCCCACAGATCACACACAACAGCTGCATGGTAGAGCACTAAAGCACAACTGGACCAAAAAAGATTTCCCCTAGTAGCAAGACTGAACAATCTAAGTGAATTATTGTCCCGCTGAAATAATGGGTTATGAATGGCCCACAGATTAATACGATGCATTATAAGAAGCACAGATAAATAGGGTCACATTGCAGCTCCGTTTGTTGGAAAAATTACACCTGTTCCAAGTGTTATGAACCTGCAAATGCTATTCTGAAGGTTAAATTGTGTATTACTATAAAACAAATTGAGACGGAGAAAGCAGTTGGCAGTAGGACATTATTTAACGTCCTTGCAGGCAGTGCTACAAAAGAGTAGGATTAAGATGCAATAAACCTCACAGAGTCAAAGAAAAATAGGCCTTGTAAACAATGCAGTAAAGAAACGAGTTGCTTCACAGCTCGTGCTGTAGGTTTAAGGCTTTACATAAGTCATTTTAATGCTATAGCAAACTTTCCAGACAGCAATATTAGATTCAAAAATACCTTTAGATTAAAATTTGACCTTCGTGGAGGAAGCACGGCAATGAATAAAATCCTCTGTAGTCATTCCTGTTCATGCTTAGCCAATGGATGTTATCTTCTGTCAGTCTTATTATGTTTAATTATTCAGCACAGTGGCTGATAAGGTGTTTTCTGACAAAATGGATCATGCTACTTAGCAGTGACACCCGCCACTGTAGGAGATGTTCAGACGCCGCCATCGACTGAGCTACCGCCTCCTTGTTCACAAGGTGTATCATTTATCCGAGAGGGTAATAAGATGCACAATTTACACAGGCCTGTCAATAGGCATGTCGATAGAAGGACACTTAGCATCTATCATCCGGAGAATCGATGCCATTTTTCAGCCATGAATCCCAGGAAATGATAGCTTTCAAATAAACGGTGGAAAGAGAAACACGACACTCCTTTGGGAGAGATAGATGTGGAGCGGCTCAATTTTCCTCTTTCTTGGTTCACTCACAGCTTTCTACACGGCTAACTGGTTTAATGCAAAAGGTCAGAAAACGTTACAAGAATTGACCCCGAGAGAGAGAAACATTTCTATTAATATCTGAGTTTAAGAAAACAGGGCTAATTATAAAGCAGGATTGAGATAACATATTAACACAATAAATCTGTTTCCCTCTGTTATACATATTTAAAAAAAATACACCAATTGAATTACTTTAATGTGGAAAAAGTCGCATCATGAGGATGGTAGCTACAGAATCTGGTAAGGAATGGAACAAAGGCCATCTGTTTCTTCAGCTATAAACCGATAATAGCAAATTCAGTTTAAAATTCAATCTAAGCAAGCTCTTGAAATTCTACAAAATACCACTACTCTATAAAGCTAAGTCAATTTAAGAAAGACAGTAGAACTGTATAACTTGATGTTAAATACAGATTATTTCTTCTCACTTGCCTTTCTGTAAAAGACCACATACACACTGGTCGCTTTATTGGGTACAACCTTTTAACTGCTAATTAATGCAAAGATCTAATCAGCCAATCACATGGTAGGAGCACAATGCATTTGGGCATGTAGACATGGTCAACATGGCTAAAGTTCAAACTAAGCATCAGAATGGAAAAGGCATGGTTGTTGGTACCAGACGTCCTCGTCTGAGTATTACAGAAATTGCTGATCTACTAGGATGAAAACCTTGTATCAGTGGTTCATGATAGTGTAATGATGTACAGGATATATGTAGACATTGGCTCCTTACTCATTAGCTTACCTGAGTATTGTTGCTGTCCCTTTTGATCACAGAGTACCCATTTTCAGATGGTAGCTTCAAAGCTCAAATCTCAGGCTGGTTTCTTGAAAATGACAAAGAGTCCATTGTACTCAAAGGACCTCCATGGTTACCAGATCATCTTTGGGATGTGGTGGAATTGAAGATTTATATCATGGATGTGAAACTGACAAATCTGCAGCAACTGTGCAATGCTGTCATGTCAATATGGACCAGAATCTACTAATCTGAACATCAATTTTGTCTGTGTACGTTTCACATTTCTGTTTTCAGACACTGACTTGAAATGATGTTTAGGAACATAATCGTTGGCAACATATGTGATGCTAACTGTTAGCTAGCTAACAAAGAGCTAGCCTCAGGCTCATGTTCTATACTTTCTGTCCTGTCTGACTGTGGCTTTATCTAGTAGTATACAACAAATGATAATCAAATAGAGAGGCACACTAAGAAGATAAGAAAAACCTGGAGGGCTAGTTAAAGAAGAAAATTAAGGAATTAAAGCAAGGTTATTAAGCTAGCCAAAACTATACAGCAAATACAAAAAAATGACAGAACTGTGCTAGGTTTTAAAGACTTACCTCAAATAAACTACATACAGTCTGTAAGTTAACCAAGACACTTAAACTTACGTAAAGAAATAACTGTAGGATTTAAATGTTCAAATAGTCCTTGAGAAAATAGATTCAATGAGTAACGGAGGGTGTTAACTTGCTGAATCAACATCTGAACCACAGAACATTAAAGACATGATGACATAACAGATTTTTATCCTTTGTATCATCAGTCTAGACATGATTTGAACTCAAGCTCCTCTTAGTGACAGTTGGGAATGCTGTGGCAGCTCATTAATCACCAGGACAGCCTGGAGGAGCTATACTTAATCCCATGATGGTATCCTCACCATCCTCCACCGCTGCGGTTGCTCATAAAAGTAGGTGAGAGAGCAAAAAAGAAAATGATTTATACAAATCAATCATTCAGAGCGAGCTCTCATTGGCTGTAATGCTGACAGCCTATCTTTACAGCTCCATTTTAAAGGGCGCCTGCTGACAGCTACACTTGATTAAAGGCTGTGGCTTCCTAACCTTTCGTGTTAAGAAAGATTGTCACTGAGTGACACAAACTTTTTTCTTTCTTTTTTCCAGGTCAGTTGAAGGCAAGAATATTGGCATTCAAATTTGTGACTGCTACTGTGAACAGATGTCACCTCTGGCAAGTAAGGGTAATGGCACCAGCAGGCCCACCCTGGCTCCTGGGGCTAAACAACATACCACCACTGGGCTTCAGAGGGGGCAGAGGCAGGAGGGACAGCTTCAACAAGTGAACATTTCACAAGCATGCTCTCCGCAGTCCTTTTCCCTTCCCTGCAATTATCATCAAAGAACATCTGTTTGTTGTTCCTCATGCACCCTCCCCTCACAAGTGTCCTAGCCTCACCTTGACCCATACTTTCAATTGTAGTGGATGTTATGACTAAAAATAAACAGTGTGAAGGAGTGAGGCTACCCTTTGTGTTAGCAGGGCGTTCTCCCTCTCTGCTGCTGAGAGGAAGGATATCCCCCAACGAACGCAGCCACTTCCTCGATCTCCTCATAACCCTTGACAGGTACATGGACACCAACCACAGCATCTGTGGTGGATCAGACGTGAAGCTGAGTTGCCAGACTTACTTTGTGTCCGGGCTTTTAAGTTGATCCCACTGTCATTTTGGTGCTGTCACAGTCTGAATGACCTGTCAAAGAAAAGTTCAGTAGTTCCTGGCGAGCAATCTGATACACACAAGGGTTGTGGTTTTGCCCACGAGGCTTTATATAGATGAGAAGAAAAAAAACAGCCACAAAAGGTGCATATTTCAAATATAACATTTGTTACATCGGCTTCTAACGAGTGTGCACTCATTGTAGAGGCTGTAATTCGTCCAGTTCTCGTCGGTCACTCAGTCAATTAGCAGAGTTATGTGAAATATGGCGCTCCTTTGCTACAGGGAACATCCAAAGTGCACCCTGATTAACAGAGTCTGATGTGCACTGTGAGTGTGTACATACAAGAGAGCAAATAAAGCATCCTTTTTAAAAGATCGGAGACTAAGCATTAGGCAATTTGCATATTTTTTGTCTTCAATATTTAAAAGAGCAGATTTCCATTTTATAAACTGTGCTGAAGGGGTTGTTGAACCTGTAATGTAATTTTCGCATGAAATTAGGTATACTAGAAGATGTCTGCAGTGGTTTCCTCTTGCTCCCTGAGGATATGTCTGTTGATTTATGTGGTTTCCCTACCTAATAGCCATACCTGGCACTGTGTAACAATGAATACTATACTGCAGCTCAAACCAACAAAGTTTAATTCTTGCAGTTTTGCCAGAAAAAAACCTCTTAATTCCTAATTTGAAAGACTAAGAGCACTCCAAGATATTTGTGCTGTGTACAGTGCAGCTGATACACCCAAAGGGGCTTTAGACATCTAAAAAGACTTTTTGTAATGAATGAAGATAATACATAAGTGTGTCCTGAGGGAGGGCGCCAGCTGCGAGCCGCACAAATCGCAAATAACCTCTGAGCCACATGTGACGACTTTTCTTCCAGGAAAGCCGGGGAATCGTTGAATGACACTGCATACCTCCATGATTATCTGTCCCCAGTTATAATTACCGTGGCTCAGTTTACGACCCATTACCTTTGGCGAAAATGCTCGCGTATTAGCGTCCCTGATTTCTGTCAAAAGGGTTTTGCGAGCAAGACTTTGTTTAGTATTTCAACAACATGCTGCGCAGCTAAGGTGGAGTCAAAGTGACAGCATTACAGATGACTGTAATTAAATAATGCGTAAGACTATTGTGCTTTGTGCCATACTTTTGGAAACTGGACAAACTCCAAACCATCTGTGTTTATCGAACGTCAGTGCGTTGCTAATGTGTAAAAACAAATACAGATATCCTGAACATTAGATATGCTTGTGTTATAGCTCTTTGTTTGGAAATCCCAGGAGAAATTTGATGGCTGTTCTAAGATTATTTCAACCACACAGTGCGAGACGGATATATGTGTCAGGGAGCCCAAACACAGAGTTAGTCATGCAGTTTTATCAGTGTCAGTCACTGAGTTGGAACTCGCTCGGCTCCAATCAGTCACCAGTGGGCAGGATCTGCCGCAAGCAGTATCAAAAAGTTGGATTACAGCTTGGAAAAAAAGCAGAGTATTAAAAGCTAAAACATTAAATGGGAATCCAATTACGTCTCAGTATAACAGTTGTGTGAGTCACCTGCTTTCTAGGGTGTTGGATTTTATAAACAAGAAGGCGGATTGCTGTGGGAGTGACGGCTCACATATAAGATGGTCAGGCTGCTGGTATGTGGTCCGTGATGTCCCATAAATCTTCCTCTATCTTCTCTGTGGTGATGGCAGAAAGGGATGAGTCCCTCTCCAACCCCCTCCATCTCATTCACATGTCTATCTGCCTGTTATCCATGCCCTTGAGCAAAGATTACTGATGCCCTACCTTTGATATATGACACATCATGTGCCACAACATTTCATCCCATGAATTAACCTGGAGAAGAGGGCAAAAATCACTCACTGATCCTTTTTTTGTGTCTCGGTCTTCGCTGATATTCTGCCTGTGAGTATTATGGCACAGCTGGTTCATTGGTGAGGTGTTATCTGACCTTTGAAGGACTAACCATTATGTTGTCTGGTGCGTGTCACCTTACATACATTTATGTACAGAAATGTTTCAATTGATTTTTATTTTTAATAGATGTTAAATTGTGTAATGTAAAAGAAATTGTCTGTTTTGCTATTTGTTTTTGTTTTTCAAAGTGTACCCATCAAAATTTCAAAGGTTACATCAAAGTGGACTAGGAAGGTACTGACTGAGAAACATCCCCTGCTCCATAATTGGCACCTTCAAGCTCAATTGAAATTTGCAGCTACCAACATGATCGAGCCAGGTGCCTTCAGGAGAAATATTTTATAGCAGATGAAAGAAAGATTTAGTTATTTTGCCACACTGACAAGAGATATGTTTGAGTACAGGTGAGGCTTTCAAACCTAAGAACACTGTACCGACTGACTGTTAAGTATTTGTGTTAAATCACTCTCCCGTGGTACTGGTACTCTGCACAAAGTGGTTAGAATAATGAAAAAGGAGGAGTACTTCCAAATTCTTCAACTTCACCTCAATTCAACAGCTAGATGGTTGAAACATGGGCATAATTGGGTATTCCAAAAAGACTCTGATCCGGAATGTACTTCAAAACTGGTTTGGGAATGGATTAAGCAGCCAAACATTAATGGCATTTTCAAAGAGCTGACCTCAACCCTATTGAAAATTTGTGTATTACATTTAAAAGTCAGTTGCCAGGAAACCAACCAAATAAATGAACTTTACCACTTCAAAGATGATATCAAATTTCAAATATTCAGTCAGAAACTTGTTGATGGCTAGATAAAGTGCAACTTGTTAAGTGGCATTTAACCATATACTATAGCAGGGGTGTATGTGTACATTTGCCAATGTGATAATTAAGATTTATGCTGTAGGATCATTGCACCCTGGTAAAAGAACAGTTCAAAGAAACAATTAAAAGTACAAACTTCTCACTTCCAACATAAATAACCACTGCTCATCTACAATCACGATGAACACCGGTGTACCACAAGGCTGTGTGATGAGCCCTTTCCTCTACTCCCTCTTCACCCACGACTGCAGACCTGCTGATGGTTCCAACACCATCATTAAGTTTGCAGATGACACCACGGTGATTGGCCTCATCAGTGGATCGTCTGGCTGAGTGGTGCGACACAAACAACCTGCTGCTTAACACCGAGAAGACCAAGGAGCTCATCGTGGACTACAGGAGGAATGCTGACCCACATCCACCCATCCACATTAAGGGGACGGCTGTGGAGCGTGTGAGCAGCTTCAAGTTCCTGGGAGTCCACATCTCCGAGGATCTCACCTGGACGACCAACTGCTCCAAGCTGGTCAAGAAGGCTCACCAGCGCCTCTTCTTCTTGAGGACTCTGAGGAAGAACCACCTGTCCTCAGACATCCTGGTGAACTTCTATCGCTGCACCATCGAGAGCATCCTGACCAACTGTATAACAGTCTGGTACGGGAACTGCTCTGCCTCGGACCGGAAGGCGTTGCAGAGGGTCGTGAAAACTGCCCAGCGCATCGCCGGAGCACCACTTCCTGCCATAAAAGACATCTACAGGAAGCAGTGTCTGAAAAGGGCTGGGAAAATCATCAGAGACCCCAGTCACCCATCACATGGACTCTTCACCCTCCTGCCCTCTGGGAGGCGCTACAGGAGCCTCCGGACTAAGACCACCAGGTACCGGAACAGCTTCTTCCCCACAGCTGTCAGACTCCTGAACTCTGCCTCCTGACATCTGACCCATGTTAACTCATGGACTGAACATACACACACACACAATGAACAACTGTACCCTCAAACACACAATAATAACATGGACTGAACCACCACTCACAACCACTAGCACTTTATATAGCCTCTGTAGAAATTATCCACACCCTCACTTACCTTAACTGCACTACTGTATAGCCCTGTGTAAACAATCATTCTGTACATACGATAATTTTTAACCCTACAACTGTTTACAACTTGCATAGTTCCCATTTCTGTATAGCTGTATATCTCAGATTCCTGTAAAGTTATTTATTTCATATTCTGTATAGTTTTTCATATTTATATCCTGTCCATAGCTTGTACATAGCTTGTACTCACTACAGCCTGTACATACTTATAGTTATAGAATATTCACAACATACTTCATACCGTGTACATTATAACATAATAGACCCATTTCTGTAATATACTTACATATCTATATTATTGCTAATATATATTGTAATATATCTATATCACTAAGCACTTCTGGATGGATGCAAACTGCATTTCGTTGCCCTGTACCTGTGCATGTGCAATGACAATAAAGTTGAATTCTATTCTATTCTATTCTAAATGAAAACAAAAAACTAAGCAGCAGTGACTTTTGTAGGGTTACTGAGGGTTGGGCTAGCTGGTGTCGCTAGCTGATGTGCTACATGCTTGCTAGCGACACAGCTATGTTAGCATAACATAAACACAGTGAAGCTGGAGGATGAACGCTAACTTTTTTCCACTCGATAAAGTTAATGCGCATTTGTCCCTAACCATTGGGTTAGGGACAAATGCAATGCGAGGCTGTAAACGGACCAAACTTCAGTCAGGAGAACAACTGAGATCATCCATCCACAATACGAGGTTAGTCATTAATATACTGCAGCAACACAGGAACAGATTAGCTGCGAGAGAAGTCAACATTAATGAATCAATGGTACGGAAGTGGAGGAAGCAAGAAGAATAAGCTGAGTAACGTTTGACTTATCTGACTGTTTTGTTTAATGCGCCTTGTAATCCGGCGCGCCTTATAGTCTGAAAAATACAGTAAGCATTACCAATTATGATCTCATAATGCTGCCTGGCAACCACCTATCACAAATTACACATTTTTTAATCATCAAACTCTGCCACTCATACATGTTGACCTCTAGTATGTTTACATATAGCAGTTTTCCAACAGCAAAAACAGGTAAAACAACACTGTCTAGGGATTTACTGGTGCTATTAAAATACAGACAAATCTGGATTTGGCAACCTAGATATTTAAACTCAAGGCTTAAAGGCTTTGGTGTTTACTTTTGTTCCTAGTTATTCCTGTCTTGGGAAGGCAAAAGTGATAGATCAAAAAGTATTTCTTTGTAGTGAAGGGAAAGTTGAGTTTTAAAAAGACTCACAATGGTGCTTCATCAAGTTTCTTCAATCTTTCTTTGTCTTTTTTGTCAACTTGTTTGTGGTGTTCACCTTTCCGGTTTAGGTCAACCTTTAAGCCACTCAAGAAACAAAAACAGGTTTATAAGCCAGGGGCAATCTTGCATTTTGGAGGACTGTACATAGGTTGGTTAAGTTCCCATAATGCTACGGTGTTGGTATAGAGTTACACAAAGGTACAAAGAACCATAAATCACTCTTGAGAAATAAGTACCTAGGTTTATTTGGCAAAAACAAATGTGAAACTTATCCAATATTCAGAGCAGGAATGATAAAAGACTTAATTGCTTTATAAACATTTACAACCTAATGACTACAGGTTTGCCAAAAGTTGCAAAACTATGTCATAGTTTCCTATATAGCAGCCTAAACATATGAAATATACACGCGTGCACTAACACATAAAATGTCATGAGCTACAGAAAGCGTCCTCATAAATGGTGACAGAAAGCCAATGCTGGAAAAAATACGGAGAAAACTGCGTTACATGCAGTGCAGCAGTAAATCTTATACAAGTCTCTGAAAACAGTTTGTATCCCGCAGAGTGATTCTTTTTACACTGGAGTCACCTGCCTGATACCCTTCAGCCATTTTCCTCAGAAGCTGTCACACAAGCCAGCTATAATATATGGCTGCACCAATGAGAACAGCTGTAGCCAATCTCTATCCTCTCTCTCCTGTAGCCCATTGCCTGTCCAGCATAAAATAATATATCAGGATTAATTGATTTCCTGTCAGTCTCATGGAAAGGAAAATAAAACTTCGTGTAGTCCATTTCCTGCAGCATTATAATTTTGTACATGACATGTAATTTAAGTTTTTTAATTATGCATGAGACTGAAAAACAGTGACAAACTGTGCTATCGCCTGGCCCAAGGCCACAGCTCTGGCCTTTGTATTCGCTGAGACAACAATAGCAATAACTTAAGCACACATAAATAATATATTGATCTATTTAGAGGCTACGCATCCCTGCACAAAAGCCAGTACAAAGTCAGAGAGTCAAGGTCAAGGGTTGGCTATTTGTCTTCGAGAAATGACATTCATTTCGAGCACATGAATCATCAAACGCTCTGTCTGATGCCAAAAGTCAAGAACAGGAAAGTCAGGATTCCCAGCCTGTGGCAGGAAAACAGATAATGCTCCAACATAACTCTGAAACACTGGAATAATCTTCTCCCGCAGAGTACAGCAGCATTAGACAGAGAATATATTTCAAAATCTGTTTATGACAAAAGCCCCGGCCTCGTAAAACAAAAGGACAGAAAAGTAAAAGCCCAACATTAAAGATTTACGCACAACAGCGTTTGTGCTCAGCTCCTTTCATTGTTCACTGGATTAATGAGTGGTGGAGAGAATGAGCAAGCATTTCCCTAAGTCGAGCTAAACTAAAGCCAGAGATAGAGCAGGGGAGGGAGAGAGTAGCAAACAGGGTCATCAGTAGGCCAGGGTCTTAAATCAGACCAAAGGCCGGCCCCGGTGTCAGCCCAGGACCAGAGGGAGAGGAAGCTCTTGAAAACAATAAGGAGGGGCTGAAAGGAGGCCTATTTGTTGTGGATCTTTTTTTCTTTTTTAGCCATTACCAGCTGGGCCTGAAAAAGCAGCTGGACAGAACGAGGCTAAAGTGTGCACATGCCTCTGGGTCATAATGAACTGTTGGTTATTCTCATACAAATGGCATGAGTTTAACGAGGTATCGTGCTGAAAATGATTACAGACTTTATTCATTCAAAATGCTCCAAAAAGCTGTTTCAGTGATTTATTTGATAGCTGTTGTTTTCTTACCCCCGCAACGGCTTCACATCTGCAAACTGTCTGACTCAAACTGTCCTGTGGCTAAAATTACGATGTGATAAATTGCATCATGAAAGATTTAACTGCTCTGACATTAAACAGCGTTCACAGCATAATGTAGTGGTATTTCACCGTGGATAAATACAGCATATCTCCCGCTTTGTGTGACATCTGAAAGCATTTTAGGAACATTTAGTGCAACTCTCACCATCCTTTCTGTGCCGCGCAGACACATGCATCATCTTCTCTCCGTCTTTCCCGCTTGGTTTTATCTGTTTGTTCACAACTACACTCTACGTTCAATGAAAAATGCATGTTTGTATCAAGAGTGCTCCTTCCTAGAGGATCAAAAGGATATGGTTGGACAAACAATCCGATATCCAAGGTTAAGAATACAGGGATAATAAATCGTTTGAGTGTCATGTTCAATTTTCAGGATGGCATTACGCGGCATTATCCATAACAGGATTTAAATTGTTATCAGGACACTGAACAATCCACTTTGCGTCCGGCAAGCATCCTGCCTCTAGTGATTCATAGAGAGGAAACTACTATCGCATTTTCCAGCATCCCGCTGCAGCAGCAGCAGAACATCGGTGCACTTCATGTACTTGGATGATTGGTTGAATAAATTGCTTCCATCCTGGCTGCTGTTGACACTCATGTGGACGAGTGCTATCAGTTTTAATTGTCTTTCTTCCCTCAGTCTCACTCAGCTTGGCTCTGCATCTCCTTCCTGCTTTTCTGGAACGCAAGGCCAAAATAAATTAAGTTCAGTCTGAGATTTGGCCGGAACACGCTGCACTACAAGACTGCGGGCGAGAACTCGAACTCACACATCTGCTGGGAGTTCGTGGGATCTGCAGATAATTAGGTAAATATTATCAGTAAAAGCTTCTCTGAATAAATAAAGGAATTGACTTTATTTATTCATATTATTTGCATTAGTAGCACTTTTAGAACTAACTCTAAAACAAATCTTTTTTATTACAGAAACACTTTTCAGTCCACGCACTCGTTGGGTGTTTCAGAGACTCCAATATTCTCCGGTCACGTCCTTGTTGATGGAGCAAGTGTAACATCTTCCCCCTGTTTTACATAGGAGGTCAGGCTGAGATGCTTTAACTAGCCAGCAGCTGGTCTGCACAACTTAGAAGAAAGGGAAGAATTTCTTGACTTGTTAGTTTTAGTAACTCAACTATTTATGTTCTAGTTATTACTAGAGATGGACCGATCCGATATTACGTATCGGTATCGGTCCGATACTGACCTAAATGACTGGATCGGATATCGGAGAAAAATAAAAAAATGTAATCCGATCCATTAAATATCACGAAAGCACCTCACAGAACTTGCAACACGCCGTAACTCACCTCAGAACGTTAGCATGTGGAGCAGTATGCATCACGTGATAGAGCGGCTGTGGCATGCGGGACCTGTGGTCTGGATAGCATTTGGAGCTTCGCTAGCAACCTGGCATTTCATCTCCGACAAAGTTATCCCCGAGAGAAGTAAAGCAAGTGTGTAAGTCCATCTCTGAATGTTTGTAAAGCATTCCTGCGTTAAGCTTAACGAGCGACTGCCTCTCGCTCTCCGGCTGCTACTTCAATCGTGAAACTGCTTAAATGATCAGCTGATCGGCTTTTCTGTCGCGAGTCCGTCTTTGTTTTTGGCCCACTTTGCACCAGAAAGAGGAAACCAGCGGCTGAACAACAGCATCACGTTTAAGCTTGATAAGCTGTTGTTAGAATTTATTTAATATTACTTTCTACACCAGGATCATTTTCTACGTAGCTGACGCTGGTAACTGTGCAGGGGCGGATCTAGCAAAGTTTAGCCAGGGGGGCCGATAGGGCATTAACTGGGAAAAGGGGGCACAAAGACATACTTTTCTTTCTTATTCTCATTTAAAATGTCTAGCTTTTAATAAATAATTATCTGACACCCAAAGTTTTAATTTGATGTAAAATGAATAGAAGTCAATTACGGTATATAGTGACTATTAAGTCTAATATATATACCCTAGTAAGCTATAGTACTTTTTCCTTTGGGAAGGTACCATCTGTGCAGTCTGCAATTTTGTTGAAGAAAGATGTTGAATCTATTTAATATTTCTTGAAAAATAATTGATTTCTGTGCATTTTTTTTCACACTGCATCAAATTAAGGTTGATTACGTCGATTAAGCATCATGAGGTGGCGCGTGAGGGGTGGTTCCCTATTTTTTATTTATTTATTTTTGTTGTTGCTGGGAGTTGGAACCCTATTAGTTAGGTTGCTTAATATTTAAGCTAAGTACTCTTTAAAATACCAGAATAGGGAGGATGGTGTAGGTCTAAGTTTATTAGATTGATCAGTATTGCTGAACTATGAAATATTTTTTTTGTATACAGGTATAACAGAATAGCTTTAGTGTAGTTGTTGTTTTAAACTTGAGTATGAACTTGCAGACTTGCAAAATGCAGCAAGATATTTTAAAAAACAGTTTTGTTGATTAAAAAACACTATATCGGATTCATATCGGTATCGGCAGATATCCAAATTTATGATATCGGTATCGGTATCGGACATAAAAAAGTGGTATCGTGCCATCTCTAGTTATTACTAGTGGCATGGCCTCTGTGATCTTAAGGTGGATGTCAACACAGGTAACTACATCTTTTGGCAAACTAATCATTTATAGCTCAAAGCTGGCAATCTTTTCTGTTATGTGTAAATGTTGGTCATAAGCCTAAATAGCTTCATTACTATAAAATTGAGTGCTTCAAACTACATATTTACATGGTCGCTGAAAGAGATGGTGAGCACGGGGGTCAGTGTGGGACGTCCACACACCTGCCTGTTTTTTAGAATTTACATTACAATGTATCAACTACACATTCGCATATAGCAGCAGACTTCAAAGAAGTATAACAGGAATAAATACTCAGTTGTTGGGTCTGCAGCTGTCTGTGTTTGCAGTGGAGTATTTTCAAGGCTATAGTACCTCCTTCTTCTAGTTTAGCCATTTCAAGCAACTATGAACAGCTAAAAAACACATTTTTATGAGGCAATACAAAAAGTCCATAACAACAGGCCTGTAGCTTATATAGTCATTTATTTTGTTTTATTTATTTGAGCTTTTACAGCAGGAAATGTTTAACTCTGTTTGGTTTTCATGACAACCTAAGCTTCATATTTACCTTGTAAAACTACTATCTTTAAAAAGAATAGAAAATAAAATACATTTATTAGCTATGGTAGCAGTTCTGCTGATGAAAAATTTAAGTTAAAAGTGTAAAACATTTTTTTAGTTGGGAAACAGCTGAGTTTAAAGGGTGAGCATACTGCAGGGAACAAGGCTATTAAAGCTAATTTTAGGCTTAAGTAAAAGGAAGGAAGCTGTAGAGGAGTATTTAACTACTCTATTTACTAAAACTACCACTTTTAGATAGACATTGAAGCTACACTTGAATTCATATTTTAGACTTGAAGGGTTTCTGCATGAATGATTAGGGACCAAGCAGTCACAGGATAAGCTGGTGCAGGTTTACTTTTCAAAAGCTGTAACACCATAAAAACAAAATAAAAAAAATAACTAAATAAAAAACTATGGCTATGAAGCCAGCCGTGGGGATTGATGAAATTGAGACATTTTTTGTGTTATGAACACATTTCACTTATTAAGTGTTCCTGTATTACCTAATTGGCATGTCTTGGTAGGCATGAACCACTGGCACAGCATAGCATTGATTGACTGTGATATACAGTATCTGCTGCCTACCTTTGTGTTAGAAGCCCCTCGGTTTATTGATTTAACAATCGGTCCAGTTTTCCTACAAAATCTGAAAACAATCAGCGTGCAGAGCAACACAATGCTGGGGTATTAATCACAAAAGGCAGCACTTTATTCACACAACCACAGAATTGTTGCAACAGCTGTTAAGCATTCTGGTAAAGCGAATGATTTATGGCTGTGTAGCAATAACGATGAGGCAGAGTCATTACCATATCGACAGCCTCCCAGATGGATTATCTTCATTGATTACTTCATGGCCTGTTGATAGTATTTGTTTGAAAGGCAAGGGGAAGAAAAATGTGCTTGATGGCCCTGCTCTGCAGCTTAAATGGAAGAAGCAATCTATCAGAAATACTTCTAACCATCTACGGGCTTTTCTTACCGCAAACTAGCATCATAGCTGAGGTTATTTTGAGCTTTTCATACTCTGACGCTCTACAGTTGCCAGATCAAACGAGATGGGAGGTAAATAGTGTGGATGATGAGCAACAGCAAGGAGAGAGTTCACATGTGTAAGATTTCACAGCTAATCACGGGCAGCTCTGATTCATAGAGCACCATGTTCCACTTGCCTGTATATCATACGATGCTCCCCCCCCCCCCCCCCATCTTGCCACCCAAGCCTCACATCCTGTAACCTTGCCAAGGTCAGCTGAAGGAAATGATACCGCTACAACACAAGATTTATTAGAGATTCACTCCCGTTTGTATCTGTGTTTACAGAACACATTGACTCCCACCGAGGAGCTGCTTCCTTCCCCAGTGGTTTACCAAGCAGGAGAGCCCATCTATTGGGTGTCACAGGGTGCATGAGCCCAACACCTTGTCTCCTGTGACAGGTGCTAATTGAGAACCAAACACTGGTTGTATCCAGTTTAAACCTCAAACCTTCCTTTTGCCTTTCTGCTACCGCACAGACGTGGATAACCTTGTACACTGATGTAAACCACTACATCTTATGTCATAAAAATGCACTATGAAGATAAAAATACTAATAAATGTTGTATGCATTACATGTCAGATGTAAATACAACCAATTTAAACACTCCACTGTGGTCACGAAACAACAAAGACCAATAATAAATCTTCTGATAGATCTTGATTTTAGAACTAAATATCTGGTGTATATCTGGTGTAGCCATTATCTGGCTATAGTCAGAATTGCAAAGGTTTTTCGCTAGCACCGGTACTTCCAACAGATAAAAACAAGGTCTATAGGATCAAAAATGTGGGAGTGAAAACCAAACAATGACACCAAAGGGCTCAGAAGAACCAAGAATAACTGCAGAGTGGTAATTCTCTGAGAGTTTGCAATTAAATTGCATCCGTTCACAATAGACTGGACAAGGTCCACATTGATTATTATATTGCTATTTCTTTTTAAATAAAAAAAAGTGAGGTAAGGCAATTTATCTGTAGAGCATCTTTCAACAACAAGCCAACTGAAAGTTCTTTTAAAAATATTTAAAGGATTACAGCTAAATGAAATGGAAAATAGAAAAATAGGAGGAAAAAAGAAAACCAAACAGGAGAAAATGCTTCTGTGGTGGAGTTAGAAGTATGAATAAATAATCTCAAATATGATTTAATGATAAGAAGTACAACCTTCAAGCTCTGGTTTAAAACAGCTAAGAACTAAAGTTTTGTTTAGGTCTTAAAGTTTGTTCTGCGTATTTACTTTGACTCTGGGAGCAGAAAGCAAATCTGCTTAATATTCTCTGAGAGGCTGTAAAGCTCACAGAGTATCTGTGGAATAGAAATGCATTGCTAGTCTAAATCTATAGTGTAGACCAATTCAGTGCTTTTAATCCAGAGGCATTATTATTAAGTATTTTAAAGTATTTGGCGCACAAAAAGCCAATGTAAAGATCAGAGAACAGGACTCCTGTGATCTCTTGCTTGCTCTTAGTGAGCACATAAGTATCAGTACTCAGGCTTCAACACTTTTTAGAAAGATCTGTCCCCCTGCAGACAAAGTCACTGATAAGTTTTGATAAATCCCGTTGAGATAAGGACTTTAATTCTTAATATATAATCTTAGTTTGATAATAGTCTGATATATTAGTTTTCTGAAAGTGGTTATTAAACGCTGAATCCATGAGACCAAGATTTATGGATAAATTAATTGTATTTTATTATGACAGAAGCTAAGCAATCTTTTTTAATCATTCTTTGGCCGATCCAAACCTTGGCACATGCAAACACTGATTTTCACAATGTGCTTAGCTGGTGCTTGTATGAGACTAAGACCCCCTGGGGTAACAACTACGCAGATCGTTGCATCATCTGCTTAATTACAAATTATAACATTTATTTTGGGGATCCGTAATCGGGTTTAATAGATGTTGAATAGAAGTGGCCCCAGAGTGGCGCCTTGGGGAACTCCATAGTTCACTTCTATCTACACTGATGTGTTCACTACCCATCGACAAAAACGTAGATTCTATTGTTTTGGAAAGAAATCAAAGCAGGTTAGTAGTATCCCAGAAAGCCTGTTTATTATTTCTGCCTACTAGTCAGATGAATGCTTAAGGAGATAAAAGACATTTGTACATATTTATTTTCTTAAATGTATCATATTGACCTAAATCTAAAAATGACTGATTCATAAAAACAGATATAAAGTTTAAAAGAATAAATGTAAGTTTTCATCTGGCAAACTGTGAGTGAAAGGTGATCATCCATGAGGAGATAAAGTAATAGTAAGGATACAGGGGTGACTGGCCTTCACATGTCCTTGGCATTGCAATAAAGGGATAGCGAATGGTTGCGAGTGCATCGCCCCTTGTCATTGACAGGGTGCTGCCCTGCCCCTTGCTCGGAGAGGACCGGGGCTTTAAATTGCTTCCATCTCCGAGACTCTGATTAATGAGAATAGTTCTAATCGGAGTTCTTGAGGCCAACAGCATTAGTCTTAATCTTCCAAGCCCCATCCAGCAGCAACACTGACATTTAATGTAGTGCTAGTGCAATGGTAATGAGAATTCATTCCCCAACAAGGGAGCAAACTCTTCTACAGAACGCCCCACACAGGTCTTGGATTCGGGAAGGTTATTGGACCCGAGTTTCAGGGGTTATTAGTTCTCTTCAGGCCATGAGTTACCTAAAATAACTTGTGTTTTACAGTCCACTTTGAGGCAGGACAAATTAAACCATGCATGAGCACACAGAAGATTTAAAGCTCTTATACATGGCCAGGACACAGTATGGCAAAATGCTGAATTCAACAAAAGGACAACAATATGACGATTTTCCAGGAGGTTTTCTGAGCTAAAATCCCAAATATTTGGTTTCCAGTTTCTCACATATATAAAATTACCCTGCTGAGTTGCCCCTTTTTATTTTTTTTATTTATTTTACTCATTGCAGAAATGAATGAATTGCAAGGATGATTTTTCACTATTTTTCAGGTAGAGGTTAAAATAAATTAATAACAAGACAAGACAAAAACCACTTATGAGTAAATATGTTAACAATGAATTGATTACTTGAAATATTAACAGCCCTTAAGTCTAAATGTGTCATCAGTACATGTGCATCGTTTTTATGAAAAAGTATATTAAGGTTGGATGTAATATGTAGTGCATATGTGAAAAACAGGCAATCATAGAACAATAGAGTAAAACCAGGCAACCTCTATCAACTGAATAAAAGCCAATCCCGCTGTTGAGTGCTCTTGTACCGATGCAAACAGTCCTCCTGTGCTCAGTTAGCAGTAAGTAAATTGCTCTGGGATTTGTATTGCCGGAATGCTTTAGCAGGTAATTCCTCTCTGTCTTTCATTTTGTTTGTCTGTGTTAAGTTCCCACTCTGGCCCCATCCATTCTCACATCCAGTTCCCGGCTTTGTCCATCCATCAATGGGCACACTTTGTCAGTGCTGACTTCATCCTGGCGGCTGCAATCACATCCGAGCAGGGCCCGACTGCCACTGGGGAGCTTTTTCACCTCCCATCTGCATCTCCCCGATCTGCTGACAGAGCCCCTGACGTGCAGTGTTTTCTATTGCACAGGCAAGCAAAAAAACACTAATGCTGCACCTCATTTCTTCAGACCACTCTTGGCCTCGCATGGCAACAAGAGAGGAGAGGAGAGAGAGGGATTGAGAGAGGCAGTGAGTTAAAGAGGGGGACCAGTTTTACGAAGGATTGGCTCTCAGCTCAGGCAACGGCTCAATTTGCCTTTTCTTCTCAAACACATCAATAAACATCACAATTGAAAATGTATCACTAATTAAGGCCTGAAAAGCTGCAGGTCATCTGTACTTTGAGGTGGGAGAGAGACAAAGGAGACAATGAGAGAGACAGGGGTGGCACATGGCACAGATGTCAGTGGTCATTGCACTGTTGAAGGTATGTCAAACATAGAGTCGGAACAGGATTGCAATTAGGAAATCTGGAAGTAATATAAAACATGCTTAGCATATTTCAATCTTTTCATTTTTACAGATCTATGTTTGATGTTTGATTTCCAACAATTACTGGTACTCTTATTTTGAGACAAGATTTAAAAACTCTGGAAAGTTATCATGGAAGATGTAAAGTTCACAAGGTGATGCAAAAAAACAAAAACAAAACACAGCACACACAGTACAAACTGTATACACAAGTATACACTGTTGAATCAGTGTACTTGCAATAGTTAACTACAATGAATAGCCAGATTATATCATGCTACGTAGCAAAAACTGGACATGGTTATACTCACTGCCCACTAAACTCTGCATTTTTATGAGCATTCTTGTTGTTACTATAAGCCGGTTAATCGACTAGCAACGGCAACTAAAACACAAATTAGGATTTGGGATTTTAAATCAAAACTTGATGTTTGATTCTTGAAATACAGGTGACTTTGTTTTATCATTTAAACATGGATATTTTGTTCTGATTTTTACTTACGAAAGACTTGATTTGTAAGGCTCAGAGCCCATAACATCAACTTGCAAGAGGATCCGGTTACACTGACTGAACTCTTCAAAGACAATATACAGTGGGGCAAAAAAGTATTTAGTCAGCCACCGATTGTGCAAGTTCCCCCACCTAAAATGATGACAGAGGTCAGTAATTTGCACCAGAGGTACACTTCAACTGTGAGAGACAGAATGTGAAAAAAAAATCCATGAATTCACATAGTAGGATTTGTAAATAATTTATTCGTAAATCAGGGTGGAAAATAAGTATTTGGTCAATAACAAAAATACAACTCAATACTTTGTAACATAACCTTTGTTGGCAATAACAGAGGTCAAACGTTTACTATAGGTCTTTACCAGGTTTGCACACACAGTAGCTGGTATTTTGGCCCATTCCTCCATGCAGATCTTCTCGAGAGCAGTGATGTTTTGGGGCTGTCGCCGAGCAACACGGACTTTCAACTCCCGCCACAGATTTTCTATGGGGTTGAGGTCTGGAGACTGGCTAGGCCACTCCAGGACTTTCAAATGCTTCTTATGGAGCCACTCCTTTGTTGCCCGGGCGGTGTGTTTTGGATCATTGTCATGTTGGAAGACCCAGCCTCGTTTCATCTTCAAAGTTCTCACTGATGGAAGGAGGTTTTGGCTCAAAATCTCTCGATACATGGCCCCATTCATTCTGTCCTTAACACGGATCAGTCGTCCTGTCCCCTTGGCAGAAAAACAGCTCCATAGCATGATGTTTCCACCCCCATGCTTCACAGTAGGTATGGTGTTCTTGGGATGCAACTCAGTATTCTTCTTCCTCCAAACACGACGAGTTGAGTTTATACCAAAAAGTTCTACTTTGGTTTCATCTGACCACATGACATTCTCCCAATCCTCTGCTGTATCATCCATGTGCTCTCTGGCAAACTTCAGACGGGCCTGGACATGCACTGGCTTCAGCAGCGGAACACGTCTGGCACTGCGGGATTTGATTCCCTGCCGTTGTAGTGTGTTACTGATGGTGACCTTTGTTACTTTGGTCCCAGCTCTCTGCAGGTCATTCACCAGGTCCCCCTGTGTGGTTCTGGGATCTTTGCTCACCGTTCTCATGATCATTTTGACCCCACGGGATGAGATCTTGCGTGGAGCCCCAGATCGAGGGAGATTATCAGTGGTCTTGTATGTCTTCCATTTTCTGATGATTGCTCCCACAGTTGATTTTTTCACACCAAGCTGCTTGCCTATTGTAGATTCACTCTTCCCAGTCTGGTGCAGGTCTACAATACTTTTCCTGGTGTCCTTCGAAAGCTCTTTGGTCTTGGCCATGGCGGAGTTTGGAGTCTGACTGTTTGAGGCTGTGGACAGGTGTCTTTTATACAGATGATGAGTTCAAACAGGTGCCATTCATACAGGTAACGAGTGGGGGACAGAAAAGCTTCTTACAGAAGACGTTACAGGTCTGTGAGAGCCAGAGATTTTCCTTGTTTGAGGTGACCAAATACTTATTTTCCACCCTAATTTACGAATAAATTCTTTACAAATCCTACCATGTGAATTCATGGATTTTTTTTTCACATTCTGTCTCTCACAGTTGAAGTGTACCTTTGGTGCAAATTACTGACCTCTCTCATCATTTTAAGTGGGGGAACTTGCACAATCGGTGGCTGACTAAATACTTTTTTGCCCCACTGTATATATTTAGAGAAATGTATCATGCTTCTTGGGTTAATTTGTTGTCTGCACGTTAGGTTAACAGCTGTAAGGACATGGATAATGCCACTTCAAATGAGTCTGTAATATTAATCCATAATATTGGCTTGTGTGGTTCCGTTGTTTAAAAGAAGCATGGATGACACCAACAATGATCTTTGTGGAATAAATTCACACAGCGCCATAATTCAGACTCGTTTACATCAGGGAACACTAATTAGACTGCAGTAGAGGGTTATTAATAGGCTGGACTTTCCAGAATGATCTTGTTATAAATGGGCCCTGTCAAGACTTTCCTCAACCTCCAAATGAGTATTCTCACTTCACTGCCCCCATCCCAAGCATCAGCACCGGCGCCAAATAACAAATGATTGCTATTAACTGCATTGTCAGTAATGATGCCTCAGAACAAACAAAAGTCCATAAATAACAATTTGCTCGGAAAAAAAATAGCCCTTAAATGAGACAGATATGAAGGTGAGTTGAGGGCCTGGAGAAATAAGGAAGAGGCTCTTATTTGGGCAGAAAAGGGAAAAGAGCACTTGCTGATAATAATGTCTGATCTAGAGATTGAATATTTGGCTGTTCTGAACCTGCCTGGTCTTTCCTGCATGAGGCTCTAATGTTATTTGCAGATTACAGCTTACTCCACACACACACACCCAAAAAAATCCACCCCACACTCAGCTGAGTGGGCTTAAACAACAAAGCAGCTCCTGCTCAAGTCTTTTACCCGGACACAAAGGCAATTCCTCATATTAATTAAGCCCTGTCACCGACATGCTCGCTCTCTCTCGCCAAGCACATGTCCGCAGCTCTGATATGTGGGCTAAGTGTTTTCCCTGATGCCTCACTCTTAGTCTGCTTTTCGCATAAAGCCTCTAGTGGGAGCCGCTGTTTACAGAGTCAGTTCCACTTACGCAAATCCCCCTGCCGTGTAAACAATATCCACGGCAACTAAACAGAGTGCGGCGCTGGGTGTTTACGGCGTGAAAAATGTTTATCCAATTAAGTGACATTTCAATAACATAATCCTAAAACCATGAAGGCTTTTAACAAGATTACATGACCTGCAGAGAGGCAAGAGAGTCACCCGCTCTGCGACATGTGGCTCAATAACATTAAAAGCAGCAGCAAAATATGACCATAATTACTTGGAGTCTCAGTAGCCGGTGCCAGTGGACAACAGTGAAGTGCACTGCATGTCTGCTACAGTGAAATACGACATTGCAAAGCCCATCATTGAAAGAAAATGAGCTTATTTCTCAGTCAAGGGAATTTTTTGTGTGAACAATGTTAATTCAGTTGCTCAAAGTGTGAAAAAAAACCCAAACAAATAAGAATGCAACTAGAAAAATATTTGATTCTCTTCATGTTGAAGTCAATGAAAATGTCAGTTGTTCTACAATAAGTCCAAGGTGTGCAGCTCGGGCTAGTACGTCAAAATAATGGGACACATAAACCCGAGGCCTCACGTTATGCACAGAAAACAAATATAGAGAAGGAGGTATCAAAATAATGAAAGATTGTTTATGTATTGTGGCATGAAATGGGAGGGTGTGTGAGAGAGGCTGCAGCGGGGAGAGGTGATGGTGACGGATGGACAGAACTGACAGTGCGGTATTCATCCTGCACGCTAGAGCGCACGTCCTGCTAGTGGCGGTCGACAGAGCAATAAATCACAGGCCCTCCATCCTGTATCTACAGCTTATTACATCCACCATGACAAATAAATAATAATCCCTGTCAGCACAGCTCTTTGCTCAAGGATTGAGTCTGAAAGCGTTTGCTCATCACTCCTATTCCTGAGTGAAAACAACAAAGTAGGGGAATTGAAAGGTATGGTTTACTGGCCCTCTGAAACTCTGAAAAACACATGGAAAAAAAAAGGGACCCAGGCGGCCAAAATAGTCGAAGAATGGAAGGATGTGGCTGAGTACAATAGAAACACAAAATCTTGTGCCGCTCCCGATCACCGTGGTATAAACATTATGGTATGATTCTCAATAATGGTTGGGTTTATTTTGGCTACTTCATGAATTATCCGGTTGTTAAGTCTGACATCACTAGCCATGTCTGGGCTCCATATATCAAACGATCACTATAGCATTACTGAGAGTTGAAAAACTGTCTAAAGTCTTTCATATTTAATAAAGTGATCAGCGTTCTGCTCTACCAGGTGTAACAATTGAGTTTAACATCCAGGCATCCATGAAAACGGAATTTATGACATTTAACAGAGTTAAAGTTAGCAGGAAGTTAGTTCGCTAGCTTCTATCTAAATACAATATAGCATGTCCTGACTGCGGGGTTTTGGAAACAAATTAAAACGTACAGCTCTGTTATCACTTCCAACATAAATGAAGACAGAAAACTAAACAGCAGTGACGTTTGTAGGGTTACGGAAGTTTGGCTAGCTGGTATATAATGATGTGCTACGTGACCGCTAGCGACACAGCTATGTTAGCATAATATAAACAAGCTAACTTTTTTTCCACTCGATAAAAGTTAACATGAGAGTTCTCGGTGGTCAGGAACAAATGTAATCGCATGGCAGGATGCTGTAAAAGGACCAAACTTCAGCCAGGAGAACAACTGAGATAATCCATCCACAATACGAGGTTAGTCATTCATATACTGCTGCATGGGCTGGGCTGTTTTAAAAACTGAGCTTAAATAAATAATTAGCGGTAATAAAAGCCGAGGGAGGTCAATAGTGATCACTGACTGTTTTAGGAGCTTTTTGAGATTAAATAGAAGAAAATACATAACATTAAACATGTTAACAACACAAAACCCATATTAAACGCAGACTACTTTAGGCCCGGAAGTAGGATTCGTCACGTCATCACTTAACAACCGGATAGTGGTGGAAATCTTTATTTACATCCCAGTGTTGAGTGAAAGCAGCAATACATAAGTGTAGAAGTACTCCACTGGACATAAAAAAAGGTAAAAGTAATAAGGATAGTGAATGGATATACAAAAGTTATTGTATTACTGAATCCATTTAACCAAATTATAAACATTCAAATAAGTTTAAATTTTCAGATAAATAAAAAAAAGAAGAAAATATGACCTGTAATGTTTTATTTAATTGGATTTTTAATATTTTGACCAATTGTGGACAAAAAAAATACATCCTATGAAATACAATATACCATCTTTACACTATTATAGTTAAAGTGAAGACAGACAAATTCAGAACTTGGCATTTACCCTTGAAGTAAGGATGAAATAGCTCACTAGGGGACCCACTGTGCAACATTTCTTGTTGGACCCGTGCTGTCACCCAACTAGAGCATTATTTCATTTTATTCTGTTACATTTAATACAAAATGTACTACAAAATCCCCATTAGTTTTCAGGTTGGGTCACTAGTGGACACTTGAGGCTCTGGGGCTCTAATGCACTGTATACAAATGTCAAATGTAAGTCACTGATATTCTTCATTTGGTTGGCTACTTAAGGCTAAAACAGAGACAAAGAACCATTGACATGCACAACCAATTTAACCAATTTAGAATTACAAGTTAATCTAACACGTGTGTCTCTGGACTGAAGAAAGAGTACCAGGTACAGTCCACAAGGAAAATATGCAAAGAACAGGTTCCAGTTGGCCAGTGGGTTTGAACTCAGGACCCTCTTATTGTGAGGTGACAGTGGTAACCACCACACAACTGTGCCATCCATTAGAGAGTGATGCATTTATATTAACAAACTATAGCATGGAGGTCCATCTATCCATCCTAATCACTTATCCAATTCGGGGTCACAAGGAGGCTAAAATAAGCATAGGTACTAACACCATACAAATACACAACACTACATGAAAGCCAGACTAAATAAGTGAGTTCACTATGTACACTCTCTGCTACATCACTTCTAGTCTTTTCCTATGTGTACACCTCCTAAAGGTTCCCCAGTAAAGCAGATTATTGAATATTATATTAGTAGTACCCTCCCAGTATTCAGTAAGGGGTCCTGGCTAGGCCCCCCATGTCAAACACCAAGCCCTGGAATGGCGTGGCTACGTCTGCAGCCTGTCCGCAACTCGGACACGACACATTTCACTGCATGTTGTACTCTGTATGATTGTGTATGTGACCAATAAAGCTTGTTTCAGTTGATTGGTAATCCACTGTTTCCTGCATTTAAGCAGTAATAATGATAGCCAGATAATGTAGTGGAGTGAGACATAAAATATAATGTGGCAAAAAGGCAGATCCATTTACCTGCTCCATCACAGATGGATGAAATGCAATATAAATAAGTGTAAGCCATCATGTCTGACAATAAACGGTAAGGAAAATACTTCTGCATCAGTCCTGGTATGCAATTTGCTTTCACTTTGTTGCACTCCGCATACTGTACAAGGAGGATGAATAAATCATGAGGCTTATAGAAAGGTTTAAGGGCAGAGGACATCAAAGTAAAAACACAAGGCTGTCAGGTTTTAGCTACATCAAATATAATTTTTTATTGGGATACATCTAGGAGTTATCTAATTGTTTAGTCAATGAATGTGCAGAGCTGCTGGCTGTATTGTTGGGATCAATATAAATTGATTTACATGTGTCTGCAGAGAAACACATCCTCCTCCCCGCTCATCTCCCTCTGCGCCTCCTCCTCCTCCTTTCACATTATTTAGAGGACATGTGCTGTAAAGCTCATTTCAGGCCTCTCATGCCCTCGTGTTTCTGTAAATTGTATAAGACCATTTAATCTTCCTTAGATGAGGAACCATTTACTTTGCACCGTCCTTCAATAAAAATTAAAAGCTCTCATAAAAACAGGAATGAGAGTGGAGCGCCCTCGACTAAATCAAAGAGTGTTGTTCTTCCAAAAGGCGAGCCTGAACACTTCCCGGGCCTGTTTTATTTTGACATTTGTAGATTACTTGAAGTGTTAAAAAGAAAATAAAATGCAGATGAGAGCGCGCCGTCGTAAAGGTTAGTGAACTGTAAATGGAGCTCTCCATCTTCCGTCGTAATGGCTGCAAAATTGTAAACATGCTGAGGGATGTGAGAGCATGTCCTGCAGCTCCTTTCGGGATTGCATAAACATTAATCATAGAATCACTCGGCCATGATTAATCACGAGTACTTGATCACGATGATCTCTGAGAGGAAATAAGGACCTCATTATTGCGGTCTCATAACACTGACTATCACTATAAATTGCAGCTGTCACACACACAACTAATTTTAATCTCAGAAAAGTGACTCTATAACTATGTTTCCCATACGACAGGTGAGAGAAGAGATAAAAGTTTAAGGGTTTTGCTGAGGAAGGAAATCCAGTAAACAAAGTAGCTCCTTTACTGTTCTCCATTATCTAAATTAACCAACTGCTTTGGCAACTGACAGAAAACTTCTTATGTCAAGATAATTACCATAATTGCTAATGATTGGCAGCAAATATCAATGTTTCTTATTAGAACATGCAGCTGCTCTGCTGACTACCAGAATCACTACTTCGTGACTTTCAAATCAGGTAAAATGAACAATAGTCGAGCAATTTGCAGTGAATGAAAGAAGAGGAAAAATGATGGATGGCAGAATAGACGAAATGAGACATTTAACAAACACAACACACAATTAAAACGGAACAATAACAATACACACACACTGGGAGAGCAAAGCAGTGAATACATGCATAGATTTTTGCCTTCTTTGGGCTCTTTTGTTTCACTGTGATGCGCAGTATCGAGTATTGCAGAATGACATGATACTGTCGCTGTGTGATCATGCTGTTGTATTATCATATTGTAAGTGACTCATTGTTTATGGTGAGCTTCTGGTGAGCAGGGGTGTGTAAAATCTTCCGAGAATACGTCCAAGGATAGGGACCAATGCAATTAAGAGACCAACACATCAGTATTGCCACCATGTAGCATGACGCAGCTAGCATTGCAAATAAATAAATAAATAGTAACTTCTCTTACACTCCTCAGCTATATGTGTATAGACCAGGAGTCAGCAACCTTTAGCACCCAAAGAGCCATTTGGACGCGATTTCCACGCAAAAGAAAACACTGGGAGCCGCAAATACTTTTTGACATCAAAAATGAAGATAACACTGTACATATATATTTTTTTTTTTACCTTTATGCTTTGTGTGAACAACTAAGGTGTGTTGCTTAAATCCATGAAATGCTACAGCGAAAATTACATTTTATTTATGTAATGAACTCATTTTGAACTCTTAAAGAAATATAACAAAAGGAAAGACACCCAGTTGAACTAAAATTAACCATGTAGCAAACAAAAACTGTTGTGAGCCGCCACCCTTATATCGCCTTTGGGCTTTTGGAGCCTTGACGTGACTTTTAAAAAAAATAATTGGAAAAAAAGCACTATGCTGCTAAAAAATGAAAAATAGATATTTGCACAATTCTGCCTAAATATGTATTTTACCTGGTTAATGTGTGTGGCGGGGCGTGGTCTGCAGCACCTGAGCGGCATCCGCAATCACGCCTCGCCGCCTTAACGTCTGTGCCATCTATGCTGTTGTGTTGGTGTGTGTTGGGCTGTGAGCTTTAACACCGGCTGTATACGTACAGCAACTGTGTGTGAAAAGTGGTCAATAAAGAGATGCTGAAAAGCGTGTTAATGGAAACATCGTCGGGTCTGCCGTGGTACGTTTACAATGGGACTTCTGCTCCTGAACCTCTGCGCACAGCGTCTGCAAATCGGGGCTGTACGAAGTCACTTTCATCTTTACGCAGGACTGTAAGCTGTCGTCTGTGAGGCGTGAGCGGTGTTTGTTTTTAACATAGTTCACGGTGGAGCTGCTGACATAATGTGGATCCGAAGATCCATAATTAGCCTACCTGGGGTTGAAAGTCTCGCACGGTGTTTGGACGGGTATATCGGCTTCCGCAAGTGTGACGCTTATTTTGAGCGATCAAAAACTAATAGAATATAATTTTATATTTATATTTCAATATCACAATAATCTTCCAATTTAGAACTACAAGTTAAAAAAGAACTAACATAAATAAAATACACTTCAGCTAAATACTTTAAAAAAATAATTTATTTTCCCAAACCACGTGGAGCCGCACTAAAAGGACTAAAGAGCCGCAGGCTGCCGACCCCTGGTATAGGGGATTAACAACCTCATTTAAACAGTCATTATAATTCTAAAATGTCCCATTTAAGCATTCCTGAAAAACCTAAGGAATGTTTCCTCTTTAAAGGAAAGTGAAAGTCCATGTTAGGCCTCACAGAAACCTAAAGACTGGTCAGCAACCCTAGTAAACTCTAGTCAGAGAAAAATATGTACTTTTTTAAACACTCCCTGTTTGGTTTAGGTTTAGGCATACATGTTACTTGGTAGCTGTCAGGAGAAAAACAATCAAGGTTTGCATAGACAAGTTAACATGTTAACAAGATGTCCCTTTCCTCCATGTGTCAAAGTGACAACACCAGCGTACATATGACATGCGTGTTTATTTTTTGTTTGTTTGATTTTTTCACAAAGCCTCAAGAAGTCACGAAGTTTTAAAGTCTAGCCATAAGTTCCCTTCTGGTGGTTTTGACGAGGTAGGCAGTCTTGTGATTACACAGTGGTAAATTTAGGCTCAGTTACTAGCTTTTTGTAAAGCTTTCAATCGAATAGCTTACTTTAGTAAATAAACTTCTAGATCTGGATTTGTGGTCGGGCAAAACAGCAGATGGGAAATCTCTGCTTTTACCTTGTTTTCTTTTCTTGCGTTGACTGGTCTGAATCCAAATCTAAGCATATCTGGTGACATAATCCGCCTGCCAGATTTAGTTTCGTGTCAAAATGAACCACGATCGCAGTTGAGCAAATGCTGAGGGCCTGACAACCTCTTAGCGTGTGAGTTAAAACAGTACAGTGCCCAGAAAAACACAAAGCCCAATTAACGTGTTTTTGGGAAACCATCAATCTTTTCCAAGCAAACGTTGTACCTGAACTCTCAGGAAAGAACCAAATTCCACACAGCAAGCGAGTGAATATTTGGCCCAGCAGACCACACGTTAGGTGCGCTTGACACGTTTCTCAGTATGATTCAGCTGCTGTCAATCGGTTTATCATTAAATTGGCCACATTATTAAAATCTTACTGGATTATAAATTCCTAAATCCTCTGACTGGAAAAACATGATAGCGCTATGAGGATTTCAGAGACTTTCCATGGCATGGGATGGACAGAGCAGAAAGCTCTTGGGTGGGACAATCCCGATAAGAGCTGCTCACCCTGTTACATTAAGGGGGTCAGGAGTTCACAACCCTCTCTTCAACTCTTCAAGCCAGGCTTTGAACTCCTGACCTGCTCGAAAGGGGGAGGCCCTCCATGCACAGTAGCTGCATTTACGAATGCATGCTGACTCTATGCCAGCACAGCGTAATCGAGAGAAATCTGATAAGATCTCGCTTCAGAAGGAGCTGCTCAGCCAGCCCTTTGTATTTATGGGTAAGTCTCATAGTTACCCCTGACCATAAATCATGTTAATTGGTTTACTGATAAAATGTCTGTCAGGCCCTATTCACATAGTGCTGTGGCACCCCCAGTTACTGTTTAATCTTTGTCCTGCAATAGTTCATCTGTTTAACTGACTGGAGGTGCGGAGGAGTGGAAAAGGGAGTTCTTATCCATAGATGCAAATTTAAGACACTGCTTGGTTGGTTGACCTCACAGATAAATGACACAACTTTCACTGAAACACAACTGACAACACATTGTTAACACATGAGTAGATCATCTTTCCAGGTTATCAGAGGTCTGTATTTTTCCCCAATTAATTCATATACATTACTTGATAAACCTCCTGATGTCTATTTCTTACATAAATCTCCTCAGTATACCTCACTGGTTGCTCTGATCTTTTCAAAGATGGCTATATCTCATTCTACAGGCTGGTGGTGATGAATAAAAATTGTCTGTAAAGATGTCTGCTTTTAGACTTCTCAGTAAATTGTATTGACTTTCTGGCAAGGACATTGAAGCCCACAGGACTAAACTGTCCCTCGTCAACAGATAGACCACACACACAAACGTTCATTTACCTGTCAGATTAACATTAGGAGCGACTCTGCTCCAGGCCATATGGCAAGGTACCAGGAACAATACTTGGAGAAAGAAGTATTTGTCTTCAAAAATGTCAACAATCATCAATTCACGAAAACCAAGACACTTTAAAAAGCAAAGGAGTATTAAGACACTTGTGTCTAATTTATATACTATAAAACAGGAAGACTTGTTCGGTTGTATTGAGCAGTGTTCTGCTTTAAAACTTTCCCTAGCGCTAGTATCTTTAGCGCAACTTAATTCTGATAGTTCATAGCGGCAGATAATTATACACAAGTTTCTTTCCAAGTAGATCATGTGCTTCTATAAGAAGCTGAGGCAATGCAACGCAATCTACTCTTATTTGGCTGGCGTTGATCTTTGCATGATTAATGGTTTGAAAGGATCCAGAAAAAAGGTCAAATGCAGGAGTTGCTATACGGGGTAATTAAGACAAACATGATTAATAACCCCAAGCTGCCACTGTGTTCTGTAAACAAGATGCAGCCAGATGGGATGCATATTTTGAATATCATACATTAGTTTTCCAGAGCATAAGGGCACAAAGCTATTGAAGGCACTCTGAAATAAGCTTTATATTAATGTTGCTGAAACACAGCTAATAGCTTGTGATGTATGGCGAGAGCGCATTAATGTAACAAACTTTATACCTCATTGAAACTCTACAATCACTCTAAAAATAGCATTACATCAATGATCGCATTAATGGAATAGAAAAGTCAATGGACTTAATTGCTCCTTAGCTTTATTGTCTCCAGAATATGAGCTGTAGATAACACAAGTACAGTATAATAGCTCCATCATGGAGACTTTCAAAGCGAGCTGTGATAACGGTCCTGACTGAGAGAGGAAAAGTCTCCCACTCTTATTCAGTCCATTATCTTACTTACTCCCCTCTCTTTCTGCCCACCAGTGTGACTGACAGTGTAGAGGGATCAGGTCCAGCTTCCAGGGAAAGCAGGGAGACAGGTGTCAAAATGGTCCAGCAAGCAAATCTAACCCTCGCTAATCAGCCCTGTTGTTCCTCTACAATCCACGTCTAGTCAGCAGCTCTCATTCCGTATGAAAAACAATTACGCCGGTTTGAAGTTGAGTGCGCACTAACTCACCTGTCTCTTCTGATAAGTGTGAGGATGGAGCAGTGGGAGGTGAGAGGGAGACGGTGAGGGCAGTGGGAGAGAAGAGAAGCAGGAATCGGAGGCAGAGATGAGTCTGACGTGAAATGTGTTTGGATGTATCGCTTCTCAGGCTTCCCCAAAACAGCAGGGCTACATCTAAAGATATGTCAGACACTTGATTAACAACTCAAGTGTAGAAAGTCAACTAGAAAACACAAACAGCCTGCAATATTAAACGATGGGAGAAAAGATGAAACCAGAAGGATCAGAAGTGCTATTTTGATAAAAGAGAGGTGCTGTCTTCTTTCGTGAGACTGTTTGCTAGTTAGATTAATATTTCAAAACCTTAACAGATTTCAATGAAATCTACCCCAAAGTTGGGAAGATCCAGTGAGGGGTTCAAAAAAGATTTATAAACAACTAAACATGCGGTAAGTTAAAGAAAATTTGGATATTAAAAACATATTATCTTGTAATTTTTTAGTAAAGTCAAACAATGTTCCTAGTCTATGTTCTGATATTTCACCCTGTATGTCAACCAAATATTTCAACCTCATGTCACTTGACCCGGAAAAGTGGAAGATGGATGGATGGATTTGTTAAAACTTTAGCAAACATACATTTAAATACATTATATAAGGCAAAATTATGTGTGTGTTTGGGATCATTGTTATGCTGATGAATTAATCTGTTGCCCAAATACGATGGACCCAAATCTGACTGGACATGTCTGTGTTCATAATTTCATCAATCTGGACAAGATCTCCAACACTGCAGTCCAAACAATGGCAGAGCCTCCACCATGATTTACAAATGACTGAAGACAATCAATGTTATACCTCTCCTGATCTCAGGGAGCTCCTTGCAAATTACCTTGCTGATGCAAAAAATACTATAAACAAAATCTCTGTCAAACTGTGTCCTCTTTGGCATGTTTCGCAATTTCAACTAAGGAAACATAGAGTGGCTAAAGATATGACGATACAATTTAAAATTGGTTCTTTGCTAAATTGTGTGCTATGTGTTGACACATGTTTTGCACAGTACATTAAAATTAAACTGTCAAAATGTCTTCTTTCCTTCAAACCACCATAAAATCTAAAAAGTCATCTGCTGTCTGTTATCGCACATTAACAGGCCTACAGCGTTGGTGGACATGTAGCCAGAGACAACAGGCATTAACACATTCATTAAAACGCGCATGAAAAGATGGGGTTAATTAACTGACAATATACAAGAGATTATTCCCTTACTTCAAAGGAGAATTGCTCCAAGAAGGAGGAGGATACGCGAGCTGGGATGGACGAGGCACCACACAGTCATGTATTGAAATAATAGCTGACAAAGATCCTCAACATTTGTGTCAGTGTAATGCTCAGTGGCACCAAAAGCAGCGCCACTACCAGAGCCTCCGGTTTAATTCGTGGTGATGGGCCTGGGACTCTCCGCGGGCCGAGGAGGCCCACTGATGCGGTCGGCAGTCGGCCCTAATGCACCGGCTTGATGGGAGATGAGCGGGGAGGGGGAGCGGTCGCAGCCAATGGGCACTTGCTGAAGTAAGACCACAGTGACAGTAAGCAGCTGTGAGAACTTTCATTCTCGCTCAACAGGAGTCGGCGCTAAGTAAAAGCGTTTCAGAGGTTTGACAGAGGGGTGTTGCAGAGCTGTGATTAAATGGCAACTATGTGCAGACCTCTGCAAGTAGCTGCAGGTGGACAATAGAGTTTGACCAGTCAGATGAATGCTGAGGTCATTTACGGGACTCTTTTATCCACCATTCCCGTCTTTGCTTTGCATCCAGCTAAGATGATTACTTTTCTTTGACTACGAGGCGTGAATGGAGGAAAATGTCAGCTGCGATTCTTTTAATTATTTATTTGACTACATGAAGTTGCAAGTTTACACATTTCAGTGTGAACCAGTTTATCCTGCAATATTAAACATAGAAAAACAGCAAAACAGCAGATTTAAGAGGCAGGAAGCAGAATATGTAAATGAAGTTAGCCAGCCTTCTTCTAATCCTCTAGAAAATTGGTGGACTAAATGTTTCAGGTTTTTAGGGCTACGTTATCAATTGATATAATTAAAGTGCAAGGATGCGGTCTAACAGGGGGCGTCGTAATTTTACTATGTCCAATTCCATCATGCGGTCTAAGCATTGAATATACAACTACCATTAATATTTACCATCATGCAGTTATGAACCTCTGCCTGCTGGTTAAGATGCTGTTTACATCATATCTGTATAAAGATAAAGGTATGGTCTATTTGTTATTGTATTTTCATAGAACAACAACAGTCACCTGAAGCTTAAAATCAGCTAAACCAATGAGCTTCTGCTACCAAAAGAAGAGGAGGTCCTATGTCCATCTGTCATCCAGGGACAGGAAGTGAGGACAGTGGATCAATAAAAAAGAAAAAAACTAAACTGGGCTCAGAACACTGCAGCTGTCTTCAGGAGGGAGAAGAGCAGACTCCTACTCCTCGGCTCCTGCTCAGTTATGTAGTTATGTAATTAATAATGGCCAGAAAATTGTTTTTGCTAAACATTCTGATGTCATACTGAAGTTGAACTTTGACTTTTAAATATGAAATGTCATCTATTTATTTTCATTATCACAATTTGCTCATGTATTCTTTAGTTATAGCCAAAAAAAGTGTTTTGCGAGGTCACAGAGACCCAAGATTCAAAAACTAGAATGAAAACTTTCCAAAGTGAGGGTATGGGGCAATTTTAGCTAATAATCTCAACCTGAAAATCAGAGACAGTAAAACTCATATGTGTTAAGGGTGCTAGCTTATTCTGTAAGATTTAATTATAACCTCACTGTAGAAACCTGAAGACTGTAGAATGACAACACCATGAGATTATGAATTACAATATAAATTTACAGTCGACATCTATGATGACGATGCTAAATTGCTGTCTAACTTTACTCAGCAGAACTACTTACAATATATTATTAAGAAAAGGTAACAAATTGCAGTTGACTGCACTTCAGTGCGTGCAATCTGACCCTCTCAGGAAAACGAGCAATAAAAAAGAGCCACAACTCCCTGCGTGGGATGGTTTCACTTTCAGGGTCAGTAGACTTTCCAAAGTAACAAGCCGAGCATATGCCGCAGCAGTTCCCCTTATGTCCCAAGAAAGACCCAATTAATTCATCAATCTGTACACCTCTGTCACTGCCTAGTGCATTTTAGCCCCTTGCCAGCAGAGCTCTATCCATTACCGGCCAGGTTGTTGAGCTCTCTCCTCAGCCTGCCTGCCAAACAGCCATCCAGGGTGGCTGCTGGGTAATTACACATTGCCTTGACAACACACGATTGTTTTCCTAGCAGTATATTACTTCATTAGTACTTTCCAACATGCTGTATTTCTTTTTAAATGTCACATTTTTTTCGCCCAACTCAGTCCAATCTCAACTCGTCTGTATATCATAACAATCATTAATAACTGTCAGTCGGCAGCATCAGTTCAGCACACGGGCTGCCTCATTAGCATGGCCCAGCATTTGTTCTGTGGAGAGGCTGATTATTTTCTACAACAGGCCAGGCCAATTACTTTGGTGAAATGGTATCACATAAATCAAAACTTAACAAGGTGGCAAATTTGAAGTTATCTGATTCCAAGAGATACTGTAACTAATATGTCACTGTCACAAGTGCTCTCTGCAGGTATGCCGCCGCCATACCAAATATATCATCCCACAGGATCTCAGAGGCTTTCTGGAGGAAATTACCATATTCGGAAAAGTGGGTATGGAAATGGGAGGGTTCAAGCAAGCTGGCTTTGGGCAGTGCAGAGGGTGAAGTGGATGGAGAAAGACTGATTCACGCTCTAATGTCTTTTCAGGCCATCCCGAGCAATATAACATTTCGGCTTTTCTTGGAGCTCAGACGTCTCCTTTTACTCTTTACATGATGATGCTCATCCATCACGTCATGACAGCTACATCAAACCAACAACAAACACGCAAACCCAGCAATCTAAAATATGCTGACACCACATGCAGACACGCAAATACTGAACACTTAAGCTCTGCTCTGAGTGGCCTTTTTGTCTGTTTAAACTATATTTTCATTCTGCTGGGAATTCCCACAACCCAGAATGTGTGATAAAGTACACTTCTGTCCGCTAGGCACTGACACGAGAGCGATTGCAGAAGCTGTGTAAATGGGTTTCTGTTTGTTTGCCCTTGTTTCTTCTCCCTCCACCAACAGAAGCTGCAGTATGCGCTGCACAATGACTGGTTTTTACTCGCTGTTAGTTAAAGAGAGATTACCTCTCACTAAAACATTCACCTCATCTTGATGTCATTTGCTCCATTTGTTTTCCACTGTCTGCAGCACTGCCTCTGCTCATTTCTCATTTTTAAGTGAGGATTGAGGACAGATGGATGCGAACTCAAAGTTTCTGATCTTTAGCAGAAGTTATGGAGGGTTATCTTTGGCTGTATATCTCTGCTCTGGCAGCGCTCCCCTGGTGATGAAGGATTAACCACCGCAGCTGTCTCTTCCCCAGGATGATGCAGTGCACTGCTCCCCGACACGACAGCATCACTTAATCTTAATGTCCGCTTCTCCAGAGCGGCCGCACAGGACAAAGCCAATCAGCATCACATGCCATGAGGATGGACCTACAGCTTGGCCCTGGAGTTTCTCACCCTTGCAGGCCTATTCATCAACTTCAGCCACACCAATCCCAGAGTTCTCCCCTCGCAAACCACAGCTGAGCCGCCCAGTGATGTATAGGACACTCAGGGAGGGGGGCCCAGGCCTGCCGTGCGCAAGAGAACACTTATCAGATTGCACATTATGCACTGCTTTGTGTTACTGAATGGAAAAAAGAGGAAAGAGAAGTAATGAATGTACTCAGCCTTCCTTCAGCCCAGACCACCTATTTGCTGTGTTTAAAGAGATATCTGTTCAATAGTGCTCTAGCATTAAGGATGAGGTAGATCCAGAATAATGATCACTGTTCATTTAGATAAATTGCACTCAGAGAATCCATTTGTAAAGATCTGAATTCAGCTGGAAGCAAAGAGAAGGGGATATTTGCTCCACATCCTCTCCAAACTATTACCGGTAATACAGGATGCGCATGCCTCACAGTATGGGGGAAGCTATCTCATAATCTCACGCAGGTTGCAGTCTTTATGATATGAAAACGCACACAGCAACGTATGCAAGACACATGTTACGCATCGACTTGAAAGCAAGAACCAGATTCATTTTCTGGCCATGCGATGTTTAACATGTAATACTGCTGGAAGGGGGAGGGTTGGGGGGCATGCAAAGCGAAGCACATGTAAAGCATTCGGAGCTGATCACTGAGAAGAGCGCGCTGCATTGGTGCAATATCAAAGAACAAAGTACGAACACATACAGCTAATCCTTTAAAGTCAAAGACGTTTGATCGAGGGATAACCATGCCCTATCGTGACCCATCCTGATAATATAAAACTACGCTAAACAATATGATGATAGCCTTCCTGTAGCAATGAGAGCACTTTGCCAACACCAGCCATCAACCCCCATTGTGAACCTGATAATAAAGAGATGACACTTTTATGATACCATAATTAACAGTGCTCTAGGATGAAATTAAATCAATATGCCCATCTAATATCATTTTCCCTAGTTATGCAAATCAAACATTCAAAGCCCTTGGAAAGTGATATGAATTGCTTTCACATTTCAGTTCACACATATTATCATATCAGACCTCTTGGGTTTGATGACATGGAGGAGGGGGGGGGGGAGACTTAACGATGTGAAGACTGCGCTGGGGAGATGAGAGCGACCCTGACTGCTGATTAGCTCGACGAGACAACAGGATGATAATGTGAGCGCTAAGATTAAAACAGTTCTACTTATTTCTAAGATAAAACGGTAAATCACGCCGTAGTGGGGATCAGAGTGGAAAAAAGAAATCTGGAGAATGTTACACATCAGATTTAAGCACCTCTGCTGCAGAGTAACAAAACGTCTACCGTGCCATAATGAGATAAATTATAACTTTTAATTCCCCAGAACACATGCTAGCACCCTTTTTAGAAACGCTGTATCTCTGCAGTGGGAGGTGAGGTGAAAGTATACGGCCTTTCCCTTTATGGATATGAGACAAAAGGGAGGCTGTGATGGCTGGGTGCAGACAACGCTAGCAGCGGCGGAGGGGGTGGCTAATGGCCGTGATTAATGACAATGGGCCAGAGGAGAGCTGGGACACCGGCGCTACATATATCATCCCTTCTCATCAGTCTATGCACCTCTGTGGCCTCTTCTCTGCAAACCGGCACACTACAGCAAGAAAAAAAGAAAACACATCATCTACTCCCAGTCAGCATACCACCGAGAAGGTTCCAGCGCGAGTCTTTATGGGCGTCGTAGAGGATAGCTAAGCAGGGAAATGACATGTAGAATAAGATACAATGAGTAAAGGGGAGGTGGCCGCGTGTGTGATCACTCATGTTTTTCATGAACTGAATACTTCCTGTGCTTAAGTCGGATTTCCAAGGTCTAATCTTCCATATGGAGAGAGATGAGTTATTGGCTATTTATGAATAGAAGTGATGATGAATGGTGCTGCATTTATCTGCATAAGTAACTCCAAGGGCTGGCACAGAAGTTCAGGCAGCTATAATAAACATAGTTTGCACTCAGGGGCAGCTCTTTATTTATGAGGCTCTGCGAATAGATATTATGTGGCCATCATAGTTCCCTTCATTCCCTTGAGGACAGGACAGGAAATAGCTCCTATATATGGAATAGATTTAGAGTTTAAACTACTCTGACCAAGCTCAGCACCATCACTGTAATAAACTCTACTAAGGGTTTAGTTATGGCCATTTAATGAACTGCATTCTTATGGGAATTATAACACACTGTGGGACTTGTGGTTTTAATTAGGAGGCACCTTGTTGGATCCTAGTTAATACCTCTGACTTACTGAAAACATGGCAAATTAATCCCCAATTAATACTACAGACAGATTTAGCCATTATGAAACTGCTTTCATATAAAGGGATGAAAATATCCCATATTTTAATAGTTTAATCTTTTTTTCTGTGATGAGAAAACCATCCCCGCAGAAAACAAGTTCCGCTAACTCTTGACCTCCACTTTGCCTCTTTTAGTACGCAACAAAGTGACAAAACCACTTCCTACCTGTACTGGAGACTAACTTAGTGGATTTATAGTGTGAAACAAAGACATTTATGCTTTTACTTTAATTCAATGCATTTCAGTGGAGTTTCAACAAATGGTTATTGCAGTGCTAAGATAATTCAAGTCATGTAATAAGCAGATTAATTAAGCTAACCAGCAGTATATACAGGAGCTGCAATTAGTTATAACTTTAGCCAAATACGCGTCTTCTACAAAACTGCATTAATACTACTGCTGCTACTACTACAACTTCCACCACCAATAATCTTAGCATAATGATCATAGTATATGTATACACTACTGTTCCCTAACTCCTCCTACATCCGCTAATTAAATTGGACAAAATGTACTATGTAAACTGCCTAGCGTAACAGGATCATCATACATAGCTTTTGGGAAATATTTTTACAACTCAAATTCTTTCAAAAATTATATATTTTATGCGTAGCAGCTGATTACAAAATGAACAGCGACATTATGATACATACACGTAACATACACACGTACACGTAATGTTGTTGACAGTACTCTGAGGTCATCAAACAGTGATCCTAATAGTGCCTGTAACTGATCATGTCTTCAAAAATGAATATACAGCTTGCAAAGTAGAATAACAATAAATATGTGCATTTATTATTCATTTGTTTGTTGTTTACGAACAGGCGTTTTTGCCACCATACTATATAAAGTGATATATTATGAACATAAAAAGAAGAGTTAACATACACGTCTGTGTTTTTATACGTGAGCAAGGGAACAAGCGTCACAGGTCTGGAAATAAATGAACATAGCAAGGATTTTTGCATTTGTGGAAAATGTATGAAAAAATACCTCAATTTCTTAACTAAATGAACATTTTTCAGACTGAACCACTAAAAATATCAAGTTTTTCCAACTTTTACAAAATGTCCTGGAATTTTCTATAATCTATATGTGAATGTATATGCAATCAAACATAGATATCCATATATTTAGCTATTGTTTTACTGACAACTGTTATTTGGTCTTACATTTGGCATTTTGGCTATTTTCACAACACAAGACATTAGACTAGAGGCTTGTCAGGTAATGCTACAGTTTTAGCATTTTTAAAGCAAAATTGACTAATTTAGGCCAACTCCTTAAGGTGTTGTCCATGCTAAAAACAGATAACTTTAAGTCTTCATAGGAAAGAGTGAAATAACAGCTATAGAAGTCCAAGACGATTTAAAAAATATCCCAATTTCATTGTACAAATTACAGCACATTTATATTTTCTTGCATATCTTTCTTCTAATTATTTCTGAAAGCTCTCTACTCTAGGACATTCAAACATTACAGTGAATTTAAATTCTTGCACTCGAACAGCATCGGGCTCCTCTTTCTTTTCCTGAGGGCAATTTGTTCAAGAGAATGTTGCCTTTAAACTATTCCCCTCAGGAATAATTTCTGTCCTTCACACTCAATTCTTGTTTAATTTTAGAAAACAAGCTGATAGGTAATTAGTCATTAATCCAGTCTTCTGTGTTTCAAAATTGCTTGCTACTGGCAATAGTTAGAATTTAGCTCTTTCCTTTTGCTCTTTATTGCTTATTAAATGCACAAACAAGGCATCTTGGGAGAAAACAAGGCATCTTTTGTCTCACCAACTGTTCTCTCCTATTTTCCATGGGTGCTACGTATAATTAATATCTCAGCCGTGCCGGAGGTTGTCATTTTTCAAATGGTTTCCCTGGAAATGTTCTACACCTCTTAATGGCCCTGCTAATGCTGTAGCTGTCATGTCTTGGACAGCTGCACTTTTACAAGACAAACTCAGCTGTGCCACGGGCTTCTCTGTGGACTTACTCACTCAAAGGTTTAGAGGCTGGTGCTGCCAGCTGGCAACAGAACACATAACACTTGATTAATCTTTACCTTGTGTCTATGAATGGCAAGTCACCTTCCAGTAGTGTCCCTGGTGTGCAAAATATTTTTACAATTTTCTGATGGATGATGGGTTGGACAAACAGCCACAAATTCAATTGAAACCAGATGACCACTTACTGATGGCCTCCAGTGTGTTAAGAGCTGAGAAGATCTGTAAAACATACTCAAAGCATTAAAAGTGCAAAATCAAAGAAATTGTAGGACTAATATATTAAGTTGTGAATAAAATACTCCAGTTCAAACATTTATACACTTGTAGAGAATCAGATGTGTAGAAGCTGTTTTGAACAATCTGTGGGTCAGCATCTACTAAACACCCGTAAAATGTTCTAAATTGTCACATATCATCAATCAATACAGAGCATTTTTTTTAAAAAAAACAAAAATTACAAACTATTTTTTATGAATGATCTATTTAGGAGGAATCGGTACAACTGAAGCAATGTAACTACATGCCAGTAGAAGGAAATTAGCAGACAACTAATTGAGTAATTATTGTCGATGTATATTATAAAGAAAAATAACTAGTGCTGTCGGGGTTAATCTCGTTAAAATGACGTTAACGCCATAACCGCATTAACGCGGCAAATCTCCGTTAGCAAGTTAGCACGGATCAACCCGTGCATGGGACTGCACGGCGCTAACGTCAACGAGCTAGCTGCGCTAAAACTAACATGGCTTGCAGGAACAATCACACAAGGATACTAACCTTGGTAACCACAGGTTACTAGGTAAAAATGTATATTCCCCAGCTAGTTAAAGAATAATTACTGACAGTTACTATGGAAAATCGGTCACAAAGACAATGCTGGACCAAGAAAACCTCCTTGAATGCTTTGGTCGCTAGCATAATGCTGTAGATGCTTGTGGAAAACTTATCTGGAAACACATGCCAACTGCTCACTGAGAGGTGGTGAAAAATTGAAAAGGTGCAACCAGATGCAGAAATGGACAATGTTCGCTTTAAAGTAAAAGTTGTGACTTATTCCTGCATTGTTCAAATGGTGCAAATGTTACTTTATTAAAGGAAACAGTTCTCTGTTTACAGTTCAGTCAACAGTCTTTGCAGTTTTGCTACCACTTGGTGGGTAGTAAGCAAGTGTTTGGAGACAAGTCCATGTCTGCTACGCAAACTATGGGAGACTGCAGCAATCTTCTAGCAAGAAAAAAAAATCCCAAGAGGTCTTCAGTGCAGCACCATATAGCTCTTTCTGTGCAATTTCACCTACCAAAAGCCAGCAACCTCCTGAAACCACTTTCAAATTGGCCTGAGAATACATGTTTTCCCAGTCACTTCTGGTTGATCACTGTTGGTCACTGGCAGGGTCTATCTGTCTCTGAGTTTTAGCGGTCAAATTTCACAGCAACTACCTGGGACCTCTCTCAACTAGTCTTGTATTATGCATTTTTTCCTACTGACTTTTTGTTGCTGGAGGGTTACTGACCTGTCTCTAGGCCTGTGCAACTGGGGCGTTAATGGTTGTAGCTTATGTCAGAAAAAAATCTTATTAGAAAACATTCCCTAATGATTGCTGGCAAAAATCCTAGCTTAAAGATGAGTAAAAATAATAAAAGCAATGTTGTGTGCGATTCACAGGTAACTGGCTAGCTAGCTCTGAGGATACCTATGTTCACACATTAAAGTCTTATGAAAGTATAACACATTATGAATGAGGTGAAAAAATCAGTTTTGAATTTAACTTAAGGCCCAAACAGCATTTATTCTGCTTTGTGAAGAAAGGATGTGCTCATACTCGTGCTCTGTGAGCTTTCTAACTGTCCTCTTTGAAGACATTTTAAGTAATATATTTAGTGTTTTTCATGCAAACACAAAAAGAAAGTTCAGTTAAAATTCCTCCATCACAAAAACAAAAGATCCACTGAAGTAAAGATGTGCCAGTCGTGATAAGTAAATCAACATGATGTGTGATATAATCACTGGCTAAGCACAAGTGCTGCTGTTTTCTTCATTTCAAACACTGTCTCTTTATTCCTTTCCTGAGAACACATATTGTTGACTGTGAGATGGTTATCATAATTCATCAGAGTTCAGCTCGAGTTCAAGACAAACACTTTATATGCTTGTTACTTCCTAATAAAACAACACCGACAAAGCTGCTGTTTGCACATGTGCGTCATGCATGCGCTGTGTGTATTGATCAGTGGGGAAAACAAAGACCGCATACAACCACCAGGTGTTGCTTGAAGTGAGAACACCACGAAAAAGCATTCATCAAGAAACAAGAAGTGTGTGGTCACAGGACATATGATACTGCACAAAAACAAGCTTGCCTAAAGGACAACAAATGTAAAAAAGAATTTAAAAAGACAAAAACTGCAAGCCCCAGTTGGTTTACATCTCTATCTTTGTTGGAAGCACAGCATGACGGTGGCCCTTCAACCCCCATTTTCCAGAAGCTTAGACCTGGTTGTTTGATGAGGGCTTATCCCTCAGCTGACATATTATCGTTGGACAGGCCTCTGGCTGCGCCAAAAGAACAAGCTACGCAAAGGATTAGCCTCCACACTCGTGCTAATGCAGTCAAACTGTCAGAGAGATCAAAGCTGCTCACTCCAGATTAAGACCAATTAAAGTAGGTGGCCCTACACAAATTAATAGCTGGAGCGCTCACCTGTTAAAAGGAGGAAAAAACAGTAAGAGGCTTTGTTCTCTCGGCTGAAGTGAAAAAATGCCGAGCTTTCCTGTTGTCAGTCAGTTATGTGTTATGGCAGGCAGTCAGCAAACAAAATCATTTGTTTCATGAGGTTATGAAAAACTGCACGTGTTTATTGCATGGCAGTTACACCCACACGATCTCAAACCACCAGACGAGAGCAGTTACGTCCCAATGCTAACATGGCAGTTGTGATTGCTTCCTTTAATGGAGCAATTTAAAATAATTGGCACTTTGCTTTGAAGGCCACCTTCTCATTATTAGACTTTGATTTGGCTTTTACGGGGTTGTACATTTTGTTACATAGTGCACATACTGTGTAGAGTTTAGAGCAGCCGCCAAATCCATTAAGCTAGGCTACCGAGAGGACTTCTTGCCTCCCTTTTAAAAGGTTGGAATGACTTAAAAAAAGACACTTTGTCATTTGTCAACAGCGCTGGTAGCAAACCCGCACACAGACCTGGATTTCAGTGCCAAGGTTTTAAACTGTGGTACATCATTTTTGAAAATTTAGGATTATTTAGGGCAACAAGTATGACTTATTATAATCATATTTCTTCATATATTATTAGACTACAGTAAGTTTGTATAATTCACCGTTCATTTACATTCACTGTCTGAAACTCCTCTTTACTTTAAAGTCAACTTTCTTCTGATTGGCTACCCCTTTCAAACAAAATCAATAGCAGGTGGGTGGAGCTTCTGTGCTCACCTGCATATAGTAAAAATATACAGTGCTGTGAAAAAGTATTTTTTACATTTATCACACTTACATGTTTCAGATTGTCACATTTTTCACAATTTGTAATATTAGATAACCAGAGTAAACACAAAAAGCTGTTTTTAAATGAGAAAAAGGTGGTAAAGCAGCCTCAGTTCGCCAAACTACCACCACCATGCTTGACTGTTGGTACGATGTTCTTTTTATTGCGGCACTCAAACCTTACAAAACTTAAACTTTTGTCTGATCTGTCAACAGAATATTTTCCCAAATGTTTTGGGGGATCATAAAAGTGTTTTTGGCAAATGTGAGATAAGTTTTTGTTTTCTTTTTGGTCACCAGTGGTTTGCATCTTGGAATCCCATGTCTCCTTTTCTTTGTTGAGTCATGAACACTGACCTTAACTGAGGCAAGTGAGGCCTGCAGTCCTTTGGATGTTGTTCTGGGTTCTTTTGTGACATCCTGGATGAGTCTTCAAAGCACTGTTGGAGTCATTTTGGTAGGCTGGCCTCTCCTGGAAAGGTTCACCGCTGCTCCAAGATTGATCTATTTGTAGATAAAATCTCTCACGGTGGTTCACTGGAGTCCTGAAGCCTTAGAAATGGGTTTGGATGATGTGTTACTTTGTTTCCTTTAGTCAGACAGTTTCTGTTTAAGTGATTTTTTTTAATTCAGCGTGTCTGGCAATAATCCAGCTTGGGTGTGGTTAGTCAAACTGACTACATCTTTCCAAAGAAATGTATCTTGGGGATCAGCACATGATGATTTAAGAAGGGGGACCCTTTAAACAAAGGTTTGGATAGGTTTGAACTTTATCTGTTAAAATTGAACTTGAACATCTATCATTGTAGTATATATATGAGAAAAAGCCTAAGTGATAACCTTTAGAGTTTATTCCAAATATCCAGACCTCAAAAGCATTTGCTTTTAGAACTGAAATAAGAAACAAAAAGAATACAGAAGGGGTTAATGGCCTCAGTTATTACAGCAAGGCGAACATCTGAGACTGAGGCATCTGAACCACAGCTGGCCAGATAGGCTGCAGGTCATCTGAGGGCCAACGGAGGCTCTGCTGATCAAGGCCTCTGCTCCTGACAGGGGGATGAATGATGACTACAGAGTAAATGCCAAAACTATAAATTTAGTCCCACACTGACCCAGAGCTCCTCTAAAGTTTATTTACATTTTCACGTAGCGTCTAAGCTTGAACGTCAGTGTCAAAGGATCTCAAGGCCGGATGAATTAGCGATTGCAGTGCGAATGCTCTAAAGCACGCATTGCAGGGAAAGTTCATTTCACTCCGACATGTCCATTGCGAGCGCTGCTGAGGAGCAGACTGAAAGAATCTTTCATTAACTTGTCTTTTCTTGTTACTTGCTCTGAATCTTGCTTTTGACTCGATCCAGCCGAGCTGAGTAGAACCGGGTGTAGTGTCAAAACCGCTCTTGAAATACGGTTTTGTCCCGTCAATTACAAACACTAATGAGTGAATTTTGCTTCCAAAAAAAATAAAAAGAATCTGAAGCCAGACACATTTTTATATGTGGAAAATAAATAAATAAGCTCAGCACCCCATGGTTAACTTTCCAATAGGCTTCGCAGAGAGCTCTGTTTGATGTGGATGCCTAGAGTTGACTGTGTTTGGACAGTCATGGGGTGGAGCTGCCAGGCTTTTAACTGCTCCAGAGAACACAACCCACCACAGAGCAGCACATAGGAGTCCCTCTGTCCCGAGGCTGGACACAAACTATCAACTGAGAGAATGAGAGCGAGAACCACAGTGGGATTCATTCCCGCACAGTCCTGGAGGCTAACACAGCGGCAGTGAAACACCTTGAAGACCTTTGTAGTGCGATTCTCAAAAAGCATTTCATCTGCTCCACATTGCAGCGCTAAAAGAGATTAATATTAAATCTTCTATTCAAAACATTTTATTTCTCAACACTTGACAGCTACAGGTGAAGAGACGGGGCAGGCAAAAGCTTACTTTGTGAATTAAATCGTATTTAACTCACATCTGTCAAGGCAGGCAAGTATAAGACATACATTCAAAGGAGGTGGAAAGAAGTCATTGCTCCTATTTTGTGGTGTGGGAGGCATGCAATGCCTAATTTGAGAGAACGAACGTGCTTAAGTTATTACTGCAGGAAGGCAATCTGTCAAAGGCAGGCTGTTTTGGCATGTTGCATACCGCTGCTGAGATCATAGAGTCAGATTCTGCTTGCAATTACTGCTGAAGGACCTTGGATGCAGGCAGACGGCCATTAATCCTACTTCTGGCCCTGCACACTACGACATATCAAAATTCCCACTGTCCTGCATGCCACAGCTCTGGGAAAATGTACCAAAGCAGCCAAACCGCACCAGTGGAGTAATTGATGCCATCATTAATGTAATTAGGTACATTTAAATCAGCAGTACGCTATGGCTTACTTTGATCTGCAATGTATGGGCATTTACAGGGGAGAGGAGACCACTCAAATGTACTCTATTAACAGAACGTTACTAGAGCCGAGGATGAAAAATGAGTTAGCAGGCCGGTAGCTTCTTAAGCGATCAGAGAAGCAGAATTGAAGTGTAAAAATTCAAATGCCCTGCATTTACAGCGTTCCTCAAATCCAGACAGTTGAGCGTTTGAGAAGAAACAATGGAGTCTTCCGTTTAAAGACAGAAACGCTTCATTTACAAGTAATGAAGTCAGCTATGCTATGTTCGTGCTTATGGTGCTCAGCGCTAGCTAATTTCACTTTAGCTGTGTCAGTCTGCTGACTTTATTAGCCCATTCTACCAAGTTCACTAAACGTTATCCTATAATTTCTATTGGGGATTGTAATTGTAGCCACTGTTCAAGAAACATTATGTTATCTCTTGTTTTAGGTAACAGGGAAAAAAGTATTATAGAAAAACACCAATATATATGTAGCAGCGTTGTACATGGATTGGATTTTAAATACTTAGATACATAGTTATACATGGTATATGTGTATAACTATGCTATATTTATAGATTTTATATTATATTTTTGACTTTCTAATACATCATGTGTTATTTGAATAAATGTGTTATTTCAAATCTTTGAATTACTGATGTATTAATTGTTGTCTTTGAATATATTTGAAATTAAGTTGAGCAAACAGTAGAAAATATATGTCTGAAATGAAGAGGAGTTTAAAAATAAAGTAGCATAAAATTAATTACAAGTATGACCAAGCATGAATTCATTTACATGCTGTTAACCACTGTTGAAAGCATGATAAAGTATGAGGGTCTTTGGGAAACAAAGTGCATTAGTAAAGCAGTAACACATGGAAAAACCCAGTATACAGTTCTTACCACTAGATTACACAGCTTAGTAAACACACGGGATTCTGAGTGTGTTCAGTTTCTTTTCCACTGACATCCATATGTACAATGAAAACAGGCTCCCTTAAAAAGTCTGCTGCCTCTTTGTTGTCATCACCAAACCATGTTGTTTGCTATACAAAGGCTGTGGTTTCATCTGAGTGAAAGCAGCACACACACTGAAGAGAAAAGGGCTTCAAAGAGAGAGATTCATCATCGTGCCTCGCCCCTCCCACTCACAATACACCTACGCATCTCTGTGATCAGGTCATTGGGCTGTTTAATGTGGTATGACATTTTATCCCCACCTTAACTGTCTTAAAGCAGTGGGTTATGCATGGAGTCACTTCAGTATCGGCGAATGCCTGAGTTTCTTTAACCCACTGATAGGTTTAGTTGGGAAAAAAAGGAAGTTAATGTCCCCATCAAAGGAAAACGTTGACACTGCCATAACTATAGCTGTAAATGGCTTAAAAAGAGAAACTCAGAAGAGGATAAAGGTAATTTCATGAAAAGAAAAAGGAAACTTGGACTTGTGTCCAAAAAGCAACCCACAATGAACCTGAAGAAAATGCTAGCACGGGAGAATCCAGTTCCACAAACTGCAGCGGAAGATTTTGTCACGCGTCCAAATATCTGCATAGAGTGTCATGTTATGCCCGTGCATCTGCGTGTTCTGAATAACTAGCATGACTTCCGTGCAGATGGTCACAGGATGTGACCACCTCATATCGCCTGTTCCCATCCATCTACCGCTAAATAGCTCCTTTGACACCCCGTGCCCGCGTCTCGCCTCACATGATAGCCACCATTTTGAAAATAACACAAAGAAGAGATGAGCAGAAGTCTTTCTTTCTTTTACTTCCAAAACATCGCTTCACATGCACAGTGCACCCCACAAGAACTTTTGACCTGTTTGTGGCAGGCTGTGAGTCACGAGTTAGTTCTCTTGATATCACTCCTTTGAAATCTTAATGTCCAACTGCCCTTCTTCATGGCCCCCGCTCAACAGCTAAATCAGATTTATAACTACTGTCAAAGGCAGGGATGACAGATAAATTAATCTTCCCTTCACGAGTTTACATCTTGGGCATCTGGACTGCTGATCTTGCCCTAACAAGCGTAGAGGTCTTGGTGAGCTGTCTTTTAATGTTGATGTGTTCATGGCTGGAGATGAATGGCTCTGTCATAGGAATCTATTTATACAGCAGTTATATAGCAGTGCCACCAGATCCAGGACATTGCACTTGCCTAAGACGAGCAACAGCATCTGTTAGAGGAAGTCAGCAAATGACACTTTCTTTGGTTTTGGAGCACTGGTCAGTGTAATGTGTGCCTGTTACTGTCAGATTAAGCAATAAAAACCAAAACAAAACAGGATAGCCAGCAATGATGGAAAAATGTTCTTTTCTTCATCAAACAAAGCACTCTGAGAGTTTATAATGTTTTTTGTAGAATCAAATATTTAGAAAAAGATGTATCTGGATATGAAATTGAATCAAAATATATCGTTTTTTAGCTGATGACTGTCATGATCTTTTGTTATTCATTTGCACAAAAATGAAAGGTGACACATTTTCAGAATTAATGCATCACAATAACTCACAATATTTTCAAGTGGACACAAATAACAGAAACCAACAACAAATCAACTGAATGGAGTCGAAGAAAAGATTCTTATATTTACTTTATGGACCATAATCTATTAGGACAGGCTAACATTTTGGTGTAAGGAAGATATTATTGAACAAAAAATGAAAAACAATGCTCTTCACACAATCGTCCTGTAACATAACGTACTTCACAGTCTATGAATTCCAGGGAAACTGGAAATTGTAGCTTTCGACACTGGATCAAACTGAAGATATCTGGCGTTTAATAACTGAGCACTATGTCAGGTTCTAAACACAGACTTTACCAACAGGATTTGCTGACCATAGCAGCAAATCTGCATTTTTGTACCAATAGGAATCATCATACCAAACAGACACAAACAACAACACACAATCGATAATGAAAACAGACTTCGTGATGATTCCACAGGAGGTGGACCCAAACACAGGGCACAAGGAAGTGGATTATAAAGCCAAAATCTTTTAATCCAAAAACAAGCGATGGTCACAGACGTAAAGGCGGTCAGTCAAGGCAAATGATGAAAGCAGGAGGGACGCAAAAGGCACATGGAACTATATAAAAAATAAAATAAAAAACTACTAGAAATCCTACAAGCTTGACTACAAAAAGTACATGAGCAGAATAATCAATTTTAAAGAAAAAACTAACAAAGACAGGAAGTGTCAAGAAATAACCAAACTACAACAGGGAAGGACTTCTCTGTAGAATAAATAGGAAAAAAATCAGACACCATGACATAATGTGCTGGTGAAGTAAAACAAAGTAGACTGCTAAAGGTTGCTAAAGAAGTGACAGCTCAATCTAAAGAGCTGGCTCGCTTCCTCGCTTAGCTAGTTCACTTCTGAAATTCTGCAGCATACAAGAGTTTTCAAAATGTGCTGTCCAATTGTCGGTAAAGTGCCAGTCCATTGTTGGCAAATGGACTGGCTCTTATATAGCACTTTTCTACTGTCTTCACGCACACACTCACACTGATGGATGCATCAAGGGAAACTGGGACTTCAGTAGCTTGCACAAGAATTGTTTAGCAAGCCTGGGATTGATCGACCAACATTCAGACTGGTAGATGACCCGACCTTTCAAAAAAGGATGATTATCGTTGGAATGCTTATTATCAAAAGATCTGTAAATGACAACTCAACTCAGTATTTTTCCTGTTAAAAGGAAGTTTTTCCTCCCCACTGTCACCAAGTGCTTGTTCATAGGGGTTCATCTGATTGTTAAACCGCCGTGTTATGATTTGATGATATATAATAAATACAGGGATGGGTGACTTTTAAAAGCAGTGGTCAGCCAAGCGAACTGGGTGCAACGGACAAGAGACGCAACCAGTTGGACTGATGTTCAGCAGCACCATTAGCTTGGAATAATAAACTAGGCATCTTCCAAATTTCAATCATTAAAATATAAGTCAAACGAAAAAAAAAACAACATAGTGTGAGATTAACATGGTACTATCATATAATTGGTGGCGAATTGTAGCCAGCTGAAAAACAGGACCACCGGGACTGCAGAACTCAAGCTTGTCATTGTCAGCCCACCCTCCTCAGTGCCTAACACACCTCCTCACCCCATCACATGAATCCCAGTCACCACCCTCCCCTGCATCTGCAACAAAAGATACTTTGAGGTCATGCTTCTCTTCTTTGTGCCCACCACAGTGTGAGAACAGAACCACTCAAGACAAGGATGACTTAAGTGGCACTAATAATGAATAAAGTCCATCATATAAGGGAAAACCAGTAGTGCTCCAGAAGAAGCTCCAAAGCGATGCGCAAACAAATCAAAAGTGAAGAATTTAATATTTTGTATAATTTTCCCGGCCTTTAAACTGAAATTATTTGACTTCCCTCATCAAACTGCGTAACGGACTTCATTGATGATAATATGTCTGAGCTTTAAGCCGCACCCCTCTCTATATTCATCGCCCCGAGAATCCTCTGTGGGGGTTTAAAACTTCAAACAGTTCCTCATGAAAAAGTCAGAAGGTGTCAGACATGTGTTCCCCCTCCTCGCACCCCTACCCTGCCGGCTTGCCAACACCAAAGGCCAGAATTGATTTTGTGTGAAGCAAGACCAGCTCCACCCCCATCAGGGATCACCTGCCTTACTCCCTGACTGTGCCTCTCACACAGCACTAACAATCAGGGGAAAACATCAAAATACTGACAAGATATCTGTGGTTATCAGAGTATATTTTGCTAATCAAGCATCACATAGTGTAGAAGAATTGCAGAGCGCGTTTTGTACAAAGTGATTTCCTGTCAGAACATCTGACGGACGTTAAATTGTTACATTTAATTTCTTTCTACTCTAATTCCACATGGATGATCCTTGTGTATGAGCTAATAAAGTGAGGTTTATGTTAGATTCACGGCAGATTATGTGAGATAAGAGCATTGTCCTTCGACTCAGAAGGCTATAAAGCTAATCTAGCTGTAAATAAAAAAAAATGCAGTATGAAAGGTCAGTCAAGAGCCAACAGAGATAAAAGTCTGAGATGGCTTTTCATGTAGGGTGATCCATTCACGATCCCCTTTAAATTAAACATTCCTTCCTGTTTGTCTGCATGTGCTCATCCTGGAAGGCACCGGCAACATGGAGTGGGTCAGTTTCTGATTTTTTTTGTGTTTTGAGTTCCTAAATTTGTTGTGATCCATCATCACAACATCAAAATCTAATCTGATAAGTTGTTTAAGGAGAATTCAAAAGGCTAATCCAGTTTAAGTAAGCTATTTTTTTCCTATAGAAGACATTTTGACTTGTCAGAGCAGGTGTAGCACAGCTGTAGCTAACGCCATTGTGTATTTAATAACATTACTAATGGCTCGGTTTGTTGTGCGTTCCAGTAAGCCAAGCCAGCAAGTGTGTTTAATAACAGGACCGGAACAGCTAAATACAATGCAGCTATCATTAATGTAATGGCTTGCACCTGCCTTCTTCCTACTGTGACAAGTTAGCTTCCACCAATAGCAAAAAATGTTGTGTTGAGCTGATTGCTCAGATTGCTTTTGTTTACTGACCGATTCAATAAATGAGTTGAAAGTAAATAGAAATGTAGTAAATATACAGTTTTTACTCAAAATGATAGTTTTGTCCGTCAATGGCAGCCATGAATTCCAGTTGACTGTTTGTTGACATTATCTGATAAATGTTCACTCCATGTCTCGTGAACTTCCTCTCACAAGTTGGATAACAGACATTTCATTGAAGGCACTGAGCTCCAGTGGCTACTATCACCACTCCATCATAGACAGAATTACAGCTAACAGCTTCTTCTCTAAATATTTCTCGTCTGGCTGTGCTTTGGGTCATTGTTCTGCTGCAGGAGGAAATTGGCTTCAATTATTTGATAATGTTCCTCATTCCTAGATCTGAAATCAACTTACCATAAGCTAAAATGTTTCAGTGGTTTACGGTATAAAAATGCATGTGCTAATGTAATGCCTGCACCTCATTAGCAGGCTACTCGTGAACCATGCTAACATTTCTGTCTGTGTCTTTCAACAAAATACAATGTTGATATTTAAGGACATAGGAGAATCTCTTTGGGTTCCTTTGTTGCGGTGTAAAACTGGATATTTAAAATCGTGTGATTCTACTGGTACAGATACTTGTTTCTAAATTTCTGGCACTGTGGCATCCCTAACCTGTACTAGTTTTTTCTTAGCTTTCTCTCTCTACAGTTGAAATTGTTGAACTTCCATCAAGAAGACCCGCACCCAGGTGTCACCTCTTCACTGTTGCTGTTAGCTCGTGTTTCGTGCCTACTTTTTAATGAACCTGCCAGCTGAGGATCAGTGAGGATCCCTTTCTTAAGCGCTTGTTAGTTATCCACCGGGGTCTTCCTCTTGTCTTTATATTCTAATCAGAGCCACTTTGAGTTGTTTCATGAAGGGAGTAGTACACGCCTTTGCATGAAATTGTTTTCATGTTTTTAGCCAGTTGAAAAAAGTTCTCATTTTGTTCCTTTCTAATAACCTTGTAGTATTTTAACATGCTAAATTTGCAATAGGTGGCACGATGTGAAATCTGTACACCTACATAGATTCCACTAAAAATATTTACTGTTATATATAAACTTAATTCATCATTTCTGATCATTTTAACAAGCAAGTCCAATTTCGTAAGTCATCTAGAAATTATCCTAAACTTCGAAGCAGTAAGGTTTTACTACCTTACTGCTTCGAAGTTATTATTACTGGTTGATATTTTAGAGAAAACTACAAGAACACAGTTTGAAATAAACCCAAACACTCACAGAAGTTTAAGTTCTAGCATTGTCACAGATAACGCTTACCTCAGCACCAGCAATCAATGAAACTGCGAGCGAGTTGTGCAGTACTTTACTAAAAGGATACCTAAACACATTACAAAACCAAAGCTGAACATAAAATCCTAATGGCAAGCTAACATTTAATGACGTGTTTAAGTGCTAGGGAAGTTTATGCATTATGATAGAGCATCCATAAAAACTCAGTTTAACACAGCTGACTTCACTCATTAAATATTAATGCATTTTAACAGATTTGACATAATGTTATTTTCCTACCTACTAACAACATGTGTCATTCATGCTATGTAATAGCTTAATAAAAGCATCTATAAAGCAGAAGGGAAGCATATGAAAGGCCCAGAACAGGCAGGGAAACAAGCAGCCATGAATGTGTTTTGGAATGGAGGTTTTAGGAGCCTGGCGTCAATGTGTGAGACGCGACTTCCTTATTTTTAACACTGGGCACTTCAACCACTGGCTTGATGTCAACCTCTCATTCTAATGGACAGCCACAAAGCTGACAGGCTGTAAATCAGAGGAACTATAGAAAGCCATTAGTCCTGGGATACACAATAAAAAGCGGTAATGGTCTCATAAAGCCTGCAACACCACAGCAGACATTCTGATTCTGTCTATTAAGGGCTGCACAGAGCCTCGGATGAGTGAAAATAAGGAAGCCATTTTTCTTTTGTGCATTGTTGCCTGGGGTCTCGTGCTCATGATCAATGTACAGCAAGATGCACTGCGCTGAGAGCTATTTATTTACACTGTACTCCAGCTGAGTGAATGTTAGAGGAGAACATTGTGATTATGAAGTGCTTCTGTTGAGCCTCTATGCTACAGATGCCTCATTGATTTACTGTGAGTTGGTTATAAATGCCATGTGTGCTCAGAGTGCTGGTTATGGAACCAAGAACAACAGTTTACATTAGTTTTTATAATGAGCGCGATGTCATACTCAAATTGTAAACAACAACATGCTTACCTTTAGTGCTCTCCTTTAGTCTTCTATGATGGGTGGGAGTGGAACTTCGTGTCTACTGTTAATAGCAGCAGTAGTAGTACTCCTCTAGGAAATATGAACAGCTTTACCAGATTCATGGTAATCTATCCAATAATGTTGAAATATTTCAGTCTGGGACTAGATCTACAGACCACAAACAAACGGGCATTATCATCCCCATACAGCCATGACTAAAAATGACACTATATAACAGCAACATCTCGTTCTAGTGATCTTCAGTCTTTATCTTTCTAAAGCTTGCTTTTGTTATTCGGTGTCAGACAGAGATATCACCATGAAAAGAATTCTTTGAAACTGCTTTCTACTGATAAAACGTCCCATTTAACTTTTCCACTGTTTAAACTATGACTAACGCATTTCTACAGGACGTCACGGACTGTAACTCCAAAACCTCGGCAGAAGTAATCGAAACTTTGGGGATGGTTGTGTAAGACTTAAGGTTTGTGTTTTGTTTTACATTTACTTTAACTATATCTGCTTTCCCTATTTTTGGGAAAGCTATTCCAGAAGTTTAAAGTTAGACTGCTTTATCCATTACAATACCAGTTTTGATGTGTACTGGGTGTCAATGTCATGCTGGAACAAATAATTGTGTCCAAGTTTCAGGTTTTGACAGTTGTTACACTGTTCTTAGGTTTGGAAGTCTCGCCTTTACTCCTTTAAAGATATCTTATGTCCTTGAGGCCAAATAGCTCAGTTTATGTCTTATCTGACCATAAAAGGTTTCTCCAGAAGGTCTTTGGTTTGTTCCTGTGGGCAGCTGTTAGTGTCACTAAAGTTTGAAGGTGTAGTTTTTGGAGGAGGGACATCTTTCTCGTGGACAGTTAATGGCAGGCTAGAGTCTTGGTGGTTCATGGGTTGTAGGTTTCCTTCGAATGGAGCCTTAGCTTGACGCTCCGCTTAGTCCCTCTTTCCATATCCAAAAAACCAAAAAACAAAACAACAGTCCTTGATAGTTTCTCAATATTTACTTCGAAAGTCCAAACAGGTACACAGCAACAGAATTCCAAATTACGAAAACTTATAAAGTTCAATTCAAAATGGATGAAGAGAGATTGCGAGGTCAAAAAACCATGTGGCTCCACTCTCCTCTCGCCCAACTTCCTGTTTTTTCTGCACTATCAAAATAAAAGCATACATTTCAAATTAAACTGCATGTAGGCTTCTACATTACCGGCCCCTAATTGTTATCAATGTCTTTGAAACAATTACTCCAGAATCTTTAACTTAAATGAAAAGGTCTATGGCTACATTACTTAACTGAACTTCAACTATCTTAAAGAAATCTTCTTTTACTTTCCTCCCCTCAGAGGAAACTAGTTCTTGACTTTCGAAGAGTGCATCAATTATCTTCAGCTTCTTGCAAAAGGCACAGCTTTGTAACTGGTCGACAAAGCTCATTGGTCTTGGTCTTTACTTTCACCTGATGCACCAGACCTTTCTGGTCTGGAAAGATCTCTACGATTCTTCCTAGTGGCCATGAATTTCTGGGTGCTGTGTCATCTACGATCAGCACAACATCACCAACATGGAAATTTCTCTTAGGTGTAGTCCATCGTTGACGCTCTTGGAGCTGCATGAGGTATTCCTTGCACCAGCGTTTCCAAAAAATGTCTGCAAGGTATTGGATTTGTCTCCACCTGCGATTTACATACTGGGCATCCTTGTTGAAGATTCCTGGGGGTAATTCTGGCTTAACCTTCAGCAACAGGAGATGGTTGGGTGTTAAAGCCTCCAGGTCATTGGGATCTGAAGATTCCTTTGTAATAGGCCTGCTGTTTATAATAGCCTCAGCTTCACACAGCAAGGTGTGGAGACCTTCTTCATCCAACAGTTGTTCTTTTACTGTGACATTCAAAATTTTTCTCACTGAGCGGATGAGTCTCTCCCAGCTTCCTCCATGGTGAGATCCTGCTGGTGGATTAAAATGCCATTGGATCCCCCTTTGCTGCAATGATTTTATGATCATACTGGAGTTCCATTCTTTAATTGCTTTCTTTAACTCACTGTTAGCTGATCGGAAGTTGGTTCCATTATCCGAGTACATCTCTTTAACTTGTCCTCTTCTGGCAAGGAATCTTCTGATGGCGTTGAGACACACATCAGTGTCAAGTGAAGATGCAACCTCCAGATGTACAGCTCGTGTGGTAAGACATGTGAAAATGACACCATATCTCTTTACTTGACTTCTTCCCCTTTTTACCAGGAATGGACCAAAGTAGTCAACACCTACTTTGGTGAACGGAGGGTCATCAGGCAGGATCCTGCATTTTGGTAAATCTGCCATTATTTGTTTGCCAGCACTTCCGTGTAGCCTTTTACAGGTGACACATTTTGACAAGAACCTTCTAATGGCTCCATTTGCTCCAGGGATCCAAAATTTTTGACGCAGATGAGCCAACATGTGATTCCGTCCGGCGTGAGCTGTAACATCATGGGTGTGTCTTAACACAAGCTGTGTGATATGTAACTCCTTTGGCAAGATGACTTGCTGCTTAGCATCATCTGGCATTGCTGCTCGACTCAACCTTCCTCCAACTCTTATGACTCCATCTTGCAGTACTGGAGTCAACTTGTAGAGAGAGCCTTTTTTCTTCACCCTTTGATGTTCTTTCAGCATTGCCAAGTCCTGTTCAAAACTTTGCTTCTGACAGTACTTCACAATTTCCATTTCTGCTTCAGACAAATCGTCACAGGTTAGATTTTTTCCCTTGAAAGCTTTCTTGAATTGGCTCATCCTGATTTCCTCACTCATTGTGCTTGCTTCCTTTCTCTTTGCTATTAATTCCTTAAGCAAACTCTTCAGTTTCATGAACCAGGCTACAGCACGCTTTAGCTTTGTCCAAGATGAGTAGTGATTCATCAGCTGGTCTACTGAGTCTTTGAGCCCTTGCATCTGAATGACATGTGTCTGAGCTTCTCTTTTGATCTCTAAGTCATCAAAATCCAGCATTCTGGGATCTGGATTCTTCGGCCACTGATCTTCTGAGCAGAATAGGAAACTTGGACCCGAAAGCCAATCGCCACATTTTAAGAATGCTGCAACAGTCTGTCCTCTAGAGACATGATCTGCTGGATTCAAAGTGGTATTGACATATCTCCACTGCCGAATATGAGAATGGCTCAAGATCACTGAGATCCTATTAGAAACAAAGGTCTTGAATCTTGTGCCTTCACTATTCAAGTACTTTAGCACAGCCGTGCTATCTGTCCAAAAAACAGATTCATGCAGTTCTACTTCTAGTTCCTTCTTTAGAAGTTTATCCATCTTCACTGCAACTGTTGCGGCAATCAGTTCCATTCGTGGGATGGTTGGACACTTCAAAGGTGCAACCCTTGCCTTTGCCATTACCAAGGTGGACTGAGTCTCGCCACTTGCATTGCGCAGCAACAGGTAGCTTGCTGTTCCATAAGCGTCTTCGCTTGCGTCAGCAAAATGATGCAGCTGCGCAAAGACTGGTGCACCAAAATGCTTTGACTTGATGCTCCTGTCAACTCCAAAGTCGTCAAGCCTTCGCAAATCTGCAACCCACTTATTCCAGCTCTTAATGACATCCTCTGGTAGGGATTCATCCCAGCCGTATTTCCTCCGACATAAATCGTGCAAGATTTTTTTTGCACACAAAATCACCGGAGCAACAAATCCCAGTGGATCAAAGATGGAGCTGAGAAGGGAAAGCAGTCCTCTTCTAGTGTTCGGTCTGTTTTTAAGGTTGATCTTGAACTTGAACTGATCTGATTCAGCACACCACTGAATTCCCAATGCTCTTTCCATCGGCAAATTACTCTCGTCCAGATTCAGAACTTTAAATCCTTGTGCTCTTTCTTCATCAGGAATTGAGTTGAGCAACTTTCTGCTGTTGCTTGACCATTTTGTTAGTCGAAATCCGCCTTTTGCCAACATGTTCCTCAAGTCAGAACACAGGGTGATTGCTGCGTCTTCCTCTGCAATTGACTTAAGACAGTCGTCCACATAAAAATTTTTCTTGACTGTCCTTGCAGCTTCTTGACCAAATTCCCTTTCGAAATCAGTAGCGCATTTCTGAAGTGCAAAAGATGCAACACTTGGCGAAGAGGTGGCACCAAAGATGTGGACCAACATTTTGTGTTCTGCAAGCTTCTCCTTGTAATTCCCATCAGACCACCAAAGAAACCTGAGGAGATCTGTATCTTCCTTGCTGACTCTGACCTGGTGGAACATGGCCTCCACGTCAGCCATTACTGCCACAGTCTCCTGTCGAAACCTCAGGAGGACTCCCACCAGTGAACTTGTCAAATCCGGTCCCTGCAAGAGATGCTGGTTCAGCGATGTTCCTTGAAAGCTTGCCCCACAGTCGAAGACAACACGTAACTTTTGCTTGACTGGATGTCTCACTCCATGATGAGCCAAATACCATGTTCGTCCCTCCAGTGACTTACATTCAGCATCGTTCAGTTTGATCGCGTAACCCTTTTTTAGGATATCATCCATATGTGCAACATATTCCTCGTAAAACTTGACATCTCTGGTGAATCTTTTCTGTAAGTTCAGCGCACGTTGCACTGCGACTTCTCTGTTGCTTGGCAAGCACAGCGCCTTGCTTCTCACTGGAAGACAAATACTATAATGGCCATCCTCCAGTTTTGCAGACTGAGACACCATGTTCAGAAACTGACGATCTTCCTTGGACATTTCAAGATTTTCGTCTTGTCCCGCATCAGGAAAGTCCTGCTTAAACTGTAGCTGCCAGAGCTCTTCCAACCTGGCTACTGATATCCTATTCACAGTCACTTGTGCCAATCTGTTTCTCCCACTCATGTCGCCTCCACTCCTAAGTGGTCCATTTACTGTCCAACCTAATATTGTTCTCACTGCGTAGGGTCCATTGTCCACGCTGTTTACCACCTTAAGCGGTTCCATGGCTTTGGGAACATTCACTCCTATGAGTAATCCAACATCCACTTGGATAGTGGGAAGTTTCACTTCCGTCAGGTGTGACCACCTGTCAACATCCTCCTGGCATGGGATATTGTTTTTACTTACAGGAATGTGGTCTTGTGCATACACCTCTGAAAGTTTAATAAACTGGCTACCATCCAGACTACTGACTTCCAGTGTCATGAATCGCTGTGCGGCAGGCAGGAGTTGGACCCAAAGTGCAGGACTCACAGACTCAGGGAGGTGAACTCAAAACTCAGCTTTATTTGCTGGCAGGGAAAAAACATACAAACTAATCTAAACTGGGAACTTGGAAAACTCACAGAGAGACACACAGGGAGATCCACACAGCATGAGGGACGACGCGACACTGACTCAGAGAAACACAGGGTTTAAATACACTGGGAAGTAACGAGGGGAATGAGACACAGAAGGAGGGCACAGCTGGGAGAAATCAGGACTGACGAGACAAGCAAAGCAGGACGCATTCACATGAGACACGGACCATCAAAGTAAAACAGGAAGTATCACACAGAGACGCGAACTTGACACAGTGGAGACAGCAACTAAGAAATACAGAGACATAAACCATAAGGCAGAGGTCTAAGAACCAAAATACACAGGGAAATACTCAGCTGGGAACACAAGAGACTAGACTAGAGAGAGTAACAAAAAACCAACCATGAGAACATAATGCACAATGCAGAGTGACAGAAAACAAGAAACTCAAACATGCAAAGACACACAATTACACAGAACAGAGGGGACACAGAGAGACATGAAGGGCAAGGGATCAAAACTAGAAGCCATAGAATAAATCACACACAAGTACAATAATACAAAAATCACAAAGAACTAAAAACGCTGGGTCAGGAGACCCAGGACCGTGACATCCAGTCCAGTCACAATGCAGGTGTTCACAACAGATTCATTTCCCATCGTTCGGAGTGAAATTTTCGTAATTCGTCCGTTAAGGTTCAGTTGTTTTATCAGTGACTCTGTCACAAAGGTGGCCGAGCTGCCTTGATCCAAGAATGCATATGTTGTTACTGTCTTGGTTCCTTTCTGGGCCTTGACACGTACTGGAACGATTGGAAGAATACAATCTTCCTTACCGGCCCCAGTCATGCTGAAAGTTGCTGTTGTTTGTACAAAAGCACTTGATACGAACTGTTGAACCGCCCCCCTTGCTGTTTCTTCTTGTGAGTCCCTATTGGTGATGTGCAGCAGGGTAGGATGCAGTCGAGAGCATTCTTGACAATGGAGCTTGTCTTTGCAACTGCTACTCATGTGACCATGTTTCAAACAGGCAAAACACAGTCCTAAGCTCCTTAAAAACTCAATCTTGTCCTTATGAGGCTTGTCCTTGAGCTTTCTGCAGATTTGGAGGTTGTGTTGCTCTCCCTTGCAATAAACACAAGGCTTGCTGCTTGAATCCACTGGGACAGTCCGTGGTTTTGATGCCACTTGTTTGGCACTTTCTGTCTTGTTTTCCATTTGAGGGTCAGTGATTGCTGTTGTAAACACTTTCTTTGGTTTGAATGCCTCTGCATATTGTGGCTTTGCTCTTTGTCTGAATGAGTCCTTCACACCTGTTGTAGTTTCCCTTATATTTCCATAAAGTGGGTGTAGCACGTACCTAACTTGCTGATTGATAAAGTTGACAAAATCCTTAAACTTGACTCTTTTCTTCGTTTTGTCTTGCAGGTCACAAGCATATTTTCGCCACGATTCTTTAAGTTTGTAAGGAAGCTTGTTAGCTAATGCCCTTAGGTTAGACGTATTATCCAAGTCTTCCATGTAGTTAACATCTGTCATTGCATTGTAGCAGCCGGTAAGAAACAATGCAAAGGACTGTAGTGCAGTGCCGTCTTCTGGCTTAATTGTCTGCCAATCCAAGGCCTCCTTTATGTAGGCTTCAGCTATCTTAAAGTCATCTCCAAAAAACTCTTTGAGCATTTGTTTCGCCTTTGTATAACCCACTGAAGGTTCCATGTGGATGCAACTTTTAACCAACTCATGGGGTTGTCCACTCGTGTACTGCAGCAAATACTGTAGACGATCACGATTATTATCAGTGCGGTTTTCAATTCCATGTTCAATGGAACCGATAAAAGAGTTGTATTCAAGTGGATCTCCGTTGAAAGTTGGAATGGAGATGTCAGGTAATAGAGAAGCTTTGTGATTCTTTACCAGGTACTCAGTGACATTAACTTGCTGAGAAATGGCTTGACACAAACTATCGAGCACAGGTTCACCAGCCCTTTCAGTGCTTGGCGCAGGCACTGTCCTTTCTTGCATTGGTGTCTGCACATCGTCGTCATCGTAGGGTGCAGATGAGACGTATTGCGATGTTGGGTGGAATGTGGTTTTAGTCTCAGTTTTGCCATTCTGATCATCATCTGCAAAAATGCTCATGTCTGGCTGTGTATCTTCATATTTTTGCAAAACTTCCAGTTTTGCATCTGACTCAGAAAGGGCAGTCTGCATAGCATGCATTTCCTTTTTAGCCTTTATTGCAGCCTCTCTTTGTTTTTCTTCCGCCTGCAATTGAGCTTCTTTTCCTTTCATTTCTGCATACCAATCCGCTTCTTCCTTTTCTATTGCCAAACTCTTCTCCAGAGCTGCAGCCTTTGCTTTTAATGCAGCACGCTCCATTTCTACCTTTAATCTAATAGAGGAAGATGTAGAGGAAATGCTTCCACGTTGTGATCCAGATCTACTGGAGCGTTTGCTTGCCGACTTTGATGACGTGGACCTATTATCTGCCTGCTTTCCTGTGTCGTCCTCTCTGTTCTGTTCAGAGCGTTTCATGACTTCATTCATCCACCCTTCACATTTCCAAAAGAAATCATTCAGTGACTTGTTCTTTGGATCAAACCAACTATTTTGATCTTCCAAAAATTCATCTTCACTCATAAGTTGTTGCAGTTCAGAATTTAGGCTAGCAAAGTCTTGCTGCAAAGAGCTAAAGTCAACTCGTAATTTATTTTTAACGAGGTCAACATTTGCATCATCTTCCATTAATTGCTCAATTTCTTTTTTCATGCCTGTTAATTGAGAGAGCTTATGTCTACGTGTGTTGACATTTCTAGTCTTGCAGTCTTCCATAGCCTTCTCAGTCATTTTTACAATCCTTTTTCCACTGTTTTGTTCATCCATGGGCAGCAAAATTCCAAACTCAATCAATACACATGCACCTCAGCAAATTGAAAAAGGGCAAGGCAATTTAAAACTTACGGTTTTCCATCTTCAATTTTTCCTCGGTTCGGTATTTCCTTCTTACTTTATAATCAGGTGTTTTCAAACTCCATTAATCTGTGAAGAGCTGGTTTTTTGACTAATGTAGGTTTCCTTCGAATGGAGCCTTAGCTTGACGCTCCGCTTAGTCCCTCTTTCCATATCCAAAAAACCAAAAAACAAAACAACAGTCCTTGATAGTTTCTCAATATTTACTTTGAAAGTCCAAACAGGTACACAGCAGCAGAATTCCAAATTACGAAAACTTATAAAGTTCAATTCAAAATGGATGAAGAGAGATTGCGAGGTCAAAAAACCATGTGGCTCCACTCTCCTCTCGCCCAACTTCCTGTTTTTTCTGCACTATCAAAATAAAAGCATACATTTCAAATTAAACTGCATGTAGGCTTCTACATGGGTTGTTCCTGAACATCCTTACCAAATTCCTGTCATCTGAGGGTGACAACCTGGGTCTTCTTTCAGACACTGAAAAAGTGGCAACATATCTGCCTAACTTAGACTTATGATGATTAACAGTTCTTTGAAATGATCTTTGAATCTGCAGTTGTTTAGAAGTGACTCCAAGAGACCTTCCCGACTCATGTAAATCTACAAGTCTCCTTCTTAGATCTTTACTGAGTTCCTTTGACTTGTTCTCAGTATTGGTCAATCCAATGACTTCTGTCAAACAAATCTTTTTTTACCCAGCAAAGCTGTAGTCAATCAAGTTAGCTAATGAGAAGTTAATAGGCCTCGGCCTTGTCAAGATAAAAGCCACTGTAGAAACTCTAAAGTCATTAAAGATATGTGCTGTACAATGATTCCACCTGAAAAAAGAGCAGTTCAAAGAAATTGTTCAAACCCAAAAGCTTGACATGCCCATGATGGATGTATGTAAACCTCTAACCACAACTGTACAAAGTCAGTGTAGTTTAATTGAGTTCATATACACTCAACAAAAATATAAACGCAACACCTTTGTTACTGCTCCCATTCCCCATGGGATGGACGTAGAGACCTAAAATTCATTCCAGATACACAATATAACCATCCCTCCCAAACAGTGGTCACAAATCAGTCCAAATGTGTGGTAGTGGGCACATCTGCTATATTGAGATAATCCATCCCACCTCACAGGTGTGCCACATCAGGATGCTGATCTGACATCATGAGTAGTGCACAGGTGTACTTCAGACTGCCCACAACAAAAGGCCACCCTGGAATGTGCAGTTTTTTGTGCTATTGGGTGTCTGGGGACCCAGAACCGGTCAGTATCTGGTGTGACCACCATTTGCCTCATGCAGTGCAACACATCGTCGCATGGAGTCTATCAGATTGTCAATTGTGGCCTGTGGAATGTTGGTCCACTCCACTTCAATGGCTGTGCGAGGTTGTTGGATATTCGTGGGAACTGGTACACGCTGTCGTATACGCCGGTCAAGCACATCCCGAACATGCTCAATGGGTGACATGTCCGGTGAGTATGCTGGCCATGCAAGAACTGGGACATTCTCAGCTGCCATCTGCCCTGAACAATGTGAACCATGATTCATCCGTGAAGCGCACACCTCTCCAACGTGCCAGACGCCATCAAATGTGAGCAGTTGCCCACACAAGTCTGTTACGGCGACGAGCTGGAGTCAGCTCAAGACCCCGATGAGGACGACGGGCATGCAGTTGAGCGTTCCTGAGACGGTTTCTGACAGTTTGTGCAGAAATTGTTTGGTTGTGCAAACCAATTGTTCCAGCAGCTGTCTGGGTGGCTGGTCTCAGACGATCTTGGAGGTGAACCTGCTGGATGTGGAGGTCCTGGGCTGGTGTGGTTACACGAGGTCTGCGGTTGTGAGGCCGGTTGGATGTGCTGCCATATTCTCTGAAACGCCTGTGGAGACGGCTTATGGTTGAGAAATGAACATTCAATGCACGGGCGACAGATCTGGTTGACATTCCTGCTGTCAGCATGCCAATTGCACGCTCCCTCATTGCTTGTGGCATCTGTGGCATTTTGCTGTGAGACAAAACTGCACATTCCAGGGTGGCCTTTTGTTGTGGGCAGTCTGAAGTACACCTGTGCACTACTCATGATGTCAGATCAGCATCCTGATGTGGCACACCTGTGAGGTGGGATGGATTATCTCAATATGGCAGATGTGCCCACTACCACACATTTGGACTGATTTGTGACCACTGTTTGGGAGGGATGGTTATATTGTGTATCTGGAATGAATTTTAGGTCTCTACATCCATCCCATGGGGAATGGGAGCAGTAACAAAGGTGTTGCGTTTATATTTTTGTTGAGTGTAGAAATATAGCAGATATTTGTCTGTGAATCCAGTATGCTCAAACTAGACTCGAACTCTCGATGCAAGCGTTTCCAGTTTATGTTGCATTTGAGAAAGTGTAATGTTGTACATAACTGGTAAAAACGGCTCTGAATAGTCGCCTTCCAGAAAAATTTCAAGAATAAATACAATGTGGAGAAACAAAATGCCAAAATTTTAGACTGATGATTTTAAATAAGCTTCAAATGAAGGCTGGTGGCTCATGATAGGTTTCGATGTTCAACATAACAAATCTAATTTACCAGAAAGCATCTTTTTGAAACCACGCCAACCTTATTTAGCTATTCCAAAACCCGATGCCAGATGTCTAAATAATTTCACCAGATCAACCCAAATTTCCCCTCTCAAAAGATAAGAAAGTGTTCTGAGTGACATTTCAACAGGCTGTTCCCAACTTCCAGCAAGATTGAACTTGCCTGAAGACAATGACAAGCTCCTCTCTGTCTGATGTCACTTCCCATTTCCAGGCCGACTGCTATCTGCTACTGGCTTCTGCCAATAATAGCTCATCAAAACAACACAACCCTTCTTGGCACCAAAATAAAGGCTGCGGTCCGCGTCTGTGCCACTCAGTTGTCAATTAAGACTCCTCTTCACACTGACACTTGTGACTTAAAAGAAACAGTCGAGAATGTGATGAATTTGAGCCGACAGATGAGAAGGCAGTGCGCTGCGTTGCAGTACCATAGTGCGCTTGAGATATGGATAACAACTGACACAACTGGCAGGTCTTATGAAGTTTGATTTCATTTGTCAGGCTTGCTTGCTCCCTCACTTTTCAATCATCGTGGTAATAGCTCATTCTGATCGCCTGAAGACACTCACTCTCACTTCCATTTAAAATGCAAAGACATAAATATAGTAGGTGCCGCTATGGGCTGCACATCAAGATGGCATTTGTTGTATCCGAGATTCTGTAAATTCATATGTTTAAATGCGTGTAATATAGGTATCAGCGAGGATACTGAACCAGGTTTTGGGTGGTTACAAAGGTGTCGTGATCTCTAGAAGTGACAAGGTTTTGCAAAAGAAATAAATAAAAATGAAAATACATATCACATAAACCATAAATGACAAGGAAATAACCATCAACCTTGGTATTTGATCGCTAAGTAGACAAATGGAGCAGTAAGTGTCCAAGCCTGTCTCGGCGAATACCTTGCATGCTTGTCTCCAGCCGACCACATGACGCTAATTCCTGACTGAAGCGCTCCTCCTGTGCAGCCCTAATCCTGCCTGTGAAATGTGACAAGATCATTCTTAAGGCCTACTTTAGTCTGAATAATCTGCCCATCACAGACATTCATCCCAACCTGCACAGTGCCTCCAGCATCATAACACGCTACCTGTATGTTTTCACCATGACTTAGGCGCCATAAATTAAATCTACACGAGCAAAATGTCGGTGTATGTCCATGTGGACATTTTACATTGATTGCACTGCAAACATTATGAACAGTGTCCAGAAGATTTACTGCAAATGATCAATTAATTGCGTCAAAACACAACAGGAATTCTTAAGTCATGATAAATAATTCATTAAGCTCTTTTTTGGTTTGTTTGTTTGTTTGTTTTATATCCTTGCAAATGCATTAATATCTTGATTTTTGGAAATGGTGATCCGACAAACAAGAAATTCGTCAAAATAAATAAGCCCGACCAAGTTGCGTGCCATAATCTCACGAGTGCTTTCCTTGTTTTCTTACAGCTAATAAAGTACAGTACAGTGGATCTCACAGGCGCTTCTTGAAGTTTCCACAAAGTTCTGTACCAATAATATGGCAGCTGTCAGATTGAATTGAGCGACTGGTTCCCGACGCTAACGTGAAGGTTAGGTGAAGTTAACTCTTCTTTACAGCATGACTACAAGCTGCCAGGAGCCTCACCTTCCCGATGGCAAGTGGACGACAGCATATAATCTCCACGGGCTTTACTTTCTACTCCTGACCAGCTTTAACTAATTGAGAAGACAAAGTGAAAAAGACCCTTCACTGCCACGATCTTGGCTGCACCTCAACTTTTCTAACTCTCTCAGTCATGCTGCGCTCCTGTCATCTGACTTCCGGCGAGACGGCATAAGTTCTTCGTGTCAGCTCCGAGTTGAGAGCTTGCAAATGAAGTCAACGCTGCAGTATTTGACACTCAGATTGGGGCGTGTGTGTGGGTGGGTGGGGGCGAGGAAAATATCTTGGGTGTAGTCAAGGGGAATGGGTATGACTTCTAAGTATCTGAAATGTCCTGTCTTAAACACATAATATCCGTAATACTTCCTGACACATTCGCCTATAACCTCTTATTCTGTGCCAGCTTCTGTGGGTCCCTTTTTTCTCTCTCTGGGCATAGAAGAAAAGCAGTCTATTTTCTTGTCATATTTGCTTGAAAGGGGACTCTCAACTTGGAGTCTAATTTCCTGCACTTTAAAGACAGTCCACATGCAAGGTGCATTACCATGCTATCAAGGTGATGGGAGCAATTTCAAACTGTCAGTCAGTCATGGAAATATCAGAGAGACTTAATGTCTAGTGCAACCTGTCAAAGGCTCCTGTGAAGAGGTGGAGAGCATAATCTGAGTTTTATTCACTCAGTACCATTTACTTGTCAGTGTGGCTCTCTGTTTCACTCTAGATGGTAGCTCATAAGGAGATGGGGATATAATATGCCCATATGTATAGAAATATATATGTATAGAAAGTGGGAGAGAGCTACTTAAATGAAGAGGTCACTATGGCAGGTTTAAAAATGTATAAGAAGACCAAAGACAAAGAAGGAAAATGTAGAGCTGCTGCATATCAACAGAGAGCACTTATGTACCAAGTACCATAGCTTCAGCCCGAGTATAAAACTGCTCCATCTCGTATGATCTTACAGCGCTTGCTTCGCAGACAGCAGTTAGTTAAGGCTGTTAATTTCCCGATAGACGCACCACTCTGGGTGACACACTGGGGCTGTACTTAACCATTATTAATGTGACAGGCCTCACTGCAAAGCAAATCAATTAAACAGGAGCAATCACCATAGTCTGGATAACGGCCCTTTTAAGGCTGTTTTCATGTGACAAGGAGGTCCTCGATCCAGGCCTCTGCGCCGAGACCTGACAGGTCAAGAAAGCGGCATGAAACAATAGCACCTTCTAACCATCATCTCCCCTTTTTACCTGTCAGATCCAGTCGGCCTGTCTGGCTGCTGACGCGGCGTGCCCTGCGCCGCCTGCCACAAGGTGAATTTTCATGTCATGTCGGGGGAATTTCTTATTCCATTTGCTCGACATTATAATGCCGCATTTATCGACCATATCCTCTTTTTGAAAGCTATATGTCAGGGCGCCTGAGTTTTTGTCATTTTTTTCCCAACAGATTCAGTTACTTGTCCCTCGTAATTAGCTCAATGTACACGTGCAAGCATAAAGGGAGCGTAATACCAAAAGTGGAGCACGCACTTACTTTAGCGCTTTTCGGGCGATTCTTTCGCTTGTGATCTCTGAAGTGTCTGAAAGGGTGGAAGGAAAGCTGCTTTCAAAAAAACACGACTTTTTACACTTACTCACGATGTTGGTTGTCATTCCATTTTTTTTTATAAAAAGACAAAAAATTATATAAAACCAGCTGAAATATATTACAAGCATGCTTTTGTCTAATCAACCCTGTTGTGGAGACTATCCATCAGCCCGCAAAACTGAATTATGCAATACCCATTATATAATTATACATTATACAATACAGTCATGATAGAAGCTCCTGACAGGGTGACCCTAATTGCCATTGTTTTCCATTTTTAATAATCCCCAGAGATAAATTGTCAAGTCGTCTCCAGTGCTTCAGCACAGAAAAACCACCACCTGAAAATAAAACGAAGACTAAAAGCTAAACTAAAAACACAAAAAGTGCCACAAAGAGGACAGAGGAAAGTCTTCACCTCTGATCTCGCTTATTTTACTTCCACATGAATCCTCAATAAAAAATATTTTGATGGGCAAAATGTAGAACCGAATAAAAATTGTCAAAGCGATGTGAAAGATGCATTTCTTTGTATTTTCTTTGCCCATTAAGGCAAAAGATAAGCGTGGTTAACAGAACAGAACTCAGAAAAATAGAAAAGCTGTTTCTAAGGATCATTACTGAATGTGTGTTTTTAAAACACATGGATTAAATATCTAATTTCAGATGATAAATTAGGGCTATGTTTTTGGATATTTTTAATAAAGGCCAGAGAAGATGCTTTAATGAAGAAATGGATGCAAAAAGAACTGGGTGAATTAAACCTGATTTCTTTCTTTTTTTTTATTTGCAGAACTTAAAGTTCAGACATTTTTGCTGAATTCATTATTAAATGTGAGCTGGAGGGAACTTTTGTAGAAGAAAACGTGAATTAATCCTTTAAAAAAATAAACAAACCCTTAATATTTAATAGTAAAGCCCAGAGATGTGCTTTCTTTCGGTGTAATCACCAACTAGAGGTACCCAGCCCTGCTTGTAAACGTTTGTATTTGCATGGATTCCGGGTGATTCATAAATGTGTCCTTGTGTGAAATACTAGCGGGAGATTTCAAGCTTTCTGTTTCAAAGTAATGAATTGCGGCGACGGAAAAAAAGTGAAGCCATTTAAGGATAAAGCCGAGAATTTGGTGTCTGCCGCTGCGAGCCATCCATCACGTCCACAATAAAGGAGCTTTTGCCTGACGTTCGAAATTTATGGTCGCCCTTCTCTGCCCTAATAACTCAAAGCGCTGTGTCAGAGCCTGACAGCCGTTGCCGAAAACAGCACCCCTTTTATCAATCAAAAAACACTTGCATATGTTTAACTTTCGCCTGATCAGCAAGACATTTATAGGCTATTGAGTAATAAGATAAGTGGGTCTATTTCGATGGGAAGAAATGTGGACGCTTTAATGATTAATGGCAGCCACAAGAGTTTTTTTAAGCGCTCTTGGAACAAAAAAGAAGGATTTTTGGCATGAGTGCGGAGGAAATGTGGAGGTGTATTTTTTAATTTCCTACACCCAGAAAAAAAAAATATAATAATGATAATCACTTGGAAAAATTACATGCTATTAAATCAGTGTCTGTAGCAGAATTACAGCGCCATATAAAAATACCTTGGAGCTTATCTCCAATTAAACAAATTGCTGTTTTTAGTTTGACCAGACCAGGCGGTGTAAAGCGGCCCTGTGCGGTGATGGAGCGGTTAGGGGAGATAATACAACACGTATTATCTGCCCTTCTCGTGGATTCACTTTACAGCTTTTGACCTGAGCATGGCTGAGAAGAGGCAAAAAATAAATAAATAAATAAAATAAATCTGCAGACAGTTGACTGGCAGGACAGGGAACTGACAGATGACAGGCTGTGATTGAGGGAGAAAGTTGCCGAACATGTGAAACATGGCGATAGATGTCGCACACTGTAGGCAGGGGATGTGACCTTACAAGTCCCTCGCTTGATTACTTTTTATTGTTTTGAGTAACTGGGTCCAAAGACCGTCTCCTTTATTAACTGCAGTCTAGTTATGCAAAGAAGATGCAGATTTTAAAGCAGATTTTAGCCGCAGGCGATAGTTTGTCCACTCCTACTCTCTTCTTTTAGGGGAAATAAATGTCGGCTGTACAAACGTTTCAAAACAAATCTTTTCATAATCTTTGTCATCTTTATTCCCTGGTCCCCCCCCCCCCCCCCCAAAAAAAAAACCCCCACACAGGATGCAGGTGCAGCGCATGCGTCAAAGTGCCAATTACGCAAAAGGCGCGTGTAAAGTCTGGAAATTAAAAGCGCTCGGAGTGGGTGAAATATGAAACAGACACCCGTGTGAGCAGGAAACGTCACATTACCTCGACCCTCTGATCACATCGGCATCTCTTTTTGATTGGGGGGCTGCACGGGCAGCAATCCGCGGACTGATTCAGATGCTGCTAGTGAGGAGGCGGAGTGATCCCTCCTGCCCGCAACCCACGTAAACCGTGCCCGCTCTCGGACCCACAGCCACAGTGTTAGAGCGACGCCGGAGATGAAGCAACGAGGCTGAGAAGCGCACGGATTCTGCTCACACACTCCGCGTCTCTTCCGAGGATTTAACTGTGATTTTCTTTTATTTCTGGCAGCGGCTCCAACCGTCAGACGTTTTGAGTGCTGGCTTGCTTAACCCTACCCATGGCATTTTTCAACCATTTATAGGAGAATTGGGTCATGATCACATCGCCCACGGTCTCTGTCCTGAGAAATAGCACAAATCTAGCGTGGGAGAGCGGCTCCTCGGGGGAGAAGGGAGCAGTGAAGATAAGCCAACTATCCGTCCACAACTCCGTCTCTCCCGCAGACCCTACTCGACAAGCCAGTCGTCTTCCCATAAAGGTTTTGAAAATGCTTACGGCACGGGCAGGACACATTTTACACCCGGAGTACCTACAGCCGTTACCGTCCACTCCTGTCAGTCCCATCGAGGTAAGCGCTACAGCGGTTAAAATAAAACACGTTGTTTTTATTCGCTTATTCTCAAACTACTGCGTGTTCACTCCGAAATTGCAGGACACCAGAGCTCCCGACACGACACGAGTGGACAAACTGTGGTCAAGATTTGTATTTAGGCTATGTGTTGAAATACAGTAATAAACTGTACTCTCGATGTTCTACTCACTTCAGACTTTAACGACCCTTTTATGCAAACTGATGCCAATATTTTGAATGTCATTCCGTCGTGTTGTACAATCTTATCTTCCACCTAATGTAGATCAGCTACGTGTGTGCGCCTTCCTCCTTTACATACCTATTATGCTGAGTTGTTTTGAGTTTCATCCCGAGATAACTTTATGCGCAGTGCGTAAAATGCGCGAAACGGACATATGTGACTATTTATCGCAAAATATAACATGTACGTGTGAGTGTTTTCCTGAATTTTTTAACGTTGTGTTTGTTTCAAATTCTCAGCTGGATGCCAAGAAGAGTCCGCTGGCCCTTCTGGCCCAAACGTGCTCTCAGATCGGCAAACCGGATCCGCCGTCCTCCTCCAAGCTGTCCTCTATAACCTCCAATGGATCTAGCGACAAGGAGGCCAAATCCGGCCCGCTGAAGATGAGCGACATCGGAGCCGACGACAAATCGAGCTTCAAACCTTACTCAAAATCATCAGAGAAGAAGGACTCGAGCAGCAGCCTCAGTGGAGATAAAAACAGTTTCCGAGTGCCTAGCGCCACCTGCCAGCCGTTCACCCCCAGGACAGGCAGCCCCGGCTCCTGCACCTCCGTTTCTCCTCTGCCATCTGAAGGCAAAGCGGGGGACAAGGAGGAAAAGAAGGAGTCTGATAGCAATAAAAGCACTATGACGGAGAGCAACGGCAGCCACGGGATAAGTGGGATTACCTCTGACGGCAACCAGCAACAAGAAAACACATCTGGATCCAAGGCTGTTACATCAGACTCCATATCTGTAACCTCGTCATCATCATCCGTCCTCGGCTCCGGGCTGGTGGCCCCTGTCTCCCCCTATAAGCCCGGTCATACAGTTTTTCCTTTACCACCTGCTGGTATTTCCTATCCTGGAAGTTTAGCCGGTGCATATGCGGGTTATCCGCAGCCGTTTCTCCCTCATGGAATGACCCTTGACCCCACCAAATCCAGCAGCCAGCTTTTAAGCGCACAGTTTGCTGCTGCCAGCTCGCTGGGATGCAGCAAAGCGGGAACGAGCCCCTTAGCTGGAGCATCCCCACCGTCTCTAATGTCTGCTAGTCTGTGTCGAGACCCCTACTGCCTGAGTTACCACTGCACGAGCCATTTGTCCGGCGCAGCCAGCGCTAACTGCGCACATGACTCTGCGGCAGCTGCGGCAGCTGCCTCGGCGCTCAAGTCTGGATACCCGCTCATGTACCCGACGCACCCGTTACACGGCGTGCATTCCACGGCCCCTTCTTTCAGCGGACATCCCTTATATCCTTACGGGTTTATGCTGCCCAACGACCCCCTGCCGCACGTGTGCAACTGGGTGTCGGCGAACGGACCTTGCGATAAGCGCTTTTCATCCTCCGAGGAGCTCCTCAGCCACTTGCGGACTCACACGGCCTTTGCCGGCACGGAGAAGTTGATATCTGGGTACCCGGGGTCGTCTTCTCTTGCTAACGCTGCTGCTGCTGCTGCTATGGCTTGTCACATGCACATGCCTCCAAACGGAAGCCCGAGCAGCCCGAGCACGCTGGCCCTCAGGGGCCCTCACCACCCCCTCGGACTCAGCAGTCGCTACCACCCGTATTCAAAGAGCCCCCTGCCCACTCCCGGGGCCCCGGTGCCCGTGCCCGCGGCTACCGGACCATATTACTCCCCGTACGCCTTGTATGGACAAAGACTGACGACAGCATCGGCCTTAGGATATCAGTAGTGACAGAGAATTACACATTTATAAAGGAGATTTAGGCCCAATGAGTTTTATATTGTACTTAATGCAGGGATTGGATCCAGGTGGGGATCAGTGTATTTATTTGCGATAGCTTCAAGCGTGACTAAAATAAAAAATAATTATAATATAAAATTTCAAAAGACTCAATGTGCATTATTTTTACACAGGAGAAAAGCGTCTTTGCAAGTTAAATAAAGTTAGGACCCTTTTTCTTTCTTTTGAGTAATGTGGAGTTTATTGTTTATTTGATTTATTGTGACTGGTGGGGTTTTGTAAAGCAAAAAGTTATTTTAAAATGTGCCTTACTCAGAGGGATTAGGGGGCTGCCAGAGCTGAGTGCGTGACGGAGTGATGGACGTGGAAAATCAATCAGAGCAGTTTCTTACAGAACTGCCATCGATTTATTTTATTTTATTTATTTATTTTTGGGGGGAGAGATAAACGTTTCATGAGGGTGTTTGATTTACCTGAAGAGTATAAGACAGCTGTTTGGTGAGGGTTTTTTTTTATTATTATTATTTATTTATTTTATTTTAAGGCTCCCTTTTTATTTTTAAGTATAGGGCAGGGTCAAATCAGGTCAACAGTTTTAATTTACAATAAGAGGATTTTCTCCCTCCAGTAACATCTTGTTTTGTTTTTGCTGTGTTAGTTTGACTATATATATATATATAATTAATTATTTAACTTCCCCAACTTTATTTTATTCCTAAAGTTGGGGAAGATGTTTAATATCTCACTGACATTTATGGCAGAATTTTGAAGATACTCCCTTTTATTCACAACTGTGTTTTTGCTTCTGGTCTCACCATGAGGCTCATAATGGGGTTTTTAAAAGGGCCCAAGGATAGAGAAGCAATAACTGCAAAACCTTTGAAGTTACAGAGGCTTCTATGAGCATCTGCTGTTTTTATTTTATTAAGTTTTAGTAACAAGAAGCAAGAGAAAAAAAAGAACAAGAAAAAAACACCACTTGGTGCTGCAGCTACAGTACGTGTGTGTGTGTGTGTGCAAATGTGTGCTCAGATACAAAATCTTTTGGGCTCATCAAAACATGCTGAATCTTCTCAATCACACGGTCATGGATTATTGTTTCATTAACGAAGACAAATGAGCTGCTGATACCAGCGAGGCGCTCGCTAAACAAAGATTTACGATGACACCAGATGTGGGACGTTTCCACAGCTTTTGTGATTGCTGTAATGAAGCAGAGAGCATGAAATAAAGTGAGGCCTAACTATTTAATCAGCCCCCTTAAAACAAATCAACTAAATCAAGCCAGCAGTGTCATTATCCATCCTCAGTAAATCAGGCTGTTCTCCAGCAATAAAATCACCATCATTAATGGTCAGATGTCATATTCATCAAATCCAGCCATCCTTCATGTAGATGAGGCCTAAACATAGCTCAGTGATAGATGGTAATAAAGCTGCTAACCTATATTTCAGCACTGCGACCAGTCAACCACCGAGTCGGCATAGATCATATGTGATGCATCTTTTTTCATTTACAAACAGCACATTAATATGATGTGAACAAATTGGGTCACGATCTCTGAACTTATTGCTCGAAGGCTGATTGATGTTTGACTCTGCTGAAGAAATTCACACATCTTCACAAGCAGATAAACCCGCTAATAAATGATTCAGTTTCAGTTCAATTTTATTAGCAGTGGTTAATGAGCTAGTTTAAATTTAAGGATGGGCCTAAAAGTCTGTGCGTGTGACTAGATTAAAGGTAGACGTGCTCATTTGCTTTGCGTTGTTAAGTTGTTTTTCCTAACTAAAAAAAAAAAAAAAAGGTGGCTTAGTGGTGTAGTGGTTAGCCCTCTCCCCTCACAGTATGAAGGCCCTAGGTTTGAATCCACTGGCCAGCTGGGAAGTGTGCCTGTTGTTGTCCCTCCTGATATTTGTGCTTCCTCCCACAGACATGTTTCTCAGTTTAACTGATGATTCTAAATCGGCTGTAGGTGTGAATGGTTGTCTCTCTATGCTTGCAACCTGTCAAGGGTGCACCACACTTTCATCCAGTGATAGCTGGAACAGGATCCAGCCCTTGACCTGCCACCCTGAACTGTACAAATGGATGGACTTTCAAATAATCCTGAACCCAATGAAGTGAACAGCATTTTGTTGCTATCAGAAATGATACTCTAATTTGCCGTCTTTAGTTTTGAATTCAAATTAAAGGACAAAAAAGAAAAACAAAACATACATTAATATGTTGTCAACGCAAACAGCAAAACCCTGGAGGTGTGTGAATGGTCCGCAGTGCTAATTCACTAACAATACTGTAGATTTTCTTTCTGTTTTAAGAGGAAGAAACAAGCTAATATCTAAAGTAGCGATTCCTTTTAAGCTATCTGCATTATGAGTGTTGTAGCATGATCTCCAGCCTTTGTGGTCTCATACAGCATCAGTGTAATATAGTAGTGTAGTGTGCAATATAACAATTGCAAATTAAGTAAGCCCGATCAAAACTGATATTTTCCTTTTTCAGCAGAAATGAAGAAGCAAACATTTGATCCTATTTGAAAGAGTGCTTATTAATAAAAGGTATGAAACAAATAGCTAATCTTCCATATTTAATTTTTTTTTTTTTTTTAAAGCATGTCAGTCACATGGAGAAGTACACTCCTGCATTCAACAAACCTTCAAAATCCATAAAATTAGAATCAGGGGTTCCAGGTCTGTGCCAATGGTAATAACGTCTTTTGGGAGTGACAGGCAGAACCTGCCTTATTTAAACCTCAGACATGTGGTGTTCTTGCTATTGAAGTGTGTGGTGTCATCATGCCAAAGTCTAAAGAGGTTGCTTCAGAATTCTGAGTCTGGGAAAGGATTTAAAAGGATCTTCAAATTATTTGCAATAAATCACTGAATTGCCAAAGACAAATTCATCCCAAAAACAGACTCTTTGCAAAAAAACCAAAAAAATCCAAAAAGTCTCCAAGAACTTCCTAATCTGCTGAGTTTGCAGGTATCTCTCACAGCTGTTGGTGTCTGCGATCAGAAACAGAAAGCACAAATCTGACCTGCATGGAAGGCGCACCAGGAGAACAAGGAACGTTAGAGGAAGACTACAATTTGACAGCGAACAATTAAGCAAAGATCAGGGTTTTTGGAGTAGTGCGCTCCAGACAAATGCATTAAAGATGGAGTTCTCTGGCTGCAGTAACAGCAAAGACATCTGGCACAGATCGAAGACAGCCTCTCAGGAGAAGAACCTCATACCACCTGCAAAGCATGTTATGATTCGAGGTTCTTTCACTGCCTTGAGGTGCAGGCAGCTTGCAGTCACTGATTCAACTAAAACAAGTGTTTAAGATCACGTGGGGCCAATCAGTCCTGAAGCTGAACTGAAAACTGACTTTTCAGCAGGGTAATGATTCTTAACAAATCCCCAAAGAACATGAGGAACGACATGCAAGAAAAAAAAATTTGCAACTAGGAATCTTGCCATTTTGCAAGGAAGAGTGAGCAAAAAATTTACCCGACAGATGCCAAAGACTGGAAGACAAGTATGCAAAATTTCTACAAGTAGTTATTTCTGTTAAATGGCAAAATGATTACTTCTGATGCCAAGATGTAGCTGCTTTTTCAAAGATGAACATTATCTCTATTTAGATATCTTCGGTCCAAAATTTAATAAAGTTGCAAAATGAGGAGGCTGTGGGTCGTCAACCAATTGGCATGTTGATGTTTCAATCCCTGGTTCCATCAGTCTGTATTTTTAAGTATCCTCAGGCAAGACAGCGAACCCTAAGATGTGCCTGATGCATCCACTGAACTGTGAGTATTTGTGTGAATACGGTTTGAAAATCACTATAAGTACCAGTCCGGCTATTATACGAACTCAGTGATGGAATCGGCTAATTTTGTGGTTGTGCTGAAAATTTCCATTGGATGTACTTATTTTTTTTCACATAACTTTCTATCCCACCATGATGAAGTCTACCCATCTGTTTCCATGTGACAGATGATGTCTTTTCCACGTGTCTGAAAGAAAAATGCAGCCAGGAGACTCTGGCTTAGTGACTCCATGCTGAATCACGGGGAAGGCCCCACCTGTTCTGCTTTGAACCACACCAAAATCAAGAGCCACAGCCTATCACCTAAGGAGGAACAGGCCGGCACAGTACACCCTGGGAGAGACGCATGCCAACGTTGAAAAAAATGGTCACCTCAGCACAGCTGCGCGCCATGTGTTGCACTTTCCGTGGCAAGTTCTGGTTGAAGGCAGTGGACGCCATCGCTGCTACGCCGAGCTGACGTTCCCTCACAAAACGCCCACAGTCATGCATGAAAATGTCTTTTTTTCCAAATCAGCTCACGCAGATACATAAATCAACCAGCCCTCAAACACGTGTTGCCGTCACATAATGAATTTAACACCCTTTTGTCAGCAATATTAATGATCCAATCAAGGGATTTCCCCATCGCTACATAAACATTTACTGCTTTGAATAAACCTTCCTCGGTGCTCTGGAAAAGCAAGCAGGACTCTGTTTACAGGCACGAAAGGAAAAACCAATGACCTTTTGCGTGTTCAGCCAGCTGAGAAGTGTGTCTTCCATCTTTCAGAGAAACATGGTGGTTTATTTTTGCAGGAGAAAGGCTTTTGCCTCTCCAAACAAGCCCCATATTTATCATCACTCCATCATTTCCTGCCTTTGACAAGCAAAGTAAACGGTAGAAGCACAAAGTTAAAGCTGAGTCTTTGTGAGCCTTTGACCTTTGGAGCTTGTCTTCTATTATTAACCCTCCAGCGACATCATAAAATAAAGGAAATGAGTTGGTACGCTGAGATTATCTTAATGTGGAAGGCTTGGCATGTGTGTGTTCTATACTCACTCACACACACACAGACAAAAACAAAAAAAGCGTGCCTTTTTGAGCTAGAAGCCAGCCAATGGGAAAGGGAGAAAAGGGGAATTTTCCCTTGAAGAGTCTGTCAACACACAAAGCAAAGGAAAGAGCAACAGTGAGTTAAACAGTGGGCTCTTGTCTTTCAGCACTCAACATGCTCTATAATTTACACACCACTGACAGGGGCCATTTTGAAGTCTGTCATAGACGGCAAACTTTTTGTCTCCAAACGTCTTGCTCACAGTGAGTCGACTTCTGCCGGGGTCCGGGTGATTAATCACTTATGGCCTTATTGTGTGGAGGTGGCTAATTAACTGCAGGCTGACTGAAGAGACACGCTATAAAAACCCGCCTCTGATAACCCCAACTTTTCCCCTCCTCTTTCGTCTTGGCATGTGGAAGCTCTTACTGACAAATTTGCAAGAACCAGACTAACATTGAGTAAGATGAATGGCCTCTGCGCACAGTAAACAGCCTTTAATTTAACCATGTTTAAATGTATGACACACTGGCATTGTGCTTCCTCGCTGTTCGTGCTCTTTGGTTGGGAAACGCAGCCAAAGTTCCCCTGCTGTTGGTTTAAAATTAGGCTCGGCGTATTCACGGAGGGCGTTTCTGGGTGCTCGGCCTGGCAAACATGTGTTCGTTGTCTCTTTTGGTTTTCGGCCTTTTCTTCAAAGTGACGTTCTGAGACAAAAACAATCAGTTTCTTCTTCTTTTTCTTTCCTAAACACATTAATCGGGAAGATCTGGCATTAACTTTTATTTATTTTTTTAACTTATTTGTCGAGCAAACAGAGGAAGACAAGAAAGAAAGCATTAAGTTGTGCATTAGCAATAAACTGGAGCTGTTCCTTAAGGTCAGCAGCTCGTATCAGACACGTGGCCGGCCAAAAATTGTGCAGCCATGCCTTCCACTCCATCTCCCCCCTTCCACATTATTAGGTTTGTTAACATACTGTATTGCAGTGTTTGCAGTCATGTCGACAGGCTAACTTAATCAAGTTACTATTGAACTTGTGCGCCTTGCCCAGCATGACAGTTTTAGTGCCAGAATTATTGCCGTGACCTATGAGAGGAAATTAGCAGCGGACACAACACGGAGACTTTTCTTCCTGGTGGAAAAAAATAAATCTATCCTATATATTTACAAGAACAGTGACAATGATAGAAAGTAGGGAGCAAAAATGTTTGCTCGATAACGCCGCAAATGAAAAATGCCGCGTGGACCCAAAGTGGTGCAAAATGCATAATGCCAGCTGGCAGACCATTACAGGTGATGGACATTTCACTTACCTAAGTCAAATATAACAGACTGCTGTTCATTAATATACAGGCAGGCCTGCAGAATCGAGTCTGCCATCTGGTTAAATCGACAGAGTAATCTACAGCTCGTAATTAGGGCTGAGGAGCAGAGTTTCTCTTTAATCTTTTTTCGGCTTTCAACAAAATTTCCATCTGCACCATGTGGCACATCATTTTTCTTTAAGACAAATCGGTTGTTTTCGTATGATCCAAAATTAGATCAGCAGAAAACAATCAATCTTGTAAAGGGCCTGGGAAAAGAATTGTGATTTCGAATACTGTTTTCCCTCCTCCTGTCTTTAGCATCTCAATTCTCACTTTCCCTGCATGACTGACTTTGCAGCCATCAGCATCCCTCCCATGATGCTCTCTGCTCAGTGCCGTCACATGGCATATAATGGGGACCCGGGCTAACGATGAATATGAAATTGTGCCTTAATATAGCGATCTCTCCTCAGCTGCTTTCCCTGTGGCGTTCCACAACAGATGGTGACCTGTAAGAGTCTGTGACACCAGAACTAAAATCCACACTGAGGTAAGAAAGAATACTTCGTGTCACCCTGTCTGCAAATTAGTGAGATGACACAACTGTCAGGTGCCAGCCTCCCGTGGCAGTCGTCTCCCCCATTACAGGAGCAGCGATGCTTTCCCTGCACGACAAAAGGGAAATGGGTGGATGTTTTTTTTTTTATAGGAGACTTGTCTGTCAGCTGGCTCTCAGGTCATAACAAATCACCAGCACTCAGCTGAGGCTGAACATTCAGGACGTCGGGAAGAAGACGAATGACCTGCAGGCCTTTGAAGTGCTCTGGCAGTTCAGATGGCTCAGCGGCGCTGACAGAGAAATATACACAACAGAGCAACCAATAATGAGAACATTAAACATTCCAGCCACCTGACAGGCTGACAAAAACAGCCTGGCCCCACATCAATCATTCACTGAGTCATAACCTTGACAATTAGTCCCCTCTGATACCGCCCGTAACCCCTGGGCCCCGCACTGCGGTGTGACTCCACTTAAAGAAGAGAAAACCAAAGGGCTTAATCTAATTTCTTAATTCTGATTGATAAAGACGTAGCAGCGACAGAGACCGCAATATATCGGTTCAGCACATGATGGATTCGGAATCGTTTGGCAGGCTCTTTGCAAAGTAATGACTCTCCAAAGATGGATGTGAAAATAGAAAAATGCACATACTGTAGTTCAATTACTTTTGCTGGCTGCCTCTGAAGATGTTTCGGCTAAGACCACAGAAATGTATCCAGCACATGTTTACGGCCCTGCCTGCGCAAATATGTGTTTTAATGACACCCCGCAGGCATTTGGAAGCTATAGTTGCAGGGGAGCCAACACTTATATTTCAATATAACTCGAGCCATAAGATCACTAACACGAGCAGTTCTTTAATGCGTGCCTAACGAGGTTACATATCCTACATCTGCATTAGTGTAAACATGTGCTAAATGTCAAGCCTGCTTTTAAGAAGCTCCATAAATTTTGCTCACTAAAAGACTTAATATCATTAATGTTCTCTGAAAAAAGATGAGGTTCAGCCCATTTTTCTTCTGCACACACTCCCACATTAGCATTTTTTACAACAGAGCTCAGTGTTAAGACTCCAGTCTTCGCTCTGAATCCAAAGCAGTTGACCCTTTGAAAATAGCGAGGGGGCCATGTTGTCATCACTCCATTCACTCCAACTCTGCAGTTGCCATATGACAAATGAGCCACGTGACATGACATTTCCCTTTTGCCTTCACACCTGTAGAGTTAAAGCAAAGCGTCTGACAGAGGAATTGATGGCAGCACCTCAAAACTACTGTATCTCCTTTTCATTTGGCGAAATGGAAAGAACCGGGCCAGTGGCTGTTTACAAAAACTACCTGAGACGGAGCTGCACAGCTCCAAGCCCCGAGGATGATAAATGGCTCTGCTAACCCTGTGGGACTGCAGACCCAAATGAGGACGGAGCTAATTGCCGTGCGAAATACTTTGGCATGAATGGAAAGAAAATGCAGGCGAGCCACAGCCAAAAAAGGGCCCAGTTGCTGCTGTGAACTCGGAGCTGGCTTTTGCTTACAAGAGTTCACTTGGTGTCCATAAATCATGGACTGCTTACAGCTGAAACTGCCCTTAGTCATCAACATGCAATAGACTGAGTGACAGATTCCATCCTGACTACATTAGCCGCCGGTTCAAACGAGGCTCCTTTTTTAAAATCTCCTACCATCTTGAACCTCGCAGGAAATGAAAACCAGATGGGTAAGGATTGCTGTGTATAACATAAAGCTGAGCTTGTATGAGAGAAAAAGACACAAGAGTCTAAAAAAAGAAAAAAAAAGTGTATACATTGTTGAAGGAAATGACAGGGGTCAATTTGAGGTATCCTGGGTTTTTGATATCCTTCAAGTACAGCTTTAGATATGGCTTTACCCCGAGGCTGTGATCTGCATCACATTACTCATTTTCAGCTGACAGGAGAATTGAAATGTGGTTTCAGTCTGTGTTACACCCACACAGGTGAACACAAGTGCAGACTCCACAGTCAGTCTGAGTGATTTGAATTATAAATCCCTATCTTGGGCTTGCTCAAAGACTCAAAAAGTTATCCTCACTAGAAAAAAATGTTTTTTTATTGCGCCAGGACCGCAATCTGTTTGGGCATAATAGCAGTAAAAAGACAATAATGAGATATTTAAATAAAAGAAAAATATCTGGCACATGTGAGAGGAGAAATCAGGATGAAGTAGATGAATAGGTGCGAGCATTAAAAAGGAGATTATTTTGCGATGCTATAAAATCGTCTTCTTTCTTTTTTTTAAATCCGTGGATATGCAGCAGTAGTGTAACCGCAAACTTGACAATTTTATTGAAATCAGTTTTGTTTTCTTAGCAGGTTTGATGGGTTGAAGTACTGACTTAAAGTCTTTCATCAAGAGAAATTAAAGGATAAAGCCGGCGATATTCTATATTTTTGTTATTGTCTACAAATCCCAAAGAAAAGACCAACACTAACAATGACTCGCTCGGTCTCATTCTCAGACACTCGCCACTGAGGAGAAAGGTTCCCACTGAAGATGTAAATATTTAACAACAGGACAGGAAAACATACTTTTATTTTTAAAAAGGCTAAATTATTTCGTAAAACAGCAGGTCGGCGTGGTTTGTAGCAAATTTTATTCAAAGATGAGTGCATAGAGCATTACTGGATTTCATTTTTAGTCAAAGTTTTCAGTTTGTTCACTTCAGAGTATTTCTGACAGTGGAATCAGGTATGTGGGGATGATCCACAACTAAAAGTTGAACTGAAATTTAATTATATTTACTTGCAATTGCTTATCAGTGGATACACTAGAATAAAAGGGTAATTCAGGTTTTCACACAATGAAGAAATAATCATACTGTAAGTAATTTTAAGTAGTGTGCATCTTTATGATATAGAAGATACAGTGTTTTCCTATTTAATAGTGTTAGATGGGCAAATTGTGTTGTGTTGTGAAGCTACACACTATCTAAAGTTACTCAAAGTATAATAATTTCTTTTTAATTATTATTTTGTTCTTTCCTGTAAAAAGCTGAATCTACCAGTAAGGATTTGTAGGTAAATATAAATAAATCACAATTTCACCGTATTATAAAGTGCTACCAAAATGCAATAGATCATTTAATAAATTAAAAATAAATGAATAAAAATTGATGGTTGTGAAACCAAAGCGTGTATTCAAAAATCACCAGCAGATAAAAGCTTCCACTTAGTCACTTGATCAGTGCCAATGTTAGGATTCAGCTCATTTGAGCTAAATAGTAAATTGATTTTGGTAATCTGATACAAATGGAACCAAAACTATCTCACTACATACGCCCACTTGCTTCATAGCGTTCTGAGATATTAGCAAGGCTAGGTTGTTTAGGTTACCTTTAATCTGGGAAGTCTTCTGGGTCAAGACTTTCCTTTTTTTGTCTATGTTTATGAATGTAGAGATACATTTTAAAAGCATAAAAACCTCAGTCGTCATCAGTGGATAGCTGGTGGTTTTGAGGTTGCATTTTGCCAATGACTGCAATTTAAATGGAACCTAAGCTTGGTCAAGCATGACTGGAAAATATCATTCAGACCACAAATTGAAACCACAGACATTCAAGCATGAAACATCTCTCATTCTATATCTGTTTAAAAAGACAAGGATCTCATAGTTTTGTAGACAGTCTTAAGAGTCTTAACCCCCAAGAGCGTTTGATGTGTCATCATCAGAAACTTTAATTTTGTATTACAGGCCTGACAATCCATTAACCCATCCATGCATCCATCTTCGGCACCAAGAGGGGACAGCAGCCGAAGCAGACACACCCACACCTTTTCCCCCAACAATCTCCTTCTTTCAGCTCTTCCAGGAGAACAACAAGACGCTGTCTCCAGTGAGTCCTGCTCCACCTCCAGGTCTCCTCCTGGTAGAACATGTCTGGAGCACCTCACCTAGAAGAGCCTGTCAGAAGCCTCAAAGAAACCTCAACTGCTTCCTTTCAATGTGGAGGAGAAACAGCCTTATCCCGAGCTTCTCACGCCATCTCTGAGGAAGGCCTTGTGTAGGTCCAGAGCTACCCAGAGCTAATAAGTCAAACAAATCAGTATTACACACCATTCTTACTCGATAATAAAACACTGAAATGTCTATATAATGATCATATTTTTACCTCAGTGGTCAAAGCTTCACCCTTTAATTCATTACCAAGAATGCAACCAACATCTTTCACATAACCGCATTTATTTATGATGTGTTTTGTTGGGTCGAACTCGGCACTCTGGAAATTCTTCCAGTAAATACTTAATTTATGAGAGGTAGCTCTCGTAGCTCTAAATATTTGGTGTTAAATGTTTGCTTATGTGCTTAAGTACCAGCATCATTAGACCTCTAAAGCGTTCCATTTGTTGATCTCTAATGTAAAGGCCATGACGCACAAGCTCAGATGGTTAAGTAAACATCAAAGAAACACTACAAAGGCAGAAAGCTGAAGTAGAGAAACGGATGGATGCTAAGACAAATTCCTATACATTTAATCCGGTAATCTTTACAGTCAGTTGTAGTTTCTTTATTGTTGTTTTCTTGCCACCCTAAAGCAGAGCTATGAAATACTCCCCCCTGCCCTTCACGTTAGAACATTAATTGTGTTTTTTACTTTATGAGAAAAGCTGCTTGTGACTCATTTTAATTCAACTGCATGAACCAGAGGCACAATCTGGTTTTCATGTTCTCTGGCTGAAAACACCTGCCCTGTTCTCACAGCTAATATATTAAGTAGTAAGTGCCTGAGCAGATGTTGTGAGGTCAGCAGGGAGCCCGGGGCCTATAGAGCACGCAATATTTATTGGACTGGATCAGAAGGCAATGACATGGGCCGTCTTCCCTCTTGACAAATCACATTTTGCATACAGGTTGAAGCCAGAGCCTGTTTCCTTCCTAGAAACACCTTTTCCAATTTGTCAGACTTCTTAGAGAGGCCCGATTGGGTCTTTCTACTTTTAAATGCGTGCTGCCAATCACAGAGAACGCCTTTTGGAAAATATTCGTAAAACAGTCAAACTTTCTTACTGGAAACCGTAACACGCCCGAATCTTTTATTTGTGTTTGCTTTGCAATCATCCACGGAGATCAAAGGCCGTGCTTAGGGCCTCAGTGTCAGCGCGAGACATCAATGACATCTCCCATTCACACCGCATCTTCTCCTCACATCTCGCATGCACTCAGTCGTCACATCCCACAACAAAGAGAGACGCCCCGAGTTACCATCCATCAAACCAAGCCTTTTATGGCCCATCAAAAGACAATGAACTGCCAGAGTGAAAGGAGTGTTTGCAACATGAAGTGACAGCGAATACTCCAGACACAGATTAAACAGTGGGAGAAATGAGAGAACTACATAATGTTTGGGTAATTTGTGAGAATTAGACGCTATGATTCATCTTTATGAAGGAAACTAAGCTCAGATATAAGCTCAGCGCAGCTCCGCGCTCTGATAGTTCAGGCATCTCAATTTACTTTGGTTTTGAAGTATAGGCTTCTTACGGTTACAGACTGGAGCAGTTTGTTTTCAAACATTGCCACACATCTCACGCCTTGGTCGTGAGGTATGAGCTACATGTTAAGATATAAAACAGACCTTCAAGGCTTATTTTCCCTCAAAGGGATCCCATTTATTCCGTCTACTGTCAAAGCACGGAAGGTTTGAGAATTAAGGGAGCTACTGGCAACACAGTACATCATTGTGTACAATAAAAGACTTGCAACGTAAACCATCAGCAGCCCTTTGTGTGTTATCTCCCATGGATTATTCCTCTCAAGTCAACCATCAAGCATTGTGGGTATGGCAGCCTATGCGGGGTGCAGCATGCACCATAGAGTTTGCTAAAGTGTTCAACAGAGGTTGAGTGAAACGGGACACTGGCATGATTATACTGTATCCTGTCTGTTGCTGATTTATTGTGACAGCAGTAACTCCCTGCAGAACCATGTCGTCAGGTGCCACGACTGGTGCTGTGTCAGATACTTGATAGGCTTCGGGCTTTCAGTAAAGATCTTGTGAGAAAGTCTCCAGAGACGCTGCTGAGAACACACAAAATCTTCGTTTCTAAATATACAAGCGCATATCCACTAATGGTGAAGGGAAACAGACGCTCACGTTTGGCCTGCTAAGAAACAGCTGCAGTGTTTTCAGGAAAACAACCTCAGTAAAATGTGGTAAAGTCACAGACCGAGAAATGATATTACTGTATATTACAACACTTAATATCTCCATTACTGCTGTGCAAAAGTCTACAGCCACCCTCTCATTTCTGTATATTTTGCAAGGAAAAAGGGAAAATGCTGCAGTTATTTACTAAAACATAAACATGGAAATACAGTATAAAGCAAAAACAGAGCAGGTCAAACCAATTACAGTACGCATCCATAATCTGGTCCCTGATCAACTGAATTCACAACAGTCACCCCAAGGTGCTTTATATTGTCAGATAAAGGTCTGACGAATATTATAGAGGAAAACCCTGACAATCAGACAAGCATGTATGAGCAATTACTTGGCGACAGTGGGAAGGAAGAACTCCCTATTAACAGGAAAAGACATCCAGGCTATGGGAGAAACTGCCGCCTGCTGTGGCTGGTTGGGAAGTGAGAGGAAAGAGAAGAGGAAGCAGGAAATAAAAATAGGGAAGTGGAAAAGTATCACATCATGGGAATACCTCCAGCAGCCTATAGCTGCATAACAAACGGAGGGTTCAGGTTCACCTAATACAGCCCTAACTATGAGCCAGCAGCCTAACTTGCAACCATCACTGTCATTGTGTACAACACGAAATGTCTGTCTGCTATGGAAAGCAAAGTACCCTAACTCTTCCTACTAACATTAAGTAAAAATACTCAAAAGCTAATGCATACTATGGGGTCAAGTGAGGGCAGACTGTGGGTCTTGTCTTCCTGTTTAAATCTTATCAACTCCCAGAGGTGCAGCTGGTGGATTGACGGTGCAGGAGCTTGGAGAGAGAGACTACGTTCCACAGCAATCGTCTCTCTGTGTTATTCACTGGAACTACTTAATCATTGCTGACCGCTCCACACTGCTGTCCCACATCACATGATGTCATTCATATCCCTTTAAGCTATTTCAGAGACGCCAGATCACCTTTTTTCCCCCTTTTCTTTTCTATTTTTTTTTTACATACGTTGCTCCTATGTTTCAGTAACACTCTACCCTCTGCTGTGAAAATGACACTAAAGTGTTTTAATTAGACGCTCTGCAGCAAATTATTCATGATAAATCTCAGTCTGTGATCCCCTTGAGGAATAATTGAAAATATACTTAATTAATGCTTTCATTATAAGCTTCCCTGAATATTGTGTGATTGTTGCTTTTCTTCTGTCGCTTACAACACGATTTCGTTCAATATGTGTTCGTCTGAGGGGGGGAAGGGACTTAGAAACAGTTTATAGCGGTATCACCTGACCGCAGCACTTTGAGCATGAAGACAGACATTATTCAGAATAAATGGATTATCAGGGAAACCAGCATAAATGACTCAATAAAACTGTTAAGCAGCCAGCCAGCAGTGGCCAACGTGATTAATCGCAGGCGTTCCAAGATTGGATTTATTTTGTCTTTTATTTCTCCTTTAATGACTAGCTGCGAACACCACTCTTAATACATCGCCCATGTTTCTAGATTACCGGTGACTAATGAGGATTCAAAATGGCTGTTATCTACATTAATGTCTTTTTATTTGAAAAGTCAATACTGCCCGCGTGTGTGAGGAATATTATTAAGCGAGGGCGACTTGCAGTGATCTGTCTAAGCCTCCCAATTAGAAGGGTTTCGGGAAGCATTAAGGTACGCTGGCATTTATATGAATACACAGGTGCGTCATTACATTTATAATTTTCTACCGCTCTAAGACTTTGCTTCTCCAATTATAGCTATATTTACTATGCCTCCACATACGTCTGAATTATTAAAAGGCTCCAAGAATGCGTTGTCACCCACTCTCCCCGCAGAGGATCAATGTCCTGCATTCGAGGGATAAATGAAGCTATATTTTACATGTTGCTGTTTTCAAAGCACATAGAGACACAGTTTATTCTCTTGGCGGAGGGCTCTTTGAAACCCTTGTGTTTAAGCAGGAGGCATTGTTCACTTTAATGAAAGAGTCCAGAGCAGTTATGACCCCGGTGATTCATATATTCATAAAAGAAATCAATCCTACATCAGCTAAACGCAGAAACAGAAACGTTCTGCAGCCTTAAATCTTAGCATTTTGTAATATGCAATAAACTGAGTTTAAACTGGAGCGTGTCATTGATGTGCACAATAAGACAGATGAAGTTTATTACAGAGCTAAAAACAGGTATGAAGGAAAAACACTGACTGCAATAACGGGCTTTGAAGAGAATGTAAAATGCAGGCCCAAGGCGGTGCTTTGTCAGACTGGACTGTTGTGGCACCAGACTGTTGTTCTTTCTATCTATGATTTAGCACAGCTGAGCCTGACTAGATGGCACCCAGGAGAGAGCTTGATTTTCATGTTTGCCAATCTCCCTTTATACCTGCCCGTGGTGACCATAAATACAGTTTTGTGCCTCCCGGAGAAATGCTTAAAGAAGCACTTTGTCCAAGTCCTGTATGGACCCGCGTGGTAATATTCTTGATTGATGACAGCAGCAAAGTTTAGAGGACGCTCCGGAGAGTTTTCCAATCTCATTTGTTTGGGAGTTTTACATTTTGAACATAAGTCCCGCTTGGCTGTATTTATGTGGTTCTGAGGCCTCTGCATTCAGCCTTTTGTTTCCACAGTTCATTAATGAGGGGCAGAAACACTAGTGGCCAAAGTCATCTCATTCTGGGGCACTTTGTGGGGGCACATGGAGACTTGGTCACCCCTAAACAGAACACTAATCTCCAGAAACCCATTTATATGCCTGGCTGACCCCTAATAGATAAAAATAGCTTGTGGTCTATTCAGAGCCGCTGGTCTTTACTCAGATTTTTAATGACTTCCATTCCTTCGTATTGTATTTTGGGTGAATATTGTCAAAAATCTATTTAGTAACATGACTGGTATGATGAGAAATGTCAAAAAGAGGGAAAGCGTTCGTGTTTGAAAAGTTAACCATGAATTATTTGATGCATTTAAATCATATGAAGTCACTAAACTAGCTTTTATAAAAATCATCCAGTGTTTGTGTCCTCGTATCAGCTGAAAGCTTCCAGATGTTTAATTATCTTGTAAAAGCTGTTTTTGTGAATATTTTTAATTGCTGCATGTTTACTTTTGCACAGCCTCTGGAACAACACTGCTATGTCAAATTATCATCAGGACAGTCTTATCGTCATATTCTACACCTGCGTCGACGCCCAATCAGTGCTCTATAGTGCCGCTGCTGGTCAAAAAGCAGACAGAGAATGGCTATAACTAACACAAAGTGTAATTCTCCTGATTGAAACACTAATATCGAGTTTTTGTCATATATTCTTTCCTCAGAGTGACAGCTGTTTAATGCAGGCGTATTTTGATAACACAGCAGAGTTTGCCTCGACCATCTCGTCCTGACAAACTGGAAGGACTTTGTACCAAATTAAAGTACATGAAACTACACATAGGGAAGTGATGCTTTAGCCTTTTCCTGCAGATGATATGTCAGAGAATGACAGAGAGAAGCTACTGTCATAAATAATCACTGAGTGAGTGCTGGCTTTGGTTGATAAAGTTTTATACAAGCATCGTGACATTATACACTGTAAAAAAGCAGCTATATGTGTTATCTGCTTACTTTTCCCAACTTTGTGATACATGCTCAAATAAAGGATAAATAATATGTTCTAACAGTTGCCGGATGACGAGTTGTTGGAAATTAATATATTGAAATCTAATGCCAGAATAAAAACAACAAACAAAAGTGTCACTGGCTGAAAGAAAGTCATTCTTTTTTTAGATGCTGATGTTTCCACGTCTCAGAAACAAATAACAAACTTTCTGGGTGTTAACCTAAGGGTTTAATTGACCTATAATTAGGCGTGGGCTGCATTATAAAGTGTAACCAAATCCTAAAACCAAATCCTGACTGAGTTTATTAGAGAAAGGAAAAAATGATGATTAACATTCCCCTTAGTGTGTTTGATGCTCAGAAGGTTAGGGCTGAGGTATCAACTTTCACATGCCAACAAATCAGGAAAAATAGGTCTTGGGAATGCAAAGTAGAATTAGGATAAACTCACCCAACACCCAACACTCATTATTTTCTTTTAGCTGATGTTTGAACAATACAAAAAAACATCACAGTGTTATTAGTTTTTCATGTTTTCAGATCCACTGAGATAAGAAAAAAAAAGATCCCCGCCAGTGATGCCTGCATGGACCCCAAGTGTAGCTACCTTAAGACTCAGAGCAGGAAATAGGACAGGAGACGATTTAAACTAAACAAAAAGGGGGGGAAGAAATGGTGGCAAACATTTTTTTCTGGATTCGGCAAAGACTTGCAATTACTTCTTGCAATCACAAGGTCACTACATAGGTCGCTTCTCACCAGGCAACTGGTGCAGTGACCTGTCCAACCTGTTTTCAAACGATCGCAAACCCACTCAGAGAGACTGCAATCGCTCTCAGACAGATTGCAAAGGATTGCTGTCTAATTTATAAATGCAGACAAAATGCCAACAATCTGAGACCATTTGCGCCAATTAGAGCAACTAATCTATGATGCATTTCTCTGAGGACCCCTCAATAGGGAACTCCACTCAGCTGTTTGCCAACTAGTTGTATTCTGTTCATTTTACTATATAAAATGTGTGATTTTGCAGAATTTCTGAATTTCAGTTTTAAATCTATGAGTTTCTGGCTGGACTCTGAATGTAATAAGTTTCCTTTTAATATGCATATCTGTGTATGTAAACGGCACTAATCAGTTAATTGCCAGTTTGACCTCTCATAGGAGACGGATGCCGTCTTATCATCATCTTATCGCCATTTTGACGCATCAGTCACTTTGCAGAGGGTCACAGACCTGGTCAATGTCTTGAAAGCATCCATTTCAAAGGCAACAAAAAGAAATCACCGTTCTCCATAGTGTGACTGTAAAAATGCAAACAGGACAGCAGTTTTGTGGGAGGTTAAATCTATAATACTCATATAATAAGCAGTAGATTACTAAATATGATCAGCCTAAATCAGAAAACACACCCTGACAAGTCTGATCAACCCAAAAACTGCTGCTGGGATTTTTGTAAGACATAGTAAAGCAATTAAGCAGGGAAGTCAGTAGCACTTTATAATAATGCCGCAAAATTAAGGTATTAAGTGTTTAATTCACCATTTATATGTCACTGCTCCTACTTATTATGTCAGTTATAAATACAGACATGTTTATCCATCTTTTACACCAGGTACAGCCATCACTGCTGTACATGGTGTAACTATGTGCATCTATCACTGCTACTATAACACTGAATGATCATAATCATATTAATATATCTAGATTTATAACTGACATACTAAAGAGGAGTAATTCTATATAAATGATGAATTAAGCACTAGCTAATACCTTAATAGTGTGACATTAATATGAAGTGCTACCAGGAAGTCAGATAGATATTGAAAGGTAATCTGCCCAAATACCAACTTATGCAAAGCTTCTGTGGAAAGCTCACTAAGCATAAACAAACAAAAATTCAGGTCAGAGGGATTTTACAGTATCAAATTTTCCTTTATAATCTGTTCTTCATACCACAACTTCTTTTTTAGAGCCATGCTAGTTTAGAAAAACTATGTTAACATTTATGTAATAATTATTCACAGTGTCGAATAAGCTCCAGTTTACAATATGGGGAAACAGATTTGGGACTGTGTTAAGTTCGTTTGAGAACCCACTGACCTTAAGCTAATTCCAAAAAAGTAACGGCCATTTCTAAGCCCTGTTATTTCCATGACTAATAAAACCATTGACACAGTCTGAGAACTGCCCAGACGCCTGTTGTGTGATCCGGTCTAGAAATGCTCTGAGCAAAATGGAAGAAAGGAAAAAAACTGAATCCCTCTGAATAACTGAACCACATGGTTACACAGATAAATACACTGCAATGTAGCATTTAGAGTCACATTACAGCTTTCCCAGTCAATAACAAGATGATTGGTTGGCAGTGGCAGGTCTAGTTAGCGGTACAATGTCGCGTTTGACATTTATCATAGCTCCAGGGTCGTGAACTTGAAGCCAAACAGCAGCTGAATCATTAGATGTGAACGGCTGCAGCTTTGCCATCTCTGAGGCACTGACATAAGTGTTTTCATGCTGAAATGTGACTAACTTCCGCTAAGCTAAACGCGTCTTTGTTCAAACTGGGACATTATGCGCCAAGAGGGACATATACTTCAGGATTGGTCCAACAATGGCTGCTTTAACAAGCAGATTATTTGCTGCATTAGATATTAATACCGATTACTGTTACAGAAGGATGTCATCCTGTGATTCAGTTCATGTGTTTTGTCTGGAAAGGCGAAAAAACCCCTCCGATCATCTCCACTCACAAAAATAATGCAGAAAAGCATAGTAATCGTAGTATACCATAGAGAAATAATGGCAGAAAAACTGATCAATACACAGCAACACAAAACAAATGTCCCACTGGCCTCTGCAGGAGGTCATTTACCCCTGCATGGAAACATCGTAGTTTTTTTTCGTGACTCAACGTATGAAAACATTTCCAATACAGATAAAATTAAACAAGCAAGAGGGCTTAGCCATTAGATAAATTAATTCAGCGCAGATTCTGTAGCTCAATAAAACAAACCAAATAGCTCCATTTCTACTCTTAAGCTCAAAGCAAATAGGATGCTCAATAAAAACACTGTACTGGCCCTCTCGGCTAAAGAAATCAATAGCTAGAGGACAAAGAACCTATAGCTATCACTTAATTCTCTTATCAGTGTGATTTAAGGGACACGGATGATGTTAAATAACTGTAAATCCTTATCTTTGACTTTGTGGGTGGTTTATGGCAGTTTCAACAGCAGTTCAGAGACAGAATGTCCATACCTTCTGCCGCATAGACGATTTATAGCTTTATTACTCTTTGTCTAAAAGAGCAGAGAAACATATAATTGAAAGGAAGAGATAGCAGCTAGTGAGTAGAGGAGCTGGAGAGGGGGCAGGCAGGAACTGAGAATCATCACTGCTAGAGACATATCACAGCGACAGCTTTATGGCAAAGGAGCAGCCCTCTTTGTTTTTGGAGGAGGGAGGGGGCTCGTAACGAGCAAGATCCAATTTTCTGATTCATCTGCAAACGGTTCGGGTTGAGTTTAGTATTCTGACGCCAGGCTTCAACCTGGCCCGCATGGGCGTAGAGGTCACCGAGAGGGCTGAGTGAGCTGAAGTCATGAGTTTGTGCTCACACTGTCACAGGCCTGCTCATATTTTTGCCCTCAGTGACAACGGGCCTATTGTTCTCCCTGATAAGGCTTCAGTGTGCACAGTAATGGGAATTAAGCAGGGCATATAAGTCATGGAGAAATTGGGTGACAGCAGATCAATAGATAGTGGTGAAGCCTCAGGGACCATTAGTGAAGAGGGCCCCTTTGTTTGTCCGCTGGTGGGGAGATTCTGTGGATGTTTGGGCCTGAATTAAGTGTCGAAGCCAAGAATATGCCGAGTTCACCAGAGAGGAGGGAAAGGTGCTTGGCGACACAAGCCTGACACGTGTGTTTTTGCAAATAATAGGATGTCTTTATCAGGTCACATCAACCTCTTCTTGCAAAGTCAACAGCAGCAACTGCGTCTAGTAACAATTTCCCAGTCACTCTCAGCAGTCCCCATAAACACGCTGTGATTTCATTTACAGGGACCATTATGTTATTATTCAATCTATGGATTATCAAGCTTTATTAGGACACTAACGCTCAAAAGAAATGCAGCTTTTGTTTTTATTTTTCCTCACTATAAAAAAAATCCCATGTACCTCCTCAGAGGCTGACACTTTAAAGCACATGGGCATTTTCTCTTTTCTAGCATTTTATGTGTTTATGTATAATTTGTTTTACCCTTTTACTATAATCCTTTGGCACATTAAGGTAGATTTAAACCTTTTTTTAGATTTTTCATACAGTGGCAATACTGTTGATCCTACTTAACCTGAAGCTGACTTTTTAAACAATTGTGTATTTAAAAAAAGAAAGAAAAAGTCAGTGAATATAAAAAAAAACAGAAGTCTTACACTGCAGATCCCAGAAACCAAGCCAATAATTCTGACTAAATATTGTCATGCTGCAATCAATTTAGCAATGGGTCAAGAAATCTATTTTAAATCCGTGCTAACAATGCGGCTCTCAGTATGAGTGTGTTACCGAGAGCATGCGTGGCATACAGTTACTTATAACGGACAGTGGAAACAGTGCAAATAAAGACGCCCTGCAGCCCTACTTTGGAGCTGGAGGATGAAAATGCATTAGCCCTGCGCTTGACGTGTTTAAAATGATTAGCCACAACATGTGACAACTCTGATAAGGAAGAGTCTCCCATTAAGTTCTTCAGGCAAATGCATATTGTGGCCATCACTCCGGGACATTCCCACTTAAATGCACAGATAATTTGTTGTTGCGATGCATCATTCCTGCCCCATAACCAACCCCGGCCCAGTGAGCAACGTGCCACTGATAACTAAAGATATTAATTAGTATATCACCATCGTGGCACATCCACTTTCACTATTAATAAATTCCATGCCATCAGGTTGTGATTTAATTATAAATTATGTAAATGGTTGCCATGAATGATTTAAGCCTGTGAATTTTATTGGCTAAATGGGAGAGCAGAATTTAGGCGTATCACATGATCACAGTGATGAGGATTTACACACTCGAGTGATGACAGCACAAGTACAGGAAGGATTATTGTGACTAGATTACGATTCCACGTAGCCCCGCCCCCCAGTTAATGGCAGGAAACAAGTCAGATTCCTGAATTATTGAAAAACGATACAACTTAATGGCTATTAAGGGACGTTTGTTAGCGTGTATATTAAAATTAGCCTAATATGATGCTTTTCTTAATTTGTGCATGATTACAATGGAGGATATCCATACTAACCAAAATGAAGTAGGTCGCTGTTTGTTTAAAGTAATCCCTGTAAGCCAAACGCTTTGACTTCATACTGCTTTAAACACTCAATTTGTATTTGTTTTACCTAGGGTCCGGTATACCATGCAGTCACTGTCCACTTCATTAGGTACATCAGATCAACTGCTGCTTTACACAAATGTGTAATCAGCCAATCACATGGCAGCAACAAACAGCATTTAGCCATGCAAACACGGCCAAGACAAGTTCAATCGAAGCATCAGAATGGAGAAAAAAGGTAATTTAAGTGACTTTAAATAATCAAGGTATGCAGAAGAGCATCTTAGATGTACAAGAAGCAGCAGAAGGCCACACAGGGTGACACTCAGCCAAGAGCAGGAAACTGAGGCTACAGTACACAGGGCTACACAGGCAATGTGAAATCAATGTGATATCATGTCGCTATCCACCAAACCAAAACTGAAGAATGTTTCAGGCACCTTATTGAATCAATGCTATGAAGAAATAAGGCAATTTTGAAGGCAAAGGGGAGTCCAAACCAGTACTAGGTATACCTAAAAAAGTGTCCAGTGAGTGTAACATCAAGCTGCTAATGTATAACTATGTAATACTGTTTCATTATTAACATTTTCTTTTTGTTTTGTAGTTTTTTTGTTTTTGTGGTTTCTTTAAGACTTGTTGTTCACAAATCACAAATTAATTTTTGGTTCCATTTCTTTTGGAAGGTTTAAATTGTGACGTGTAAGTCAAGCAGTTGGATTAATCAGCTAATTGCTTCACAGCCGCAGTTGCTAACTTGGTCGGCAATTTAAATCATTCTGATCTGCAGGTCACTGCTTGCTGTATTTCCTGTTTGGAGAATTTTGCTGTAATTAAAAATGAGGACATCATCTTCCCTAGGCAAAGCTAGAAATATAGTAACATAAAAATGTCCACAACAATGGTGACTAGCATGAGAAAGGCTTGTGCTAGACTGACTTACAGAAATAACACCTGATGGACACATTTCTGCATTAAAAACATTACGTTAGTCACTCATTGGAATGATTTTGGTAGGATGGGCTCAAGCACAAAACGCCCTCCTACCAAAATCAAAATGGACACGATGTCAGGCGGCACGAATGACGTGAAACTAAAATGGCAAATCAGTCTGACTGTCGGGTGATTTCTTATCTGTTTTTGACATTTTACAGTCTCATAATCAGCGGTCTGACAGGCATAAGTATTCTGTAACAGTCTATAAAGGCTAGAAGCACAAAGGGAACCTTTTTTCTGTCCTTTTACAGTGAAATGGATAGCCGAGTAGAGAGCCAAATCTTTTTCTTTTCTTATTTCTTTAAACCACTTTTCTTCCTGTCAAGTTGATGTAGTGCCAGGAACAAGGAGTATATTTGGTCTGAAGATGGCTGTCAAATCAGACTGTCAGGCTGCACTTTTTGATGGAGTTGTATCACTCGCTCATCTGTCAGTCAAAAAGAAAGACTGCTGCCAAAGTCAAATTCAAGAGTTGAGACGAGCGGACTTACGTGGCATTTCATTGTCTGGAAGGCAGAGAAATCTGAGGAGCCGAGTTCAGCTCTGGTTTAAAATTTGTGGGGCACGTTTGCTAAGTAAAGGAGTGACAAGGTGGACGGCTGATATGGCATGACACTTAAATCTTCAAGTTCTCTGAAATGCTGTGCGCAGACAGATAATTGACTCAAACGTTCCCGGTAATCAGTGATAAAAACAGAATATTGCCTCATCACACTTACAGAGAAAGCCTACACACTTCGCAGAACATTATTCATTGTGGCATGAGACACCATAAAAACACTTCTTTTCAGCACACTTGAGTCAGGCCAGACTATAAAATTCAATCATCACAACAGTGTCAGACATTGTTCTGGCATACCAGAAAAATCCCCGACCCAGGAAGCGTGCAACTCTGCCTGATTGTTATGGTGTTTACTCACACAAGAGGCTTACCCCGAGGCAAGCTCCACGCCTCGGCCGCCCAGCTGCAAGTGTCCCAACCTCCTGCAGAAATACACGATGCTCTCCAGCTGTTCGGGCTCCGTCAGCGTCCAGCAGCGGCCGGTCAGCATCGAGTTCTGCCTTGGTACAGCAGATCAGAAAGTGCAGAGATAGCAAGTTATCTGTCAGGTACAACCGGTGCGGGAAAGTTTCATTTAGGAGCAGCAATTGATCTATTTGCACTCTGAGAATGAATCCAGCCCAGTGTGGCTGACTCAGACAGACAGTGTTGTATTACTGGCCTCCAAATGCACAGGACTTACAAAGCTCCTCATTCAGTGTAATATGAGTGTTTTCTCCAATCTCCATTCCCAAAAAATTATAGACATAAAAGATTCAGCAGCCAGAGTTGCTAAAAGATTTTTTTTTAAAGACACAAATAATTAACCTTAAAAGCATCTTAACTTTTATATACACAGGAAATATGTATAGAGGGCAGATATAAAACAAAAACACATCTAATTGTTGTTGTAATACTCATTAGTCGGCTTTCATGGTAACAATTCTGGGTTTTAATTGCTAATTTTCAGCTAAATTAGTTGTTAATTGTTGGAGGGTTTGTACCATACAATATGAAGGATGCTGTTGTTCTGACCTGTCAGTATTTGCTCACCATGTTACTGTATATTAGAGTTATGTATTTAACAGCATTTTAAATTATTGTTACTTAGCCTCATTTTTAGATGATCACAATTTCTTCTAATTTGAGGTTTCTGTAAACAACTGAAAATTCATTTCTCATCACTAACACGCATCCCCACAAATGCTCCTCTAAAATCTTTATTCCCCTCTTTTATTAATCAATTTCTTCTTTTACTTTGTGTGACAAGATTTAAAGCTCAAACCAATTTTTTTTGTGTTTTTGAAACAAGATGAAGATTAATAATAGCTGTTTAAAAGGTTCGAGTCTACACTTACAGCAGCTTTTCTCCCCTGTTATCCTGAGTGGCATATGAGTCATAGAAGTTATTAGAATGAGGTGTTAATCAAAGCTGTGGCTTTTAAATGGCTCTCGACAGCAGTTTGTTGAACAAAAGCTCAACTGTAATAATCTTAACGCTTACCCTGCTTTTAATCAAAATGGCCCAGTGTGACAGAATAAAAATGTTCCAGCACGCCACAATAAATAAAGGCCGTCTGTGCTCTGCTTGGTTTATTAGCTGATACTTTCCCTGAAGTGTGAGTGCAACACTTACTGTATCTATACACTGTAGGATAATCTCATCTCTTTGTGACTCCCTGACCGAACAGCAGTCATCATGATGGCACATGCTGCAGATACACAAAGGAAGCCGTTTAAAAGTTTGCATTATGTCATGCTTCTTGTTCCACATCAACACAGGGGTCAAACCAGTGCGATTTAAATGGCATAAAGGTCAACACTAATAATCCACATGTGAATAAAACAACTGCTTAAAACAACAACAAAAATGTGTCTATCAAACCTAGAAACTATGTCAGATAAAACTACAGGCCACTGTTCTTGTTTAGTGGGCGGTAAACCAAAACCTCACATTGAAATAGCTGGATTTCATTAGTATGAGGATGCTGCCCCCTTGTGTAAGAACTCTTGTATTACATGTCTTCTCATTTAACTTTCTGTTTAGCAAATACAATGTAAGAAAAAAAACAATAAAATAATCTAATCTTGATCACATTATATACAGTATTACTTATGATTAGCTAATAATTTATGTCATGGATGATTTTATTTATAATATGTGAATAAAGTTCAAATGAGTACTAAACTTAAATATTAACAATGTGAAGACTGACGGATACTCAAGGAATAAAAGGAGTTATATAAGGAGGAGTAATATTAGGACAGAGATGTTGAAAATTGACTGCAAAAGACAAAAACATATTGTCTCAGTGCTCACATGGAGTTAACAAACATTAGAACATGTAAAAGACAACTGGGAATTTGGGGTCAAATTTGGAACCAGAAAGTGAGACAGTTGGGTAGTGTACACTGTTCTGCTAAAGGGACAAGTACACGCTAATTTGTGAAACTTCGGATTATTTGGTAATTTTCCACATGGAATAACTCATTCCTTAGAGCAAGAATACACTGATAAGCTTCATAAGAACATGGTTGTTGTTGTTGCCTTTACGCTTTAACCAAAGCAATGAAGGCTGGTAACGACTAACTAATCGAAATGCATTTCAATTGAATTGGTTTTCACAGATTCAAGTGTTTTTACTGGGTCATTCCAGCACATGAATTTACATGAGGTGAAATTCATGTCACAGCAAAGGCCCAAAAGAATAACACACACTGAGAGCAATTTATAGAAAAACAAGAAAGGTATTTACAGTGTAACAGTGTAACCAGGAATATATTTAAAGTGGATTTTCAATAAGAAAATAAAAATACAAATAAATATAAATGAATTTCAAAGTCTCAGAGCTGTGTGTGTTGGATAGTACAACATTTATCTTATTTTGGAGAATCAGAGGCTACAGAGCACCATCATAGTCCAACAGCCTTACAGACCTTTCAGCCTTTGTCTCCAATACAATACAATAAAATCCAACAGACAGAAAAAGTAGTTGACAATGAGAAAGCCGACCAATGGCTGGACATAGCAGCACAGGAGGCTGGGGTCTGCCACACCAGACAAGACCCCATGTGCAGGCTGTGCAAAGATGCCCCTGAGACAATCCAGCACATAACAGCAGGGTGCAAGATACTAGCAGACAAAGCATACAGTACCTGGCCAACAATGCCATAACCAAGTGGCTAGCATAGTACACAGGAGCATCTAGGCCAAGTATGGCCTTAAAGTCCCAAGGTCAAAATGGTCAAAATGTTGAGAATGACCGAGCTAAAATCCTGTGGGACTTCCAGAAATAGATGGACAAACTGGCTAAACAACTGGACATAGTAGTGGTGGGCAAGCAGAGGAAGAAGCCCATAATGTGAGATGTAACTATACCAGATGATAGCAACATCAGGAAGAAGTGACACAAACACAAACAAAAAAAGCCCAAGGTGGAGGGTGAAGGCAACAGTGGCCCCCGTGATAATCACAGTACTTGGGGCAGTGAGCCCCAATCTGGGCGAGTAACTCAAACAGATCCCAGAAACAACATCCGACATCTCTGTCCAGAATAGCACACAGCTAGGGACAACAAAGATACTGTATAGGCCCCTAAAGCTCCCAGGCCTCTGGTAGAGGACTTGAGATTGGAGGATAAAGGATGTGGATAAAGGGAATCTGCAAAGTACTATTATTAGCATTATTACTGCAGTAAATATAGTATTTGCCTCCACACTTTAATAAAATGGAAACTTTGGCTTTATTAAAGTGTATAAAGTTCCATAGAAATAAAAATATTGATTATGGGACACAACATGCCACTGTGCCAAAGAAAAGTTCATTCCTGAGTGGCAGTAAAGTTTAGAGTTTATGCTATCACTAGTAGGGCTGGGAAAATTATTTACATATATTATTTTCCTTATATCCTATAAAATCACTAGAAAAACCATCTTAAGCCCTAACTAAAATACCCTGAACCAACTGAATCATACTTAAGTCTGTGACAGTGTATGGAAAATAAAAACTACAGCCTAAAAAAATTAAATAAATCAGCAGATATTCATTCGGTTCTTAAAAACAAACGATTCAGTTTTCTTCCGTTTTAGATTTTCCTACTAATTCTTTATCAGTAAATAAATCAAAGTCCTGACCTACACTTGACTGATGTAATATCAGGTGTTGTTATATTGCTCTTTCCCACAGAATAAAGTACACTGTACATTTAATGTCACTGAATTGTTGCTGTTTATTAACTAAATTGTATTTGATTATTTGTTACATTTGTTTCTTTAATCTGAGTGAAACACTCACTGATTCTACAGCCTACTTTACAGTTTTCAGTCTACGGTTTCAGACGTAAAAATACGTGCTTTTGACACTGCATTTCATGGGAAGGGATCTCAAAACTGGATTATCTCTGCCATCTATAATCCAGTTTTGAGATCCCTTCCCAGACGCCTTAACGCCCACTCACATCTTGGGCCATCTGATCTCAGGAATTCGCATGATAAGGTGGGGCCAGGTTTCACAATGAACTCACCCGAAACTCTGGCTGATTGGGACCCACACCCAGTTTCACACCTTGGCTCAGGCGATTAGAGGATCATCAGGGGGTCCTTTTGTCCCTCTGGTTTATATCTGGGACTCTCCACCATTTGACCTTAGAACTGAAGAAGCTTCTCGGATAAGAGGTGAAACGTCTTCAAGTAACTTAAAGAAGTCCAGACGCTTTTCTTTGCAAGCTCCTTTGAATAAAACCTTATACTTCCATATTGCATTTTTTAAATTTTTACTTTACTACAATAACAGCTGTATTTACTTTGCAGATTTAGACTGCATATAAAACCTGAGTAGACTTTACAGTAAACCATGTTTCTCAGAAATAAATTAACCAAATAAATGATGAGTCACAGTGAGTCGGCTGCACCACTAGAACAATAACCAGTGGAAGGATAACCAGGGGATTATGCAATGGCATCCAACTTTAACCCCATCAATGCTCTACACGAAGAAACATGAAATATATAACATCATAAAATTAGTAACAAAAGTAACAAAAAGTATACTTACAATGACGTTTTATAGTGCAGAACTATAGAAATGAAAACTTTTAACTTTCTGCATGAAACGTACTTCTAGTTCAGGTACTTGTTGATCATTAGAAATACACATTAATCTGTTTAAAATTTATTTAATCTGCGAATGTGCGTGTTTTATTAGGATTACAGTTACACTTTCTGATATTTGTCTCCTCGCATCTTTAAATCATAGCGATCCATTTTCTTTCTGCCGTTAGGTTTCTGTTTTACAGTCCTATCAGGAGAGCTGAAGCAGGTCACATGATCGCCACTATGAATACATGAATGGCCATATTTTTAAGGTTGGTTAAGCAGGAATTGAGTTATTCGCGTTTCTGTCGCGCCTCCAGACCAACCACACCAGACCCGTCTCTACTTTGCGGTGAGTTCTCGTTTTCGTGTAGTCGATTGCAGCTACAGTATACAGTTTATTTAAAACCCTGAGTGGGTATGCAACATGTTTTTCCCTTTAGTTAAAATGATTCCGCCACTGTAATTATTATGTTTATCAAAACACACATTCCCTTCTTGTGACCCTTTCTTTCTGAATTGCCTCTCTTGTTTGTTTTGATTTTACATTTTAATCGTGGTGTTTTGTGCCAAGCAGAACACAAAACAGTAGGAGACGCAGACTTGTAGAATTGTAATCGCCTTTCACCCACCCCGGAGCGGCGCCTTTATGCGTAGTATTACGGTACAGTGGCGAGGAAACCCGGAAGAGCTCAAACAGCGCTGAATTTGTGAAAGAAATGTCATTTCGTATCGTTTCTAAAGAAGCGCTGGTGGGCTCCGTCACGCTTGGTGTTGTTTTTGTTGCCGGCTATTTTATCGGTAAGTTCAAAGGCGGACAATGCTACAAAAAGTAATCCTTATGACGTGACGTCGTCGCTAAAGCAAGAAAGCCTGTCTGTAACAAGGTGTGCGCAAGGTGACTTAAAGCCGAACCATTGTGTTTGTTTTTTATGTTTATTATTAATGAGTGGAATACAGGAGAATTGTGTGTGACTCAGACTTCTATGGTATTTTTTTTAATTGTATTTATTTATTACCGCAAGTTAAAAGCTTCAGGGTTATAGTGGTTTTATTATTGGAAGTTATGTTTAGGCTTAGCCTGTATTTGTTGCGTTGTTTTGAACGGGGAAATTTTCAAAAAAATCATATCTCAGGATCTGTTTATCGTATTTTTTTTCTTCCTGTTAATACAGACAATTAAACAAAAAAATATTCCACTTCATGTTTCGTCGCTGTAAACACTTCGAGTTTGTGTTTATGCCGTTTATCTAAGAGGTAAGAGCTTCGATGCTGATTTGGGGTCTATTGAAATAAATATGCGGTTTCCAGTGATCTGGCTTTTAGTTAAGTTGTAAATTGTGTGAATTACCTTGGTACAACACAAGATGAAGAATATGTTGGTGCACTAATGAACTTATGAGAAGCTGAATCTGAAAAAAAAAACACAGCCTCCATGATCACATCAATCTTATTTTTAGATTCAGATTCTATTATGTAATGCATAAAGTTTGTATAAGACTGAGTGAACACCTAGTGTAAGGCTTTGCAGTACAAAGTCCTCTTCTAATCATATATTTGCTTCACTTTCTAGCTACTGTTGAGCTTGATAGACTTACAAAAAAACCCCAACAGCTTCTGAAGTGACATTTACAATACAAATTGCATGGTTCACGTGCAAATAATAATTGTTTGTAATGTAATAAATGATTTATTCTCGACTTCAGTCTTAGAATCATCCCATACAGTTTGCTCAGTTTAAATTATAAAAGTTTATGAGTGTAGAAATGTTAGAAAAACTCCTTCTCCTTCCTCCTTAAGTCATATTTTTACAGCTGATTAAATGCCATTTTACAGTAAATTAGGCCCCATATTTATACAAATTTACAGATGCCACATGGATATGTTCTATGTCTACCAAATTATATTTAACAAAAGATGTCAGGTTATCTTATCTTACAGTATTCAATATTAATTTTTTGTCTTTGCTGCTGCTGCAATAATTTAATTTCCCTGTTGAAATCGTTTGGGTTTGAACTTAATCAAATAACTTCTACTTATTAACTAGATCTTAGGTTTCCTGAAATATATTTAAGCTGGCTAGGAGTCCTCTGACATCATTGTGCTCTTAAGATCCTTATGTCTTTTTTATGGTTTGTTTGTGCCCTCAGGAAGAAAGAAATCTTCCAGAATGAGCATCTCCAAAAGTCACTGCGGGGGGAAAGAAAATCCACTGTTACAGTATGTTGTCAATCACTCCGTGAGGGAGCATCCGGTGCTGAAAAAACTCAAATTGGTAAGGAGGTCTTGCCGCTTGTGCTCTGGCAAATCTATTGTAATAAATCTAATCAGGTTTCATATGGCATTATGAAATTTTATGTAACTGGCTTCCGCTCCGCTTGCTTTCAGAGAACAATGGAAGACTCCTGGAACGGGATGATGGTTGCCTCTGAAGAGTCACAGTTGTTGGCCAATTTGGCCAAACTAATAAAAGCTAAGAAAGCGATAGAGATTGGTAAGGGTGACGAATTTGACATCACACGAACATCCAAACTGATAAAAACATGCGCAGCTTTTATGACTAAGCTTTCCCTTTTTTTCACCTGTTCAAACACAGTAACATTGCACAATATGAACACAAAACACTGGCTACTTGGAGTGCACAGGAAATTGCATAGAGAGCAGGACATAGAGCAGGCAAGTCTTCAAAGTGGACTGAACCTTTTTTTTGGCATGTTTAGCAATCAATCAATCAAGGAGCTGTGGAAGCTGCTTTAGTTCTTTAGGACCAAAGTAAACTCGATTTTAATGATTGAATCCATTTTCTAATATGTGCTTTAGTAGTTGCAGTTGGCAGCAGATTAGAATCAAGGATAAAAATATTTTACTTTCTCCATCACCACCAAACGCATGCAAACTTCAGTAGCAATGTGACATGCAGTTTGAGATGCTTTCCAGTTACAGCGAGATTTAAATCGATCACTAATCTGTTCCTGTTCTCACACACACACACACACACTCTTCTGTGAGGTGTGAGCGCTGTTTGTTTTTAACATAGGTGGAGAATGGCTGCTGACATAATGTGGATCCGAAGATCAATAATTGGCCTTACTGGGGTTGAAAGTCTCGATAAATGCATTCCCACCCATGTAATTGAGCTTTGCTTGGCACATCCGACATACTGTTTTACTTTTGTCCATGATGCGCTTATCTTCAGGGTCATACTCCACATGAAGACCAAAATAGTTCCAAAGGCCAGATCTGAATGAGGGTGGGGGAGGTTCAATTTGCCATGTTGCAACGAGCTTAGCTTCTGTCTTGCTAGCTTGCGCTGCGCTCAGTGGATCTGCGCTTGACAGTGCAGCTTAGGCGGACTAGTCGAACGCAGATCCACTGAGCTCTCAACACAGACAGCATCGTCAGAAGAAAAGTTGATAAAATAAATTAAAAATTTTGTATTGTTCGATACATATGCGTACTGAACCAAAAGCACTGTATCGAACGGTTCAATATCGATAGGAGTATCGTTGCACCCCTAATATATATATATATATATATATATATATATATATATATATATATATATATATATATATATATATATATATATATATATATATATATATATATATATATATATATATATATATATATATATATATATATATATATATATATATATATATATATATATATATATTATAGCAGCTGGATAGCGTAGTGGTTAAACTACACGCCTTTGGAACAGAGGATCGCAAGTTCGATTCCTGCCTGGGGCGTCTGTATCCAGTAAGGGTCCTAAGGCTAGACCCCCTATGCTAAGCAAGCCTACCGCAGACATGAGCGAGACAGATAAATATGAAGGCATGCCGGCTCGGACGTCGCCCGGATCAACAAGGTCCGCGTCAGGTGTTGAGGAACCAGGGCACCCTGACGAAAAGTGGGCTACTGGAACAAGAAGGCATCGGTGGGCAAGGGACGAAAACAGGGCGTTGTTGGAATGCTACTACGCAAGTAACCCCGGCGGAAGGGGCTACATGAATAGGATGAGGGACCTATGGATTCTTCGATACCCAACATCCACAATGACGGCGAAACAACTAGTAGCTCAGTGTTCCAACATTCGAAAGAAGGGACAACAGAGTTGCAGAAAGGTGCGACAAATAAGGTGCCTAAGAAATACAGCAAGCTGTCCATACCTGAGGCCTTGGAAACTGCCAAGCAAAGACTCACAGCCTTGGCCAGCCGCTTGAGGAGGTACACCAGAGAGATAGAAGGCAGGAGAATAAACCAGCTGTTCTCCACAGAACCAGCAAAGGTGTACTCTCAGTGGCAAGAGAACAGCACCACCAAGGCTGGAGACGGAGCAATACTGGAAGAGCATATGGGAGAAGGATGCAACCCATAACGGCAATGCTCAGTGGCTAGTGGATCTGAGGGCAGACCACAGCGACCTCCCTGAACAGGGTCCAGTAACCATCACAGTGGCAGATATCCAAGAAAGGGTCTCCAGTATGAAGAATTGGACAGCACCAGGGCCCGACATGGTTCACGCCTACTGGCTGAAGAAGCTGACTGCACTCCACGAGCGTCTGGCAGCACAAATGAACCAGCTGCTAGTTAACGAGAGACACCCGGAATGGCTAACTGAAGGCCGGACGGTCCTGATCCCCAAGGACCCCAAGAAGGGACCGGTCCCCTCCAACTACCGACCAATAACCTGCCTCAGTACTACATGGAAGCTCCTGTCAGGCATCATATCGGCTAAGATGAACAGGCACATGGGTCAATACATGAGCGGGACACAGAAAGGAATTGGCAAGAATACCAGAGGTGCAAAACACCAGCTACTGGTAGACAGAACAATCAGCCGAGACTGCAAGACCAGACTGACCAACCTGTGCACTGCCTGGATTGATTACAAGAAGGCCTATGACTCAATGCCCCACAGCTGGATACTGGAATGCCTAGAATTGTACAAGATCAATGGGACCCTAAGAGCCTTCATCAGGAACTCAATGGGGATGTGGCGTACAACACTAGAGGCCAACTCCAAGCCCATAGCACAAGTTACCATCAAGTGCGGGATCTACCAAGGAGATGCTCTGTCCCCACTGCTGTTCTGCATAGGCCTGAACCCCCTCAGTGAGATCATTAACAAGACTGGCTACGGATACCGACTACGGAACGGAGCAGTTGTCAGCCACCTCCTGTACATGGATGACATCAAGCTGTATGCCAAGAGTGAACGAGACATCGATTCACTGATCCACACTACCAGGCTATACAGCAATGACATTGGAATGTCGTTCGGACGGGAGAAGTGTAGTCAGATGGTAACAAAGAGAGGGAAGGTAGTCAGAACTGAGGGGATTGAACTACCAGAAGGCAACATTGAAGACATAGAGGACAGTTACAAGTACCTGGGGATCCCGCAGGCAAATGGGAACCATGAAGAGGCCGCTAGAAAGGCTGCAACCACCAAGTACCTGCAGAGGGTCAGGCAAGTCCTGAGGAGTCAGCTGAATGGTAAGAACAAGATCCGGGCCATCAACACGTACGCCCTGCCCGTGATCAGGTACCCTGCTGGGGTAATAGGCTGGCCAAAGGAGGAGATAGAAGCCACTGACATAAAGACAAGAAAGCTCCTTACCATGCATGGAGGGTTTCACCCCAAGTCCAGCACCCTGAGGCTGTACGCTAAGCGGAAGGAAGGGGGCCGGGGACTGGTGAGTGTCAGCACCACAGTCCAGGATGAGACAACGAACATCCAAGAATACATTGGGAAGATGGCCCCAACTGACCGAGTGCTCAGTGAATACCTCAGGCAGCAGAAACCCAAGAAAGAGGGGGAAGGCGAGGAACCATCATGGAAGGACAGGCCCCTGCACGGTATGTACCACCAGCAGATAGAGGAGGTGGCTGATATCCAGAAATCCTACCAGTGGCTGGACAAAGCTGGACTGAAAGACAGCACAGAGGAACTAATCATGGCAGCACAAGAACAAGCTCTGAGTACAAGATCCATAGAGGCTGGGGTCTATCACACCAGGCAAGACCCCAGGTGCAGGCTGTGTAAAGATGCCCCAGTGACAATCCAGCACATAACAGCAGGGTGCAAGATGCTAGCAGGCAAGGCATACATGGAACGCCATAACCAAGTGGCCGGCATAGTGTACAGGAACATCTGTGCTGAGTATAACCTGGAAGTCCCGAGGTCAAAATGGGAGATGCCCCCAAGGGTGGTGGAGAATGACCGAGCTAAGATCCTGTGGGACTCCCAGATACAGACGGACAAAATGGTGGTGGCTAACCAACCGGACATAGTGGTGGTAGACAAACAGAAGAAGACGGCCGTAGTGATCGATGTAGCGGTTCCGAATGACAGCAATAACAGGAAGAAGGAACACGAGAAGCTGGAGAAATACCAAGGGCTCAGAGAAGAGCTCGAGAGGATGTGGAGGGTGAAGGTAACGGTGGTCCCCGCGGTAATCGGAGCACTAGGTGCGGTGACTCCCAAAGCTAGGCGAGTGGCTCCAGCAGATCCCGGGAATAACATCGGAGATCTCTGTCCAGAAGAGCGCAGTCCTGGGAACAGCTAAGATACTGCGCAGGACCCTCAAGCTCCCAGGCCTCTGGTAGAGGACCCGAGCTTGAAGGATAAACCGCCCGCAGGGGCGTGCTGGGTGGTTTTTTTTGTTTTTTTTTTTATATATACACACATATACACACACACACATACAGTATAGATATATTTTTTTGATGGATCAGTACTATATAGATGTCTTTTTAGGGATGTTTGTGGCTTAATAGGCTATTGACTTATCTGTTTAATAATTTTAAGCATGAGAAAGCACAAGTTTGACTGTATTTGTTGCTCCTTAAAATAAAAAAAATATTTTACTTTAAATTATTTTGAAGACAAAGACACATCCTTACTCTTAAAATTCTTTCATTTCATTTCATCAGTGAGGTGCTCCCGTCCTGCATATCCACACATGTAAAAAGCTAGAATCCTAGGAATGTGCAGATGTGGTCAGGAAATCAATTTCTATAGCAAATTGGCTAAAAAAAATAGAGAAAACTGTATTAAAGTATGCAGTATATCACACCCCCTTTCTGTTGTCATGCACAATGATGATTTCTTCTTGCGTCTATAGGAGTTTATACAGGTTACAACACACTGAACATGGCACTGGCCTTGCCTGAAGATGGAGTTGTGATAGCATGCGATATCAGTGAAGAGTACACCAACATTGGTAAACCCTTCTGGAAAGAGGTATGCTTCAAATCTGTGTTTTATTGTTTTATTAAATGTAATAATGCTTATAACAAAGTACCGAACAGTGCAGAGGATGATCAGTCATCACAGGGGAAGTATACAGCTCTGTCTGACATCTTTGCACATAGTTGAGTAAAAGAAAAGTAACTATAATCAGTAACTACTGTAACTGATTATAGATATCACATAAAGATATCACTTTATTAAACAAAAATGATTTAGCAGGTTTTTATTTTTTAAATGACTGATATATAAGAAATATTCAGATGATTCGTCTATGATAAGTTGACTATGGCAGTGTAATTATGAAATCTAAAATCAAGCAAGAAAATATTTGTCGAAAGACAAATCTCTTAGCAGTGATTTGTGTCAACAGAACCTGAAGAGCTTAAATGGTCTGATTCTTATATAGCGCTTTAAACATAATAATCTAGGTAAGAACAAGTGTTACACAATACATCTATGTAACGGACTCTGAAAGGTAACTGAATAATCATGCAGATAAATGTATCAGCAACAGGCTTCCTGATATTTTGTGACACACCCTTCACTTCTTTTACTCTTTAAAACATTGTTTCTTTCCATTAACAGGCTGGAGTCGAGAAAAAAATTGATCTGCGCATTCAGCCAGCACTGAAAACTTTAGGTATGGTAATGTTTCTCTTTATTTGCTCTCATACATTTAACTGGAGATTTGCATTTTACTGATAAAAATGTTCAAAAATGTCTTTCCCAAAGGTCTGAGGATGCATTCAATTTCCTTTAGTAGGACAGAGCAGTTTGTGGTAATCTGCGTCCAACAACTGATTTAATTACTCTGGGGGTGTTGCTCTGTTAGTACTTCAGCTGGGGTAAAGGTTTTTGACAAGTTGAAAAAGATAATACCTGTTGCAGATGCAGTTTAACGGAGGTTTGAGTCAGAGAGTTTGGTACCAGGGTAGCATGGATCGTTAAAATAACTTTCTGGAATCTTTCACCATGTATGATTTAATAAATACTAAATAACTATTTAAGTAACATTGCAAGTAAAGCAGTACTTTATAGTCTTACATTCAGATGTTAAAGTGGGATTTGGGAGGTGGTAGATCCGGTGAGCCTACTTAGAAATAAGTCATGTAAGGGTCATTCCACATCCACTGAACAATCATTTCCAGGCTGATGACCTGCAATTTCTCTAAATATGCGTCTTAATAGAAAATTGCCAAATTTGAGCTTTTTACTGTTGTAAGTTAAATTTAAAAAAAAACATTTTCTTTTTAATTATGATGAAGTAATAAAGCCTTCAAAGCTCGTGTGCAGCTGTCAAATTTGAAATAAAATCCAGCACTGAAGGCACACAGAGTGGTTGCATATGAATTCACCATTAATGATGAGCAGCACCAATGTTGGCTCTTGGTATTATATATATTGTTTCATAGACCTTTCTTTATAGATTTCTATCACACATTCTTCTGATAAGGTATCTGACTGAAGTAAATGGCACTTGGTTGATCCATCTATCCTTTTATGTGAGCGTGCACAGAGCCTGAAGCAGAAAGCCTGGGTTAACAAAGAGAGACGATAATCACCACTGTGTTAGCCACTATCTCTGCTGAGGGTTTGCAGTTGATGCAAATTAAGCCAAGCTGTGTCAAAGTTGCTTTGTAGTACACCAGCTGTGTGACAGCTACAATACCCTGAGATGGACATTTTACCCCTCGGTTTCATTGTTTCTTTCAGATGATCTCCTGTCTTCTGGCCAAGCAGAAACATTTGACTTCATCTTCATCGATGCTGACAAAGTTAACTATGACAACTACTACGAGAAGTCTCTGCAGCTGTTGAGAAAAGGAGGTGTCATTGCTATCGACAATGTAAGCGCTACAACCAAAATAAGCACGAAACACACAAATTCTTGCACCGTGCCAGTTCAAGCGGCAAAACCTCTATAAAAATGTGTCTGGTGCTGCAGGTGCTGTGGGGTGGGAAGGTGCTGAATCCGTCCCCAGATGACGCCGACACTGTGGCCATTGACAAGCTGAACAGGAAGCTGTACAGAGATGCCCGAATTAATCTGAACATGCTGACAGTGGGAGATGGAGTCACCCTGGCCATCAAATTATAGTGCATATCTGAGAAGTGCTGCTAGTGCGCAGTACTGAAGTTATACAACAGGATTTGATTAAAAAAAATTAAAAAAAACTCCATGTGTTTTGTTTTTGCATTATTTCACTAAACTGACTTCATATAATATCCTCTAATTGGCATCAAGTTAGACATGAGAATAATGTTGATTTCAGTGCTTTATTGTGAAGGACACACAAACAGCTCCGATTAGTGTCGCAGTCCAAAAATGGGAAGTGTTTAATTCACTCAGTCTGACTCAAGCCACAGTGAGGAAAATGAGAATGCATTTAGCATTGACTTGCAACTTAGCAGCTATTGAAGGTAGCAGAGGTCCTGAACTCTTAACTGAGCACAATCAAGCCTCTCTAGGAAACAAGTCCAAACCAAGAGGCTGGGTTCAGTCTTCAGAACATATTTTGTTAGTGACCCTTCCACAGGTAGCACAGTACTAACAAAACACAAAAGTAGAAAGGGTTTAAATAAGGGCAAATTCTACTGTGTGCAAAGTTCCTCTTAGTCATCTTGGATTCAGCTGTGTCAAAGGTCATCTGGTAGCCTGCCAACCACCAATTTGTTTTATTGTTCAGATTTTTTGGGGGGGGGGTTACTGTGAAAAAATACAAGCATTTGGCAAAATTTTACAATAATAAAAAGGTTATGAGAATACTAAGAGTATAAGAATAATAATTTCCAATAAATAAAATCCTTTATTGTCTAGAAATATCTAGAAAGACAGTTTCACTAACCCTGGCTAACAGCACCAAAAACAACAGCTGTTACTTAACAACTCACCTCAAAATTGCTGTCATTGGTCACAAGTGAGCTTCACAGATTCAAAATCTCCTTTGACAAAGTTTTAAAGCCTCTTCTAGAGTAAATAAAGGTGGATGATTCTCACATGGCACTGACAGCTGAGGTAAACAGTGAACTGACCGCTTACGCAATAGGAAAAATCTTTGTGGTTAATCCAGTCCAGAATATGAATGCATTCACTACAGATCAAAGGTTGCCAGTTTTTGAAGTAACTCTGGGATAGAAACAGATTATTCCCTGTTTTTTGCTAAGTGATATTACAAAATGTTTTTATGCAAACAGTAGTAGAAACACGTCAGCAAGCCGACTGTGGAAGTTATGGGGTACAGTCTAAACTTAACTAAAATTTTGTTTTTGATCTCTCTTGACTGGCTCAAACATGTTTGTCCTATAGGAGCGACTGTAGCTAGGATTATGCACTCAACTGAGAGGCGTAAGAAAACCATCCAGTCGACTGCAATCTACCCTAACCTTCCTTCTGTGTGAGTATTTGATTAAAGTAAATTGCACGTGTTTTGTTATTGCATAATTTAAATAAGCTGACTTTGTATAATATCCTCTAATTGGCATCAAATTAGAGGTGAGAAGAAAGGTTGATTTCAGGACTTTATTGTAAAGGTAGACACACACCAACACACAAACAGCTCCCTGATTAGTGTCACAGTCCTCAAAGGGGAAGTAAGGTGGATAATTCACTCAGTCACTCAAGCCACAGTGAGGGAAATAAAAATGTATTTAGCATAGCCTTGCAACTTAGAAGCAGCTAGCAGAGGTCCTAAACTCTTCAGTCAGAACATTTAAACATCAGTCAAACTGCTCTTTAGTTGTTTTCTCTAAGAAAACAACTAAAGCACAGCCAGGAGGCTGGCTTCAGTCTTCATAGCATAATTTGTTGGAGTAACCCTTCCACAGGCAGTACTACCAAAATATAAATAAAATGTGCAAATAAAACAAAGGAGGAAGAGCTTAATTAAGGGAAAAATCCTACTGTGCAAAATAACACCTCAGGTTTACATTCTATGTGATCACACTTTAGCAAAGGAACAAGTTTTTGTTTTGAAAACCACTCTTTGTCTTCGTCAAACTAAAAAAAAAGCTCATGTTCAACAGCGAGTGGAAGGTTTTTCTATAATTATCATTATGGTAAATTGAAAGGAGTAATAGCTGATTAATAAATACATGTGACTGACTACTTATTGTAACCACAATCAAAGGAAGTAGGTGGAAAGGTTTCCATCTCATCAGTGCTTGTGTCCTGGGGGTTCTACTTTGTTTTGGCTTAGTCGTTAGAATATACGTTGCTGACCACACAGGAAGGCAGAAGGTCAGGTTCTGCCGATAATCCTTCCTCTTCTTATGAAGTAGCAGACATTATCCTTATGCCTCCAATTCTAGGCCTAGACCTAGTTTGTGGCCACCAGCATTGATATTCTTCCCATCAACAAGTGCAGAGAGGGTGAGTTTCATGCCTGAAATATTAAGTGAACTTAATGAAACGAGTTCCTTAAGATATAGAAGTGTTTTTATTGGACATTATTAATGAGGTTGTTCTTACCGGGCCGGAGAGTCTGGGTGTACCCAACTCCTACCAAGCTGGCATTATTCACCTTAGCCTGCAGGGAAAAAACCCCACATGAAATCATTTAAGCACTGAAAGTTACTGTTAGTCTTTTATTCTGGACTACAAACTAGACTTTATAATATCTTTAAAATGTAAGAAAATGTGAGAATATCTTACTGATATGGAGGCACTGGAGTCTAACTGGTATTTAGCAGCGATTCCAAAGGAAGTGCTGTTGTTGCCCGCTGTCCAGGCAAGATTCACAGCGGTCTCCAGGTCATCATTGACCTTCTGATAAATAGAGCCACCAAACTCTGAACCATCATTTCTGAGGGAAATGGGGGGAAACAAATACACATTACACCTTGACTCACGGATCAATAAATTATATTAGAAATCATTAAAATATTGTCTTCAAAAAACATACACATTGGTGTGGAGCTGGAAGTCCCCAGTTTTGTAACCGACAGCAAAGTTGCTCTTGGTCATCTTGGATTTAGCCGTGTCAAAGGTCATCTGGTAACCTGCCAACCATCCCTCATATCCGGCCACTGCTGCTCCATGAATAGTAGGACCAGCAAAGTCTAAATCTACGTCAACACCGGCATTAAGGTACTCCCTTTTATAAGCCGTTTTAACCTTGCCACTCTTCTTGCTGTGAAATTAAAATGAACATTTTACATAAGACTACTGAGTTAGTAACAGGCTGCCAATCACGAATTTCCAATCAGTAAATAACCTACCCAGTATTAGGTGAAAACGTTGTCTCAAATGTAAGTTTCAGGCCTTTGGTGATCTAAAAAACAAAAATTAATTTACTTTCCAATTTCATATTTGGAATGGTCAACACTATAGCCAAGATATAAATTACCTGATCTTCAACACAAATTTCTGTCCCGAGAGTGTTTTCCGTGGTCCACTTCTCCGTGAACGTCAGCCCATATTCAGCCCATTTGTACTTGGTTTCAAGGGTTCCAGTGACCTTGCTGGTATCGACATTGGATGAGCCTGATGTTTTAAATTCCTGAAACAAATAAATGAGGGAAAACGATACTGGTTAGAAAAGTCTGTTATCTGTCATACATACAAATGTTAATAAGTCTGATGTGTATTTTAGTGTATGGTACCACTTGTGCATTGTGCAAATTACTCTTGTATAGTACTTTAACCTTTTTTTTTTTTTTAATGTACCTTAGTTTACTTATTTTTCTGATTTTACTGTTTTCTAAATATAAACCAGTTCACTTTTTCTGACCCTTGTGCTGCTGTCAGAAGTTCACTTCTATCTATTTCAGACTGTCTTTATATATTTTCTAGATTTTACACCAAACATAATAACAGGAGTCAAAACAATTATCCGTTTAATTTATATCTCAGAATTTAAATAAACAGTTAAAACAAAGTTGACTGATTTTTCTTTCACTGTGACAATAAATAACAATTTATAATTAACTGTGATCTTCATTTCACAATTACAAACAAGCACAATCTGATTAAAGTAATAACTCACAAAACAGTTGTACTTCACGATTCTCCTGAAAACACTGAGTATTAACGCACAACACAGCTTTTGTTTTCTTTTTTAAATTGTGTGTTTGGAGTTACAATCTTGTTGGTACATAGATTTTTATTTTTTTTTATTTTTTTTTGGGGGGGGGGGGGGGGGGGGCGCAGTTGTGCATCGTTTTCCAGTTACACTTCTATAACAATATAACAATCCTTCTACAGGTCCTGCGAAAGCTGGTGTGTTTTGCAGCAACTAATTCTTCCAGAGAAGAGCAGATTTCCTTTTGTCATCCTCCTTAATGGGAGCACCTGACTCCAAGAAGGTTTTAGAGAAGTCACTAATACAAAGCTTTATATACTTTTTCAAACCTGCACTGCATGCTTAGTGTGTTCACTAAATACATATTTGTGTGCTTAGTTTAGTTAGATTGAATTTATCGTTAAGTTTGACTTGGATCAGTAATTGCAGTAATCGTGGATTAACAAGCTTTTTTTCCTCTTCTTGGATTAGCCAAAGAAAACAAATAAACCGATGGCCACAAGTTTTCTTGCAATTTTATCCATAATGTAGCGCTGGGGGAGCAAACCAGATGTCGTGAGGTTATGCCTGATGTGACGTTTTCAAAGGTGCAACAAAATCAACCTTTTTTTAATGTCTTTAAATGATTAGACTGTAAAGACCACAATGAAGCATCTTAAGTGAAAATCTGTTATATACAGAGATGGGCAGTAACGCGTTACTTGCAACGTGTTACTGTAATCCGATTACTTTTTTCAAGTAACGAGTAAAGTAAGGGATTACTATTGCAAAAATGGTAATTAGATTACTGTTACTTTCCTGTAGGAATGCTGCGTTACTAAAACCGTGATTTTTTTGCGAGAATGTCTCATGACAGTGACGTAAGCGAGGGCGACGTCCGTGACAACATCTGTGTGCAGATCAACAATGGATAATATATCGAGTACGGGAGAGAGTATGAGCGTGCAGCGTTTAAAGCGTGGAAGTACTGACCTTATTTTGAGTTTGATTCCATAAAAAGTGACAAAAACATTAGCGTCAGTTATGCGTGGGAAGAAAACTTCTTTTTACAGCGGAAAAAAACCCCTAAACTTCCAAGCTAGCACCGAGTAGCTACGACGTAATGGGAAACTCACAGAGAAACTCGCGGATTCTTCAAGTGACTGCTGCGGCACACCTGCACCAGGGTAAACCTCCGCCTACCCCACTCCTGCTTTACAGGTGAAAATAGAGCAACAGGACCGCTAGTCTTTGATTTTATTTATTTTCTGCTGTGTTTCACTTGCATCTATTTGAAAGACTGAGTGTAAACACAAAGAAAATATTTTATTTTATGTGCTGGAATGTGCAGAAAATAGGTTTAAATGTAAAACAAATTTCTTCCAGTCAGAGAATGTTGCATATAATTTAATTTTTGCTTGATGCATAAAGTTAAAAGATTAAAACTAACAAAACAAGTTTTAAAAAGAGACTTTTCCATTTGATTACATTTTGTATGATGGATTATGCAGGAAAAAGCAGAATTGGGCTGAAAGATCTATCGCTTTATCACCTACTCAGGTTGTAAATCGTGTTTTTAAAAAGTAACTAAGTAAGTAATTAATTACTTTTGACAATAAGTAATCAGTAAAGTAATGGGATTACTTTTTTGGGTAAGTAATCAGTAATTAGTTACTGATTACTTTTTTCAAGTAACTTGACCAACACTGGTTATATAACCATATGAAACCAAAAAAAAAAAAAAATCTCAAAAATAAACTCACAACAAACTTACTTTTAAAGGACAAACAACACAAGACATAACTTCCTATGAAACATTGACAATTTGTAACACTACTTTACAAAGTTCCATTACTAAACAATATACTCAGTAACACAAACTGTTAGGACCACACAGCACCAGGAAACCGGGCGAGGCAAAGAAAACACATTAACAGGTGTTTTTACATGGAGACAGAATTATTTTACCACCAAACTTGTTAAGACTAACTCCAAACGGAGTTCAAAGCTACATTTTATGGCTTTGCTGTGGAAACATCAACACAAACAAGCCAGATGCTGACTTTATATGGTAACACAAATTGGCATTACAGTTTACTTCATTTCCCTCTTGTTAGCAGAACAGTGGAGCATTTATTTTATTTATGATTTATCTATTTTTATGAGGCTATTAAAATCTCGTACTCCCCAGGCAGAAGAATGAGCCACTGCCAAAATACAGAAAGGCCCATCTATGCAAATAATAATAAAAAATACAATGTTATGGAGCAAGAGTATGAAACATGCAAGAGCATGCAAGAAAAAAAGTGCCTTGATACAAATGTTTGGTCATGCTGCTCAGCACTAACATGGAATCACATATTTGATAAAATGAAAGAAATGTTTGTTTGTCATTTAGGATCTGCAGGCCCTTTACCCTCTAACCTATGTGTTGATATTTCATATCTATGATAACAATATTAGTATACATTAGCTACATTTCAACATTGGATGTTATATTTACAGTTAAACTCACCACTCCACTTGAAGACTTAGTCTTCACATCAAGCTTGACGAGCCCAAAGCCTGCAAAGACAATGACAGTGAGATACTACTTCCTGTGCTTGGAAAAGGCATTTCCAGCCGCAGACCTGACCTCTTCAGGTCAGCAAATACACACTTATAAAGGTGCCTTTTATCTTTCTTCCAGTTACCATATCCCTTATTGAAGATGTCCTTTGCTGATTTGCCCAGGTCTGCATATGCTGGAGGGACTGCCATTCTGCCTATACACACAAGAGAAAAGTGAATGTAAATGGTGACACAGGAGTATAAAAAGCAGCTTGCTTTTAAACGTTAGTTAATAAAAGAATTAAAACCAAGCATATGTATAGACATGGGCAAAATGTGCGTCTGTAAAGTGTGATAGCTGTGGCTGTCAAATGGAGAGGAAAGTTACAAATTTTACAACTGGAAATATTTTTAAATTCTTGTTCTACTGTCAACTGCTTTAAACTCAATGATGGTGAAACATTATACAGTGAATGCATTAAGCAACCAAAAAAAAACTAAGAGAGAAGTAGTAAAATCCCAGCTATTATAACCTTGACTACAATTAATGTTTCTGTCAAGTATTTGTAATTCAGATTTTATTTTAATATTTATTTGTTTAACTGCTGTCACTAGCTATATATAAAGACACGAGTTCAGGTGTCTTTCACCTTATTCTCAAGGTTAGACCGACGTTTTCAAGTAATCAGAGCATGGAGGTTATTGGTTAAGAAGGAAAAACGCTATAACAGATTGCATACAAAATTGGTTTAAATAGTATGGAAAAAACTAAGTGAGCATCTGGGTCATGGATTCAATAAGTGAACTGAGCTTTACTTTGAAGACGTTATCAAAATTAAAGAGTGTTAGTTGAATATACATTTATTTTCCATGCAAATACTTGCAACCACAGCACTGAGTGTAGTAAGGGCATAAAATTACATACAGTCTATGGGTAGGGGGCGTTTTCTAGCTAGCAAATAGAATGTCTGACAGCAGTACCCCTGCACTACAACAAATAAAACACGGATAACGTGTGTAAATACTCAGCCTATTACTTACCGAGAGTTTCTTCTCTTTATTATATACCCACTAACTTGACAGATAAGAAAAGCTGCGGAATGAGCGAGTACAGCCGGTGTAGGACGATATGGAGGAGACACCGCAGCAAACAACCTGCTGACCTCGGCTCAGCAGGACCCGAAAATATAGCTGTGCGTTTTGTGCCCGACTGAAATAGGAATCGTGTAGTAATTGTTTAAATCATATGGATATTAATTTATACATAAATTATATTTTACAACAGGAAACTGAATTTTGAAAAAGCGACTTTCACGTTAATAATGCGAGAGGTCTTCCAGGCAAATGGAAGACCTCTAAATCACTATGGCAACCTATATACGACTGAAAGTTACGGGCTTATGCATACAGAGCTGTACAGAAATCAGCTATAGTGCTACATTGGTGCCGCTCACCAAATCTAACGTATCATTCACAGGTTTTACATAATCAGGAGGAAAAGCCTTTAATGACAGGATACACTCGTGGATCACTTTATTAGGTACACTTTACCTGCTCGTTAAGACAATCTTGTAGCAGGCCCTAGCATGACAGAAGAGAGTCTTTAACGGGGCATTCGCTTATTTTCTTCATCAGGAGACGTACGGTAGTTCTGAGGAACTTCTGAACATTTTTGGACATCGTTTGAACGCAGTGAAAGCTACAAAATAAAATATATAGTCCTTTTGTTGTGTCACAACATGGCACAGTCTGTGACTTCAAGCACCAAAGGAGTGCAAATAAAGTGAGAAAAATCCGAAAATAAGTGCTCAAGAGTTATACATTAAGTCATTAATGAATATAAAGTAAAGTATTTAAATACACTTGTATCTAAGTGCTGCACAATGTCATCTCATCGCAAACCTCGATCCGCTTGCAAAGCGTGCAAACACCTGCGAGCGTTAAACATTCGTCTCTTTTTCATGCTAGCTTGAGAAACACGTGTCTGAGCTAAAGACCACACTCCCTTGTACAACCCATTATGCTAATCTGAGGACTGGTGAGCAGCGACTGGTAGTACAGCTTTGCCAGTATAACTTTGAAGCGTGTTGCAAAGCCGGACAGGACAACACTAATGGGGATGGCTCCAAGATTCCATACCAGGAAGAACCTATAAGGGGAGGACACAGATGAGGACATTTTTTCCATGTGCTGAACTTCACATATCAGCACTTGATGAAAGGCGACTTTACCAGCTATTTGATCACCTTAGGCTTTATCAGCGTGTGGTATACACACAAAGACTCCATGATGGGGAAGAGATTCAGCAGCTCATTGTCCTAGAACCCTTGCAACATAAGGTATGCAAGAGCCAACATGAAGATGGGGGCATTTCAGTGCAAAGAGCACCCTCAGTCTGTTGAGGAGGACTGGCTCGGCAGTGCAAGCGGTGCACACTGGTTAAAGGTATCCAGTACCTAGTGACATTCAGCAATATTACAACACCACTTGAGGTCCTTGCAGTGGACTATGTGGTGATGGTGAGCCGGATGAACAGGTAGAGACTGCTGAGGCCTCTGAAGCAAGTGATGAGGCTCAAAGCAGCTCTGTGAATAGCCCAGTATCTTTCCCATTGACTTCCACAGAGACATAAAGATATGGTTTCTCCCTTCTTTTTGTTGGACTTTTAACCTGATATTTAATTGGACATTTCAGCTGCTGTGGTTATAACTCTAATGGACTAGGACACATTAAGAAAAAGACTGCGTGTGGGACCATATTCAAGGACTTTTGTTACTCACTACTGATTACAGACTTTAGGAGCATGTTTTTATCAGCATTGTGGGTCTTGTTATATTCGTGACACAGTATTAATCATTCCAGGGCGAGTGAATAAATACCATCTGAAGGCTGTTGGGGTTTAAAGGGGGTTATTTGGTTTTATCCCTGTTCAGTAAGCGCTCAGCATATGCTTTGTTTTTTGCGGGTCTGGGCCCTTCTCGGAGTTTCTTGAATGTTTTTTGTAATTTGCCACTTTGTCATTTGGAGCCCATGGTGGCTCACGGGCCACTGAGTTTTATCTTTACAAATTAAAATGTTGACTGTAACATGACTGTATTGAAAACGATGTTGAACCCAAGTTGCCCTGGAGTAAGGGCACCCTGCCAATCAAGCTTGGTGTAGGAAATTAGAGGAAAATTGTGTTAGGCTAGATTCCTGTCTGTGGGCGCAGTATACTTCAGGTTGCCACCATGTCAACACAAGTCGCTCTTTAATACCTAAAGCAGTGGCCTGTAACAATAAAATACACATTTAACTCAGCCTGTCAATTTTCCAAATGATTGCTCTTAAGCTCTGGCAACAGCGCGCATTCCCCAGGTGGTCGTACAGCAAGTGGGGCAAAATAAATAGATAAATAAAAAAGGAAAGGAAACTCCTGTTTCAGCTCTTTATTGATGGAAATGACTGTTGGGACAAGAAGTTTAATGGCTCTACAGTAGCACATAAACACATCCTACTTCTTCAGTGAAGGGATGTGTTAAGACTGTTAACTCCACTCAGAGTCATGTTTCTAACATGCTGCAATGACGATGATCTTTTACGATTCTCTCAATGAAATGTACAGGACAAGCTGGAATATGTAAATTAAATAACACGTGTTTCCAACGAATACAGAGTTTGAAGCAACTGTAAACATAATTCTCTATGTGCACATTGCTGCAACCTTGTACACAGAATATAAAAATACCTATTGACATTTATAAAATGGAATAAATTAATCTAAACAAATACAAATTTCAGCATCTGTTTACTACATATTAACATCAAAGAATTAATATCAAGAAAAGGTTGTTGCACTTGGTCTAAGTCTAGTAGTTTACACTGAATGTGGACTTCTTAAAAAACCTATACATATATTCAACAGTAAACATGAGCAGTTTGGAATAATTCTTCACAGAGAAATGTATCACAGTAACACTCCAGGTAATTGGCAAATGGAACTATGTTTAAGACAGCTGGATAAAACTTTATTCTAACTTTTTTGGCTGATAATGTCATTTCCTTAAATGCATATTTTCTAGGAAATAGCAGGCGATGTCATGAGTAAAGACACAAGATTCGGTGTATGTCGTTTATCTGAAAAGGAGCCATGAATTTCTGTTTCAGTCTTTAGTAATGCTGTCAAAATGTCAGCGTGTTATAAAGGAATGCAGAAAATTGAACAAACATGATGACAAATTATGTTTTTCTATATAACATAATATGAATCTATACATATTGCTTTAACAGTGGTCCATACAGATACATACATACATCGTTTTTTAAAACTCAAATGTGGGATATGAGGAAAAACTCAAGAATCCAGATCCAGATATCTTAATTGCACAGTTTCCTGTAAAGGTTTAGATGCATTTTTAAATGAGAATTTATTTCATAATTTTCTTGCTATCCAAACAGTCTGTAACAGATGTCATTGTATTGTAAAATCAAACTGGGATGGGGCCTTTTAGAAACTCTGCAGGTTTTTTTGTTTAAAAAAAGACAATAAAAGCAGGTTAGGAGCTAAATCCTAAAATGTAAAAGGATATGGCTCTGTGTATTCCATCAGGCTTTGTGCGGCTCATATTAGGCGTCTTTTTCGCACACCGCCTCAGTTGGCAACTTGACAAAGCAGACGAAAGAACACTGTCTGTGTCTAACAGTACTGCTGCAGGCTGCTTATTATCCGATCAGCCTCTTTAGCACAGCAGGTCTAGAAAAAGGCCAGCAGTACTCGTTGGGGACCGGCCCGTTGACATTGCACTCAAAGAAGGAGAACATGGGGAACCAGATGCGAGCTCTCCGGCTCTGCTGGTAGGCCCGAGTGTTAGCTAGGGTGTGGTAGTACAGGAAGAGTCTGGTAGTGATGTAGAAGGCTATGAACACGTCAATGGAGTAGTGTTCATGCGCAGCCAGGATGAAGAAGATGCCGAAGAGGTTGAGCACCCAGGACAAAGTGTGGATAAAATTCCAACTTCTTGGAGTGTCTGTGTAAATCAAAGACGGAAGAGCGTTACTGAGCATTTTATGTGATTCCATTCTAAAATGTGGCACATTGTTAAGTCTGTTAAAGTTATTTTCATTCACATATTTAATGTAAAAATATTTTTTCTGCTTGTGGCTCATCTCAGGCACAAAGCTCTCAGACACTCCTACCTGCTATTCAAGCTTTTTGTTTAAATCAGAAAGAAAGAAGGGTGGCTCTACAGGAGGAGGAGCTGAAATGGCTTGCTACAGACACTGGAACTGAGGATGAATCATACAAAGTTTCTCTAGCAGAATCAAAGACTAAAAATATTTCAATGGAAACAACTATAATAGGTTTATTATTAATTTTCAAGAAATACTTGCAGTACCAGTAGCGGACACTGGGTGGCAACATAGGGACACCTTCTCCAAATATGGCTAATCTATGTCTGCTTTATCATTTACTACCACTATAGGGTTTATTGTACTGTGTACATAATAATAGTGCTCTTTAGACTTGGATTGAAATTAATAAAGCAACAATAATTTTTTTTAAATCAAGTTTTAATTATATAGGACCAATTCACCCGCCCTATGCATTCCTTGAACATATATGCACATTTAAGGTCATATCATGGTAAACCTGACTCCCAAGTTTCCACACAGTGTTACTGTTGGCCAAGGTACTGCCACCCAGAGCAAGCATCTAATATGACAGCATGTTTAACAGGATTTATAGAAGGTAAGGGCCAAGTTCAATAACCTCAGTTTTATCTGAATTTAGAAGCAAGAAATTTGAGGTCACCCAGGTCTTTATGTCTGTAAGACATTCCTTAAGTTTAACTAAGTGGTGTGTCATATCTGGCTTTGTGGATAAATAAAGCTGGGCATCAACTGCACAGCAACAAAAATGTATGTTATGCTTCGAATGATACTGCCTAAGGGAAGCATGTATAATGTAAATAGAATTGGCCCCAGCACAAAGCCCTGTGGAACTCCATAATTTACCTTATTGCGTGAAGAAGATTCCCCATTTTACATGAACAAATTGGTGTCTATTAGGTAGATATGAGTCCAACCACTGCAATGCAGCATTTTTAATTCCTCTAGCATGGTGTAATCGCTGTAATAAAATATTGCTGTCGGTAGTATCGAAAACTGCACTGACATTTAGCAGGATAAGCACAGAAATAAGTTCACTGTCAGAAGCCATAAGATGATCATTTGTGACCTTCATTTATGCCTTATTGTGTACTGTGATGAGTTCTGACACCTGACTGAAACTCTTCAAATAAATTAGATCAGTTAGCTGTTGGCTAATGGACTAATATGGTTTGGAATCCATTAACCTGGAAACATACAAATTCTCTCACATGTGTTAGTTAATGTCTAAAATGTTTATTTACTTACAAAATGAGGGGTTTTAGGGATTAGTTTTGAAATCATTGATCATTTTCCAATTATAATTCCAACTTATTCCAAGGCCTTTTCAACTCATCTTAGCACAAGTGTGTTTTCCTCCTCACAGAAAACAGAAACAGAAGCTACTCACATTCTGTGACAAAGAAGTTGAGCATGGTAAGGACCACAGTGTGGCCACTGAACATGTAGTCGCCACATGTGTGAACCCCTGTCAGTGTCATCCCAAAACCGCTCCAGATGGCCACAGCTCGCTGTAGTTTGGCCCACATGTCGCCGTACATCTAGAAGGAAACAGGCAATACTCTAATCTTGCAAAGAGATCTGATACATGAGAAAAAGAGAAAAAAGATGCGTTACCTTTCCTGAACACTGCAGGTGCTGTCCTGGAACAGACAGGGAAGTGACAAACATGGTGATACAGCGCAGCATGAACACCGTCCCCATGAGGCTGCACATCCGCCGCAAGAGAATGGACCTAGAAGTAGTGAAATGTGAGTTTCCTGTGCTACTGACAGGCTCCTGGGATCGTTCAGAGCACCTACTGACCTGTGTTTATGGAGCAGCAGAACCAGCATCCAGATGTTACAGAGGATCACTCCACATGCCTCGGCCATGGCGAATGCCCAGGGTATTCTAGGCACACTGCGGAAAAGGACAACATCAGTGCTGAAATAACAGATTGAAAGTGAGCATTTATAGCTGATGTTGCTTAACATCTTACAACAAACATGACAGAAAAATTAGTTTGGTGTTTTGGTATATTAGTTTTAATAAATCATTTCAATGCATATAGATGTTATCTCCCAAGATATCTCTTTTGGAGATAATTAACTAGCCTGAATAATTTGCCTCAGTGTCTTGCCAAACACACACTGGAAATTCCTTGAAATAATCTCTCCTGGTAAGTTTTCATTTCATGAAAAGCCCAAAGCTGGTCATAAACAAAAGTAGGTCACCTTATAAACAATCCTCGAAGGTCTTTTTGAACCTCAGCGAGCACATCAGGAGTATATGAGGACAATAATAGAAACACGCCATAAGGAATTAGGGCAGTTATAATGTCAGCGATTTGGTGTGATACTCAAACATCATCGTTTGTAATATTTCAGAGGTGATTAACGTTTTGGTTGTAAGAAAATTTAAGAAAGCTCTTGTGAGCGATCACACCCACCTGTCTAGAAAAATATCTGGGAGCGGAGGGTATGTGCGCATGTCAGGGACCCTCTCGTGCACAATGACCATGACGAAGGATGTAAACCCAAACACAAACACCACATAGACAGAGCTAAGCACTGTCTTCCAGTACTCGGGATCGAGGCGCCGCATCTGCTGCTTGTACTTTCCATTAGTGTACTGGTGATACTCCTCTCCCACTGGTGCCGTGTCAGTGCTGTCGCAGTCTCTCCCCGGGTCTCCGTTACACAACCAGTCCAAACTGCCTCCGGAACCGGTGGGAGAGTGGCCATCATAGGGAAGACCCAGCTCCTCCAATAAATCAATGTTCTGTTTCTGAAGTTTCCGAATGGAGACCATTAGCCGCTTGATGTCCCCCAGCACCTTGAGCTCCAGTGGCGGCGAGCGGAGGTCGTACTCACTGAGGGCAAGCAGACTGGTGCCATCCAGCCGGTGCTTGTTGCACAGCAGGTCCACATAGTCGCAGAAGCCCTCTTCCTTCAACCACTTGGCAACGTGCTTAGGTGTCCAACGACGGACACTCAGCTGGGTCATTTCCTCCTGACACCAAAGGCTAAAAAGAAGAACAGCCACATTTAAGTTCAGCAGTATCAGTTCCTTATTGGCTTCCAAAACACCATGCAAAATAATATTCAGGATTAGTTTAAGGCACAGTTTATTTGCTCTGAATCAGCAGTAGTAACTTTAAAGACACTATGCAAGACTGCTGCGCAGACAGAAAATACATCCATTTTGTGACAAAATTATAGGTGATAAACAAATTTAAGACAAATCCTGAGTTACACAGGAAATCTGGGTAATCACAACTTATGCAGTTATATGACGCAAGTACTGGCAAGGATTTCCTATGGCACAATGGAAACCACACCCTACAATGTAAGTGAAGGAGCAGCTACATGTTATCCCAGGCCAAACAGTCAATTAAATCCTAAGGTATTATTGTCCTAGTCACATTAAAAGACATTATGACTATTTCTAACTTCATTATTAACCGAAATAAACGCTGCCTCAACAGTCTGCTCCTTGGACTGACAAGAAAGCAACACATTTCTGTGTTTTTTGATAAAAAATAATTTAAATAAACAGTCCAGCAACTACAGTCGACCTGCAATAACCCATATATTTAACCCATTTAAATATATCACTGGCTAGCATTTAAATCGGGCTTAGAAGCTCTTTGTATACTCCGAAGTTAACTTATCTCAGTATTTTGTCAGGCAACTATCTGGCCTATTAGTATGTAAAGACAAATACGCCAGAGATAAACGTGAAAGCATCCACATGCACCCCTGCCCACGGGGCTAACTCAGCTTAATACTAAAGACTGCTAGCTCACTGGTGCTAGCTCAATCAATGCGTGTGCTTTGCGGTCACTCACCAGCTCTGAGATGTAACAGAAGATGACACAGAATATATCTCTCCGGCTAACTAACGAAGTGACATCTCACAAGAATCAGAAGAAATCTTATTAGCATTTGCTTTAGTGACACGAGTTTGCTGGACATCATTACGCCCAGGCTTTGCGCTAGCTAGGAGTCCTGTTGACAACACAAGGCGGTAATGTCCAGAATAGCGGCGCACGCTAAAAGAAAACGCGGAACAACAGTGAAACAGTGACACTCTATGGTGAACAGGTGGTACTACACCGTTCTTACGTGTGAAATCGTATGACCAAAAACATTAAATAGAGTTGTAGTTATTTGCTAGGAGACATTAAACCAAAATTAGTTGGGGTGTATTTATACCCCAGTTTCTATACATGTGGCACTCTGTGGATTAGATAATATCCAAAATAGATTCAAACATGTGTCCTCAATTCTCGTTTTTTAATTAATTAAAATGCATGCTGTACAATCATTCCACCGTGAAAAAAGAACACTTTAAAGAAATCATTCAAAACCCCAAAGGACAATGACAATAATGAGCATGATGAGTGTAAACTTCTGGCCACAACTATATGTATTTTTGCAACTGATAAAATTAGAAATTATGAGTTGACATAAAATGTACTTTAAAAAAAACATTTAGAGATGTACAGCTGGCCTACATTCAGAGTAAGGTAGGTCACTGTTTTAATTTTAGAACAGCAACACCTGTCCTTGTCTGTGGCTGCCAGCGTGGTCTCAGTGAAGGTTTAACAGTTTGAAAATAAATGTTGAGAGAATAAATCATACATAGGGATATGCATGTGGTCAACAATGAACAATCTGCAGGAAAATAGTGCAGCTTCTCCTGCCTCTCCTTCTGTGAAAGACCTTGAGAAGATTTTGTATGGAGGTAAAAGGTTTGGTAATCATGTTGATGAAGTTTGGCCTAACCTGTTCATTGGAGATATGTAAGTCTTTAAAATTGTTCTTGATGGCTTATACAACATAATCAGCCTAGATCAATTACCAGTTAGAAAGACTGATTGCTTTTTTCTTTGTAGGTCAGTGGCTAATGATCGCTACAGTCTGTGGAAGCTGGGAATCACCCATGTTGTGAATGCAGCTCATGGGAAGACGCACTGTCAGGGGAGTCACTACTTCTATGGATCCACCGTGGATTATTATGGAGTGCCTGCAGATGACTCACCGTCTTTTGACCTCTCTCGATATTTCTTTCCCTCTGCTGAGTATATTCATAACGCACTTGACACGACAAGTGGTAAATACCCATCATGTTTAATGTCAGCCTCCGCCGACCTCTCACTCGTCTCATCCCTTATCGACCACATGCTTTATGCTCACCGTGATATTTTTCTTCTCCTTCCTCTCCAGGTCGAGTTCTCGTCCACTGTGCTGTTGGCATGAGCAGGTCTGCCTCCATCGTCCTGGCCTACCTAATGATCCACCACAATTACACGCTCCTAGATGCAATCAATAAGGTCAAAGAGCGCAGGTGGATCTTCCCAAACAGAGGATTCCTTAAACAGCTTCGTGCTTTGGATATGAAACTGCAAAAGACTTCATGACCGCTTCAAAAAATAAAGATCTTCAAATGCACATAACCTCAAAACAGCTTTTTCTCCAGACAAATGAGAGACTTGATGACTGTGTCAGTTGAAGGAAATGCTGTGCTTTGACTTTAATCAGTTTGTTTCAGGAATGGAATCTAATCAAATGTATTTCCCCCACAACTCTGGCGCTGTGTTTGATGTGAATTATGCGGCATCTCTATATAATATCGACCCGCGTCTTAATAGGAGATCAATGTAATGAACTCTCCTCTGGGCAGAATCAATTTAAGGGACTGAATATGAGATATTGTTTTTATTTAACCTTAGTGTTGTGTTGAAGAAGCTTTTATCCAATGTGCTGCAGGTGAAATTAATCTGCAGTGTGTTTTCATTTTAAACCTATTCATTTTTTTGGGGGGGTGGGGGGGGGGGGGGGGTTTCTTGGTAAGTACAAAAACTTACATAAAACTTTTCTTTTGAAACAACATAACCAGTACACCATGGAAGCCTTTTTTTATCAGTATATTAGCAGTTCTCTTGCAGATGTCCTAAATTTTATTTTGTTACCACAATTGTGATTTGGGGTAAAATGTCTCCAAAAATTATTGGATGAATTGAACCGAAATTTGTCCAGACACTGTGATCCCCTCAGGAACTTTTTATTGTTGACTCTCATGAACTAATGTCATCAGGTCAAATCCACAGTTCTTCTCAAGTGGTGCTTCATGACTAAGTACCTGTAAACAACAGATTAACATTATCATCTGTTATCTACAGATGAGACATTCGTGACTGTAGCAATGCTTACATATTGGACCAAGGTGATGAACTTGATCATCATGAGGCTCTTTGATCCTGTCTATACTCTATCTTTGAATGTGTTCTTCATTTAAAGTTGTTGCTTCTGTCTTCAAATCTCCAGCTGATTGTTTTAATCAGTTCCACTAATAATAATACTAATAAATTAAATCATAATCATTATTTGTTGGCACAAATGGAATACTATAAAAGTAAAACATTATATAAGATGGTCATGGTGATTTTTTAATAATATAAAAGTCACTCCTGAATCAAATGGTAAGCCGTCCAAGTGTTTAATTTATATAATATATGTATAGATATATATGTTTCCCGGCAAATTTAGGTTACTCATGTTGGTTTGCTAGCAACATTTTTTAACAGCATTAGCTAACTTCTTCGCTAATGATGTTAAAATGCTAACTGAATGCTCAGTCTGGGCGATACAAGACCTATCTAGACCTGACAATCATCTATAGAAACAACAACAGGTTTTATTTTAGAAAGTGAAACCTTTCAGCTAATAAGGGTAACTTTGCTTTCGGTTACTCATGTTGGTTTGCCAGTAACAATTTTTAACAGCATTAGCTAACTTCTTCGCTAATGATGTTAAAATGCTATACAAGACCTATCTAGACCTGACAATCATCTATAGAAACAACAACAGGTTTTATTTTAGAAAGTGAAACCTTTCAGCTAATAAGGGTAACTTTGCTTTCGGTTACTCATGTTGGTTTGCTAGTAACAGTTTTTAACAGCATTAGCAACTTCTTGGCTTATGCTAACTGAATGTGCAGACAATGTTGATCCTTAACCAACACTGTTATGATAATGTAGAAACAACACCAACATGAGGATTCAGCTAATAAGGATAGCTTCACTTTTATTGCCACTAGAAGGTCAAAGAGCCACTGCACAGACATTATGTTGGTCTGTTGCCACACTCCTGACTTGCTAAGCTAGCTAAGGAATGATAAATAAACAAAAACACTGTTAAGATTAGCAAGTCATAGTGATGCAAAATGTCAAAGGACAAGACAAAAAAGGAACACTAAATCCTTTGCTAATGGCACATTTTCCTACATGGCATCCCTGTCAAGGGCATATGTGGACACATGATGAAAGGACCCTGGTTAAATGCATCCTGGAAAACCTCACAAGAGATTTTAGCAGATGAATTTCCATTGTTATCACATTAAAAAAAACACACACACATCTTAAAACCAAGTGTTAGCAGGATCAAGGTTTTATTTTCTGGCATTTCCAGCAAGTGGTGGCGGTTTCATTATCTTATTAACGAGACAAAGCACAGCAGCCTTCCCGTGTCTCTTCAGCATGTATCACATTCCTTGCAGCTGATAATGGGGAAATCTGTTCAGAATTTTGCACACCTAACTTTTTTGCACATTAGAAGAAAGAAAAAAATAAATAAAGATTCAACCTTGCCTCCGAGTCTCAGGTATAATGGGCTCCCTCCATCCCCGCTGGTGATGGCTGTGTGCATCAAAACCTAGCAGGCTGGGGAACTTTTTCAGATAACACAGGTCTTTGGAATGTGACAATGTGCTTTGGGTTTCCTCCGACGAAAGTGACTATGCAGCCTGACAGTCTTTTGATTTCAATGGTCTCTTAGCAAGAAGAATCCTCTTCACAGATATCCTGAATCACCAACGGCTCAGAAACATCTCCCTCTACATTACCGCTGTTCTCGAGAACAAAAGCTAATTTTTAGTGTCTGGTAAATTGTCTGGAGCTCATTCTTAAGTGTCTCTTGTAGAGAATAACTATTCTTAAAATGGTTGTAAAAGAGCTTCTCAACCAGAAAGCTCAAAGGGGAACAAACGCACAATCGCACCATGCTTGTCAAACTACTCTTTCTCTAGCATTTATGGATCACATTCTTAAAGTTTCACATACATATTCAGCTGGATTCCCCCCCACATTTTCACACCACTCTAGAGTCTTCAACAAGGAGAAGCAGCACTTTGAATTATCAATCAATAACCGTCTCCAGGTTAAAAATGACCCGGAGACATTTATTGACTGATTCTGCATCCAACATTGGTACTGGTATTCAACAACACGCCACTGCACCCACATTTTACATACACATTCATGACTCCGAATGAAGAAAAGTCATTACATTTCATGGTGCGAGGGAGAAGTTAATTAGTTTTTTAAAGCTAAAATGGGTGAAATTGACCTGCAACATAATAGAGGAGTTAAAATAGACATTTGCACAGTATGAGAGGCTGTTTAATGTCATGAACAGCCCACAGCAAAGCTCTTTTCTCTCTCTTTTTTTTTTAAATTTCCATTTTGCTTTCACATGATATTTGTGTCAGAGCGTAAACTAGCTGCATGAAGCTGTTACCCTCTTTCTCTTCTATAACTGCCAAATTACACTGGACTTTCTGTCACACAGCATAATCACTTCACTCAAACATTTTGCCCATAATTACATTTAGTTATTGCTCGTTTATGGCATGATTCATCTGTTTGAGGCTTATTAAATCTCAGTCCCGCCGTGGTGTGAAAAGTACAAGCCCCGGCTGCAGTGTTTGTTGTTCTGCCCTCTGCAGGAGTAAGACTACACGCTAGGTTATGTACTAAATTGGGTAACTGTCCAGTGATAGCAGATAAACACCTGCTCGTACACATCATCTTGAGCCGGAGAAAGACGGGGAACCGCTTTAAAACAACAAACATTTGGACCAGTGATCGATCCAAGACAAGGGATTTGGATTTTAAAATGTCAGCGCTGAGAAGCAAGAGAAAAGAATATCTAAGTGTGAAGGATTTGCAGAAGCTTTTGGACTCTTGCAAGCTGCACCTCAATCAAATTGACGAAGTGTGGCCGAACATATACATAGGAAATGTGTAAGTATGTACTTTTATTTCAGATGATTCGGTTGCCTTGCAAAGGCTGTTTTCTTTGACATAACTGCTTCCACGTATTGTTTCATTCTGGCATAAAAATCATTGTGCTGTGATGCGTAGAGTTCCCATAAGTCTTGAACCTCTTTCTGTCTCTTTGTCTTGCTAGGGCAGTAGCCCAAAACAAGGCTGCCTTGCTGAAATTAGGTATAACTCATGTATTAAACGCTGCTCACTCCAAGCGAGGCAGCATAGGGAACCAAAGCTTTTATGGCAACGACTTTGTGTATTGTGGCATTCCAGCAGATGACTCGACACACTTTGATCTGGATGTTTACTTTCAGCCTGCAGCCGATTTCATTCACAAAGCTCTGAAGTCACCTGATGGTAAGACTGCTTGAGGCTTTTAATATAGTATTACAAGTGCTACAGTTTTCCTTTCTCAAATCCCTGTATATCACATCTTTTATTTAACTCTGCAAATCCTTATTACAGTAAACCCACTCATTCCACTCAAATTCTCCCACCACGCTGTCCTTTCAATGTCACCTGTCAGCACAATGTAAGACAGCTTTAAGTGTATTTTCAGCCAGCTGTAATAATAAGAGTCTTACCTTGCAGAATTTAGGTATATAATGTGACCATGGCTCTTTTCAAAGAAGCTATCAAGCAGCGGACAGGTTGGGATTAAGGAGACAGTTGGGCCCAGTCTGCAAAGGGACCTTAAATGAACAAAGAGTGAATTGTAGGCACTATTTTTAGCTCGCAGCAGGGAAAAAGAAAGACCACAGCGTGAGACGGGCAGTCATGTATGATATTAATAAGTCTGAGGCTTCTCGCTAATCCTTTCTTCACATCCCTCCCTTCATCTTGCCTGTTCTTCAGGGAAAGTTCTGGTGCACTGCATCATGGGAATGAGCCGGTCATCGACCTTGGTTTTGGCATACCTCATGATCTACCATCATCTCCCACTCAAACAGGCTCTGCAGAAGCTGATCCAGAAAAGAGCCATCTACCCCAACAGAAATTTCCTGGCTTTGCTGTTGGATCTGGATCTTCAACTGACAAAGAAAAAGAAAACATGTCGGATCCTGTAGTGAAAAGAGGCATTTACATCTTCAGCCACAAAGCCACGAGGTGGTTTCTGGGAATAACGATGCCAGCCAGTCTGTCGGTGCAACCGTCCAGACTGAAACGTTTAGACACATCATCGTGAAATTTGGTTCGACTGAGTGAATTTCTGTCGACTCAACTCTGTACACTCATTAGTCTTTACTTTTATTATGATGAGGTTCACCATTCTAAACAAGCTCAGATAGATAGATAGATAGATAGATAGATAGATAGATAGATAGATAGATAGATAGATAGATAGATAGATAGATAGATAGATAGATAGATAGATAGATAGATAGATAGCAAAGTTTCATATTAAAGGAGATTTTCAAATGTTAACATAGGCCTATACAGGCTCATAAAGATTACATGCTACATGATTACAAGCTAAAGAGTAGCAAATAAACATGCTAATGTTAGCATACCGACATCGTATTGTATATGCCCGCGGTCCCCAACCCGTGAGTTGTTTGGTACCGGGCCGTGAGAGTTGAGGCTCAGGTGTGAAATTTATGGTTCTCAGGGTTTTTATCAGTTTTTATCGTTAACTCAGTTTCCCTGGATCTTTTCCCGTGTGTTATGAATAAATATTCTTTTTTTGGTATCGGTACTGGTTTTATTTTGTTGTATTTATCCGCGACACCTTAAAGGCCGGTCCGTGAAAATATTGTCGGACATAAACCGGTCTTAGGCATAAAAAAAGGTTGGGGACCGCTGGTATATGGTAAATCCTAATAGCGTGCTAGCTGTTGTCAATAAGCGTGAAACTTTAGGTCTGATAGTAATATGATAATACTTGAATACTACAGCATGTTAGCGTTGAACTACCTCACATTTTTTATATTCTGGATCAAACAATCATTCTCCAGGCTTTCTGAAGAGAGAGGGCATTGGCTGCTTTTTCATTCATTTTCAGTCACTGAACCTGACCATTTTCAGAAGAAAGTATTTTTGGGGGGGGTTAGGCACTGTGTTACTAGCAGCCTGTTGCAAAACTAAACAGCCAGTTCCCATTTCTTTAGTTGATTCTGGCACATTTTGACAGATATAAAAGTTTTGCACCAACAAGGTGTCTCCCAGGGGACTGTTAGCCAAAAACTTGACAAATCTGAGCACTGTGTGCAGTGTGTGCTTAAAAATGTGATTAAGTGAGGTGAAAAAAGTGGCAGGCACGTATCTACATGAGATGAACAGTATCTGAAAGCCATGTCTCAGGTCTTAGTTGAAGGGTAGCTGTCAAGAAACTATTCTTAAGAGATGAAAACAAGCAGAAAAGACTTGGTTATGCCAAATTACACAAGAACTGGACTGATATGAGCTGCAACAGGTCTAATGGAGTGATTATTATTTAATCATCAGTATTTATAGAGGAGGTCAGGAGAGAACAACAACAGTGAGTGTCTGCATTTCAGCCAATATTATCAATATTACCATCAGCATGTCACTGATCCTAAAAACACTACCTCCGATGTAAAAGCATAGCTGGATAGAAAAAAGACACAATATAAGTCACGGATCTGCCTCTTCAGAGCCTGGACCTCAAGCAGAGCGGGATCATCTTGACAGAGAACAGAATAAAGGGCAGCCAACATCCAAAGAAGAGCTTCAAATGTCCTTGAAGCAGCTGGAGAACTATTCCTGAAGACTACTTAAAGAAAATATTAAAAGAAAGTTTATCTGACTTAGGTTGCGTTAAAGAAGAAAATGATGGTGATAGCAAATACATTTCTCGTTAGAATTGTACAAACTCTCTATGTATGTTTATACATGTATCAATAAATTTACCAATTTTGTTTTTCCTATCGAAAAATACAAAATGAGAGGTGGCTCAAGGGTTTCGCACAATATTGTTCATGGACATTTGAGCCCAACGAAAGCAGATGCTGGCACGAAAATAGCTTAATTATCTTTCTCCAAATCCAGTGATCTTCATTTATAATAGACTAAGCTGCATCATCTCCTCATTAGCCTGCTAACTGGGATTTTTAATGCAGCGAGGTTGTTGGGTTTTTTTATGTCTTAACAAAAAGAGAGTCTGGTTGCAGAAATAAATTTAATGTCAAGTAAAATGACAACAGGGCATGTTTACAACACTGAGACAAGTCTTTACTTCTCATTCTTGTAAGACGTTTTTTCTTCTACAACAACAGAGTAGACCAAATGTCTAATGGAACATGTTTTGCAAAGCATAACATTTTAGTAGAGTCTCTAGGTAACTCAGAAAAGAGGGAATCAATCAACAGCATCTGTTCAACACATCGCTGTTCACAGCGTGTGAAATTCATTTGGTGTATTTGTCAAGGCAGTGCAGTTGATCACTGCTGTGCATGAAAAGGTTTCAGGTCTTTTGATTGCCCATGAAATCAACTGTAGAGGCAAAGGTACACACACATTCATCTAGCTTGACACCAATGATTTCGACCTGTTTTGAATTATTATGTTTCTCTGAATCAAACATTCACAGTAAGCAAGAATGTACAGTATTATACACAGAATTATAAGTCATACGTTCAATTTCTAGATATAGACTTTGTCAGTACTTACAAAAACATACAATAAATGTAGACATTTTTACAAAGAAATGTTTGTATTTGCTCATCCATCTATATTTGTGTCATTTTTCTGCAATATAAATATATATTTTTAGCTTTTTAAAACTTCATCAGAGTGTCAATATTGTGGGTTTATTGCAAGTTCCCATTTTTGCTGATATAATTAAGAAAAAAATCTCTGCTATCACTTAATTGCACCAAGAAAAAAACATAATCTATACTTTTTTTTTTTACATCGAATGACCGAGTGTTGATTCAAACACAGTTCAAAGTGGAAAAAAAGCTCAGGGAAGTCAGGTTTAAACTCAGCTACAAGCAGCTCTGATCTAATTTTCTTGCTATTGAAAAAGCCGTGTCCTATCCTCCCTCCTGTGCTGGCAGCTCGGGTAACCTTTAAGGAATGCAGAATATGGTGCCAGAATTATTTTGGGCTGAGATTCAGATGTTAAAATAGCAAAAAAGGTTGCAGGGTAGATTACCAAGGAGAACACAGGCAGTTGTGCTGTCGACCTACATGTAGCTGTTGTACAGAGAGGCCATGAAAAGCAACGTTTCCAACCAAGGCAAGTGTCAACCAACAATGTGTGCTTACAAAGTGATTACAGATAAATGTAGGCGATGTATATTCATAAGTGTGTGGATTTATTGCACTGTATAGCTTTATTTGCAAGATAAACATGTTGACAGAGTACTTGTGAAGTAGTATTCACTGTGATACTGCATTGCCTGACGGATTATGATACTTTCTTTTTTTATTAATTGGCCCACAAATCCAGATGAACCACATCTGAAAGGCTAAAGAGGGAAGTGTAATTCATAAAACCACCAAGAAGAGGCCCAGAGGAGGTAAAAAGCCATTTTTATTTGCCCTCCATGTTAACCGCGGGCACTTTCCCATACATAGCATCTTTAATTACACAGAAGTGGAGCAGGAAGGACAGGTTAGCCTAAGGGGAGAGGGTATGAAAGCAGTGCTGCAGCTCAACATGCGCACCAGGGAAATCAGTTCTCTGCCCCTGAGTGTGGGAGGCAGGAAAGGGTTGTGCTTATAGATCAATGAGGAGAAAGAAGAGCCTCCAGGTACGCGAGGCGCATGTTGTACCTGTGCAAAGACACCATTTAGCTCACACAATCGTATGCATGAAGCTTACACTGCGTTAGATGCAGCATTTCCTTCATGCACACGTGTTCTGTGTGACACACACGAATGCACATGCAGGGATGGATAGAGGCAACATGATGTTTGAGTAAACCTCCATATGTCACACCAGCGAAACAAAAGGTCACTAAAACAGATTTGGTCTCAATGACTCATCCCTGTGGACACGACAAAAAGTCTCAAAACCCTGAGAGCAACATTATGTCTCCACACGCGGCGAGAATGCAAATAAGAAGCTCGGCTGCTGTTAGTTTCTTTTCGATAACAATGCCTACACATCGCTTGTACGTCCACAGCCTCAAGCACAGTCACACACCTGCCTAAATGGATGCTAATGCATACAGTTTGCATAGTACGAGTCTCTCTAGAGCTCAGTGTGTAAATTGTAAATGCACAGGTTAGACTTGCCTGCAGCAAATGAAAAGTGGTTTATAGGCATTTTTCTGCATCTCTGGAAATAAATAAATCTATCCAGTGCTGCTATATAGATACAATAATGAGAGCATCATAAGGTCAGCTTACAATCACATGATCCTTTGCTACTGTGGAATGTGTTAATTGTCATAATTGCAGTCTGTATTTAAAGGCTACAGACCTGTATATGAAACCTGCTAATTAACGATCCTTGCTATAATCCCACGCTGCACTTAGCAGTCGTTTCTCGGTGTTTCCTAAGATGATGCGTACATTTCAATTAGGCATTTCAGTGGAGTTAGTTGGTATTCATGGGCAATGCAGATGAACCCTGAAACTCTTTGAGCATCTTTCTTAAAGTTTGAAGTATAGTAAAGGACAAAGTGCAGTAAAACATACGCTTTTATTGAGTTCTCAGTTTTTATCGCGGTTCAAATTTCAGGGCAACGACCACTTCTTTTCTTAATGAAAGGTTGTAAAAGCAGAAGTGGAGAATTCAGACATGCCCAGAGGCCTCAGCTGCCTGGCGAGCCCTGAGGGGGCAGAAGGCCGGTATGAAACCCCCCCAGCTTCAGAGCTTCAGAGACTTATGTGGACAAAAAAAGGGACCAGTAACCATCTGGATGAGGTTCATCCCGGGATCTACATCGGAGACATGTGAGACATGTTACTGAAATGATTCACTATGGCTAATGTGTTTAAATATAATTCCACCGGCTTTTGTAATAAAGTAATTAAGTATTCTCTTAATTGGGCTCAGATTGTGAGTGCATGTGTAATTAAAGGCACCATTATGATTTTTACATTATTGAAATTGATCTTTTTTTTATAAAAGCACCTGGTTATCACACTAATGCGCAAAACATTAACAAGCTTTCATCACAACTGTATACACAGTCATCCAAGTGCTAATGCCCATGTGAATAGTGTGTCGTAGCCTTATGCTAACATGCTAACATCCAACTTTACAATAATAAAAGTAGCTGTTTTATGAATACTGTTTTGTAGCATACTGTCTATTTTTATTTTTAGATACATGGGCAGTTTTTTGCCTTCATCATAGAATATTTAGGTACACCTGCTAATTGTTAGCAATTATCTAATCAGCCAATCAAGTGATAGCAACTTAGTGCATTTAGGCATACAGACATAGTCAACAAGACCTGCTAAAGTTCAAGGTGACCATCATAATGGAGATGAAAAGTGATTTAAGTGACTTTGAACATAGCATAGGACATGCCAGATGGGCTGGTCTTGTGATTACAGTACCGTCTCTAGTTTTGACAGAGAAAATATTCTGTGAGCGGCAGTTCGTAGGGAGAAAACGTCTTGTTGATCCAAAGAGTTAGAATATAGAATATAATGGCAAGAGCGCTTTGAGCTGATAACAAGGTAACAGTAGCTCATTACAACTAAGGTATGCAGAAGAGCATCTCTGAACACATGACATGTGGAACCCTGAAGGACCACAGCAGCAGAAGACCACACTGGGTGACACTCATGGCTGCTATAAACAGGAAAGCAACCCTTCACACAGACTCACCAATATTGCCTGGCGTGATGAGCATCAATTTCTGCTGCAACATTTGGCTGGTGGGGTCAGAATTGGACATAAAAATCATTAGAAGCATAGATCCATCCTGCCTCGCATCAAAAGTTCAGGTTGTTGGTGGAAGTGTAATGTTATGTCTCCTTAAATACCAAATGAGAATTATTTAAACACCACAGGCTACCTGAGTACTGTTGTTGACTGTGTCCACCCCTTTATGACCACAGTGTACCCATGTTCTGATGGCTGCTTCCAGCAGTTCCCTGCACTCGGATGACCTCCACAGTCACCGGATCTTGATCCAATAGAGCACCTTTGGGATATAGTGAAACATAAGATTCACATCACAACATACTCTTTACTTTTCATATCATGCATGAAGGGATCTTGATTAAACTCTAAGAAGGATAAGGTAGGGCATTTGACAGATATATTATATGCATTACTATATGTGTAACCACAGAGGAAAAAAATACCCCCTTAAAGGGCAAAAAACAGGGACTGCGTCTTGTGCACTGCACTGTGCAGTCTCTCTGTATCATTCATAATAAAATGTAATATTATAACAATTCAGTTAATTAACCTAATGATCTACATTTTCCCCCACTGCCTGCCATCTTCCTTCTTCTCCTCGAGTTAGCTTTCTTTGCATTATCCTCATCATTTGTCTCGTTTGATTGCAGAGATAATTGTAATTTTTCCCTTTAGGTACGCAGCCAAAGACAAAAGGACTCTCCAGGCTCATCGCATCACCCACGTGCTTAATGCAGCTGATGGGAAGTTCAATGTGAACACAGGGCCCAGCTTCTACCGAGACACCGCCATCACTTATCATGGAGTCGAAGCTTTTGACATGCCATCCTTTGACTTGAGTCCCTTCTTTTACCCAGCGGCCAATTTCATCAAGAGCGCTTTGAGCTCTCCCACAGGTGAGGCGCTCTCACAGCGCTCAAGGTATCCTTCATCGTTTTCACACATTAACTCGGGGAAGACGAGCCAAGGCAGAGAAACATTTGTCAGTCAATTCCCATTTACAGCAGACCCCAGTTGTATCAGTCATTAAAATGCAAATCAAACACTAAACATAATATCAAGCTAATATCTTTCCCCCATGGTAATCTTCTCATAAGCTCAGACCTCGGCCAGGAAAATTGGTTTTAAATGGATTGCCCTGGCAATTTGTAAGCAACACTTTTATTGGACATGGAAATTACACAATTATGTTTGTGGCCTGTGCTTTCCTGGCCCGTTATGCAAAGTGAAGTCAGTATCTGACATGACAGTAATAAGATGAGGCCTCCTTCTTCACATGCTGGCTGATCGGGGGCTCCAGTGTGTGGCGGGGCCTACAGTAATCCCCGGCAGAAATACACAGAAGCCAAGACAGTTCAATTACGCGCTCCTCTGCGCCCTAATCCTCAGGCCTGATAAGGAACCAGGGATTACCGTGTGTAGAAACATTTGTTGCAACATTGTTGAAAACTTTTAGTCGGGAGTAAGAAGTACTCCTCCCTGTGATGTGCACGGTTTTTAATCCACAGAGGAGTTACAAATTAGATATTTAGAACAAACTTTACAACAATAATCCACTGATTGCTGTAGGCTGGTGGGCTGCTGCGTTCTGAAATGATCCACAGGAAGTCTGATTTTCTGCCTTCTGACTGGCAGGTAAAGTCTTCGTCCACTGTGCAATGGGCCTCAGCCGCTCATCCACCTTGGTTCTGGCTTACCTGATGATCCATGAGAACATGACTCTGGTGGACGCCATCAAAGCTGTGGGCGCCAACAGGAACATTTCTCCCAATAACGGGTTCTTGGAGCAGCTCCGAGCACTGGACACAAAGCTCCACTGCCAGGGATTATCCAGGAGCTTCAACGGGCGGACGTAAAAATAAAATCCTTCGGCCCATAAATTTGGATAATATTTTTGACCCCTGTCCATATCTGAGTGTTAAAAAGCTATTACAGTGATAATGTTTTTGTAATGAACAGGTACTTCAGCTGTATTTAAAGGGCTTCAAGGTAAGAAAATTTAATAACCTGATGAAGAGTGATTTTTAAACATTAACAATTAAGTTATATGAACAAAACGTGCTTAAATTATCAGCTCAAAATACCCAAAAGTATGACACAAAAGGACGACTGTGAGGTTTTAAGGTTACAAAATCAGAATTAACACAAAACACAAAGAAGATTACATTTGTGTTTAACTGTTGAAATTCTTCCCCATCTGTGCCTGTGTCTCCTGTCTGCAGTCAAAGCCTTTAAAAAGCTTCAAAACAGTTACATTTGTGTTTGAGAAACTACAGAAAAGTTACTGCACTCAGTGAGTTATACAGTCACAGATTACACTACAATGTTTACTTGACAGTGAGTCATACAAATGCTACAGTTCTTGCCCTTTAACAAATACAGTCAAATACAGCCCTTTGACTGGGCCATCGCAGCACTTTCATTCTTTTCTTTTTCAGCCGTTTGAATGTAGATTTGCTCTTGTGCTTGGAATCATTGTCTGGTTTCAGCCAACCTTTAGCCATCAGACAGACAGTCTCATATTTGATTTTAGAATAATTTGGTAGAGGAGTTCAAGCTCAGCTTAATGACTGAAAGGTGTACATGTCCCGAGGCTGCAAGACAAGCCCAAATTATCAGCCCTCCACCACTGTGCTTCACAATAGATATGAAGTTTTGTGCTGATATGCTGTGTTCAGTTTTCTGCTGCAGTGGATTATGGACAAACATCACCAGACATTGTTCCACAGGTTTCCAGACAGAAAAGAGGTTTTCTGCTGACAGCCTTTCTAAACACTTTTGTTCAGCCTTTCTTCAAAATTTGCCTTCATGAAGTTTAACATTTACTTTCCTAACTGAGCCCTGTGGAGTCTGAGACGTAAATCTTGAGTTTCCTGAGGCTTCCCCGAGCATTGTACCGAATTTGCTGAGAAGACTGTGGCATTGTGTTAACACAAGCCTGCCAAAGCCCTGCTTTTACAGAGGCGCTTGCACTGCTGATGATCAGTTAATCAAATCCATTTGATTAGCAGCACCTGGCTGCTGCCCTAACCTCGTAATTCCTATGAAAACAGTCAGTGTGTACAGAGTTTTGTAAATAGTTTCTTCTTTCTTCTTTTTTTTCTGCCCGTCCAATATTTACTACTGCACCTGTAAAACATCTATTATTTTGTTTAGTCTATATAATATGGAATGCACACACAGAAACGTGAGGAATTTATTTTGTATTTTCATGAACTTTCTTTAAAACTTTTTTAAAGTCAGACTTTACCATCAGAAAACTCAGTTTTCTAATGAAGTTCATGAAATATGATGGAGAGTTTAAAAGCAGCTGCTAAATGTACGCTTTCCTAAAGATTGTCTTGTCAACAGCACAGTGTGGTTCGCTTCTCTCAGCAGTTTAAATTATCCTTAACATACTGACTCAGACCTTCACTCCAGAAATTCAACTCTCAGTATAGCTTATATAATCTTTGTGTTCTTCATAATGACAGGAGCAACCTATGCAATCAAAGACGGGACTTTAATAGTTTGTTGACGACGACATCAGGCAAAATAGGAAGTCATTCATTTATTCTCGTCAGATGATTTAAAATAAAGAGACACAGCAACACCATCTGCAATAGCTCAAACTGTGGTTTGAGCTCAAACTGTGGTTTGAGCTCGTTCAGCGTGGCAACCTGACATTAATTCCCCACCATGTTTTGGATCACTTGCACTATTACAACCATTAAAACTGCAACGGCTCAGTAGTCGAATTTATCACAGCACAAGCAGCCTGGCTTCTGTCACAGTCATCTGAGGAATAAATAGTCCACACTGCTTGTGCCCAGTCTCTGGTATGTTCAGCTGTCTCGTTCCAGTGGGGCTCAGCCTCAAAACAACACTGATATCCAGCTCAGATGTAAAACAGCGCGAGCCGCACCAGTAAGGTTAGTATTCGCTGTTGGTTTGTCTCAAAAGCCTGCAGCAAGAAACACCAGCAGGACAGCAGTAATAATCAACATTTGCATCCTGGAACATAAAGTATCTTGCAAAGTTATTTATCTATGTACTGAGTTGAGTGAAAGTGATAATTATATAAAAACACTGAGGTGAGAGAGATACAGATATGACCTCAAAGGAGGAGCCAAAGTATCAGACACCACCCACCTGCGATCTGCTCAGCCTTCTGTTGAAGAACAGACGCCCCACTGGAGCTGTCAACGAGGTTTGGCCCAACCTCTACATCGGAGATGCGTAAGTGACATTCTCACTTTGGGGGCCCCTAACTGCAATATGGTGATCTGATTGTGAAACTGTCGCTGCAAACAAGTGTATTTGGCCAACTGATGGGACAAATATAAAATCTGTACATTTGAGTCACCGGTGATGCATTTACACACATATGCTTCCGGAGCTGCACACAGGCGAGAAAAATTGCTAAAAATGACATTTCTCATAGCCTCTCCTGTGTCATTTACAGAGCTGCAGCTCGGGATAAAACCCTGTTAGCAAAACTGGAAATAACACACGTGGTGAATGCTGCAGATGGCCCCCAGCACATTGACACCGGGCCAGGTTTCTACGCAGACGCCAGCATACTGTATCACGGAGTAGAAGCACCAGACTGTAAAGATTTTGACTTGAGCCCTTTCTTCAGTGAGACTGCTGATTTTATTCATGGTGCTCTGAGCCAAAAAGGTACCAGTCTATTTTAGCAACACATGACAAAATAAACACATAAGGATTGAGCTTTAATAATATGTTACAGTCCAACACATCCTAATATAGAAAAATGATGCATCATCAAGCTGAAAAATGATAAATAATAATGATATTTTATGTTTTGTTGCACATATTTAAATGCATGAAAACATAAATAATTGCCTTTGCGTCTGGGTCGTGTGCGGAGACTCCAGCTGCTCTGTATAATCTAAAATAATTTCACAATGTTTTATTATTTTTAACTTTTATTTTAAAAATGTAAGGCTTCTATTTTTCCCCATTGCACAAACATTTAGAAGAACAATAATTTGAAATAAAATCAATTTAAAATGGTAAAGAGAGTTAAAGTTGTGAGCAGTTACTACAGGGACACGTAAACACTATTAATGCTATGACAGCACCTGTGTGTGTGCCATCATATGTCATCATTTCTGCTGTGAAAAGAACCTTTTGTGACTGTTACACCGTGAGCTGAGCCCACAGTTGTAATTAATCCCTTTGTTGTTTGTGTTTAACCCAACGAGCCGCAGAATTCGCAGCTTATTTTAGAGTCTGCCTTTTGTCCGTGCAGGGAAGGTGCTCGTCCACTGCGCTCGGGGAATCAGCCGCTCGGCAGCTCTTACGCTGGCCTTCCTCATGATCAAAGAAAGGCTCACACTGGTGGAGGCTGTGGAGGTTGTGTGCCGGCACAGAAACATCCTCCCAAATGTTGGATTTCTGAAACAGCTCCGCGAGCTGGACTCATCCCTATTCACGTAGTAGAGCACATAACGCCAAAAAGGGGACAGTTTCATAGTTGGCATTATCTGTGCAGATGAAATCGTCCTGGTGGCTCCATTTGGGTGGCTTCGGGCACTCGCATCTTAAGTGAATTAAAGCACCATGTAATCCAACTTGGCTTGATGGGATTTTGCTTAGCTTAGTCAAGCGATACATCAGCATTCATAATAGCACACTTAAACACACAACATGCAGAGCACAAAGTAGAACTGACAGACAAATGTTTTGTCAGGTGAGCGATCAGCACAGACAGTCTGCCTGTCAGAAAGGGTTTGTCAACACTAAAATAAAGTTAGCTGAAAGTTAAAAAGACTTCAATCCTGTCATGTTCGGTTCATTTTTGACACAAACGGAACCTCATTGTATTTGAGACAAGACTATTTCAAGCCTTATTTTTTAATCTCTTTGTGTTTTTCACACTACAATTCTCCATTTTACAAACCAGAATCCATCACTCCAGATTTCTGGGTGATTTCTTTTTTTCTCAGTTTTCCATAATTGAAACGTATGAAAGTCAATTAGCCCACTCATGCATGAGCTGTGTAATTGATTGCTTCAAAAGCTCATATTGTAATATAATGCTGTTTATGATTAGACTAAATTTTAAAATATTATATAATTTTAATAAAAATGAATGCACAATTACTGCTCACTATGGCGGACTACACAGCTCAAACAGTGCCATACACGTCACAAAAAGTGATGGTTCTTTGCTATTATTGTTATTAATAATAAACTACTCTTTATTTATTAACAATAGTGTTTTATATTGCAAGATAAACACCCTTCAAAATGACACACATTAACCCGATGAGCCACAGATCTCTGTGCAAGCACTTGGAGAAAGAAACCTCCTTTTTAAGAGGAAATCATGGACAAAACCAGTTTGTGGAGAGCAGCCATCTGCTGTGACCAGTCAGGATGAGGGAAAAGTAGTAAAATGTAGCAAAAGCATATCCGTAGAGAAAAATACAGTCATGACATTGGTCCTCCCCAGACCTCAACATTATTGAAGCAGTGTGGGATCATCTTGACAGAGAACAGACTAAATAGCAGCCAGAATCCAAAGAAGAGCTTTGAATGTCCTTCAAGAGGCCTGGAGACGATTTGACAAGAAGACTTTCTTAGATTGTTCAGACTGTGTCAAAGACTAAATACCAAATACTTTGAAGCTCATTGGAATTCCGTTTTTGCCTTAAATACTATATTTCCATGTATGTTTGCACGTTTCAGTGTGCAAATGTTTCACTGCACGCAGTTCCCATTTTCAATTTTCAAGTTAAAAAAGGAAGGCATGGCTCAAGACTTTTGCACAGTACTATATAACATTCCTTTATATTTCGATAACCCTTGATTAATTAAAAACAAAAAAAAGCTGTTGTTTATTGTAGGAACAACAACAGAAGACAAATCATTTTGCAAAAAGTGTGTGTTGTGTTTGGGGTAGCCAGACTTTTCTGTGACCTACAAACTCTGTGGGGGCCAGGGCCACCCTTGGCCACCTCTTATCTCTGCTCCTGATCACTGGCACAAAGTGCTACAGACTTTAGATCTCAACAGACTAGGGCAAATTACAAAAAAAAGCAAATATTTGTGTTATATTAATCTGTATTATATTCAGATTTTAAATCTGAACATCTTCCTCTCCACTTCTTCATACTTGACCTGTTCACCGGTAAGGCAAAGCACGCAAGGAGCTAAATGTGCAAAAAAACAGCGGCATGGGCCTTTAGGCTCACGTCTTAAGCGCAGCACAATCAAGATCAAGACCCCTGCTGTACTGGAACAACACACAGACAGTGCATGCTTATAAATAAACAATGCTCCACTTACTTATTCACATTTCTCAAAATACTGCGTCCTAACTGCTACAATCCAGTGACGTACAGTTAAAACTGTGATGTGTCTAAAGAGTCTTGATACAAGATGACAAAAATATGCCAGCGTGCTTTCTGAGCATGTATACAGATTCAGGTCAGACTTTGAAAAGAGATGAAACACTGAAGCCATCTTAATAAGAGATGCTCTCCAGAGCTCGCTGGGAGACAGATGCTGTCAAAATAAAAGGAATTGGATATCACAGGTTTAATGATTTCACTGTCAGAATGAATGATGGCAGAGTAGGAAGATATGAGGGAAAAATAAAGGAGTTTGATGGTGTGAAAACTCTGTCTGACATGTTAGCAGCTTCATCTAGCCATCCTGCAATACAGCCATCATCACACTCTCACTTTGGGGGCTTGCATTTAGATCACTGAATGGACTGTGCATATCATATAATGGGGAATCAAAGACGTGTGCCATCTTGCGAAAAACCTCATCTGTCTAACAGTCTGACACATTTCAGTTCTCTTTTGGCCCCCGAGAGGCTCCAGAAGATGCTGAACATCCTTAACGGGTGTTGTGAGGCTTCGCTTACACAGCTTCTCCCAGCGTCTGAAGATATGCAGAAAGGCTAAGAGAGACTGACACAATTTCAAGGACTCGCTCGTACGGTTGAGCAAAAGCTCAGAGTGCCCTGTTTACTCCAGTGAATATGGGTATCCTTTGGCAAGTGCAAAGTTTGGATAAGCACAGCTTCCTGCCAGCAGCAGAGATTAAAGTTGTGTGTTCAGAAGTGGATGGCAGGGACTGGCTGGGTGGAAGTTTTCCCCACAGGCAGAGAACGTGGCAGCAAAGGTCAGAGGCCCGCCACATCACAGCCCTAAAAATATCCTCTGCATTTGATGCCCGTCACAGAGCGGTTATACAATCTGTGCCCTGACTTGAGCCTGCCAGAACTAAAACCTTACCATGTTCTGCCTTCAAGGGCTGCTTCACAACCAGCTGCCAGAATGATGAAAACCGAATTCCCGGGAAGAAAAACGAAGGACTTCAATCTCCGGGTGAGTGCTGCTGAAGATGCATGTGAAAAACAAAAAAAGCAAAAACTGTGCTTTTTTTATGACAGTAGTTTGAGGGGTGGAGGAATATAAGAAAAAATAAAGAAGCAAGTGTGGCATTTCTTTTTCTCCTTAAGCAAATAAATCATGTGTGAGAGGAAGCCACGGTAAGAAAATGGCTTCTCGCGAGTCGAAGACTGGCACAAAGATAAATGTTACTCGGGCAGCTGAAGAATCCAGTCCAGTGGATGATTATTCCACACCTGGGGGCTATGAGTTGGAGAAAATCCTCAACCGAGGGAGTGTGGCTTACACTCATGTCAACGAGGTTTGGCCTAATGTCTTTATTGGCGATGAGTAAGTAAGAAAAAGGTTTTATAAAAGCATAAAATGTCTAAACTGAATAAAAATAACAGGATTAAAATGATACTGACACTGGCTTCTTGTAGGGACACTGCAAAGGACAAGTACACACTGAAGAAGCTGGGAATTACGCACATCCTGAATGCAGCAGAGGGGACATGGAACAACGTGGACACTGGAGCTGGCTACTACAGTGACATGGACATTGTATACTATGGTGTAGTAGCAGAAGACGTCGCAACCTTTGACCTCAGCCAGTATTTTTTCTCCGCTGCCCAGTTTATTGAGAAGACACTGAGCAATCCTCAGAGTAAGACAGCTGCACAGGAAAAAACTAATATTTTGGCTGAAAATTGCCTAAAACATGCCGTGAATCTGTTCTCCGATTCGTCTGCAGATAAACTGCTGGTGCACTGCGTGATGGGAAGGAGTCGGTCCGCCACACTTTTCCTCGCCTATCTCATGATCTGTGAGAACATGACGGTGGTCGACGCCATAGAGCACGTAAAAAAACGCAGGCGTATCATCCCTAACTGGGGCTTTTTGAAGCAGCTGCGAGAGCTGGATCAGCACCTCTTGGAGAAAAGGGGGGAATCTGCAGGGGAAAGCTGATTGTGTGGCTGATCAGTCTGAGACTAAAGTCAGCGGAGACTAAGTCAAATCCCAGCCATTAAGACTTCGTCATGCTAGGAGTTACAGCCATGTGAAAAAAATAAAGTCCTATTAAAACTAAGTACAGCTTTACTGCTTCCATAGGAATAAAAGTAAAGTCAGGGGTAAGTAGCAACCAGGTGCTGCTAATCATCAGCAATTTGAGCACCTCTATAAAAACAGAAGTATGGGCGGTTTGTTGGTCTGGAGGCATTCAGCTGTGCGTTAACACAATGCCAAGGAGGAACGACATCAGCAACTGTTGCTGCCCATCAATCTCAGAACAGTTATGAGGCTTTTTTCCATGCAACCTAAGAGTCCATCATTGTACAGTGAGAAGTATTGTTCACAACATCTTCCTGGGAGCTGATGTCCTGGTAAATTCACAGACATGTCAGAGAAATTGCAAACAAAAACCTCGAAGAGCTAGATCTCAGACTCTGCAGGAATCCATTAGCATGTTAAATGTCAAAGGTCTTGACAGTTTAGTTAGAAAAAGACTAAAACTTTCTAAAAACACTGGAACAGACAAGAGCAAAGTGGGGATGTTTGGTCATAATGCACAGAAACATATTTGGAGAAAACCAAACACAGCATATCAGCACAAACACCTCATGTTAAATGTGAAGCACGGCGGTGGAGAGGTCATGATTTGGGCTGTGTCTGTAGCCACAGGACCGGGACACCTTGCAACCATTGATTCAACTATGTATGAACTGTGTATATCAAAATGTTCTCAAGTCAAATATGAGGCCATCAGGTCAGCCACTAAAGCTTGGCCCAAAACGTATCATGCAATAGGGCAATAATCCAGAACACAGCAGCAAGTCTCCAAAAGAATGACTAAGAAGGAAAATAATTAAGGTGTTGCAATGTTCAAGTCAAAGTCCAGACCTCAACCTGATTGAAATGCTGTGATGGGAGTTTAAGACAGCTGCAAACCTCAGTGAACTGAAGAACAGTGGGCCAAAAGTCCCTCACAAAGATGTGAGCGACTGATAAAGTCAAACAGAGAATGATTACGTCACGTTATTGCTGCTGAAGGTGGTTGTACAAGCAAATGAATCACGCGGTGCACTTGAGTTTTTCACATGACTATATATCAGGGACAGTCTCAAACCAAACTGCAAATCATAGTGAGAAATCCAAGTTGGCTCTCAGATCACTGAATAAATGTCCTACTCGAGGATCAGGTCTATTAAAGCCCGACTCATAAGTATTTTGAGTGCAAATCAAGTTAAGCCTCAGCCTCGTCCTAGCAAATCTCCAGGAAAAAACACCTGCCTGGATTATCACAACCCTTCAAAATCTACCGCTGGGTTCTGCGACACGCATGTTTTGAAATTAAAAGGGGAACAGTGAAGTACATGGTCAATCATAATTTATTCTTATGCTAAAATGTACAGCATTTTAAGTGACTGACAAAAAGGAGAAAAGTCATAAATACAAGAATGTCATTCTGTCCGATTTGTGTGCACATAGCCAGGTATTTCCCCCCGTTCTTACCAGCAACTCTGTACAGGTAGAAAGATTACAAAAGAGCAATATAAACAAAAACACAAGTACAAGTTGCGTTTTACATGCAATCCATTAGCTTAGTTTGGTCTATTCACAGGATCTATTCTTCTACACTTCGGTAAAATATAAATCCAACATTTTATAAAGATAGAAAACAAATCTACAGATGGAATGAAAACGTAGCTTTAAAGGCATTATGTAAAATATCGACTTTGGACTAAATTTATATTTTCTTTATTGTTATTCATCATTATAATCATTTAGTTCTTTTTTTTTTTTAAATTCTGCCACACTTCTGGACATTTCGAAATGTTTTAGAATTTTTCAGGGTAAAAACACTGAGATATGCTTTGTTACTTTGACAGAAATCAGTCTGCTTTATTAAACAGAAAGCTGCCTCAAGGAGATCTGTTACAAAAGACTTCAGAATTATACATACATAGCAATAAAACCTCTCAAACCAAACAGAAAACAAGACTAAGTTTACATATTTTTTTTTTTACATTATTAGAATTAACAAAATATAGTTTTTCATCTTTCTCCCCATAGAGGGAAACCTAGTAAAGGCCAGATATTTTTAAAATGGCTTGCTATTAAGCACAACACTTGTACAGTACTACTCAATGCACTGTCACTAACAGAGACTGAAGCATGCTAGTTGTCACTTTACAAAATAAGTACAATAATTTAAATATACAAAGGCATGAGTATAGTACAAACTAACTGTCAGCACTGTTAGACAGGTACACTGAACAGGTTCAAACAGCCACTATCTCCACCTGTAGCAGGCACGTTAAATGGCTTCATTTGAGGCTGCTACACAAGACCACTGATGAAATCTCTATCTGTGAGCTCTGAACCCGCCTGGTCTAAAGACACATCAGAGACACTAACACTAATTAAATAGATTTTCATCATAATGATGTAAGGCTTCCCATCTGGAGGAACAAAAAATACTTTTCAAACATTAACTTCAAAGTTTACTCACTGATGAAATTTTTTGCATTCTTTCCAAGTGCTGCTGCTTCTGCTGGTTTTTCTAATAAGTCATTAACAATAACAACAAGAAGAAAAAAAAAAAAAAAGGAAAAGGAAAAATGAAGACATACACACACACACACAAAAAGAAATAAAGAAAAAAGGGAAAAGGCCAAATCAGTGCATCTTTTAACAGCAAAATGCACACGAGGAGAAGCAGCTCAGTCCTGCGGACAGTTACCGCCTGATGAAAGGCCCTTTCAGGGACTGCTTGGATATGCCTGTGTCCATGTAGCCATGGTGCCCAGCTGGAGTGTACACCATGTTGCCATGTGGTGGAGCCTGCATGGGCTGCTGGGGGTATGGCTGTGTTCCCATCATGCCCATCTGCATAGAGTACTGGGGTGACTGGTTCATATAGGCATGGTTGCCATGGTAGCCACTGTTCATCATGGGCTGGCTCATGCTGTAGCCGTTCATGGCGTTGAGGGAGGGCATGTTCATGGAGTTGACGTTGTAGGCTGGTGCCGGCATGATGTTCATGCTCATGTTCATGCGTGGCATGGCGGTCAGCGTCCTGGATGGCGCCTGCATGGCGACAGCCTGTGGCGGCCGGGGGTACATCTGCTGCTGGTGGTGCGACAGCGAGGCCGACTTGGAGCGTGCAGAGATGTGATTTTTGGAGGCCATCTGAGGCTGGATCCGCTGCGAGTGCGGGATGCCCATGTTGCGCTGTAGCATCATGGGTGGCGGTGAGCTGAGATTCGGGGACGGGGTCACGGTGGCCTGCACCTGTGGGTTGGGGACTCGATGTGGCGTCTGGGACAAGGATACCAGGCTAGAGTGCTGCGATGATAATGAGGGGGTGTTGGCGTATGATGTGATGGGGTGTGAGGCCGAGTGGTTGAAAGGCAGCGAGTGAGGGTGCTCTATGAATGTGTTGGTAAATTGTTGCAATTTGGCGAGACTAAGGCCAGAGGACTGAGAATAGTGCCCGCTGCCATACTCCCCCTGGTGGTTGATCCTCTCATAGAGGGTAAAGTTTCGGTTGTCAGATTCAGGGATGTCTGCCAGCTGCATGGTGGTGGCGAAATTGGTGGGTATGGCGCACTGAGTCATAGACTGCTGCTGGCTGTGCTGACCGTGCTGATTGTGAAGGCTATGCTGAGCATGCGGATTGTGCTGGCTGAGCTGATTGTGCTGCAGGTGATGATTGTGGTGGTGGCTATGCTGGTTGTGGGGATTGTGTTGAGTGTGCTGGGTAAGCTGATTGTGTGGACCGTGCTGATTGTGTTGGGTGTGCTGATTGTGTGGGCCGTGCCTGCTGTGGGAGGTGTGTTGATTGTGTTGGCTGCGCTGGCTGTGTTGACTGTGCTGGTTGTGCTGGCTGTTGCTCGGAGGCCTCTCAACCACGACGCAGCCCTGCGGTGACTTGACGTTGCAGTGCGGCGGTGAGCTCAGGCTGTTCTGCTGGATCATCCCGCAGCTGCCGGGGTTAACGGCAGCCATTTGTTGGCTCACGGCGCAGCTGCTCTGGGGCAGGCCGCTAGGGGGGATGCTGCCGTATGAGCAGCTGTTCTGGCCCATGGTGGAGTCGTAGCTGCTGGGGTTCTCGTAGTTCTCTGTCGTACTCTCAATGCTGCCCAGATCGCTGAAGCCACTGTCCACCACCTGCTGCGAGTGATCCGACACCGACGGTACATCCATCATGGGACTTGTCTCCATATTATGGAGCGACGGCACTGAGATGGCACTGTGGTCAGGGCTGATCTGCGTGTAGCCACTGTCCAGGATGGAGACAGCTGGGCTGTTAACTGAGCGTACTGATTGGCTGGGATGGGAGTGCGCAGAGGAAAGGGGGCTGCTGTGATCTGACTGAGGACAGTCGTCCAGCGAGGTGATCTGGGGGCTCTGGCTCACATGGGCATACGTTTGCAGGTTCCTGCAGGGCTCCTGGCTCTCCACGCAGTCCTGGAAAACATTCTCCCGCTCGGTCTCCTGCGTCAGGGACTGAACAGCTTGGGCTGTCTCTGAGTCAATCTCTGTGCAGACTGGGGGATCCTCCCTCAGCATGGGATTGAGTATTGGCCTCTCTGCAGGCGGAAGAGGCAGGTGGTGTTCTGGACAAGGACTATGCAAACTCTCTTCCTCTGACTCAGAGTCTGCAGGATTATCAGAGTCTACAGCTGCTTTTGAAGTGACTGCTGCTGCTTCAGGTGCTTCTGATGGTTCTGCCGGCGCACTATCCTGGATGCTTTCTGTAGCAGTAGCTGGTTCCGCTTCACTACAGAGTACTGTAGAAACCTGCTGACTCAACTCAGAGTCATTGTCTTCTTTTGCATCTAAAAAAGTTGGCATGCATTTGGGTAAGTCTTTTGAACTCTCTTCCAGGTCTTCTGTATTATTCTCTGGCCCTGCTGTCTTGCTGTGGCGGTCATCTTCATCATCTGCATCCTGATCCTCTATTTGGGCTCTTTGCTCGCCCTCCTCATTTTCCTCATTCTCATTCTCTAGCGATACAGCACCCTCTGTGCTGTGCACTACATCTTTGGCTGGGGATTTCTGCTCATGTTGGACCTCCTGCTGGTCATCTTCAGGTGGTTCTGGTGAATCAGCTGCATCAACTTGCCTTGGGGACACTGCGCCAGGAGAGGCAGCTGGGGAGCACACCAGAGAAGCTACCGGTGATGCTTCTGGAGAGCTCGACTTGTGGGAGCCATGGTCAGCAGGACTTGGGGGCTCAGAGGGGAACCTGTCCAGCATTATATTGGGACTTGCCGAGCCTCTGCCTGCCTTGCTGCCCTCATCGACATGGACGCCATCCTGGTGCGGCCCATCCTTTGCTTCCTCAGTATGAATGTGGTGCTGCTCTGCCTCCATTGGAGTTTCAGGGGGTGTGTAGAGGTTCAGCTTAAAGCCCATCTTTCTTTCGTTCTTTAGCTTCCATTTAGGAGGTCCACGTTTCACTCCTTTGGGCCAGCCTTTCTTCCGTTTCACTGGACGGGGTTTGCTGGGTCTCTTAGAGAGAAGATCAGCTCCTACAGATCAAAACAATGCAACACTTTACTGGTTTGCCATGACATAGGCATAGAAGTGTAGAGAAATAACATAAGAAATATAAAGTTTAGTTGTTTTTTGTAAACAGCAGTCATAGCTCAAGTACCTTCATTCCAGTGTTCGAGATTGTCTTTTTGCACATTTTTCTCCAGCCTTGGGCGACCTCTTCGTCGTTTTATCGGTGCAGCTGGTGTCTTGTCCTTGTGTGCCTCCTCCTCATCTTCTTCATCCATCTCACCGACTCTAAAAGTGCGCTCCAGAAGGGGCATGGGACGCTCATCCTCCGAGTTGTCGAATGGCTCGTTCAGCACCTCTGTCGTCTCTGAGATGGTTTCTGTCGTTACGCTGCTGTTTATCCGCTTTCTTTTACGCCCTCTCTTCTTCAGAACCAGGGTTCTCTGAAATACAAACATGAGAAGAACCAATGAAAACAAACCTCAATCAAAGCAGATTGGTTTTTGTTAATGCTGGAAAGTGGGGCAGTAGTGGATGACCTCCATGATGGTACAGCTTTTAAACCCATACAGGATTCTGTGCTAAATGCAAAATGTTAAAACCACAGCTCAAGACTAAATGTTTGAGCAATGCAGGCTGGTGTGGAAACCCACAAATGAGAAAGGCAGAGTAAGCAGAAACCACAGTCTATATTTTACATTCTCCAGTTGTTTCCCACCGACTGCCTCAGACTGTAACCGCTCTTCCCTCCGAAATCCTTCATAAGAAAAATGCGAAATGAATACAGTAACTAATGCACCAAATAAACCCCATCAACCACTGTCATTCTTTTCTGGTTTCCATAGTGTTTTAGTTGAAAAGGTCTCCCCTGACATCATGCAGCCAGTTGTAATATTATCTCCAGCACAAGGGGGCAGTGCCATATAGACGGAACAGATGTGAGGAGCACAGTGGAGGGCAGTAAATTAACCATGACCACTGACAATAGTACAAGGTTTAGCCTGCACAGTCTCGACACCAGCAGTGAAAACACAATCTATTATCTACAGCTGCAGGCACACAGGGAGGCTCGAGATGACAGGAGGAAGCCACTGAACCCTACACTGAATTCATGAATATTTATCAAACCTTTCCATCTCAACCACAACATGCTCTTTAATGAAGGAAAACATCTAGACATACACTCAATCCCACTTTGTCCTAGAAGCAAACTCCACAGTGGCACACACAAACACTGACAGTCACCTTTCTCTTGGCTGCAAGCATTGCATGGGCTTTTGTCAAGATGGGTGGTGAGCCATCTGAGTCGTCGTCATCGTCGTCAGCTTCCTCATCGCTCACTTCCTCAGTCAGCTGGATGCGCCTGGTCCAGGGCGGTGCGGGCCTTCGTTCGTAGGTCCTGTAGGGAACCTTACAGTGGACCTTCGTGAGAGGTTGCCTACTACTGTGAGTCATCATGTAGCCCTCTCTCTCCTCCTTCTCCCAGCAACTGGCCTGCTCCTTCAGCCGCTCAGCCTGGTAATTAAAAAGACAAGATGCATTATCTCTGGGAGAGGCGCACGCACGGATCCAACATCTGAGCAACGACGCTAATGGGAAAGCAAGAGATTGGAATTAACATCATGACAAATGAATCACTGCAGGTTTCTCCTGATAATAAGAGCAGCGTCATGATTGGATGTCTGCCCGTCATGAAGGAAACGTTCCTGTTAAGCGACCGTGGAAAGATTGCATTTCATGGAATATTCAGTACTATCAATTATGCAGTGAACTGATTTAGAGCAATTTTGCACAACATTAGATGCCTGCTGACAGTGAGAATGCCTTTCCCATTAATGGCCTCTATTTGAACTCCCAAGCTAATCAAACAAACATTTACTAACAGCATTGCAGGCAAGCAGAAACAAATAACTAGTGTTTCTTGAACAAAGGAACCTACATCCATCTCTGCTTCCCTCTCCTCCTCAGACAGGACAGCGTTCAGAGTGGTGGAAGGTGTCCAACGCAGGGCGTCTGGATCCACCTCGATCTGACGTGGGTTCGCCCTGAGCTTCTCCATGTGTCGCTGAATCAGTCGTTCCCTTCTGATCAGCACGATCCTATTTCGCGAAGAGGAAAGCACATTACTCTACATCCATAACAAAAGGTAACAGAGGGTGAAGTGTGGTTAAATACGAGCGTTAAAGTAGCGCTCATTGGGGCAGCAGGTGCTTCGTGTCCTTGGGGGTGCTTAACCTGACTTACTTCTGTCAATATTCGGCGGCATTAATGGATATGCTGTTAAAAATACCCGCTGGCCTGGATAAGTCAGACAGCAGAAGCAGCAGCGGCAGCGCAAGTTGAAGGAGACTGTGGCTCTGAAACTGACCTGCCATCCTGTCTGTCAATCATGCCAAGCTGCTGGAGAGTAGCGGCGATGTCATGTGGACACATCCCAGTGGCCCTGCTTATTCCTTTAACACTGATGTGTTTATCTGGGTGCTTATAAAGGTGCTCCAGTATGACACTTTTCCAATATGCCAGGTAGGATAAGCGACCCAGATCTGACAGCGGCTTCTCTGGGGATCCAGCTTGTCCTTCTTGCCTGGTGAGAAGGTAACCTAAAAAGACACGATTCAAACAAAAACAAAATGCTTTAGTCGAGCTGCAGGCAGCGGCTGGGTTATTTCGGATTGTAATCCAATCCCTGCGCCTCCCCCCTTCCCTCTGTATTCATGTAAAGATGTGACGCCAAACCCTAGTTGGGATTCACCTTCAAATAGTGCGAAAAGGGAGAGAAGCTTTCCACTCCTTCAACCTCCGTCAGAAGGTATGACACATGCCAGCAAGGGCAACAAAGGAGGTTGAAAGAGGAAACAAAGCCACAGAGCGAAACAGAGAAGCAGCTGGATGTCATTGCTCACAGGAGACTGCACTTAGGAGAGATAACGCACAAGGAAAAAATACTAATATGGATCTGTGTGTAATTAGTTTTATAGCAGCCCTGTCAAGGGTCATCCATTATGAGCGGCATGAAATTAATTAATGCCTTTTAATGTGCACCCACTACTGAGAACCAAACAAGCTAACCTAATCACAAAACAGGGAACACATAATATTCCAGTAATCATGACAATATTCATTACTAAAGCTAACAGCAGCTTGTGATAAATACACTTAGAGATGAATATTCCAATAAGTTAATTGAAAAAGTCGTTTTTCATTTTGTGTCATTTCACAAGTATATTATCATTAATAAAGCAAAACAAAAGCGCTACTCTGAGACCTGTGAAGTATGATTTGAAAGAGAACGCTTTACACACACTAATGCTCTGCTGTGAGAGCTACCTGAGACAAAGTGTTCCTCTAATACAATCCAATATAACAGAAAATCTTAATCTAAACAACTTCCAGCTCCAAAGCTACATTTTCCAATAAAGCCGTCAAAGAGCTCAGAACTCAGCTGTGTTCAATCTCCCTTAATCCCTGTCTTTGTTATCAGCACACTCTCAATATCACAGATCCTCTCGCATCTCTGTCTCAATGGTTCCCAAAGTGAACAGGAAATCAAATGCTCCATTACCGCCTGCCCACCCCTGCACTCGCTCCTTTTTTTCCTTGTCTTCCACGGTCGGCACGGAGACAACCCTTGAAAAATAATAAAATGCCTATAATGACAAAAAAATGCCTGCCTAAACACAAAAATCCACTCAAGGCAGCAACTGTTTTCATAAGTGGACTGTGGGCTTTAAATATTGTATGTGTTGCATTTACTAGACTTAAAACAAAAAACCAGCATCCACGGCTCATCAGAAGTCAAGGAGAGAGAATTTGGTGTGTGTGTGTGTCTGTGTGGGGGGGGGGGCTCTTCAGGCAATGCTTAGGTGAAAACTACTGGCCATCAAATTAATACTGCAGCCAGAATGTTATGTTTCCCACTCCTAATCTTCTGTGATTGCCTAAGCACTGTACATGAATGCTCTTGATTAGACACCCTTGAAAAGCCTTAACAAAATAACAGCACCTTGCCATAAGCTACAAAACTCTGCCTTTAATCTGAAACTGTTTGTAAAGACCAATAATAAAAACCAAGTGTGGTGGTCTAAAAAGGCATTAAGGAACTTACTGAAATCAATAAGGAACCTTCCAAATCCTTGCCTTTGGTACTGAGGCATGATCATTATGCAGGAGACATTGTACTTCTGCTGGCAAAGCTTTTCCTGGGGGAAGGAGAAACAGATCAAGTATGTCAGAGCTCTGCTGAAGCTGGCAATTTACTGCACCTGCCATTGTCCTTGTCTAAAGCTGTGCACATGCACATGCACATCAAATACACAAACCGAGATGTTTCACTAAAAAGTATCGCCGTGTGAGAATTACGGCTGCAACTGACATTTGAATTTTTATAACATTAGATATTCCAAGATGATCAATTTACGGTCATCTAAAACTGAGAAAGCAGAAAATTTCCCCACATTTGAACCACTGTGAGGAAGTTAAATCCACATCACTAAATAGACAAACTACTGTGAGGTCTCAGTATCAGCATTCACAAATGATGTGCGGTATTCCTTCATTTCCCATAAAATCACTCCGTAATTCTTACCTTGGAGAAATAGCCCACAAGATGACAGCCTTTCTCATCATTCTTTGTAAGTATGTAGAAGAGGAAAGGCTCCACATCATAATACAAGGTCTTGTGATCCAGGAAAAGCTTGGCTAACAGGCAGAGGTTTTGGCAGAATAGTTTGCTGACATTTCCATCAACCTAAACACGGAATAAAAAGAGCAAGAGGACACTGTTCAAACAGTTCCCATTCCCCCACCCTCCCAGAGCCCATTCAGTGGGATCTCATGCAGCATACAGTTATTGCTTTATTGCTGTAAAGGGAAGCTGACCTCAAATACGGAGAGGTTGTCCTTTCTGTAGATTTCATTGGCTGGCGGGTGGAACCAGCCACACTTCTTTGTGTGTCTCTGGAGGATGTTTTTGCTTCTCATGTACTTCAGACAGAACTCGCATATATAAAGCTTTTGTAATCTGGTGAAGACAAAAACGAGAGCTGAGGTTTGTACTTCAGCATGAGAGGCTTTATAACAGGACACTGAAATAAACTCGGCACCAGCAACAAAAGAAATTGGCATTATCTGGTGCAAAAAATACTACTTACCTTGAATATTCAGGTGGGTAAGGTGATGAGTACCAGGTCTGGATCTCATACTTCCCAAATTCAATGACAGCGGGGCATCGAACGGAGTCTGTGTTCATCAGTGATGAACGAGATCCGGTTCTCTGTAAAAAGATTTAACAAAGACACACTGATAAATATAGTGACCCAGATAATTCAGCATTACAGTTCCTCGTGTCAAGAACTCTGTCGAGACGAGATTGTGGTTCATGGTTCTCGTGAGAAATGAAAGATACATCTGCCCAAAATCAGTCGCACAAATAAGATAAGCTTTACCATGCTGACACCCCAGTTACCGATTGAGCCAGTGGTTTCCGTTTCTTTTTTTTTCTTTCAAATGACTATTTTTACTCAGCATTTCTGCATATTCTCTGATGTCTATATGGTTTTCTGAGTCTATAAACAAACTATGTTATATTTGAGCCCTTGATCTTTTTAACCAAAGTTAGAACCTTTTAAATTCGTAAGTATTAGTGAAATAAGCTTTTTTGCTTATTAAGACCCATGCATTCCAGACGTATAGTATATCTATCTGTTTAAATTAAGAGTGAAACTCCAGAGTCATGCTTCAGGGTCTTAGAAAAACAAAATGTTCTGTGGAAAGACAAACAGTTTGACTGAGGCCAAATTGTACCCTCAGTCAAAGATAAACAGTCTGAAGAAGGCGGAGAATTTAACCTATACGAATGTTTTGTTAGCCTGCTCAGTTATGCCCTGCTGCACGGGCCTACAGACCGGACAGTGGTGTTTTACTGTTACAGCCAACACATTTCAAAAGGTGCAGTTTTTAGGGTGAACGTTCTCCAGTTAGCATTGCACAAGTTTCCTTACAGCTCGGAAAGTGAAGGGTAGACAAGTCCCTTTCTTCCATGCAAACTATGGGCAACCTGCTAGCAACCAAAACATGCAAGGAGCCTTTGGTGCAGCACCCTCTTTGCAACCGATTTCATATGGACACTGCCAGCAACCTTAATTAATAACTCCCAAACCGGTCAGGAAATACACTTTTCTGGAGGGTCTCTAGGCTTGTATGTCTGAAGTGTTAGTCTAAAAATGCTGACAAATGTTCACCTCCAAGAAGTGCAAAATGACACAAAAAAGTCAAAAAGAAGACTTTCTTTTACATGGGTTATTGTTTCATGTATTCTTGGCTTGTATTTAGCTTTTTTATTGGCAAGAGTTTACCAATTAGGCAATGAACACAATTGGATTAGAAGTTGGCTCCTTTTATATTACAATATACTCAAGAGAGCTGAATAAAACTGACATGACATATTATCACTGAAAGACCTTCTTTGTGTATATAATCCCACTTTGGTTCTCCTTTCAGTTTTCTTGCAAGCACGTAAAATGAGCAAAAGATTTATAGCGTTTTCCTACCTGAGCAGCGAGTTCCTGGATTCGTGTGAAGGTCTCGATGTCCTCCTCTGTGACGTGGTCTCTGGACATGGCCGCAAAGTCTGCCTGGGTCTCCTGCTTCACGTGCAGCTCCCCGTTGTGGCCTGTTAGAGGAACAATAGCACGACATCAACACATCAGGCGGCACATCAACAGCGCCCCGTTTGAAGCAGCCGTGGAATAATCTCATAAATGCATTCTATGCAAATGTGCTTATACTGTGAGCACTGCTGCTGAGCCTGTCTGAGGCTGTGTCTCAGAGGAATTTCATAATGTATCATCTTTGCATGTTTATATGAAAATCCCTAATGTAATGAAGTGAAACTAAATCACTCTAATTGCGTAACCGCTTTCATGTGCTTAGTCATCCACCAAGACAGTTTCCCATGAATTAAGAAGCAGATGCAGTGAAGGGAGCGAGTGTCGACATGAAAAGCAACTGATGCTGGAAAGCAGGCAGTAATTTTATGAAAGACATCAACACCATGACTTAACCACCAAAACAAAAACCCATTACAAGTGGAAGTGATGCATCATTAACATATTTATGGAAATGTGCTGGAGGAGTAACGAGTGTTTGTGCGGGATATTGTTTAGAACTTCTTGAAACATACATCCGTTTGGTTTTTTTCCCCCTACATGTCTTTCTTTTTTTTTTAAGCTGTGACTTCACTCCTGAAGACAGTGAAATGTAAGGGTTACTGCACTTAGGCCATAATCATCATGTCAGCTCTGAGTCAGCTTGGGTGGGTGAATCACTGGTTCGTAATGACCGCTGGAAGTGAGGTTGAGAGGAGACAGTGATTTCAAGAGTGAGGGTGGGATGAGGAAGAGGGCGATGGGACTACAGTCTCTACTAGGTAGTGATCACAATGGGCGCACTACTGCAGACGGTCGAAGACAGAGCAAGGAGCAACATGAGGGAGTTAGTGGGCCATGCACTATGACAAAAGCCAACGGGCGAGAGGATGGAAGCCACGTATACTCCGCAGTCAAGTCAAAACGCAACGAAATTGTGTTAATAAACTAAAAGAATTTAAATTAGGAGGAAGATTAGTAGTCTGTTAGAGTGCTGAGGGTGCCTTCTCAAAGAAAAGATAAGCTCTAGTCTGGAAAAAAATAACTGCGAGTGTCAAGCTTTTAAAAAATGAAAGTAAAAAATAAAGAAGAAGCTTAGAGGTGTGGAGACGCAGGTCTTGGTTGGAATTTCGAGCCTTGCTTACCATGATTATTCTCAGGCTTAATTCTTCCGTCAGTCAAGTCTCCCTTTCCTGGTGAGAGGGCTCCCTTCTGAGGGCTCCCTTTATACCTCAGCCTGCCTAGTGTCCTGCGCTTTTTAAAGAAAGGGTTACGTTTGAAATGACTGACCATCTTAAACGGGTGTCCTCTGGGTCGGCCTGGCCCAGCAGTTGTGGAGTCTAACCTATTTTTATTAAACTCGCTCTTTCCAAGGCGCTGGGGCCCCGTTTTGGACGTATGGGGGGAGTACTGCTTATGGGGCAGGGGCTTAGGTGGCGCATAGGAAGGTAGTCGCTTTTTCCGTGACTGTCCCTGAGTAGTAAAAATGTGAGAGAGTCCGTCAAAAAGTCCCTTAAGTTGGCTGCTATTGCAGAGACTACTCAGGGAAGGAACACTAGACTGGCTGGAAGAGCTCTGGGGAGAGTTAGCAGAAGTGGAGCTGCTGGACACCTGCGAGGGGGGGCTAAGTCCGGGCAATGTGGAAGCAGGAGGAAGTGCAGAGGATGAGGGGGTTATCTTTTGAGAGGCATCAGCAGCAAAGGCAAACAGCTCTGGTGGCTTGGACAGTTTGGGTGGACCCTTTTCTCTAGAGCTTAACTGTTTGGCGGGCGACTCTATGGCTACAGCTCGCATGTGACGGCCCACGGGGGAAGGAGTAAAGAATTTCGAAAGCCCATCGATAAGCCCTTTAATTTTCTTGTTAACAGTGAGTGTAGCTGGGGTGGAGGTGGGCGTGAGGAGGGGAGTGGTGGAGGGAGTGGAAGTGGTGAATTGGGTGGCGTCGACCGCACAACAAGGGTCTGCAACAGCAAATCTGTCTCGGGCGTCCTTCACAGATGCAGCATGACCAGATGAAGGTGTGGAACAGACGGTAATCTTTTGACCCCTACCAGGTGACCCCCTTCCTCCCAGTGCTACCATGGAGCCGTCACCACTGGTTACAGACCTGCCGGGACAAGAACAGCAAAGTAAATGTAGATCTCACTGCTGACACATGAATGTAACCAAAAACATCAACTCAGACGTGTAATTATGTCATTAACGTTTTGAGGCACAAATCATTCTCAGAAATGTAATGTCGTTAACAGTAATATTTATACAAAGCCTAAAGTCTTGCTTCATATTTCCTGTTCAGAGTTATCTGCGAGATTCTTAGTTAGACACAATAATTTTTGTTTTCTCTACCCTGACACCAGGAGCTCATATTCCCAGGCACAGGATGAATAAAATGCTCACAGCATGATGTAAGTTGTGGACATCTATTCATTTTCACACATAAAAATGTCTGTTTATATAATTATAACCTGTATAACCATCTATATAATTTAACTGTTACTGTTGTTGCTGTAACATACAGCAGAAATGCCCCCACGCGGCATCAATAAAGGGCATTCAAACTATTATTAGCACTGCTACTGACTGAAAATAGCATTTAAATAGAAATATTGTAATGATAGAGGGGCTGCACAAATCATCTTACATTCACTTTTTTAAACATTTTTATGTCAAGATATATTTTCAAATCAAGATATAAAATACATCTGCACATCTTGCCTGAATACACAAGAGAGTGAAAATACTAAACCTTCTGTAGTTTTAAGGGGCTTGCTACAGCCCAGAGCGAACACACCGTCCAGCTATAGACTGTTTAAAAAGATGGAAGTAGCCACACATATGTCAGCCATCACTGTGAGCAGACGCTCATAGGGGAAGTGAGCCATCAGTTCTAAGGTAGCCCTACCTTAAAGCATACTCAGGTTTGTTCTCCTTTTTGACACTAATCACGAGCATTATTTACAAAAATAACTTCAACTATGTTGTACTTAGTATGACAGAAACCACAAATTCATTAGGAAAGTGGTTCCAGAGGTCACAGAACAAGGGTGCAGAAAGGTCATTTTTGAGTAGATGAGTCTCCTCCCGCTGGCTATTAGAAAAACAAGACTTGGTAGCAACGACCATCTTTTATAAAGGCTATATATATATATAAAGTCTACGGATCTCCTTTATCCAATAACAACACTTAAGTGCTGTTTACACGTGAATTTACCAATATTAATTCTATGTAATGCATAGAAGGGATCTGTATTTGTTTTCCATTTTTGGGTGTTCTTATTCTCTGTGGAGGCTAAATGTATTATAGCTTATGTTTAAATTTATAGTTAATCAGGTCAGGAACTTAAACCAGAGTCAAGCTATAAACTGTAATGCATGCATGTTTGCAAAGGACCATGGATCGTTTACTATAAAAATGGCAATTTGACTTCTCTACAGAAATGTTGCCATGTATTGAGATCTTACCAGCAGATGCACTATTATTACACCAAACAATTAACCTTGAGTATAATGTAACTGCTGTTAGTTAGATTACAGCACACTTACATTCTTTGTTTGAGCTTATTTCTGGGCCTTCCGATTGGCTTTGCATATCGACGTTTGATCTGATCGGCTTTCTTGTGCAGCAGTTTCTTCCCGTTCTCCTTCGGCCTGCAGACTTGGCAGATCCAGGTTCCTGGAGGGTGTCCAAACAGAGAGAGTACCGTTTGGGTGGGTTCATCAATTCAGAGGACATACAGTACATTCATTTGAAACATTTCCTTTAATAGGAAGAGCTGGCGAGATTCCCACCAGCTCACAATGACAATCAATTACTCAGCACAAAGCGAAAATCCATAAGAAAAACATTGGGTCAGTTCTCCGTTTGGAAAAATAGACTTTGCGTCAGCTTGTTGAGCTCAGCTATGTGACTCGTATGAATTGCCTGCCAAATATCCTACTACAGTACGTGCACCATCATTACAAGCCTCAATGTAGGGTCAGTACTGTAATCCAGAGATAGCAAATCTCCCCAGGGAAGCTGGAATAATTTGATATGCATGCAAAGCTCCTAATAAGCCACCGCTGCTTCTCTGTGTGCTGAGTGACAGCCCCAAACGGCCTTCTGTGAAGAAAAGGCTTTGAATTGACAGCAGAGGGGGGAAAACAGAGAAGCCAGACAGTATAAACACCTCACCTTTTGGCATTCTTGAAAGCGGCGGATCGCAGCATTCCATGTGAAAGCCCCGATCACATGAATCGCAGAACAGCATCTCATCCTGAAAGGGAACAGCAGGCATGTGTAAAGGATGTCCCAGTTGCATACATGTAACACCCCCGTCATTTAAAGTCTTTCTTTTTTTGAAAAATAAGCCCAATTGTGCACAAGAGAGGCTTTACAAATCTCAACAAATCCTCAGGGATGCACAAAATGGGATCTACCTTCAAGCCAACAACACTGAAAATGGTGTGTGTTAAGATGCATGTGTAATACTCACAGCGTTTTTCCCCTGTATTCGACAGGAGCTGCAGGTTTTGCATTCAATACACTGCCACCGTAATCTCTTCACATTTGAGGTTAATTCAGGGGAAAACTTCAGACATGATGGATGTCCTTTAGGAGCAATAAAAAATGCATATTAGCACAGGACATTTTACCACCGCTGGCGCTGTCACCGAGCCAGAGACAAGGTTTTTCATTTGTCAACACAGTCAGGTTAAACATTAACATATTACATCACTAAAAAACAATGCTGGGCCTGTGCCTGTATGTCCACAACACTTTTCCTCCTGGCACAAGTTGTGTCTAAAAACAGTATGATCAAACATCTGAGCCACTAATTACAGATAATTTGATCTTAATGAGGCAGAAACAGTAGCAGCACTCATTCTAATGGAAGCTGATCCATGAAAGTCATGTAAAAGCTTGCCTCTTCTCTCACCCGGCTCCCTCTCATGGTTGTAAAACAGCTGTTTTACAGTGAGAGCACAATTTGTATACACTACGAGTGGTTAATGAAAACCACCTCGACGCTACTTAGTCAAATTTGAGCTATAAAAATGTCACCAGGAGAACAATTCCTTACGGCATTTAAAATAATTGTTCAAACATAAATGACTCCTAGGCAGAGGTAATTTTATGGGGGGTTAGCAGTTTTGTCTGGAACAAAAGAACACTAAAGGAAATGCCAACAATCTGCAGCGGGGAAAGGTTGATCTTTGATCTGCTATAACTGGAGTGGCTCTATAAAATAATTTGAAGTGAGCGAAAATGACTTGGGTGATTTCAGATTGTAATGGTCACTTGGAGCATCTGCCCTTCTGAGGCTTGCAAGTAATTTGGATCCCTCCAGCCACTCAATTTGCAGATTGTTCTTCCAATAAATCCCTTAAAGGGAAGAGAAAAATATGGTGAAAGAATATGAAATCTGCCTAACCGATGCAGAAAACTGCTACCGCCAAGGTTGGATGACTTGAATATATACTGAACACTGTGAGATGACAGAAATTTGTTGGCATTTCTTTAATACTGCTGATGTAATTAGTTTATATCAGGCAATGTGTCTGCTTAATGCCCCACTCTACCCCCGAATAATCTATTTATGTCTATATATTCACACTCTTGGAGCGTGACTTCTACCCATTAGGTTTTGATTGCTCAACAGTTGTTCTGTGTATCAGGTACAACATGGTAGGAGGGTTAGCCCTTTAAAGCTGAGTACACAGTGTGTGTGTGTGTCTTTTTTTATTGATCTTGTACAATGTGTTAACTTGCTTTACACATTTTAATTGGCCTTCCTCCACGGCCAGAACCTGCTCGCACGCTATGGGTCAATCAACCTGCCACAATGTAAAAGCTCACTGTGAGCGCAAACACCCAGGTAATAAAGTTTATTCAAATAGGATTGGCTGTGTATTCAGTGTTGACAAGAAAGAAGGAGAAAGAGTCACTCACACACACAGACAGAAAGTGGTAATTCTGCACTATTCTGCAGCCAAAACTGACACCGCTGCCTTTAAATGGTAAATTTAGGTCAAGTAGGATTTATTATACTTGAGAACTAAACAAGTTAATGTATCACAAAGGAGCGTTACTGAAAAGAAGATGTTTATGTTTTTGTTGGGATACTGATAATATGCCAAAATAATGCAAGAACATGTTTTTGAAAACATCGAGCACTACTGAGTCGTGACACGAAAACACAGGCACATACTAAACTGTGAATTTTAACACCATTAAATGTGCAAAATGTTTGACTGATGATAGAAATCTAGCTTAGTTTGCACAACATTTCAAACACAACATTTCATACATATAGCATAAATATGACATCATGTTATACGCCAGTGCAGAGATTTTAACCACATTTCTGACCTATGTCCACATATACGCTGACACTGTTGCTTCTGAGCTAACATACCAGCAGTTTAGTCTTGTTTACAGTATGTTATGGCTCGTGGGAACATGCAGTAAAGTGAAGCGTTACACAAGGTGACTTACCACTGCTCCCACAGTCTGCACAGGACAGCAGCTCTTCTGGCCGCTTGTCCCGATTTGACTCTTTCGTTCCGAGACAGAAACTGCATATTGGGATGGGGTCGACCCGGAGCTGGTGTGGGAACACAAGCAAAGACAAACTGATTAAGGGACAGAATGACAGACTGTGTGTGCAGCGCTGAAATCTTTGATCCAGATTTTGAGATAACTATTCATGTATTGCTGGTTAACATGAAAAGTGCGGATTCAATGAAACTCCCATGAAAATATCAGCGGGAAGAAGCAGCTTAGAGAATGGGAAAAAAATAAAAGAGTGGAGTTCTCACAGACTAGAAATGAATAATAAATGAATCTTATCCTCAGAGATATGCTGCATCTGAGATCCACCTCTTTTATCCATTACATCTGAATGGGTAAGTGATCTTAGTAATCATAGTTTAAGGGCTTAATCCAATTCTTAAAGCTTGCACTCCAGTCTGAAAGGATTAACCAGCATGTAATCAAATTACCTCAATAATAAAACATGCTCTCATTGTTACTGCCATGATCCACAGTAAATGTTGCAAGTCTCAGAACAAACGCTCATTTAAGGGCTTACGGTTAAGTTCAGAAGAAGTAAAATATGAGCTCAAGGTTTAAGAGGATTTCCCCATTGATCACTCAGAATGAAGAGAGGCCGACTTCAGAGAGAGCTGGGAAGACTTTGTGTCATTACTTCATACAAAGCCAGTCAAAGTCTAATGAATCTTAGGCTGAAATCAAGACCAGACTTAACTGAGATGGCTGCAGTATGGCTTTCACAAGTCTCCCTTTAAATGTGAGATCATACATAAAAGCCTCTTACAGAAGCAACAAACAAACTGCGGTTTCCTTCTCAGCTCGAGAGGAAGTTCTTAACGGAAAATAACACTCGCAGGGTGTGACCGTAAATAACCCACCTCATCATCAGTTTACACACTAAGGCCTCACCAATTGACTGGAGCCTTGGAGGGCCCTCTAGGGATGGCCATAATTAGTTCCTGGTTTCTATGACGCAGATCATCATCCTGACCATAACCCAATTTGCATCTTTCAAATTTCTGCTGGCACTGACCTCCCTCTGACCCTCATTTGAATCGGGGGAGGTGTTGTTTTTCCTTTTCCATTCGTCAACAAAACACAAAAACAGCAGCATCCCTTCAACCCGTCACTCCACTCCAAATGAACCCCAGAGGGAAAGTGAAGCAAGGATGCAATGGCAATCTGGTCATTGTTCCTGGCTGTATCAATTACTTGCTACGGCGAGGGGAAGCAGTTTACTGCCACATCAATGATTACTCTATTTTCCAACCTGCCAGGTCAATATTTGAAAGCGGGCTGGCATTAGAAGCAGACTGCTGCTCACACAGCTGTGATTATGGACATAAAACCACAAAAAAATCTATGTGATGAGCTTTGTGATGACTCTACACCTGTATGATTTAACACTGTGGCTCGGAGGTAACTGGTGATTTTTGATATATGTGATGATAACTCACCCAGACAAAAGGCAGCAAGTTCAAGAAGGGCAGACAACATTGCCTTCACAGTCCAAATGCACATAATGATCTCAATGATTTTTGTACGCAAAAGGGACAAAATAACAATAAGATCAACAAACAATCAGGAGCAGAGTCACAGAGGGTGGATAACCTTATATGCTGTTCAAACCTTCTGCTTCTGACGGGCAACCAATCAGAAAAAAGCTGGTGTGAAGGGGGCAAAAGACAGATAGAAAATGGCTTATTAGAGTCGATATAATATAAATAAAGATTATTATCAACGCATAAACAACGCAAAGCTACTGTAGTACAGTCCAAGAATTAAAATATAGAGCTGAAATTACCATTACAGGTCACCTATAAGAACAAAATGTTATAATGAATATCTCTGGTGTAAAGGCAAAAGCTGAATTTTTAGAACTTGTTGTGGACGTTTTGCTTAATTTTCTCTCATTTCCAAAATGTTGTTGCTTTTAAAGCCCTGTGTTTTGTTAACTCGACTGTGCAAAATCTGCCAGCTAAGGCTTCATCAAAGTTGAATTGAGACTTGCTTCAAGCAGACAAAAGGGGAAAAACATTAGCAGTCGTCCTTGATCACCGATCAACGAAGTCTGTATTATCACTGCTAACAGATGCAGACAACAGGATTTGAGAACAGAGCCTTGGTGTTAGGAATACTTTGGGTTATGCCTTGTTGTTTAGGTACATGAAGTGCACTGTGTGACACTTTCATTATAGGTTAACAGACAACTATAAATATGATTTCCGCTAAAGCGATAAAGACTGATAATGACAGTGCTAATGTGCAACCTGTGTACGCCGCTGATGAAATGCTCCAAGCACAGTGATGTGAAGTTGTTTAAAATAATAAGTCTTAATAAGGCTCCATAACACAGTCTCCACTGACTCAGCTATGAAGGCTGGATTAATTTCCATTAGGAATATTCTTGTGATTAAAAACCAATAGCAATTTGAAATCTGTACAAGAGAAAAATGCAAAATAAAGAAAGAAAGAAAGAAACGCAGCTGAAGAGATGCTGATGATTTACTTGGGGATTCTAAATTAAGTACATTACAGGAAATTATGCTGCTTCAAAAGAGCAGGCTGTCCTGAGTGAGGGGGTGGGGTCCTATTAGAACAGTGCTGGTAGAGAGAAAGAGAGAGAGAGCTCAAGTGGTTGCATAACACAGCAGGAAAAAAACTCTCATTCCTTGCCTTTGTTCCTGCCAGAGTCTCTTCAGAATCTAATAAACTCTAAACCAAGACTGCTCTTTTTTACCTCAAAGTATCTCTTATTCTCAGCACACACACTCAACTACTGAGCAGGCAGAGCTGTCTCATCCTTTGAAGTGAACAGCAAACCTGGACCCGGCGAGGTGATGTCATCAGGCCGCGAGCAATAGGTTGAAATGTTCCAAATGGAAAACAGCAGGCCTTCCTCAGCTATGAGAACCACTGCAGGACACTGTGTCTCTAAACACTTCTCAGTTTCACTTTTGGCCTCACCACAGACACAGTCACAGTTGTGGCTGCAGTATCAAGGTGTCGCTTCCTGATTATTCACTGTGAAACTGGTGAAGAGCAGAGTGACATCTCTATAGCCTGATGCTGCTTGCTACTTCAGCTGCATAACTTGTGCATAAACTAGACCGCATTTCATCTTGATAAGCCTCAACACATGATATGCAAAAAGCCTTGACAACACACTAACTAGATGACTACACACTGCACTTTAGGTCACGCAGTGAAAACCATTTTCCATCAAGCACTCTTCCCACTCTTTGACAGTGTCTTAAAATTGCAAAGCAAGAACAAAAGTGCTGTCATCTTGCAGACATTTGTCAGCAGCGTGTGTTATTGTTAAACACCAGTAACAAAGACACAATCTCTGCAAACTATAAACCACCCTGTGGATGTCGAAAGTTTGTTTATATGGTGTTATTTCCTCTCTGGGGCATCTCAGTTTGCACCAAGTTCATAACAGCTGCATGCAGTCGGGAGAATATTCAGTCTTACTTTCTCAACACATGCTCATTCACGTGCAAATTACCAATAATCTATCATAATTTTGTTCACCAACTCACAAGAACGCCAGCCACATCCTTTAAGGTCATTAGGCTAGAGTTACATAACCTGTGGGAAGCCTACAGCAGACTGCCTACCACACAGTCAGCATGACTTTCTGATTATCCAAGCTCTCTTATTATGGAGACCAACAGCAACACAATCCCAAAGGGACGCACTCTAGATGGCGTTGTTTCAGACCTGCCCAGCTTTAAGTCCCAAAGATTAAGACAACAATCATAAAAGTCCTACTCTTAAGTGGCCTGAACTTTCAACCTTCCCAACTGCTGAAGGTTTCAAATAAATGCCACTGCTGAAGAACCCAAAAAAAGCTGTGGCACATGTCAGAGCTTGACAAGAAGATCAAAAACAATAAGACATCAACAACAGCAGGAATATGTTTCTACTTTTAGGAATGTCTCCTTTTGGGTTAACAGCAGCATTAGGCAAAGAAAAGCTCAGAATGACACATGAATCAACACGACTGAAGTAAGATCAAGAAGGAGTAACAATGCAGAGGCCGAGGAGTGTGTACCTGGTCTCGCTCGTGGGGGAGGAGTGTCACAGATGACAGGACCAAGGTGGAAGCACTTGGACACCTGGAGCTCCTTCCCTCTACGCTTCCATGGCTGAGCTTATACCTCGGACCATTTTTTGACAACCTGCCAGTGTTAACTGCTCGCTTAGCAGCCAGCCGCAACCTCTGCCGGAAAGCGGGGTTATCAACAATGTCTGAGAGGTCATCCTGGTTCCTCAGATACCTCTCGATGTTCTTTAGCGAGGAGCCATGGGTATCATCCAGGCCTTCGATGGCCCTCCTAAGCATTTTATTCCAATCAATATGGCGCAGATCGCTCGAATTCCATATAGATTCCTTTGATGGCACAGGTGCATTTGCAGGCAAGATTGATCCAACTCTTCCGGGATGTCCTGGGTCCTTGTAGGAGGCGCTTCCTTTATTTGTAACCTTGAGGATAGAGCCATCGTGAACACTTAATTCCAACTGCTCAAGGACGGTCTTCTTGTCCAGTCCATGTGACGTTGCCACCGCATGGCAAATTCTCTCCTCTGAGGGCCTCTGCTTTTGCCTTTTGATTTTCTGTATTGCTTCAAGAATCCACTCAGTGTAAAGAGGGTTTGCAAGTTTTACCATGGTTGAACAATTAGCCTCACAAAAATGAGATCCATAAAGATTCCCCCTTTCTGCTGCTGAAAACTGGGTACATCCACATCCTTAGTAAGATCAAGAAGTTATGTTCCACAACCGCATCCGCTCACTATTTCTTCTCAATCCTGGGTATCTCACATTGAACTTCAACAAAAGTTGGCACTAGTAAATTCCACAATGGTAGTCACCAGCTGACCAGGAGCTGAGTTTATTAAAATTCCAGATTAAATCTAAAAGAAAAACAGAAAAAAGAAAAAACAACAAATAGTCAGATCACCTTTTATTTCTCCTTATTCACATTCTGTAAACTATCTGATGGCACATCGGGTATGAAAGCTAAGCCAGAGGAATGCAGGACTTTTTAAGATGTGCTAAAACATGAGAAACAGATGGATAAAAACAGATGCAGGCGCTGTCATGGCTGCTAAAGAAATCAGAGTGACTTAATCCATAGTCTGACACTATAATCCACACACCAAACCAGATGTCCATTTCAAAAGAGACTCTTTTTTTCCCTTCTTCTAAAAGTAGTAAGTTTTGACACTATGACAGGCAGCTAGAAACTTCTACCGACTTCTGGGAAAGTGTACACAGTCACCTCGAAAGAAACACATTTTCGGTTTCAGAGTCCCTTTCGCATTTGGAAAAAAACAGAGGCAACCTTAGGAGTTAACATTTATTTCTGCTGCACGTAAATATCACACACAAACTGGCTAAAAACACACATATTACAGTCAAAAAGAGGAAATCATACGTAAAAGTTTAACCGTTAGTTGTCCGCACGAGACTTTTTTTGACAGCTCCACGTCCGCGGCGACGAAACTGATCAGCGCGAGCTTTAATGACACACGTAATAATCAATGCTCACTTCCTGACAGCTGCTGACAGGCGCTTCGGGGCACGTCCGCAGTCGCCACCGAGCCGTTTGACGACGGAAGAAAGCGGTGGTAAGACAAAAAAAACTACGTTAACACACCGAAGAGTTTGCGCTCCGCCGAGTTGAGCAGATAAATGACAGCGTTGCCAGCATTACTGATGTCACCTAAACAGTCGCCATTTTGTTACAATGTTGTAGTTTACATGAATCCGACATGACGCTGATTACAATCCAATGGAGTCTCATTAAAGCTTACCTACACTAATGTGCCCTCCCTAGCAACTTCAATATTGGCTGTAAAGACAAGATCCGATTTCTGGTTTGATAAAGCACATGTCAATCTTTATGTATGAGCTCACTCTAAGAGGCACGGCACTGGCTGTATGATCTGTCACTTCACTCAATTGACCCGCCTCTTAAGGTGCCTACAGTGACGAATTGATATCATTCACCTCCAGCACGCGTTACATCTGAACTTGCGGCTCCATACGTAGCGAAGGGTTATTATTAAGTTATAAATACACTATATCAGGCATTAAATAGTAAGTTGCAATTAAATGAGACGAATATTTAACCTCATTTACAAAGCGTTTAACACCGGCCCACCTTTACTCCGATTCCCTCCTTGAAACAGTTGGTTACACTTGAAAGTGATTTGGATCGTTTTAGACTTTAATTGGCTGTTTGTTAAATCTATCATTTGTTTGCATAAAACCTGCAAAGGCCCTCACTACTGGTTTAAAGTGGCACACATATCTCTATTTATTTATTTATTTATTTTTAAATAATTCCAGGTAGCATATGCAAGACTCCTGCAGGCATAAATGCATGCTATCGCCTTCTCCCCTCCTCCGTCCCTGCCTCCTTCTCTCTTTATCTTCCTCCCCTTTTTTATAATTTCCCCGAGAGGAGCCGTAATTCTCCCGATATTTAACATTTAAACTATTAAATTGAGAGGGGGGAAGATAAATATATATTCCGTTACGCGTTATGTTAAAAAAAAAAAGTAGGTTTTGCGCTCGCTCCACATCCGCCAGCAAAATTATATTAACGTCCCGTGTTGCGCCGTGCAACGATGGCATGACCTCTTTATCACCATTAACTATCAAATATCTCCAATGAGGACAAATAGTGAGCCCTGGAGGCGGGAGAGAGGGATGTGAGGGGGGGAGTAAAGATGCTCAGTAGGGAATACAAGTTAACACGGCTGCCGGGAGAGTGGCTCCTTCATCACCGCTTCTCAATTATGTATCGCTAGTTCTTTCGCTTCAAGTAGTGCTCCCCATCTCTCAGCTTCACCTCACATTTCTCACCTAAGCTATACACATATATATATTAGAAATGATACACAAGCCTCCTTTTTGATTTTTCGCAGTATTTTTCTTTCTCCACCCCCCCTTACACACTCACCACCACCACTGTTAAGATGTTATAGGCTGCACAGAACCGATCTCTAATCAGACGCCGCCGTGGGCGAGAAGGCACAACAAATTAACGGCAAGTTTCATGCAAGGATGAACATATAACTAGTAGGAAAGAGGTAAAAAAAAGAAAAGAAAGAGGGAGAGGGAGAGCGTGAGGGAGAGAGGGAGAGAGAGAGGGCACAGGCTACCGTAAATATTTGCTGGTAGTTTTACCTCTTCAAGTTTTTCCCCCCCTCGGATAGTCCTCTTCATTATCGGGGAAAACGTCGAAGGATAAAATGCGACGCGACATATCCGAGCGATTTTGCGGGATTTGATGTCCTGAAACGAAGGCTGAAAAGCTTGCGCCGAGACATGGAGAGGACCTGATAACAACTAATTGAAAGGTTAATCTACATAGCAGCCTGTGACAAAGTGGTACCCTCCCCCTTCTTCTTCTTCCACTGTAGACATCCCTACTTCAGTGTAGTGGAGCGGACCGTCGCCCCTTTAGTGCGCTCCTACAATGATATTGTCAATTTCACTTTTTTTTTTTCCTCCCCTCTCACCACCACCACCTCACCATCAACACGTCCAGCGATGAGCCAAGAGGAACATTTTTACACTTCCATGTTTTTTTTTGTTTTGTTTGTGTGTGTGTGTGTGTGTGGATTAGCCACGGCTTGCTACGTGACATTTTGATGTCGTAACAGCCCCATTAACGCCAGCACCTCGTGGGCATTTAAAACTTCCAGTTGATGCGCTCTGATGTGGCTCATTTCAACACAAACACATAAATCCAGACTTTTTTTTATTATCATTATTCTAAATATACATATATACATATTACACATTTCTTGCATTGGCCAATACTATCCAGCGCCGCAAGGGATATCACACACTACCCCCCCCATCCTAATCTGTTAATTAACTTCACCAAGCCCAAGGAAGAGCAATAGTTGTAAGCAATAATGTAGATCATTAAATTTTCAGTTTTTTTTTTTTTTTAAGATTTGCGCTCGCCTCTCTCATTCACCAACTCTTTAGCAGCATTAGAAATGCCAGAAAGCTCATTTTTCAAGCAGTAATACGGATGTAATTAGGGAGAGATAATTGGTAACTTCCCATCAGATTATGAACACATACAGTACTGTACAAGAAGCCTTTAAAAAGACTTTAACCAAGGAGGTGGTGGTGGTGGTGGGGGAGAAGAGCCACATTTGATGTGTAATTTGATTTGCATTCATTTAACACTTGTCTTGTCATTTTTGCCATTATGCTGCATCTTCATCAGACACGCTCTCCTCATTACCTCCATGACCTTGATGTTTTCTGTTGACCTGCAGATCACTCACCATCTTCCTCCCCGTGCAGTCCTTGACATTTGCTTGCATCTCCTTAATGATAATTTGTGGCAAAACGTGCGCAAATAAAAATGCACATTTCCTTTTAGGTGCAGTCGTAAAACCGCAAAGAGTCCAGATTTGATGCTTTCGGGACTCGCGTCACGATGGAGGCGCTGACCAAAACCTGCCTGTGTCTGGTTATAATGAATGCCACCCTGGGCCCCAGCAGGTCCTCCACTGCTGCATGGGTCCAGGGATAATTTGAATTGGAGCATGTGCCATTGCAATCTGCCCATCCCTCCCCCACCACCACCACACACACACACACACACACACACACACACACACACACACACACACACAGACACACACCCCGCCACCTCCTCCTCAATCCCTGCCAACTGCCGCACTGGTGTTCACAAACACTGCTGCCCATCTGCGGGGCAAAACACTGGCCAGGGCCCCAGTTACTCTTTTGCCTGCAATTAAAATGATGCTCAATTAAAAAAAAAAAAAAAAAGTAGGCAAATGTCACAAAATTAAGACATTCTTCTCCCTGCTTCAAAGCTCACAGTGTGTTTAACTCAAACCTGTAAATCTTGTAGACTGGTAAGCAGAAATGGAGCAGCAAACACACAGCACAGAATCGTAAAAATGTAAATCAGATGTACAGTTTTCCATGTCTGCTTTCTTGCCTTTTGCTTTCATAAAGCAAGGCAAAAGTTAACCAGCAAAAAGTGGGGGGAAAAAGTATGTTTGGTAGTTTCCTTATTGTGGCAGGCATTCTCATTACTTAATCATGGCTCCCTCTTTTTGTGTTTGTGTTTTGCCATCTGTCATCTTGAGAAGCAAATGAACCAGCTGCCATGGAGTGTGATCTTGCCCAATCAGAAATGTGGTCCTTTTCAAAGCGCATCTGTGTGAAACCTTTAAAAAAAAATGCTGATTGAAAAAAAAAAGTGTCTCAAAGTTGTTAATAACATTTTGGCTGGAGAATATTTTCACCTAGATGGCCCCAATTAGCATAAATGCATAAACGATGCCTCATTATGAAAGCGGGGCTGCGTGTGCGGGGAGTGTAAATACTGGATTCCTTCTGATGTGCTCAAAGAAAATAAAACGACAATATGATGTAACAGGTTGTGCGAGGGGAACCGAAAAAAGAAAAGAAAAAAAATCTCAATCACACTTCTTTGTAGAACAGATAAGTGCTGAATTATTTTCCACAAAACACTCGAGACACTGCCCGACACTTCTGCTGGCCCTCAGTGAATAGGACAGGAGGAGGGAGGCAGGGAGGGGGTGGTGGTGGTTGGAAAGGGCCTCCCTCTGATCCCCTTCTCCAACCCCCAGCGACAGCACAGCTGGGTACGAAGGATCAGCCTAATTTTCAGGTCCCTCTAATGACTCCAGCGAAGAGCGACCGCTAATCCCTTAAACTGAGAAAAATGATCTCCTGCAGCCCTGCAGTGCAGCTCCAGACCACAAGAGTCCAGTTAGGACCCAATAAGCATGATGAGGGGTAGGGTGGAGCAGCAGCTGAGCAGAGCCAGGACACCAGGCCCGTAATGGAGGGTGCTGAGCCATCCAAAAGTGATTAGCATGAGAGTGTGTGCCTCTGGCTGATTAAATAATGAGGAAATTCACAAACTCTGTGGGTTATAACATTGTTTTCATATCCTCTTTCTTTTTTGTATCTCCTAAAATAAACATCACCTCTGGGTTAAACAGCTCTTAGATGTCAAAATTCTCCAGGAGTCTCATGGTGGGATCAGTTGATTTATTTCAATAGTACCAAAAAAACATGTTTCACTTTTATCTCATTATCTATTAAGATTGTCAGTACCCAATCCCTGATTGCTGCAGCACGGCAGCTAAATATTAAAGGAATACTCTGAAGTGGAAATGTGGTATTGTTTCTATTTTACAGCCCCCCCCCCAAAACAGATTACGCTGACAACTTTGTACCTTACAGCTTTGCGCTTATAGTTTTCACTGCTAATTACACCACTTCAGTGTCACTATCGTCTCTTCAGAGTGCACAAGCTCCAGTTAAATAAGCGTAATTAGCGATTTACAGGCAAAGCAGTTATTGTTTGAAAAGTAATAAATATTACGATAATTAGTAAAACTGAGAAGTGGCTTCTGTGGCAGGAATGGCTTGAGAAGTTTCTGTAAATATATCTTTATTTTTTTGGCTGTGATTCAGGGTCTATGAAGAAGTCACCAGAACCCGGAGAAACCTTTCAAACCACTCTTTCGGGATAATGCACTTCTCTGCTACTGATCAGCTTATTATTAGCTTTTATCAAGTTTCCTATAAATCACTAAAATACAAAACCCCCAGCTACGAGGAGGAGCTATTGGGACATAGTGTTTGCTCTGTAGTGGGGAAAAAATATGGATCAATGTTAGTGAAGTTTGGCAGATTATGTTGATTTGTTTCTTGAGATGTGCTTACACATTTGACACTTTCCCACAGCCTTCTCAGGCTTGCAGGTATTCAGTTTTTTACATCCAATAGACAGATTTTAGCGGAATAAGCCTTTAAACATACACATATTTTTCCAGTATTTGACTTATATTAAAACATCAGAGCTGCTATTTTTCCTTTTTTTAACAGTTTGATAAAATAGTCAAGCTGAGGTAATTAGTCCCATGCAGTCTGTCACTGTGAATAGAAAATAAGTATACGTAAAATCCCGAAACATACAAATACAAGTATTTCTGTGGAAAAGACACGTGCGCAGCATTTTCGGGTGCATCAGTGATAATCTGGCTTCTCCGGGAAGGTGCATCCGACCCGCCTGATGATGACATTGGCCGCGTAGTGTCCGGCCCGGATGCACTCCTCCAACGCGTGCTCTTGGACCAACGCCGAGAGGAATCCTGGGTAGACAGAAGAGCAGAGGTCAACCTGTAGCCATCAATCACTTCCGAGAATAGTTTGGGGGAGCAGTTAGGGTTAAAATGAGCAAAGTACTAATTGCTTCTAGAAAAAGGGACTGCTTCTTCCTCAACAGGACATAAATGTTGGCTGTTTTATATGGCGCTATGATCAGAGTGGGGAAAAAAACAGCAGGGTAAAAGTCACACTCATATAATCTGGAGATTTTACTACATTGCATAGTTGGCCAGTACCAAAGGTTAATTGGATTGTACACAGATATGAAGATATGCACTTAATAATGCCATACCTCCAACAAAGGCATCTCCGGCTCCGTTAGTGTCCACAATATCATTCTGGTCTATGTCCAAAACAGGGAACATAGTCACCCTATCACCTACAGAGGGGACACAAGAAGACTCGGTAATTAAAGTTCAACTTCAGCGTTATTCTCTCTCTTTGTGTCTCAAGTTGTAGGCTATTATTTCTCGCACTTCGTGGGGTCATTGCACACTGTAGGGCTTTCTTAAAATAAAAAATAATTGGCTATTTTATTTTAGCACTTCTGCACAGGGGTTTTTCCTCTAATTATTAAGTACACAGCTAAAGATTATGTGCAGTTAATCGTTTTTGCTTTCGCAGGACTAGTAAATCTTCACTCTGAATCATCGTTGTCAACAAAGGTGAATATCGCAAGGTGAATATTTGCTAACACTTTTTAAAATCCATGAACTACCCAAGGAGTAAATCTGAAAACAGGAACGGCAAACAGGAGACGTGAATAATAAATGTGGCTTCTGGTCGAGCCTGGATGAACACGTTGCCGTTCGTTTTGGATGATTAGAGTAACTTCGGTTGATCTGTGACCAAATATCTAAAAAGCCAAACAACAAGCCAAGACGGAAACAGCGCTCAGTGCTGTCGGGTTCAGGTTACATTATTTACAACCACTGGTAGATTTTGTCTGCAGTGAGTGACTCATTCAGCCTCGGATAAACACTTTCAAAAACACAGACAGCAGGTGAGCGTAATACAACATACCGAAGAAATAAATAACGGAGACGTCACAGTCTATGTGAGCGTTGGAACAAAACTGTTTTTTAAACCTTGTTGTTCTCCACTGTGGGACCAGGAAGAAACTAAAACTCTTTGCAATGGATGCCAGTCCTCATCAAACCAGCCAATCGCTGTAACTGTTTAGTGGACGGGGAAGCTGGGCTCAGCTGTGACTCACCAATTGCCCTTTTAGACCATTTAACAATTTAAGTGAGTTTCCAACCCATGACACCAAAGACAAAGATTAAAAAAAGACTCAGTAAAGGCAAGATAAGATCAAATCAGTGATAGAGTTTCATCAAACAGGACGCTGGTGCCAATTTTTATGCACACGGCTTCACAGGTTTCCTCAAAGTTCGGTTTTGAATCAATAATTGTTCCAAGATAAGACTGAACACATTACCCCGTCTGACCCTTAATGGACTTGACCTCGTGTGCATGAGTGCGTTTTCTGAAATCAATGATCACGTCTTTTGTCTTGGATGAGTTTAATTGAGGAGAGGAGACTCATCACACCATTTAACAAAATCATCAAGGACCGGGCCGGGACCCGTCTCATTATTCTGGAGAAACTAACAATAACAGAGTCATTTACACGCGTTGTAATGGTTCAGTTTTCATACCTGCTGTGATACATATTTGTGTACAGGAAAATAATAACTGTCCTCAGTCTGCGTGCTCTGTTCTTTGCTGTCTGCGGTCACCTGTTGCTACCTGCTGCTACAAGTCTCTCTTCCTGTACCTGCAAGTGCGCCTTATTGAGGCTTTATTGTGCCAGAGTGATTTCAATATTTTATGTAATGTGATTTTAATGTCTCTGCTGCTGCTCAGCATGTTTTAATTAGTGACAAATAACACAGCACAGTGTTGTCTTTAGGGTTGTGCAGTGTGATAACATATATCTGGTGATGAAATCAAAACCTCTGTTGTTAATTTTTTGACCTTGCAGCAGTATTTTCCGTCATTTTAATGCAATTTTGCAATCTTACAACACGCGGATGCAGGTGAGAACATGAATACCAGCATGAAAGGAGTTGCTAACGCTGTAGCGCGGATGTCATTTGCTCTTGCATGACCCAGTAAGCTGTCCTGTGTAAATTATGCCACACACCGTCCTCCACAAGGGGCTCAAACAGCACAAATCTCTCCCGTTGCTTATGCAAGAACCATGTGATGCAGTATGGCGAGAGTTTACGGACTGTCAGGTGCTCAAAATAAATCCCAGAGTTAAACTGTTTAAACTTGAAAATACAATGTTTGGGTTTTGTATTTTACATAGCAATATTTTATGTAATCATTTGCTTATATACAGTAAAGTAACAACCTTAGAATGTGGACATCATATAAACTTTAATAAACAGAATTTACTGTGTGATATATATCATTATCCGCATATGAGATTCTGGTCATATCCCAGAGGGAATACTTAATCCGCATGAAACGCTTACCTCCTGGATATTATGGCTAAAATAATTCTCAATTACAATTTACTTATTGTGTTTTGTCTCCATTCTGGCAAATGACAACTGTAAAAAAAGTTTCTAACTCTAACTATGCAAAAGCACAAACACCAGGTGTTATATTAATTACCATGTTATCACAGGGGTAATCCATTTTATTGCTTGCAGGTCTCATATATTGTGCTTCTTTGCCTTGTGCTTTAAATTGAAAAGGAACTATAATAGTATCTTGTAAAATGCTCTTCATTATGTCATTTTACGACTGCTTTACATGCTCAGAAATAATTAATAATCACAAAAACACTTTCATACCACAGCTTAGCTTTGCATTGGGTGCTAATAGCCAAGTAATAAAAAGTTAGCAAAATTCAGTGCAGGTACACGGTTGCATGCAGCAAATCATATTCATAAGCTACAATCAGTAAACATTTGGCTTTAAGTATTATATATATAAGAAAACTATGAGAACTGTTCTATTAGGTTCATTAGCAAATTAAATAATTAAGTATTATCTTAGCGTGGATGACAAGGTAAATATGATGTTAGATTAATGGACAAATTTGCAACATCCCTCATCCAAGAGCAGCAGATCCTCCAACGCTCTAATAAATTAAAAACAATCATAGAGCAGTTGTGGCTGTGACTCATTTTAGTTCAGAACAGAATCCATTAAATGAGGCTCTCTTTATTATCTTCAGTGAATTATATTGCTTCAATTATCAGTAGCATATGCACTTCAAAGAGACTTCCAGTTTAAAGGAGAGGAAGAAGGAAAAAAAAGAAACAAAATTCTACCAGATGACAAAGTCTCGAGGTGTAGAGTGACATTAAATCAGCAACTTATGTCAGAACAATCTAAACCACACACACAATCTTCAAACAATCCAAGGGCTCTGGTGCCGACGTGAACCTTCAAAAAGGTGCAGGAGACAAAAGACTGACATGTGGATAAAAGGAACAAGAGGAGTCTGACAGACCTCTTATTGAGAAAAAGAGGTTGGGAGTTTAAAGAGAACACGAGGAAAAAAAAACTACAAAAAAAAACTTGTTTAATGAGGCTCCCTGCTAATCCAACAAGAGCTTATGGAATATCTGCACTGCAGATGAGACTTTGCACATTATAATATTTTTGAATACCTTTCTTTTCTCATCCTAAAGGGCAAAAGATACACAACCTGGAGCTGAGCACATGCTCAACACCCGATGTAAAGAAATTACTGCACTACGCTAGCTGAAAGACACACGTGGTCAGGTTGTGCTTGAAAAAGACATCTTTCAAGAGCAGCTTGGGAGCGTGTCACAGGTCAGGAGCTGAAGACGTATCAGATTAAGAGTTATTGTGTTTTCCTAACAACACAATCTCTTTGTAAAAGGAACCAGCCGATTGTCACTTTGATAACAAATTAAAATAATACAACAATCCTTTCAGGATCAGCTAATTACTAGCGTAACGACTTTGCTTAATTAAAGCCACAGATGAAGCTCGAGCATCCTCCTCCCTGTTCAAATGATTAACTGCACATAAATGTGCTAATAATAAATTACAGTTTGTCATCTACTCTACGCTTAAGAATCTGAAGTCGTTAGATGTGGTCGCCTTTAAGGGATGCACTTTGCGGATATAAATTCGGGCGCGTTAAAATGTGAAGCCGCTGCACTTGTTCTGCATGAAACTGGTGTTCATTAGACGACAAAAAATGCCTCTTAACAGGGAATATGTGGGTGTAAATATGTCTACGGGAGTTAAATATTGAAGCAGCAGAAGGAGGAGTCAGGTCTCATTAGGAAAACAGATCAAAAACGAGGTAACGTCTCAGAAGAAGTGGCGCTCATCTCTGTGATAACACCACCCAAAGGTGACAGAATTCATTAAAAAGGGCTCGGATCTATTAGACCTACTGCTGTTAGATGGGTCTTTTTTTTATTCCGTGTCTTACTGGCTCCTTGTTTGTCTCAATATCAATTTTATCCATCATGTAACGGGGCGATCGTGGCTCAAGAGTTAGGAGTTTGCCTTTTAATCGGAAGGTTGCCGGTTCGAGCCCCGGCTCCGACAGTCTTGGTCGTTGTGTCCTTGGGCAAGACACTTCACCTGTTGCCTCTAACCTGTCACATTTCCTGAATGTTCCTTTTAAATTGGCGCACTTCTTTCTGTAAACCAAACAGAAAGAAGTGAAACAGAAACCTCTGGTGGTCAGAGGGCCCGGTGGCGCCAGTGTCCGGCAGCCTCGCCTCTGTCAGTGCGCCCCAGGGTGGCTGTGGCTACAATGTAGCTTGCCATCACCAGTGTGTGAATGTGTGTGTCAATGGGTGGATGACTGGATATGTAAAGCGCTTTGGGGTCCTTAGGGACTATTTAAAGCGCTATATAAATACAGGCCATTTAGTTAAATACATATCTGCATAAAAATAAGTAAATATCTGTAGGCAGGGTTTCCATTTGTCTTTAGTATTTGGTTGCACGCAGGTGAGCAGATGATTCACTGAAATGCAGTTGTAAAGATTTGGTTTTTCATTAGATCTTTCGTAAACGCTGATTGGCAGGTGGAACAGGAAATTTGGACCGCTTTGGACTAGATATCCGCTGGCTACAGGAAGCCCTGAAAAATTCCCCCCAGTCATGCCACAAAATCATAATCAATATCAATCAAGAGTCATCAGCCCTGAATGTAAATAACACCCTCATTTGACCAAAATCCAATTTTCCAAACATCTGCGGTTTGCAAGATGAAACAGTCAAATGCAGCCTCAGAAGGCTGTCAACTAACATCCTTGCAAAGTCGGGATTATGCGTTCTGAGTCCGCAAGTCTGCTCAGGTCCCAATGACATAAACTTCGTCATCAGGCTGCAAGAGTGAAGGTCAGCGCAGATGTCCACATGCCTGTCTGTTATTTGTGACCGTGCAGCCTCGTCTGCCGCAGATTTACATTACAATCCATCAACTATGCATCTGCTCCAGGCAGTGGACTTCAAAGAAGTCGAACAGGAATAACTGCTCGGCTATTCATGCCCATGTTTGTAATATAATTGAGGGCAAATGCTGGAAGGTGGGTGTTCCTGATACTTGGCTGATCACGCTTTACTGGAGCGAGCTAGCCAAGCTAGTTGCCTCTCAGTAACTTTGTCCATATACAGCAGGCTGATTAATCACTGCAATGATCACATTCTCCTACATTTTTAACTGCCATGTCTGGATTTGTGCTTAAAGCAATTTCATCCACTAACATTAGAGGAGTTGAATAAATGTTATTTGTTTGGCTGATGCCTGCTCTGGTAAAGCAATAGAACCATCATTCAGTGACATCACCCTCCGTCCTGGGTCTTGACTCTGGGTTTTAAGCATTCTGTTTAATTCTTAGTTCTCTTATTACTTTGATTTATCTTATATTTTGCTATTTAGTCTTAAGTTTTTAGCTTAGTTCCAGCTTGTATTTCATTAGTTTCATCCTCAGTGTCTCCCTTCATCTCTTTGTCCTGTGTTAAGTTCACTTGTGTTCAGTCCCTCTACTCATTTCACATTTTACTTTTGTTTACTTTAATTCCTTTCAACTGACTGTTTCGTTTCTGAAACACATCCATGTAAATCTTGTAAAAAAAAAAAAAGATATAAAAAACATTTGTGTTACTATCCATATATTGTTTTTCTGTCATCTTTTTCATCTCACGCTCTCTCTCTGTGGTTCCTCCCTGATGCTGATTGGCTGCAGAGGCTCACCTGGAGGTGGAGGAGGAGGAGCATGGCTTCTCTCTTACATCAGCACCAGTCTGTCTCCTCAGTTACTTTTAGCAGTTTTGTTTATTATCAGGCATAAGCTGAAAGTTTGCAGTTATAAACAGTCTAGTTTTAATTAGTTAAGTTCTATTATCAGTAATATTAGGTTAGAAGATAAGATAAGATAAGATAACCTTTATTAGTCCCACACGTGGGAAATTTGTTAGAAGCGAATATGTTTAGTTTAAGGCCCTCTTCCTATTTGTTTCAAGAAATATCAAGTCTTATTTATGTTAGTAAGTAATTATTATGAAAAGCTCTACAACCAACAGCAAAGTGGTAGCATGTAATATTCCACTTACTGGAACATATTTGGGGGTTTGTCCGGGCTTAATTTTTACCCAAACCTCAAAAACAATAATCTCTGATCGTTCTAGGGATTGCTCAACAAAATAGTGTAACTTTCTGTTCTATCTTTTAGTCTTTTTAAATCTGATGCATTTGTAATGATAAAAAGTAATGATCATAAAACATTGTGACTGCTCAGCTCAGTGTTGGCAGCACAGTGCTTTCAATGCCATTTCCAGATCCAAGAAAGCACATAAGACATCCTACATTTAAAGCCTTTATTCATGGGCAAAGTTTTTATACTCCTGCTAGGCCAGAGTTCATATAACCTCAGCTATGCAAATTATTGAATCTGACTGACATATTACCTCGAGTTACACTCCAAGAATTCTCCAGCCGTCTGCAGCAAAGATCTCACTGGCAAAAATCAGCCATGAAAATCACAATAAATAATAAAAAAAGAAAAGATCCTGCCAAAATACTCTGTTGTTTCTAGCTTGTCGAACATCTGAACTCATTTCACAGTAATGAGGTCGGCAACATTATTTCCAATCAGCATAACTCAGCTATACTTATTTTTAAACACTACCATATTCCCGTTCCTAGAATTGAGTCTGACAAAAATGAGTGAAGCAGCAGATTGGCGGTGAATACGTGGGAGTTGTAGTATGGCTGTGCTTTGACAGGTAACCTGCACCAGAGAGGAGAAAAAAATGAGGAAAAAAAACCTCAAAGGAATTCAAATACTTCCTTCCAGTAAGCTATAATTGTGTGCTTTTGTTAATTCACTCTTCATAATTCCCTCATTACAACTCTTGAATGGTGGTGATTAAACTTAAGAAATTCTTTCAACAGGCGTCTCTTTGAAATGAGTATCAATTAAGTCCTTTATTATCGGCTATTCTTTCTAACAATGACAATTCACTGCACAACAGTGACTGAAAAAGGCTTTCCTTTAAAATAAGTGACTATACGTGCAAATAAGACGACCTCCGTATAAGATGAAAATGAGCATATGGAGCTTTTTCTTTTCTTTCTTTTTGACTCTGAGATTATTACATGCTATACTTGGTGATGTTCCAAACCTCAATAATGTTGCTTTGACAAGTTGATCAAATAGCTGGCAGGTCATTAAAATTAACTTTGATTCTGTGGCACTTTATCATCTACACAAGTAAAACAATTAATACATCATTTTAAATCCTGAGGTACCCGGCGACTGGGAATTACACATGAATATTCAGCTAGAATTCATGAGCTAAAGTGCTCGACAGAGTGAAACATCTTTATGCGAGAAACTTCCCTGAGAATACTATTTCCTCTTCTGGAATGATTCCTGTTGCGTTTCAGCCAAAAAAATTCGGAGCCTAGAGAGGAAAACAACATTACCGCTTTCTTGGCAAATGTGACAGGTTAGAAGCAAGTTGACATTCAATCTGTTTCCCCGTCATAACCAGCATCTTTGTTCACAACTGAGTTAAGGAAGAAGAAGAAGAGAAAAAAAAAGAAAAGAAGGACATATGCCTGTAATTACTGTAACCGCAGGCAAAAGATCATCGCCAACCAATATCCTTTCAGGGAGTCATGAAAGAAAACACTTCAATGTGAGACGCCAAGGAAAAAGAGAGGAGGTCTTTCTCATAGCGCAGGCGGTTAATTGATTTTGCCTATTATGAAGTAAGCAACATAAATATCCTCCTCTTTAAACCGACTACTGAGACGTGCTCAAGCAGGGCTTCAAATAATGCTACGACGTTTAATTTGGGGCACTTCTTTAACAAACTACTGCAAAAAACGATGTTATTTGGAGGTGTGTGTGAGTGTGTGCATGTGTTGTAGTCAATATTGTTTCTCCATCTGATGCAATTACCATGTATAGAGGAGTTTTTTTGAAATTTGCCTGCCTTGCCCCCCCGAGAGCCCTAAAACTCGCAGAGGAGCCGAGTCAGGCTTTATCAAGTCCTTATCAGCGATTAGAGCAGCAACCCCTGCTGAATGATCATTTATTAGATCTCCTCACCGTTTAAGGTTCAGGGCACAATGATCTTAATTACTGCTATAATGGGTGTATAAGCAAAAGCCCAGTGTAGTTCCGCAGTGTCAGTGGCAGCTAAATAAAGGGCCATTTTCCCCTGCTCCCAGCTCTTAAAAGGCACGTTTGAAGCGGTGGTGTGATGAAAGGCTCCAAATGAAGGGCAGGGGGGGAGAAAAAAAAGAACAATAACAAATTGACATCTCTTTTTTGGAGAATTATACCACGGGGGAAGGCATTCTCCCATCCTTAATCACTATAAAATGGTTTAACATGACATGCAGAGGCTGGCAAATGATCAAATCCTGACAGGAGGACAAATTGCAAACAAAATGAGAGATCAAGTTTATTAGAGCGCCGCCTCTGGGAAATGAAAATCTTTAATTCTCTTTTTACATTGACATTTATTTGGCTGGCGTGAACAGTGATGTTCACACACAGACACACCACTACGGATGCACCTACTACTGTAACTGCTCCACTGCAATGATAGCACAGTCAATGACATTTATCATGTTTGCCTTTGTAGCTGACACCTGAAACACATTGTCTTTCATCCAGCCGGCATTCATCATGTATTTTATATAAAGTTCACGGGGGCGCACGGCTGTGTGTTCATGCAGGAGCAATGAGGGAACCAGGCAGGAATTATCCATCACTTCCAGCACAATGGATGGATTCGTGTTGGTTTTTAAATGTCGGGACTCTCTTTAAAGAGTTCCTTTTAAATTCTCATGAAAGGAAAATTCACTTCGAGGAATTTGACTTTGATAATGAAAATTCAAATGAGCCTTTTCGATTAAAATATATGCTTTTAATTAAGCCCGTGCAGTAACGCTGTATTATCGCTTATTAAGTGGAATCATTTTGGGGTAATACTGACACATCACACTGTTAATTTATGAAGTTGTGTGATTAAATTAACAAGAAGAAAATGTTTGAATCTTTGTTGTGGAAAGTTTAAATGAACGCGAAACAGCATATATCAAAGCTGCCGCTGTCCACCCATCAGTCCAGCCATCCTCTTAACCGCTTTTCCAATTCAGGGTCACAGGGAAGATGGAGACCATCATAGTGCAAGAAACTGGGTACACTTTAAACCATTCAAATATATTCTAAAGAGCTTGGAAAGAAAAGCGTCTGGACTTCTTTATGTTGCTTGAAGACGTTTCACCTCTCATCCGAGAAGCTTCTTAAGTTCTAAGGGTCAAATGGTGGAAAGTTCCAGATTTAAGTCCTAGGGGAGTGTCATGAACCCCATTTTGATCCTCTACCTAATCACACGAGCCAAGGTGTGAAAATGAGTGTAGGTCACAATCAGCCAAGGTTTCGGGTGAGCTCATTGCGAAACCTAGCCCCACCCTATCATGTGATTTCCTGAGATTTCCTGAACAGGGGGTTCATGACCCCCTTTTGGGGACACTCCCATAGGGCTTAAATCTGGGACTCTCCACTATTTGACCCTAGAACTTAAGAAGCTTCTCGGATGAGAGGTGAAACGTCTTCAAGCAACTTAAAGAAGTCCAGACGCTTTTCTTTCCAAGCTCTTGACTGAGAACCTTTCCAGATACATTCAAATATATTGTACAACAAAGAGCCACAGGATCAGATGCAAATAAATTTGATTTGCATAATAAAATCACACCTCATCTTGTACTTTTTGTTTCTTGTATTATGCTGGTGTGTTGTAGATTTTCTTTATTTCAGTTTGGATTCAGGTATCAAACAACCTTTTTAAGATTAGGCAAAAAACTTTCTTTTTCAATAAAAAAGGACCCTGAATCCTTCCTTAGTTACGCTGCAATTGGGCTACGCTGCTGGCTTCCCACGATGCACTTAGTGTTTCTTCTTCCTCACCATGTGTTTATGCACCACTCTGCATTTAACCATTACTCATTACTACCCTCTGGCATCCTGTCTCCCTCCCCTCACCCCCGATGGTTGTGGCAGATGTCTGCCCCTCCCTGAGCCTGGTTCTGCTGGAGGTTTCTTCCTCTTAAAAGGGGAGTTTCTTTTTCCCACTGTCGCCAAATGTAACCTGACTGTTGTGGTTTTCAGTGTTATATTGTATGGCCTTTACATTATAATATAAAGTGTTTCGAGGCAACTGTTGTGATTCGGTGCTATATAAATAAAATTGAATTGAATAATTATGATGTGCGTCTTCTTCTCAGTTTGTTAGCAGCAATTATGTTTTCTTATTATTACTATTATTTTTATTGGCCATTGAACTAAGTTAATTCAAGGAATGGCATGATGTGCTGACCGTAATGCAATCCCATTATCATTTAGCCAGAAACATCCCAAAAAGTTGATTACTTTTCATCAATTGTTTAAAATTCCATACACACCAGCTGCATCAGCACATCTTTTATACACCTAAAACTTTCCTATAATTTCAAAACTTCTATATTAACAAGCATATTTTATTTAAGCTGTCAAACTGTGTCTGTTCTTTGAATTGTTGCGGTAACAGACTCATAAATGACTAAACTTGTAATAGGTTTACAAGAAACGGTGGATCGATTCCAATCCACACAGTCTTATCGCCACAGGCTAAAGATGGATAAAGGTCGGCAGCATCAGTGAGGGGGCAAATTTCTCCAGCTGACTGGACAGGTCACACCCCCAGGCGTATGGCTGCGCTGAGCGGGGGGCTTTCCCCTCATGGCCGAGAGGTTTGCTGGACAAGGATTTAGGGTGAAATATCGCGTTTGTTTATTATTTTTATCATTGTTTATGCATCAGAAGTTGTTCAATAAACCATATTTTTCAGCCACAGTGAAGTTAAGAAGAAAAACCACTTGTTCTTGATTGACCGATCACTACATCTCTGCATCTTTACCTGACTTTTTGCAAACTGCGTCACAATTATTGTAAAATCCCATACATATCAGCAGCATACTTGATAATAACAACACCTTTTGTTTTGTTTTTGTGCATACATTTGGCATAGTGCCATTACAGGCACACTGGGACATATAAAAATATTGTGTATTATATTTCGGTTAATATTCATTTAACTACTCAATAATTTTTTTAAAAAACCCATAGAAAACATTTTTAAGCCAGAAAAATGGTTAAAAAATGACATTTTATAACCTAAAAGTTTGTTCATTCATTTACAATTATTCTTACATTTACTTAATGCAAAGTCAGTCTTCTTTGAGCTCTTATTTTGGTCTCCGTCTGAAGGAGCACCATCAGGTAACTGTTAATGGACAGGTAGCTTAGCGAGAATTTATTCCAGTGCTATCACTGAAAACTAAAAAAACCCCCACAAAAAATGCTGAGAATGAACCAAATTTAAACTACAGCTTTCCACAACGATACAGTATAGTTGTGAAAAACTGCAAGTAAATATTCTGTGAGCTCATCACTTTAAGTGTACACGTTTACGTTAAACATAGCTGATTTATGCACTGTTAACACAAAAATATTCATTACAGCTGCTTTATTCTTTATCAAACCATCATAGTCTTTTGAGAATATGGACAAAAAGGCAGCATGGTTTATAGATGGAAATAAAGGCACCAGTAAATTAAACCGAACGTCAGCTTATAAATACAGTGGGGCAAAAAAGTATTTAGTCAGCCACCGATTGTGCAAGTTCCCCCACCTAAAATGATGACAGAGGTCAGTAATTTGCACCAGAGGTACACTTCAACTGTGAGAGACAGAATGTGAAAAAAAAATCCATGAATCCACATGGTAGGATTTGTAAAGAATTTATTCGTAAATCAGGGTGGAAAATAAGTATTTGGTCACCTCAAACAAGGAAAATCTCTGGCTCTCACAGACCTGTAACGTCTTCTGTAAGAAGCTTTTCTGTCCCCCACTCGTTACCTGTATGAATGGCACCTGTTTGAACTCATCATCTGTATAAAAGACACCTGTCCACAGCCTCAAACAGTCAGACTCCAAACTCCGCCATGGCCAAGACCAAAGAGCTTTCGAAGGACACCAGGAAAAGTATTGTAGACCTGCACCAGACTGGGAAGAGTGAATCTACAATAGGCAAGCAGCTTGGTGTGAAAAAATCAACTGTGGGAGCAATCATCAGAAAATGGAAGACATACAAGACCACTGATAATCTCCCTCGATCTGGGGCTCCACGCAAGATCTCATCCCGTGGGGTCAAAATGATCATGAGAACGGTGAGCAAAGATCCCAGAACCACACGGGGGGACCTGGTGAATGACCTGCAGAGAGCTGGGACCAAAGTAACAAAGGTCACCATCAGTAGGTGTCCTGAAGCGGGGGGAGAGCAATCCTGCAGCAGCGTTCTGCTGTGCGGATCACTCTCTGGAGAGCTTTTTGGTCCTTCACACAGCTGTTCCCAAACCACGATGTCATGTTCTGTGTGAGGATGCTCTCCACAGCGCCTGTATAGAAAATCCTGAGGATCTTTGGAGAGACCCTGAACTTCCTCAGTTGTCGTAGGTGATACAGGCGCTGCCTAGCCTTTTTGGTCTGGACCTGAATGTAAGCAGCCCATGTCAGGTCTGAGGAGATGTGGACACCAAGATACTTGAAGGACTGCACCCTCTCCACTGGAGCTCCATTGATGATAATGGGCTTGTAGTCTCTGTGCTGACCCCTTCTGAAGTCCACCACCAGCTCCTTGGTCTTGCTGATGTTCAGCTGGACAGAATGGACAGAATGAATGGGGCCATGTATCGTGAGATTTTGAGCCAAAACCTCCTTCCATCAGTGAGAACTTTGAAGATGAAACGAGGCTGGGTCTTCCAACATGACAATGATCCAAAACACACCGCCCGGGCAACAAAGGAGTGGCTCCGTAAGAAGCATTTGAAAGTCCTGGAGTGGCCTAGCCAGTCTCCAGACCTCAACCCCATAGAAAATCTGTGGCGGGAGTTGAAAGTCCGTGTTGCTCGGCGACAGCCCCAAAACATCACTGCTCTCGAGAAGATCTGCATGGAGGAATGGGCCAAAATACCAGCTACTGTGTGTGCAAACCTGGTAAAGACCTATAGTAAACGTTTGACCTCTGTTATTGCCAACAAAGGTTATGTTACAAAGTATTGAGTTGTATTTTTGTTATTGACCAAATACTTATTTTCCACCCTGATTTACGAATAAATTCTTTACAAATCCTACCATGTGGATTCATGGATTTTTTTTTCACATTCTGTCTCTCACAGTTGAAGTGTACCTCTGGTGCAAATTAATGACCTCTGTCATCATTTTAGGTGGGGGAACTTGCACAATCGGTGGCTGACTAAATACTTTTTTGCCCCACTGTACTCTTTCCAGCAGGATGAAATTGAGAACGCTGGACACATGTGAGGACACTGTCCTGCAGCGCTAACACTCTTGCTGTTGCACTGCCTCTCCGCAGTCCCCAGCGATGAGTGATATGATGGAGTCTTTACCTGAGGCTATCTCTCCCCATGCACAACTAGTCGGAACTGAACTGCAAGGGCAATGAGGAGAGACGCCCCGTGGCTCCAAACAAAGGCAAAGGCTTCCAGCAGTAATCGGAAACTATCGTCTCTCCTCACGCTGCTTAAACCTGCAACCCCTGCTCAGTTATGATGACACTGCCATTTAATGTCCTGTTAACAAATATGCCCTGTATCAAAGGAAACTGGATTGATTTGAGGGGCAGCTCTGTCAACCACTCCCCAAGGTCACTCTGCCAGCATTTTGCAAAAAAAAAGGAAAGAAAAATAGGGCAGGATGTAAGAGTTGAAGCATTAAAAATTGCTGAGGACTGGCCTGGAGTCTGTCCAAGACAAAGTTAGAAGTACTTCACAAATCAATGCCTGCTCTCTGCATCCCCCACGCTTCTTTTATGCTCTGAAATGACAGAATGTAGTGCAAGCATTCTTTTTTTGAAACATCTGGTGTCAATATTGGAGCTTAACTTCAAAGAAATTACTGATAGCATTCTGCTCCCTTCAGTCAGAGATCTAGCATCTATTTAAGGCTGTGTTCTGCAGCTTCGAGATATGAGGTTTAAGTGAAGGGTAAAGATGTCCAAAAGGGGCCAAAGATGGGATGGCTTCGAGTGGAAAATGTGTGTAGATAAGCAGACAAAAAAAGAACCCTGAAAAGAAAAATGGCATACCGACAGTTGCGACGGTGTCGTCCTTGCCCTGGGTGAAGACCACCACTCGCTGCCTCTTCGTGTTCTCCTTGGGGAGGTTTTGGGTTTTCTTTGCAATCTCTGCGATGTCGTCTGTCTGTGAAAAACACCAGACCACCGGGTGAGAATGTGTTGAGTCGAGCGAATGCAACATGAGGAGCAATTTCTGAAGAGTTAATCAAAGATCTGAGAGAGGTCAGATTTTTCCAATCCAGGCAGACACATCAAAGTGATAATGAAACCAGATGGGCTGTGAACCCATTTTGAAACAGATCAATAGGGACGCTCAATGAGGCTTCCACGCACTTACTGGAGAATTGCGAAAATATTAGAATGTCATATTCCCTAAGTGAGATGAAAATAAGCGTGTTAAGATATGCTGTTGTCAGATAAAGCTACTTCTGCAAGCTGAAGGGATAGGTGGTGCGTGTACTGTATCATTCTCTTCCTGAAACAGGCCATCTCTCCTCAGCATCTGCACTGAATGGATATTCTCGCCTGGAGACGACAGAACTCTCCAGAGTGCTTGCCTTTGATCATGAGAGGGATAAAAAAACCCACACCTGTCAGTGCTACTTTATTATTAACTCATCATGATGTACTATGAGCAGGTAGAACGTCTTTATCGCCGTCTCGCAGTGGGGTGGACTGCTTTTCTGTAATACAGCACACTGAGGAGCTAGCATTAGGGATACTAGATGCCTCTAGCATCTGTATCAAAGCGAACGCTTGAGCACCTTCAGGGGTGAGCAAATACTGTGATTATGGGAGTAATCAGAAAGATAGGCTCCAGCCCAGTACCACCAGGCTCACTGGCTCACTCAAACCAATGAGCTTTTTACACCTTTAAATGCTTCCCAAACGTCCTTTAATCAGGCCTGAGAGGTCCAGGGAGACCCAGAGCTGAGGAAAAATGGGTGTAACACTCTAAGTAAGTGCTAATGGTGAGGTTAATACAGAGGCCGTTAGCAGACGACGGCGAAAAAAAAAGAGCAATTTGTCACTGTGACTGGATGTAACCACAAGCACTCCTCCAGACACTGAATGCAAAACCACACAAGGCTTCGGCACATTGTCACCCTTGGGTTTTATGTTCACTGACATAAAAAAAAGGGGCTCCACTGAGCTTTTAGGAGCTAAAATGTTCTAAAGGCCAGAGGTGGTAGGGCACACAATAACACAAACACAAGTTTACAAAAAAAGGAAGAAGTGCCACATGGCTCTGAAGGCTGATTCAACAGGTGCTCTTCAGTAAAATGATATTTTAAGTTTACTTTTCAAGCAGTTCAGCAGGAAAAGAAACCTCACACGACTCTTCATTAGGATCTGACAAAGACGCAATCAGTCAGCCAACACCCATGACATGGTACGCAACCCATAGAAATAAAAGAAAATATCCAATCCATGTTGAAAAAAATCACAATAAGTGCTTTGCAAAATAAATAAATTAGTGCTTTACACTTTATTAGTGCTGGTTTGATCCCAGAAAAAGCCACCAAACCATCAAGAACTGCCTCAGGAAGGGCGTCCGGCACATCTGCAGATCCAATATATGTAGAGCTACCTGTGTGAATGTGTGAATAATGGAGCAGCTGAAAGTAGCTTTAGTATCAACAAAAGTAAATCTGTAAGGCAAATAAGTTGTGTGCTACATACATAAAATAGTAAAAAGGGTGTAAATGTTTTCTGTAAAGAGTTTTGTTTTACAAGGTGTTTCATTCCTAAGCTTATCACACTAAATGTGTCAAATGGAAACCCAGCATATCCAACTTTATCACATTGGAAGCTATCGTTAAAGCTACGCTAAAGTGCTAGTGTTTAAGTTTTCAAAGTATCTTCCAACTACTAGTCAGAAAATAAACTACCAAAAAAAATTAAAAATGCAGAAAATCTACCTTGTTGTTCAGACTTGAAAGCTTACTGGCCTGCAGTGTTACAATCCACAGTGTTTCTTGTTGAAGGAGGTTTTTTCAGTCTATCACCAGCTCCCATATAGATAACTATCACTTCTAGAGTGAGCACTTTTATAGCAAAGCCACAAAGAGGGGGGTCAAGGGTGCGATCAGCTTCTTTAAACTCGCCCAGTAGCAGTGATGACGAACACGGCAGTCACTGCTGCTCAAGTTTGTGTCTTTTGGAAACAAACCAACAGATGACTAAAAGACAAGACAGGAAGCTGTGAGTCGCGCTACTGGTCCACTTTCGGACACGTGATTTAGAAATAATTTTCTAATTGAATGTTTACTTCCCTACATATTTTGAGATTTCATCCTTTAGTATAAAAAACTTTTGACGTGCTACAATTGGATCTCCTGGGTTAGCCTTTACACGTACAAGCACACTTAACTTAACTTCCTCCTTTCTGCCAGGCAGAAACACTTACCTGACAAGCTCCCGGGGCAAAACGATACAGAAAAATAACGTTCAGCGCGAGTGCAGACAAATGACTTGACAAATGATATGGTCAATTTGGTTTACTACTGACAAATGGCAATATTTACAATTGTGAGGCAATTGATCAGACATAAATCAACAAACCGTGAAATATGAAAGCTCTACAAGGGTGTTAAATTGTGTTTCTGTGTTGAAGCCAGTGAGAAACTGATCGTTTCCACTGCATGCTGCTTGAGAAACACTGCGAGGGAGAGATTCAATTAGAGCTGTGATGCTGAGTTCTTTGAGCATTTAAAGGAAACAGATCACAATCAGGCGACTGTGTTCAGATCTGCTGATTGCTGTTTTGGAGAGGAAAGCTTTTTATCTTGTGTTTAAGCTGAAGAAGGGCTGCTGTCATTTTTGTTAGTCATCCATAATGTGATGATAACAGTGTTTCGGGATACATGTGGCGCTTTAGGGTCATAGAATCCAATTATAGTTCCCGACCTTCCCCAATTAACCTGGACTTTTACTGAACTTCAATCGACCTCAGTGGCCTTCATGTTTCGTTTCAGACAGCAAGTCTAACTTTTTGTCTTCTTTGGAGTCGGCAAATGTTAAAGAACAAATGTTTTTGGCTATAAGACTAAAATAAAAAACTACAAATGATAGAATATAATAATAAAATAATTGTAAGGTAAAAATGATTGTTTGAATATTGATGTTTTCAAGAAAACCTACTCTGCTTTGAACACAAGCCAACTTTATTTTACTTTTTAAAGCAATTCAAACCATTAGAATATGGTTAACAGGTGGTTTTCTATGGCATCAGAGGCTGCCACTGAACTATGAATCGAACAAATGCCTTCTGCTGCTAAAGGCAATCGGATAAGGCTGAAAGCTCTTCAAAATTTCTGGTAAGTGGATCTTGTAAGACTTGTAAGACTTTTTTAATCTAATTACTTGTGGAAGCTTATAAATGAGTCTTAAAATTAATTTATTTAATTAATATATGACATTTTAAATTATGGAGACCAGAAAAACCTAAAAAAGTAAATAAATAAATACAGTAAGTAGTTTAAAAAAATGTGTTATTAATATCCCAAAATCCATCAAAATATATGATAAAAAATCTTTCTAAAAATAATAATTAAAAAAAAGCATAACTATCATGGTATTAAATATATAAAACGAGACTTAAATTATATTTCCGTACTTTAGTACAATATTTGTTCATAACCTATATGCATAGTTTGAATAACGAGTAAGTATAAATGTAAAAACAAAAAATAATAAGATTATTAATTGGGTTTTTTTATTAGCATTTAGTTTAGTTTTTTTTTATAATAGAGTAGAGTAGAGTAGAGTAGCCATTTATTGTCATTGTACATGTACAAGGAAACTGTGAAAATTATGGAGTTTTTCGAAATTTTTTGGGCCGTTTTTGACCTCTATACATTATGTAAAGATGACAAAACATATCCATATGAACTCATACAGGTGTACTGTGTATTTGCAAAAAAACAAATTTCCTCCGCTAACACTGCCTTAACAATTAATCCCCCATCTCCGGGTTGAATCAAAGTTTTACAGGCTAAAACTGTGCATATTCATATTTTTGAGGACTTGCCAGGGTATGACTGGTCTACGGGAGCCGGCCTGTACCAGTAAAGTTTAAAACGGTCACCAGAAAGTGACGAGAGGAGAAAAAAAAAGCGGTGAAGAAAACATCTTTGAACCACAGCCATCTAGAAATGCGCCAAGTACAGTACACACCACCGATGTTATCTGAGAAATCACATTCATCCAATGCAATTTCGCAGAGTGTTCTGCCAAATCAGGTTGACACGGAAAATGTCAAAGAATTGTAACTACTAGGAGAGTCTTCACTTTGCCCTTTGTGGGGTTTTTTTTCCATGTGAGGCCGCTCCATTACTAACACCTCCCCAATTCCACCACCCCCCTACAGCACCACCACCTCCGCCTTCATCCCTTCTCCTCTCTTAAACCTGTCACTGCCATCAGGATTGCATTTCTATTCCAGTCACGTTGATCACACCGTTAGTGATTCTGGATGACAATTACTCACACAGAGCAGAGACATATTCAAGGCAGCGCTACCTCTGAAAGAGAGAAGGCACTTAAAATACCTGAGCCCATGTGAAGGGAAGAAAAAAAAGCCTCGCATATCGGCTATTTGTGTTTTGATTTTTGCATTTAAATAGCAATGGAAGGAATATGCAAAAACACGAGGAAAAAATAGACTAAGGGAACGTTCACTTTACACTTAAGAGGCAGCCCCACGTTAAAACACACCGTGCTTTCTGTAATCTTCATTTCCATAATCCAAAATCACAGGTGGCTGTAATTTGGTTATTAAAAGACGACGGTGCGCGCTCAGTGTAGTGTAATGCTATGGCAGTGAAGAGGAGACATACAGTATGCGATCCCTGAGTGCAATGAAGATAATGAGGAGGCTTTTTAACCAGGCAACCTGATGAGCCCCACGCCTGCAGAGAAAAGCTTGAAACCATGCCCAACTTCTCAGCTTCCCAAGAGGCTTTTCAAAATTCAATAAATAACATCTGTAGGCGATGTTGGGTGCAGACCTAGCAGAGTGCGTCATAACAGAGAGCTGGCTGAACAAAGAAACCATGACGACTGCCAGGTTTCCATAGCAACTGCTGCAAGGCCTGGAGAGTATAATAGCACATCAATCACTGTCCAAAAAGAACTTCATTATCAGCAAAAATAAACCTTTAGGATCTTTTTAGTGTGCAATTGCTGGTCAACTCACCTCAAAGCCCAGCTCTTTGGCAAACGTGGCCGCCTCCTGGAAAAGATAAGACACAGACAAATGAGCAGTTAATTACAGAGTCACAAACAGAGCACAGTGTCGCACACCAGACGTGAAGTAAAGACATCTCGCTTCCCTCCGCTCCTCGCATGTCTGGCCATTTTCACTTGAGAATAAGTAACCTGAGTTAGTGTTGTTCTGCCAACTCCTGATTTAATAGGCGTGCAGCCCACCCATTTAAACTACAGCCTGACATCATCTCATCTTACCAGAGCAGCGTGAGATAACACCCCATCAGCCTCCAGCCTTGAAACCACCACTGAAACCATGAATATGTGCTAGTGTGTGGGAATCCCCAACACTGCAGGCATTCAGCGCCCACTTTATGTTGCTTTAGTCTCCTAACAGGTGCACTTAAACGTTTATGCAGGCTGTAGCGAGTTAATCGCGAAAACCGCTCACTGACGCCGTTTCATAGTTTAATGTAGTCTCCCAGTGGTCGCAGGTACAAGCTGGTGTTAGTAAAAAAAAATCTAAAAATAATACACTTATAGCATTACAGGGCTCACAGAAACATTTAAAGTTTACTTCTATAACAAAGTATATTTAACAGCTAAATACACTTTTAATGCATTCTCTGTAAAATTACAAATCTAAAAATATATTTAAATTTAATACATAAAACAATTAAAACCAATGGAAAAATATATACGGGAACAACTTCAAAGTAAAACCTTTTAAGTATCTAAATAATGTTTTATATTATATAAAAGAGATAAACCACCAACTGAATGCCAAATGAACCATATCTGAAATGGGCATCGGCTGGAAAATGAAAATATACATTAAAAAAAACCCAAAAAAATTAACCAATAAATGATGCATTTAAATACACTCAGAAAAGCAGTACTAACTACTGCTATAATTGATTCGTCATATTGTGCAGTCGTATTTTTGGAAATGTAATCTCAATTGTTCCTAGCTAGCTGCTTAGCTTCCGGGTTAGCTCGAAACTTTGACTGTCTTGCTTTCTCCGACTCGAGAAACCCTAACCCCTGTAAAAAAACAATGAAGCTGTCTTCCAAGAACATGAACATTATCTGCAGTGTGGTAAGCTGTGATGTACAACATGTGAGTAATAAATAGGCCGTGTTACGATCCTCTAACTGATGACAGAAGCCGTTGCCTGTCAGCTCCGAACGATGTCACAAATTGTGACAGACAACCTCCTGCACTAAATTCACTTCTGACCCCAGACAGGATAATAAGTTGATGCTATGATTCTAAATAATCCAATTATCTGCAGGAGGAGGGTGTGTATGGGAGGGGGTGTGGTGTTTGTGTGACCTTGGGGAGAGGTTGACAACCTGGTCCTCAAACAGAAGGGGAGGAGATGACATGGAACAATAAGGTTACTGGTCCCTGGAGGAAAGCCTCATGGCTCCCTGGCTTGGATCAACATCACAGCACCAGCAATATGTCAATTCATCACCCCACCCTGCGCCCCTCACACACACAGGCTAGACAATTAGCTGCTGTAGTCGAGAAGCAGTTCTGTAATCAGCAGAAGGTAGTGTTCTCTTTTAACCTCTCTTTGCCTTTTCAATCTATCGAGGGCTTGGGTCTCACATTTATTTTCCTTTATTTACAACCACATATTGACTTTTCTCCTCAGGAACGCTCCATCACCAACTAGCACGAGGCAACGCGCAGGGACAAGAGCAGCCTGGAAAAATGTCTTGTCAAAACAGCAATATTTCATATCAAAGCATTTAAGAGACACACGAGTGAAGGCTGGAATAACTATAGTGCTGCCGAGCAGTGCATGGCTCTGCCTCTCTCTCTCTCTAGTTAGCAGCTATAATATTTGTGAGAAAAGCCTATCGAGAGAGTGTGGGTGTAAGAAGAACAGATAATTGAAGCAATGTCTATGAGCCACATGTGTACAGTGTAATCCCTTTTAGGAATTTATTAATTTCTAGTTGTTATGAATGCCAGCATCAAAAATATGTTGCGCTGTAAAGCTCGGCTAAAACTAATATACTGCTATGATAAATATTGCATGGCGGTAAATATGCAATTACCGAGACTACCCATACAGCCAATAAAACTGGAGCGATGGGCAATTAAAGCCACTGTTCCTTAAGGAGCTTATAGCGTTAATATTCAAAAATCTTATGTTTCAGGCTGCGCGTGTTGACATGTGCTGTTTTGGGATGTTGTGGTAGACGGTTTTTAAAATGACGGCCCATGTGCTTCTACAGCTGTTGCAGCAATGACAAGTGCTTGGAGTGACATCTGGGCGAAATCCTCTCGTGCTCGAAAGAAAGGAGGGGGAAAAGAAAAGGCATCTCGTTTGTTCGGAGATTGCTGTGATTGCACGCTCGCCTTTCATGATCTCCTTCGAGTCCGATTCCAAAAAAGAGAGACAGAGAGAGAGGACTCTTGCAGATCTCAGGGCTTGCATGTTCTCCTCCTTCTCCTCTTCGGGCAAACAAGGTAAAAGATAACAAAGCAGGCAGAGTGCATGAGCCCTCTGCAGCCATAGTTAGTATAAAGCTATCAGAATGTGTGAGATGTTGCTGCTGTCAGAGGCTTAAACAGTCAAAGGGATATTTTTAGAGAGCTTAAGCTAATAATCCAGAGCCCCGTCGGGGGGGTGGCGGGAGTCTACAATTTCTTTGCCAAGCAAAATGAAAGAGGAAATACACACTTCATGCAAAGGGCAGTTTTCAAAGTTTAACACTTTGTTTTTTATGACACTGTAAGTGACAGGAGCCTAGCGGGCCTTAAACAGTCAGAGCAGAAGCTGTATGTTGCATATTTTCTGTGAAGTTATTTATATCATATAGACATTTTTCCCCCTCCCTCCTTTTAATGAAGTTAAACTGCTGATTTTGCATTCAATCTGAGAAACCTGCAGTCAACTGCAATTTCTTTTGTCGCCTGGGGGAAGTGAACAAGCTATGAACATATGACTACAAACAATATTGTTAGCAAAAAAGTAAGTTATTTACATAGCCCATAGACAGAGGACAATTTCCAGTATTTGGAATCATATATCGGCCACAAGAATGTAATCCACTGCTTTTAGCTCAGTTTTGGCCTCTACCAGCTTATTGTAGAAATGTCTGGCTCTTGGGATGCTACATTAATTTAATGAAATAGTTGCTGTAAATAGGCTCTGGTGTTATTTTTTTCAGTTGTGGAGCAACGTGTAAAACATGTAGGTTTGGGTAGATGGTTGGGGAACAAAGATAATAAGTGAAAAAAAAAGTGCTGAAGGAAACTGCAAAGTTGAATAATAATTTTCCATTTGTTCACCATTATGAATGAAACCTAAGACTTTATTCTTTCTTTATTCCGTTAGAGTTTCCTGATCAATTTTACCTTTTAGGGTAAAAAAAGAGGCCTAGACAAGCTTTCAGAATCACCACAGTCATCTTTGTTTCTCTGAATAGAACAAAAAAAACTTTTATAAGTGTATTTTTTTTTTTTGAAGATTTCTATTTATTTAAAGTTCCTTTTAGTAATGTACACGTCAATAAAAAACCTGGGGGCAAAACAAATTCCACTCTGTAATTTCCCTCCTCCAGTTTATGGATCAAATATGGAATTAATCACGTTTTCTGTATTTGTGTGCGAATGTAACTGATACATATTTCTCTTTTTCTACTCAGTCCATATCTTAATATAAATGTTGTATACAGTATGGTTTATGATGATCCTGATGAAGGCCAAGTTTGTTCACTCACCAAACACTTTATCATGCACACCTTAACAATACCGCATCAATTTTTCAGATGAACTGGTGCTAAAAAGATGCTCTGAGATTTTGGTCATTATTGACATGGTAGCAACACACAGTTGCTGCAGATCCACGATGCCAATCTCTTATTTCACCACAACCAAGAGGTGCTCTGTTAGATTGATATCCAGTGAATGTGGAGGCCACTTGAGTATAAAGAACTTATCATCTTCAAGAAATCAGTTTGAGATGATCTGAGCTTTGTGACATGGAAGCAGCCATCAGTAGGTGAATACACTGTGTTCATACAGATGGACATGGTCAGCAACATACTCTTTAAACTGTGCCTACTTTGTACCAATGGGTTCTAACTGAGCCAAGTAAACATCCCCTACATCTTTACACCACCATCTACCTAAACTGTTGATACAAGCCATCCTTTAATGTTGTTTATACCAATTTCTGACCCTACCAACTCAAACTGGGGCTTGTCAGACCAAGCAATGTTACTATTTGCAAATAATTCCCTGTTCCCAGCAAATACGAGATAAACCCATCGTAGTCTTCTGCTGCTTTAGCCCATCAGCTTCAAGGATTGACATGAGATGCTCAGAGATGCTCTTCTGCATGCCCTGGCTGTAACAAGTATTTGCTTGAGTTGCTTTTGCCTTCTTATCAGCTCACTGCGTGTGTGGATATTTTTCTTTGATCATCATAAAGACATTTTCACCCAAAGAACTTTTGCTCCCTGGATATTTTCTCTTTTTCAGATGATTCTCTTTAAGAATGGATGTGTGGAAAAATTGATTTGCATTAACCAGCAGTTGTAACTAATAAACTGGCAGTTAAGCGTGTATACTACAGGTGTTGCTAGACCTCATAATGAATTTGATTCCAAAAGATTGGACAATTTGGAACCGGTTCTCAATTCCTATCCTATCCAAATCATTTAATGCATTGCCAGTTAAAGTACCACTACATATAAGGACACCCAAGAGAAAAGAAATTAATAAAACTGTCTGAGTCGTTAGCTTCCAGAATAAAATATTCCCAGTAGAAAAAAAAACACCAAACAAAACAAAGCAAGTAGTGAGGTTTTTTTCTCCTCTGTGTAACAAGTTGTCGAGCATATGTCACAGCAGGAGTGCGTCAGGGAAAAAAAATCCAATTTCAGTGTTTTAAAGAATCTAAATCAAAGAGCAAACCTCAGTGCTAAGGTTAATAAAAGTTGATAAGCTGAAAAGCGAACTCCCCCAGGCTACTCAGAAAATAAGCATTTATTTGACCGTTAGCCCAAGCGATGCAGAGGCAGAAATTGAATTGTATTTGACGTTGTGGTTTTTTATTCCTGGGTGCAGCCCTGACAAGTTTTTCACACCAAAACCTCTGTTTTCTTCTTCCTCTATATAGCGGCTCATTTCAAATACCTTAAGGTTTTAAGGAACCATAAAGAAGACAACAGTTTTCTATATGTAGAAATGATCACGCCTGTAATGATATTTGGAAATGACTGATCTTTAGAAACCATTTAAAATAAAGTGAGCATGACTGGGTTATAACACGTCAAATAATTCAGCCACTTATCACTACTCACAGATATAAGTATATGTATATAACAATGGCATATGGCGTGTTTTTGTCATTCCCTACATGTCAGCGTAAGACATCACTCAGGCGAGCCAGACAGCTTTCATAAATGCCCAGTATAAACAACATCTGGCATTCAACTCAAGTGTTTCCAGTCAGATTACTACAGTATACATTACAGGGCAGTGGGTGGGCGGGTGGGGCGGGGGGGTTGGAGACTGAATAACTAATCAAGACGATGACATCGGAGGGGAGCATCAGTGTCCTTGACGTGGCCTCGGGGTCACAAACATATCTCCTCCTGGATGTCAGGATGTCAGCCCTCAGCACGAGTCCAGGTGCTGCCGAACAGGAAGCTGCCACCTCAAAGATATGCGGGCGGATAACAACCACAGGTGATTATTAAAACGATCATGCAAGCTGATAGCAACTCACTCATGCTGGGTGGAAAGAAGGCAGCGCCCTGCTACTGTGCGGGACAGATTAGGATGAATAAATCACCTGTACCGAGCCCTCCTGAAGCTCCCAGGAGAATGCAGCAATTCTGCTCAAGCATGACATGCCACAAACATGGGGGTAAACACACGCAGGAACAACACACTCCAGAAAGCCTGGAGTCGCTTTTACTGCCTCTGGGAATTTACTCAACAGCAGCTGATGGTATTTCACTTCAAGTTTTACTGAGCCATTAAGTGGCATGTTTCATCTTCGCCTTGATATTTTCGTACATTCAAGTGCAATCGCTCAGATTTTAATCTGCAAGTCAGTGTATGTTTATAGACAAACTGACATCAACTGCTTTAATCAAATCCACAGAAGAGCTTTCTCAAACTCTGAAATGTGTTTGAGTCACGCCTCATTTCTTTATGTTTTGCTAGCAAAATTGGAAATAGGTAGAGTGATTCATTGAAACATGTAGAAACATCATGGAAAGACACTATAAGAGGCAATATTCAGTCAATATTTGGTAAGACCACATTTACTCTTCAGCACAGCCTGAACTCTCTTAGGCAAGCTTTCTGGTCAATTATTTTAAGTAACCTTAAGGAATAGTTCTCCAGGCTTCCAGAAGGACATTCAAAGCTCTTCTTTGGATGTTGGCTTCCTTTTGTTCCGTTCTCTGTCAAAATGATCCCACGCTGCTTCAATAATGTTGAAGTCTGGGCCTGGGGAGGTCGGGAATGAAGCCATTTCCAAAATATATATTTTTTACGGTGGATCAAAATTAGACGGTACTTTTCTGCATTCCTAATTTCATCAGTTTTGACAAGATCTCCAACACCGCTGCATGAACTGCAGCACAAAACCATGACTGAACCTCCACCGTGCTTTACAGATGGCTGTACATATTCACTGTTGTACGTCTCTCCTGACCTCAAACTATCATTTTGGAAATCATCACTCCTTCAGACTTGTTACCACTAAACTTTCAGTCCAGGTCTTAAATAATTTTTATAACTCAACCCTTCCTTAAGAATGGCTTCTTGACAGCCACCCTTCCACTGAGACCACTTCTGATGACATTTTAGTGAACAGTAGATGGATTAACTGAACTTTGATGGAGATTTTGTTTATCTGCTGTAGTACAGGTATATAGTATAGTTGTCCAGTTTCCTAAAACTTTTAAAGATATGCTCCTCACCATGACGAGATATGCCAAGTTTTCCGCTAACAGCTCTTTGGGAATCACCTTGTTGGTGTAAAAATGCTATTTTATGCCTGTTAAACGTTATATTTAGCTTTTCTCATAACTTTTATATATATATATATATATATATATATATATATATATATATATATATATATATATATATATATATATATATATATATATACATACATATATATATATATATATATATATATATATATATATATATATATATATATATATATATATACATACATATATATATATATATATACATACATATATATATATATATATACATACATATATATATATATATATATATATATATATATATACATACACACACATATATATATATATATGTGTGTGTATGTATATATATATATATATATATATATATATACATACATATATATATATATATATACATACATATATATATATATATATATATATATATATATATACATACACACACATATATATATATATATACACATACATATATATATATATGGCTTAACACTTGCACATTATTTCATCACCTAAAACTGTTTTCTATTATCTTTGTTTTTTATTTATACATATCTTGAAGGACAGTTATTAAAAAACATGACTCACAGAAACACCTGTCAAAACTGATTTTTAAAAAAAACAAACAACCTTTTTCCCATCTGCTGTCTACAAGATTATCTATGGTATGAAGACAGCTAAGTCTCAAATAAACATATGCACCACAGAGCTTATGCTTTTTTTATTGACAAATTTGGCCAAACTGACAAAGACTAGATTTGATTTTTTCCAAGTTTAGCTGATTTTTTACTCCTTGTTTTACTCTACACTGGTGTAATACATATTTTTCTAAAAAAATATTGTGAAATATGTCTCTCAACAGGTTATGTTGTTTTCTGAGATTTTGCTGGTGTACCCATCAACATAGGTTGGAGTCGGGCAACCGTGCTTAGAAATTTGACTTCTTTTTCTTTCTGGTTTTTGGAAATTAAGCTGACAAAGTTCTGCTAAAGAACAATACAGGGTAAAATTATCATCACTGGTGGCACGATAATAAGCCAATTTATCTGACATTTCTTACGAATAAAATAGCCTGAATAAAGGAAATAACCAAAAATCATTGAGCTGAGGTTTTTTTTTTTTTAAATCTAAAAGCAAGTGCACAGTTAGACTGAAGCTTTCATGTGTCCAATTTCAGCAGTGCCCTCGCCTGTCAGTGCATTATACACCTCTAGCAACAGCATCTGCTCCCATCTTTCTTGGTCTACCTACAAGGGCAGGAGAGCGGTAGTAAGCCTATGGGGATGGAAACAGCACCTACAGCACAGGTCCAAAGGTTAAACAATCAGAAACATGTGCACTACATAAATATCTTCTCTGATAGCAATCACAGCAGGGAAAGCAGGGTTTGCATAAGGAGCTCCGAACATAGGATGTAACCTTAGATAGAGCAGGAGGGACCAGATGGGCATTCAGTGCATCTGCTGGGGCTAATGGAAGCAGTGGCAGCAGCAGTGGTAGCTTTGTGCTGGGGGGAGTTAGTTATCAGCCTGATGGCCTTATCAGCGCTGAGGGCCTCTATCACACATCTCACCTCTGGACTCAAACAAGGGGTCAGTACACAACGTCAGACTACCAGAAACCGGTTATCTCTCGAGGAAGCGGATGAAGAAAAAACAGTGGATGAAGTGTTTTAGCTCAGAAAGAGCAGCTATTAAACAACTTCTTTGGTCCTTGTGAGTCTCAAAGAACTCAAATTACAGCACGATTTTTTTTCTGTCCTCTTTTTGTTTTTTTTTCTCTTTGCTGGACCATAGGTTGTCTTGATACTGATCTCTCTGCCTCCTCTAGCTTTCTCTAGCGAATTATTCCAGATGTTTTGGATCTGTATCTTTTTGCTCCATAATCTTTAGTGTGTTTTGCTGTCTTGCTCTCTCCTCTGCATTCATGTATATCCTATATTAGTGTTGCCTCATATTTTTTCTTTGTCCTTGCAGGCCTCTATACTGGGGAAGATGCTGTTTTTCTTTGGTTCTTTGGTTGCTTCTCTGATAATGCTAAAACTCATAGATCACCATATTCTTCTACATCTGTCCATACTTCTGGTATGCTCATCACTGGTCCCTGCTGTAAATTTAATATGGTGCTCTAAACTTTACATATTTCTACACTAACTTTGTAATACTGTGCTATGTAAAAAAAAAATATATATATATCTTTTAAATAAATAAAGATTCATCTCCGTGCTTACAACGATCTTGGCTCAATAGATATGATGTCTCTTTGACTCTAAAGGTGAGCCAGCAAATTAAATCAGCACCTCCATTCTTGCCTTTATAATGTGAAATCTGCTAACCCAACTCGCTTTTGTCTTCCTAAGTGAAGTTTTTCTTTTGCTCCAGTAACTTTTATTGGTGTACGTTTGTTTGCTCAAGGTCCACTTGATTGAATTTTTCAGGACTTGCAATTTCCACACTTAGAGGATTACCATTTCATACGCATATAAAAGCAACCGAATTTCAATCTTGATTCCTGTTCTTTGGGGCACCTTTTTCAGGGTCAATACATCAATTTATCTTACAATTTAAGTGATAGAAATAATATGCTTGGGCAAAACTGCGAGTTAGGAATTGTTTAGCATTCGTGGAGTTTAAGTTCCCTCTAATTAAATACCTGCTGCCGAAGGCCTTGAAAGCCTATTCTTTTAATCAGTGACGTGATTCTACATGAAGACATAATAATGCTGTTCATTTCATGAGATATTAAGGTATTTGTGCTTTACCTTCGTGCCTCTGCTTTATTATTCCAACTTAAAACAGAATGTGTGTGAGATTTCTTTTTTATGTGGCAAGAATGTAACAACCTAAGAATCTGATGAAAACACACTTGCGTATTTCTTGGAAATATGACTTGGTTGCCTACTGATTTCTACTGAATAGATTTTTCTTTGACTTTCTTTATTGTTTACATCTGCTTTATTAAAAAAACGGAACTTGTGCAAAATGTAAATACAAACCTTACATTTAAGTGACAGCAATACAAAGATAACACCAAATGATTTTACTATTTCTTCTTTTCATAATTCAGAAGAGAAGGAAGTTTAGTTTAACACCTGAACCGTCTCGCTCGTCTCACCCCAACTGAGCCTGGTTCTGCCAGAGGTTTCTTCCTCTTAAAGGTGAGTTTTTCCTTCCCACTGTTGCCAAGTCCTTAATCATAGGGGATAATCTGATTGTTGGGGTTTTCTCTGTATTATTGCAGGGGCTTTACCTAACAATATAAAGTGCCTTGAGGTCACTGACTGGCACTACATTAATAAAACTGCAAAATTACCTAAGATGTCATTTAGACTTGTCTTGACTAACTGGACCTGGTCCTGAGAGTCTTCAGTGACAAGAAATTATACCTGAAATCTGCTATGATAGACCTGACGCTTGACTTGGACTAAATCTGTCTTGGTACTAATTCTCAGTAAGGTTCTGCAATCAACTGGTGCAGCATAAACTTGAGGCTTGATTTGGACTTTTGTCTTGCTGAAATAACCAAAGATGTCATCTGAATGGTTACAAATGTTGCTCAAAAACCTCAAAACCTACTTCTTGGTCCCTGCTAACTGCTTTTATTATGTTGGAAATTTGCTATCATGTTTGTGCAACCCAGTATGGTTATCCTGGTGTTTTTCCTCTTGCATATTTCATAGTTTTGCCGCTGTCTTATTCTGTGGAAATTTCACTTCAAATAATGACCTTTGAATGGTGGTTATGTTGAATGGTGATTTTTCTGTCTGGATAAATGACTTTTTGTTGAAATGTGTTTTAGGAAAAACTTTTGATGAGGCTGAGACCAACTTCCTTTCAGTCCATCAATTTTTCGCAGCTTATTATCCAGTAAATTCAACAGACATTTGGTTGCAGGCGGTGCAGACAAAGGTCAAGAAAGCAAACAGCTTTTTTTCCCCCTGCAGTGAGCTGTTGAGAACAGTGACCATACCCTCCTGTGTATAATAAACATGCGAGCATTTGGCCTGCTCTATTTACCTCCTAATGAGAAACAAAGATCTGCTCTTGAGGGACTTGCATGCCTCAGACAATGAAAAACCCAGGGAGGAAAAAAACCTCTCAAAATAATTCAAACCATTTGTGCGCACAGGGGACATGAGATCTTTGAATAAACTGGCCATAGAAAAACTGAGACGATATTCAATATGGTATCTGTCAATGTGGCCATATTCCAGATCAAAATCTGCACGGCAGGCACAGCCCCCTTCAACAATAAGGCTACATGTATGCACAGATCCCATGCGATACGTGTTGCAGGGAAAGCAAATGAACCACATGGCTCATCTAGAAGGAAATACTTTGCACGTTGCATGACGACTGTAAATTAGAGAAAACAATCCTTTCATTCACTTCAAGTGGAAACAAATGGACGCTTTCGTTTCTAAAATAAGCTCACAGGTTCATTGTCCATGGAACAACTAATTAATTTGGTAGTACGGGTGAGTAGATTACGCTTGTTGATTCTGCCTTTGTCAGTTTCTTATCCAGAGAATAGGGGAGTCCTCCAAACGACACTGGAAACCATGACAGTATAGTCTGGACTGTCGGAATACAATCATGAGTAGACAAAGGCAAGTCCTCCCGCCAACTCTGTGTGGATAAGAGGATTGGAGATGGCGGGGGGGGGGGGGGGCGAAGCAACCAGCCAAACTCCAAGCAGCAGTGATATGGGAGGAGGACGGGCATCGGGATTGTAAGGGCATCTGGGAAGCCCGCCGGTGTTCGAAGTTCTGTGAGTCGCTCTATAGCAACAAGCTGATATCCTGCACTCTCTCCTGCTGCGACAGAAATATACTCACCTCAGCACTAGCAGTACGTGGGCACTATTGATCTGCTCCCAGCGCAATATCTCCTCTTACATCCATAATTATTCTCCTTCAGAGAACTCCAATGTGTGCCCTGGCTGCACGACTGGCTGGCTGGCGGGCTTTCTATCTGCCCCCTTGTTAAAGATGCTCTATGGTCTCACATTTCACATTGCACTGCCAACGACCCCCCTCTTAACCCCGGCATTTTCAAATATTTCATGGTTCAGTCCCAGGGTTGGGGAAGGCGGCTACGGCACGGCACAATTACAGTGGTTAGTCGGACTCCTCTGGTGGAGCCATGCTGGCTCCTAAAGTACCATGACTCGCAAACAGACAGCCAGGAAAAACAGAGGAATGTCAGTGAGACCATTCTTCTTCTTCTTCTCCTGCGCCGAATGGCTCTCTCTGCCTGCGCACACACAGGACGACTGATGGCTTAACAGCAGCAACACTTTCTGTGATTGAGTAAAGTAGTTCCCAACCTCTTCGTCTTACAAATGAAAAGTTAGTTCGCAAACAGTAAAAGACACCTTTGCTCTTGGTTTTCAACTTCACCCTCAGTGCATAAATATTTGTGAACAACTGACATTAGCGATTCATTCTGCTCACGTTGCAATCAAATGGGTTAGAAATGTTTTTATATCTAACGGATAAACATCTGAAATGCTCATCAGTTCATTTTTTCGTGCTTTCATGCTGTTGAACTGGATGACTGTATTCAGGCAGATTGCCTAATGATGATCTAATCCAGAGGTTCCCAGTGTAAAGTTGGCTATACACCTCATGCACGCCTTTGCTGCAGTGTTTGTTATACCACTGAGATTTAAGCTCCAGTTATACTTTTGGCATTTACTTTCGGGCTATTCCATTCAGTTTCTTTTAACTTCCTTTTTTCCCCCTTTTTATTTCGTTCCGTTTATTCCAGAGGACGGTGGATCAATATGATGTAAAATTCCAAAAAAAAGAGCCATGCTTGAATTATTTATGTAGTTAGAGACACTTTTACAGAGGTGGAAGTCAACTTTGTAGTTTTTAACAATCTACATTATAAGATGCAGATAGAGATTTTAGGGTCTGATTACAAATGCCTAACCTTTAAGCCTGTGCACTTGGTCAAGGTTATTATCAGTTTGTTGCAGTCTTGTTTAGTGAGCTTTTTGTAAATCTTTAATTTTTGTTATAGGTCAGTGTTAGTTTCAGGAGTGTTTTTCCCTCAGTGTTTCCCGTCTTGAAAGCATCATTTGGTCCTCCTGTTTCAGCTCTCTTATGTTAAGTTAATTTATGTTTCTGCATTTTTCCAATTAGTTTTGGTTCTTAGTTCCTGTTTTATTTTGACAGTTTCTTGTCGCAAGTGTCTTGTTTCTAGTTTTACTTCCCCCATCTGCTTGACTGGCTTTGATTATTGTCACCTGTGTCGCGTTACGCTACTGTGTCCACATCTCCTAATTGCGCTCATGTGTATAAATAGTGCTGTCTTCCCTGCTGTCTCATCTTCTTTTAACCTCACTCCTTCTACTTATTCTCTTATTTTGGACTTTTCATCATCTGACATATAATATCAACTTTTATTCAGTCAGTCTCTTGTGTCTACATTTGGGTCCTTATCTAGCAATTCATGACATTTCTAAAAAATGAAACATATCCACACACTTTTACATCTGGAGACTATCCCAGAGGACGAGAGACAGGTTACACCCTGGACTCCAGAGAACACAAAGATTCTCCATTTTTGATGACATCCACAGCGATAATTGATCGAAAATCACCAGTTAACCTAACATGCATGTCTTTGGATGAGTATTATTTATCCTTTTGCTGTAAAACTAATTCATGTGGGGATTTGTGCCCTCTCAAGGCCATCAGTAGTTTAATCTGACAGAAAAAAGTTTGTGACGATGGCCTCAGAATGAGAATGTCAAATTTCACCCAATTTAACAACAAAAATGAACACATACTTTAAAAAAATAAATACATTTCAGCTTCCACAAAGAAATAAATCTTTTTTTATAAATATTTTTTTTACTTTGTCATTTTTCTTTTTTTTTTCTCCAATAGCTGGATATTGCACAAAATAAATGATTTTTGAACAGTGGAAGCTTAAACTTTAAAATAAATAAAACCTCTCAAAATATGTGAAAAGATTTTTTTTCATCCATATCTGAAGCTACATTCGATATGAAAAAAAGTCAAGGATGTAGGTAGCTCATGCACGAAGCACACATCTGGCTCCATAAGCAAAATACTGTGGCTGTAATTTCATGACTGAACTTCCAATAGTTCCAAAATTTGGTATGTGAGATATATATATATATATATATATATATATATATATATATATATTAAACAAAAGATCTACTTTAATCCGCTGTCAGTGTGAAATGAACATCTAGCATTTATGTAACCTGATGAAACATGAGACTCAGGAGGAAATGACTGATGCAATTAAAGCAAAGTACACACGACAATTAAGGAAATTCAACAGTGCCAACGTTTACATATTTTTTTTAAATCCAAGAATGTTTAATGTGATTTCTTATCCCCAGCTGCATGTAATAGTGATTATAGTAGTGAGAGAAGAAGAAGAAAAAGAAAACAATTGATTTCAATTGTCTTGGGTCTTGGGGAGGGCGGATGTATGAGGTAGTATTCAGGAAAAGAAAAAGAGAAAAGAAATAAGTAAAAAGAGCAAAAATAAAAGCAAGGCAGCCTTTGCATTTAGCCAATCATCACAGCTAATGCGGCTATGACTCATCATACAACTCACTGACTGTACGTCACACTGAGGGTCAATGTACTCTGGCGCTGAACGAAAGGCATGTGACTCATCACAGAAATAGCACATTAAATTAAAATTCAGTTGTGAAAGACACAAAGGAGAGCGGCAGCTAATACTTCATGTCTTTTCCTCCAATGACACATTGTGATTGTTCCGCTTCGCCGGCTTTAGAGATGGTTCTGTGTTCATCCTCCCAGTTGGCCTGTGGGGCCTTGTGAATAAACACATAGAGGTTAATGTCTCATGTTCTCCCCCCACCACCACCACCCTCGTTCTCTGCAGACAGCTCTGACAGGAGAGGAGAGAGAGAAGAGCCTAAAAGGAAAGCTGTTTCAGTAACACGCTAATCTGACTCTCGCATCTCTTTGTTTTAGGCAGTAGACGGCATATTTTCCCCAAGCTACCGTTGAGAAGCACATCTCGAGTCTGCTGTGGGTGAGCTGTCAAGGGGAAACTCTTTTTCCTATTCTTTTTTTTCTTTTTCCTCTTTTTTTGTGCAAAAAAAACACCCATCAATACCCTAAGGGCCCTTTAGTGAACTTGCCATCACCTACACATACTGACAGCAGAGAGCACGTACTTCCACAGTCCCGCATACGTCACTGAGGTGATAAACAGCCACGGGTCTCACCACAGAGATAAGGCTTCCAAGCAGTCTATCAAACAAACAAAGCCAGATGACGAATCTAGAGAGATGTTAAGAAATGACGCCGTATTGCCCATGTATCTCCTCTGCCACCCTTTTTTTTTCCATTCACACATTGACAGACAGACACACACACACACACACACACACACACACACACACACACACTCACTATATATATATATATATATATATATATATACATACACACATACACACTTGTACATCTACTTTAGTCTGTCCTGGAAAAATCATTAGAGATCCCCCCTTCCACCCCATGCACACACAAATACGCACAATGCATGTAGATGGAGAAAAATAGGGCTGAGAGCCAAAAGACCTGAGGGGCTTTTCATGACAATAACCTTCTGTGGAGTTGCTTGTATCCCTCCACCTATAGATCACTGAGAGGTGCTGAAGGATGGATGGGAAAATAAGCAAGATAACCATACAAAATATTAGGCGAGGAACATTCGCACAAAGTACAGAGGAGGAAGAAATCCGTGTCATTTTGCTCTCATGGCCTGGAGAGATGGCAGGCTAAATGCTCTTTTAAAACAGCTTGAACATTGAAATGATGATGGCTCCTTTTGCCTCGGCGAAGCACATTAATACATAGCCGAACGCCATTTCCACTTTTGTTAAATGGCTCACCTATTGAGTATTCAATTACAATGGCTGTCTCTCGTTTGGAAGACGGGGCTGGGACCCATATAAATAAGCTCCCTCTGAGTGTGGAGGTGCAGAATGCATTGGACAGCAATGGAAAGCATGCAGAGCTCCTGTATGGGGGTGGTATATAATGTTAATGGCTGAGAAGTGAGGAGGTTGTTCGGTACTGGCTGTGGGGCAAAAAACTAAGCACATCATCTGCAGCACTGTTTTATTAAGGAAGCGCATTTTTAAAACATTCTGACAGGGGAAAGAGAAGCCGAAGCACACGGACTGATCTAAATTGAGAAAGCTGTGAATCCTGGCTAAAAGAAATATCAGTTAGGGTGAATAATTCAGCCTTGATTAATCGTTCCATTTGTCTATGATATGCCTAAAATGCCACAATACAAATCCACCAGTAATGGTCCAGTCCTCCCTCCCCCCCCATTGTGTGGTTTATCTCTCATGCTCAAATAGCAAAAGCAAATTGTGGCTAATTTTATCGGCGAATCCACTGGCATGTGGTTTTTCCAGCGGTAATGATTCCCTCATTCGGGCCTAATTAACTGCGGCCATTAAATGGAGGGAAATGTAATGCCCTGGGTTCCATGTCAGGTAGTCAGAGGAGGACAGCACAGGAGGACTCAATTAGGCCGGTGCTGTTCCCAGGTTATCACACGACATGTTTGCCAATTAAGAGAAGTAGCGTCTGATGTCTATGCGCCTCTGCCGGCACCACCTCCGAGGTCCTGCCAACGCAGAAACCGCACTGCCCCCCTCCTCCTCCTCCTCCACCTCCCCTCAGCAGTGAAGGAACAGACACTACACTATGCCCCAAAAAGGCAGTAATTACAGGATGGATGGGAGACTGTTATATAAGCACGAGGCTGCCGATAGAGCAGGCAGGGCCTGCTGATGCCAGGTTTAAAACAAGTACCAGCAGGATCGAGTTATAGCAGAATTACCCAGGGTAGACTCAAACACAGACACATTTCAACATCAGAAGCTGGCAGGAGAGAAAAAACAAAACAAGAGAAGAAACAGAGGCTATTGACATGTTTTGAAGTCTGCCGTGTTGCAAAACTGTTTGGGAATTTAAAAATGATTAAACGTGAGTTGTGATCTGGCTGAAATAAGTTCCCAGTCGTGGAAAAATAAGGTGGCAATCAAAAACGATCTCGCTCAAATTTATTACATGTCATTTTCAAAACATGAGATCTTACAGCTGCTTTAAACATTTTTTTCCCCAAGTGAGACTAGCTCTGTATCGTGACTCAGTAAGTGTGGGAGAGGAAGGCAGAGACAAGCAGACACATTAGCCTTCCCTTATGGCACATTCTGCAAGGCTATAGGAGTCAGCCTGCATGATCCTGACTGTCACTGACTTGTTATGAAAGCATCGCGGGCTGAGGGTTATCCATCACATTGGGGGGTGGAAGCTGGGGCGAGAGGACGGCCGGGGGGGCTGGAAGGGGCAAGCGTGGGCGAGGCGGCTCTGTTGCCTGTCACTCACCATGCACCACTGCATGACCGGCAACCTTGTCTGGCTTGTGCACAATGGGAGGTCTGGGGCTCGACTGTATGAGCAGTCATTCCCCCCTCCCAGCAGCCAATACAGAGGTGAGGGGGTGGGGGAGCCAAAAGGAGTCAAAACACTCTGGACAGGCATTAGTCCTATACAGACCCTTGAAGATCTCACTGCTTGAGGCGGCTGAGCAGTTAATCAGCCCTCTGTTTCTTTTCACTGAAACTCTTATTTTGGTGTTCTTAGCCAGGTTCAATTTCAGAAAGCGAGCCCTGACAGAGTCTCCGAAAGATAATCTACTTCAACAAACATACATTGCAATTATCCGGAGTCATGAAATCGTAATGACTGGAGGTGTGAGCAAACTTCTTAAACAAACAGTTACAGTACCACCCACTAGAAAATACATAACGCTTGCAAAATGTACAGCACGGTTTAAGGAGACAGAATCGTTCCTCACAGCAATTAGGAAGCAAGAGAGAGAGAGAGAGGTGCATATGTAAAAGGGAGGTCTTATGTTGGGAATGGAAAAGAGGGGAAAAAAGCTGAAGTCAGCAATGGCAATAAATCCTCAAATGCTGAGCAGTTTCTTCCAGCTCTGTCCCGGTCTGCAGACCCCATCTCTAACCTGAAGACGGGGCTCTGTTTAGTAACTTTAGCAGTGGGGAGGCAAGTTCAGCCCAGTGAACATCCACTCCACTTCCCTCTGCTTTGCGCCTGCCCCCAAAGGTGCAGTTTGTCCTCAGAGTTAAGCTCGTCTGCTCTGTTAGAGGATACTTCCCAGCAGCAGCACACTCTGTGACCACAGCTTGACCTCAAATCACCTACTCGCTTCCACAAAGCGGAGAAAAATCGATAGATCAACTGGGATGGAATGGTGACGCAAGTGAGATGATTGATTAACGCGCTCGGTTTTATTCATCTCTTAATAGTGAGCGAGAAGTGAGACGTTAAATGGATACTGAGGAGAGCAATAAGTGGAATCAAAGGTCGGACACAGCCCTTTGATTTTACTTTAAACATGGCGACATATGAAGCACTCAGACAGGACGAACCCCCAGCGAGAGAAAACACAGAAGTGCGATAAACAGGTGTTATAGTTCATTGAATAACACTAAACTGTTTAAGCAGAAAAAAAGGCTTAAGTAAATAAATGATTGATATCTCCACACTTTCATATCTGAGTGTTTAAGAACATAGGTAGTTTATGTATAATATCTATATCAAGAGTATTATGCTTCAGTTTTTGTTCATTCAATGCTACTGTACTAAATCTGACACACGCTGTGGTGAGACAAAAAGGCTAAATGCGCAATGTTAGCGTGACTATGCATAAAGCGGAATGATTTCACATTTTATCGACTAAAAAACAAGAAATTGTTGCACAAGGTAAAATTATACATACAGGCTCAAATATATACCCCTACTAATATTTGGTTGAATCTTCCTTAGCAAACTGAACCTCAACCAGATGCTTTTGCTGACCCTCAACAAGCTTCTGGCTTAATTCTGGCTAGATATTTCACTGCTCAAGTTCCTCTAAATTGGTTGGTTTCTTGGTTTGGACCTAAGTTTTAAGCATAGTCCACAAATTTTCAATAGGGTTGAGGTCAAGGCGTGTGGAAGCCAATTCCAGATGGTTAATGTTAGCCTGCTTTATCCATTTCAGTTTGGGATCATTGTCCTTTTGGAAAATCTGATTGCCACCTAGCTGTTGATTTGAGGTCACATTGAAGGATTTGGAGGTAATCCAAGCTGTCATACATACTGTTACAATGGTGACCATATTAAACCTGGCTAAAGTGCCACCTTATGAGGTCAGCATTTATTCAGGTAACGTCTGTGAACCGAAATCTCAGGCTTCAGACTGCTCTACATACTCCCCATGTATGACGTCAAAGAGAAGAGGGACATCCTTACTATGGAAATCTCATTCAGGAGCAGCAGCTGTGCACTTGTAAACCTGCTGTTCACATCTCTTGTTTGCAAAGTGCAGCCAATCAAAAGAAAGGAAGAGGGAAAAGCAGCTAAATCAGCTTGTCTCAAAGCCAAATATAAGAATTTGTCAATTTCAATTGTAAAATTTGCAAAAACAAATATAATAAGCTGGAAATATCTGTCCTAAAGAGGCTTGAATGCACGTCTCGTTTCACTTACCGTCTCGTTGCCGAACAAGATGTCGACATAAGGCATAACCTTCATCAAGGGCTCTTTAAAGAATTGGCTGATGAATGGTGCCGAGAGGTTCATGCAAAAAATTTTGTTCTTATCGGAAGCGTGTCTTGCCACCTTGACGATCGACTCCGGGGACACAGTGAGGAAAAAACCCTGAAACAAGAGAAAATATTTACTACATTATAATTTCGTGGGTTTGACTGACATCAGCTAAATCAAACAAATTAATCTGTACAGTGCCTGCGCACAGGCAGAATTATCAGTGTTTTGACAACGGTACATAGGCCCAGAAATGACTGAACTGTAACGGGCTCCTGTGAACTGAAACACTTCCAACAGCTAATTTGTAGGTTTTGGATTCTGACGAGGTAGTTTTAGGGTGACATGGCTTGATAATCTTGAAATAACATAGCAGCCAAAGGGCAGGAAAAGGAAAAAAAGAAACTGCAGTGCTCAAACACTTATCTGAAATGGTTTCTTAGAACATAAGCGGAGCAACAAAGAAGAGGAAAAAGGACAGGAAAAAATCCATCCAGGACAAAGCCTGTGGCTGAGCTCCAAGGCTTGTACTGGAGGAAGCAACATGCACATATCCGATGATAGGGCGAACAAAAGTCTTGTCTGGACTCTCCTTACTTGGAAAGAAGAGAGGCAGGCCCACTCATTGTGTGAATGAATACAAATCAGGTAAGAAAACACCTTTGTGTTTCAGGTGGAAACCTGAAGCGAGACTCTCCTGCAAGCCACACAAAAACACTCCTCCTTTGATACTGATCTTCTTAACCTTGTTTTTCAGCAACAAGCTGCTCTGTAAAACCACTGTGTCACAATAGGGGCAAAGGGGAGAAGGAGGGGGGGGGGCAAGTTTCAGCTCATTGATACATTTAATCTTGCTGAAAAGCTTCCATTGTAGACTACAGTGCAGTTCTCATTAAAGCACTATGACATTTGCAGCAATAGAGGAGCGACCTCTATGAAAAAGAACAGGGTATAATACCAGTGAATAGAGGGAGACTGTGTAGTCAATCAAATGTACAAGGCATTACAATGCAGCCGTGCTGAGGTGAATTTTTTTTATTATGCATTCATGTGTCATTCTGCTCTCTGGCCAGACATTTTTGTTCCTCTGATGAGCTTGTACATCCTGCGGGTGTTTTTCTCGGGGGAAAAAAGTCTTCAGGTTGAGGCTCAGGTCATCCTGTGGTTGCTGGGTCACAGTACCATCTGTCGAAGACTAAAAAGGTGTTTTCAATGGGTCCGCCGGCACAAAAAGAACTCACTCTGGGCTAATGGCCCATCACTGACCCTGACATTTTTCTTTTGCGGTGTGCCAATGTGTCAGAGGAAGGGGAGATTGTTTTCTGACACAAATGGTCTTTTTTGGTAGTTGAAAATAAACTGTCATGGTTACCGTAATGTTAACGCTGATCAAAGGCCCGTGGCTCGATCAAATATCCCGAGGGGTGGTGAACTTTAAAAGCCAGCTTCTCTAATCACACACTGGCTCTGTGTAATTTACTTCTAACCTCAGTACCACTGCCAGTGCTATTGCATTAAACTGCTCAGAAATGCAGCAGATTAAGTGATGTTTGAGTGGATTATAAGCTTGAAATACTAAAAAAAACAATTTATACTTATTAAACCTTCAAGTCCATTTTGGTGCTTTGGATAAACTTTAACCTCAATGCATTATGTTAATTGTCTAATTAGCACGATATGTTTATTAATATGTTATTAATGCTATACAGTTTTCCTAACAGACATCTGGTTAGGATGTTTCAGAGAAGAGATGTTTCATGGGCTATGAACAGCACCTCAGTATGTGAATGTAAACAAACACATAGGAGGAAGAATAGGTGACAGGGACACATCGAGATGATGACAGCCAGGAGGAGAAAGAAGCCTTCACTAAAGGGTGAAGGGTGACTACTGGTATGAACTTTGTTTAACTGGGTGTCTGCATAGCCATTTTTATTTCTGAGAAAAAGCTATTAGGAGGAGCGTGTCAGGCTACATTTCACTGTGTGTTATACTTGTATAACTATGCATGTGACAAATAATAAAGAACCTTGAACCTTGAACCTATTAGTATACTAGTCTGGTAAAAAGTGTAATGTTTATGTAAATTATTTATTACTTTGGGTAACAGTATATATCTTCAACTCCTCACTGCAGGCATGTCATGTGCCTGCCTGCTTCAAGTCCTCTACCATAATCCCTGTCCCCAAGAAACCTAGGATCACTGGACTAAATGACTACAGACCCGTGGCTCTGACATCTGTGGTCATGAAGTCATTTGAGCGCCTAGTTCTCTCCCATCTCAAGACCCTCACGGCCCCCCTCCTGGACCCCCTGCAGTTTGCATATAGAGCCAACAGGTCTGTAGACGACGCCATCAACATGGCCCTACACTTCATCCTGCAGCATCTGGACTCCCCAGGAACCTACGCCAGGATCCTGTTTGTGGACTTCAGCTCTGCCTTCAACACCATCCTTCCAGACCATCTCCGAGGCAAGCTTTCCCAGATGAATGTGCCTGATCCCATCTGCCGGTGGATCACTGACTTCCTGACGGACAGGAAGCAGCACGTGAGGCTGGGAAAGAATGTCTCGGACTCCCGGACCATCAGCACCGGCTCCCCTCAGGGCTGTGTTCTTTCTCCTCTGCTCTTCTCCCTGTACACCAACTGCTGCACCTCCACCCACCAGTCTGTCAAGCTAATCAAGTTCGCAGATGACACCACCGTCATTGGGCTCATCTCTGACGGGGATGAGTCTGCCTACAGGAGGGAGGTTGAACGTCTGGTGTCTTGGTGCAGCCACAACAACCTGGTGCTGAATGCCCAGAAGACAGTGGAGATTATTGTGGACTTCAGGAAGCACACAGCCCCACTCCCCCCCATCATCCTGACTGACACCCCCATCACCTCTGTGGACTCATTCCGCTTCCTGGGTACCACCATCACCCAAGACCTGAAGTGGGAGCCCACCATCACCTCCGTCATCAAGAAAGCCCAGCAGAGGATGTACTTCCTGAGGCAGCTGAAGAAATTCAACCTGCCAACACGGACGATGATGCAATTCTACACTGCAATCATCGAGTCCATCCTCACCTCCTCCATCACCGTGTGGTACGCTGGAGCCACTATCAGGGACAAACAGAGACTGCAGCGTGTTGTGCGCTCTGCTGAGAAGGTGATTGGCTGCAGACTCCCATCTCTGCAGGACCTGTACACCTCCAGGACACTGCGGCGTGCAGCCCGGATCTCAGCTGACCCTTCTCACCCTGGACACAGTCTGTTTGACCTGCTCCCCTCAGGCAGGAGGCTCCGGTCCATTCGCACCAGAACCTCTCGCCACAAGAACAGTTTCTTCCCCTCTGCTGTTGGACACATGAACAATAACCACATGACTGTCCCCGCCACTAACACATGACCCTACGCTGTGTCACTGCATCATTTCATGTCTGGCACTGATCACCACCTGCACTCATGTATATATCTTTCTATGTAGCACTCATAATTCTTATTCTCATGTATATATCTCATGTATATCTCATGCACATATCTTTCTCTCTACATAGCACCTTAATTCTTATTGTCTGCACTGAAGCACCGCAGCAATTTCCTAATGTTGTAAACCTCAACATCTGGCAATAAACCCATTCTGATTCTGATTCTGATATTACTGTTACATGCACACACAGGTAGATCCTAGGGTCCTTGCAGGTTCTGATCTGCCTAGCCACCACCTAGCAATGGGCGAAAATGACTCACTTTTTTTGCATTTCTGTACCTAAAACGTTCTAAAAACATATAATTTTTCATTTCAATGCAATAACATCTCATTTATACACACAAAAGCTGATATATGCATGCCTTGCAACCATTTAGCAATAGGCTAAAATGACCCCTTTTTGTGATATTTGTTTTATGCATGGGCATGTAAAGCAATCCTTGTGAATTAAAAGCTCAATCTGTGGAGGCTTTATTTTCCACTCTTGACTACCAAACTCACTCTTCAAAGAGCTGTAGCATCCTTAGTCTTAAGCATGCGATTTAGCTTGGAACACAGTAGCCCCTTCCTCCTATTGTTATTCAAACCTCCTATTTACGAGGGGCAGCCAATCAGAAGAAAGATGGCTTAAAGAGAGATTGGCTTTAACAAAGTTAAGCTGAGGATCAGTATAAGATAATTAAGGGTTATTTTAAACTATGGCTCTTAAAAGCTTCTCTAGCTCAAAAATAAGAACAAGTGGCTCTGAAAAGATCAGTCAGATAGAGAGTGAATGGAAAATACATCAGACCACCCTCCTGAAAAAAGGAATTAAATGATAGACACACAGACAGATAGATGATCTAACTCCGCTCCAAACTACAGGAACCCTGCAAAACAGTCCAACATAAACTATAATAAAGTAAAGCAAAGGAAAATAAAGAGTTTTTATGTAGTCTTTTAACATCTGTCAAAAAACTCAGCTTTGAAGAACAAAAATCCACTTAAAATATTATATAGTGTACATTATATTGCAGGAATCCTGCTCATAAAAACCATGTAGGTCGTTTCTTCCAAACGACACACCAATCTTGTGGCTTGCGGGGAGAAAAAGTCAGACTTTGAGGCATGCAAAATTCCAGTTATCATCAGTAGTCTGTGCTGACTACGCAACGGGAGAAGTTAAGTCTTTAACACTGCGACGCAGATCGTGTATCACGAATACCAGATCTAGTTTCCCAGGTGTCAGAGAGCTCTGTGAAGTGGGGTGACGATCACATTTCCAGGTCAAGATGATCAAAGTGCTGGGTACACTTCGTACAAATTCCACCCAGGCACAACATTCAATAAAGCCTTCAGAAATGCATTTTCCTGGCAGACAATAATGCAGAGCGATGTTTGGCCATGTCAAGTGGTAATTTGAGGGAAGAGCTGGAAAGGCACAGCATCCATTTTCAATGTTTACGCTAAAAAGAGGAATGACTTACACTTTAGGCAGAGAAAGAAAATGTCTAAATGCTACTCTGAGATGAAATTAGTGGTAATCTAACCATAGAGGTCCTAACCAGCAGCAGCAGCAGCACGCTATCACACTTCCTCTGCATTGTATCAGTGTTTTCCCTGGGGCTGCTCACATCTGAAAAGCTGGGTGTGATGGATGGCATGGTGTCACTGGGCTTAAAATAAAAGTGGACATCTGAAGGGTAAAAATGATCTATTTTGGGAAGGGCATTTTCATTTGCGCCAGCAGCAGAGGTGGTCATGGAAAAGAAAAAGCTTCTTTTTTTTTAGGTCTAATTTAATTCTGCAGGAATAAGGGGGAGTGTTCAAAGTAGTGTGTCGTGAAGGTTTTATTTGACACTTCCTATTACTCAAGAATGATGGAAAGAATTTAAACTATCACCACCTCAGTGAAAAGAGTAATTACGTCCATGGCAATTGCGCTAAATTTAATCAAATCTCCAGATCTTAGTTTTATTTATAAAACCACTAATCACAGATTTGTAGAGGATTTTCTCAATATTTCCATATGTATGAAATGAGCATATCCAATGTGTAAAAGGTTTCTTGTAGTGATAAACACAAAGAAATGCTAACATTGCTGTCGCCTGCTGCCCTAGAGATCTTTGTTACATCTTTTATCCCACCACTTCACAGTTTAGCTTCACTTAAAAGGCCAAAGTTAAATTTTCCAGGTACAGCAGGCAGCTGTTATGATATTTTGACTGCCAAGCAACAAATGGCAGAGAAACAATATTAGCAACTAGCTGCTGGTGTAAACACATATGTCCCTCAGGAAGTGGTGGACCAATATTAAATAGAACATACACTCCATTGCCAAGAGTATACGCTCACCCATCCAAATCACTGGATTCAGGTGATTCAATCACTTCAATGGGCCACAACAGTGAGCTGTTAGTTGTACTGTAACTAAGTGGAAGTGACTGGGAACAACAGCAATTCAGCCATGCAGTGGTAGGCCATGTAACATCACAGAGTGGGGTCAGCAGATGCTGAGTTCGCCAGCTTTCTGCAGAGTCAGTCACTACAGACCTCCACACTTCACGTGGTCTTCAGATTAGCTCAAGAACAATGCATAGAGAGCTTCATGGAATGGGCTTCATGGCTGGGCAGCTGCATCCAAGCCTTACATCCCCAAATGCAATTTAAGTGTTGGATGCAGTGGTGCAAAGCATGCTGCCACTGGACTCTAAAGCAGTGGAGAAGTGTTCCCTGGAGTGACGAATAATACCTCTCTATCGGGCAGCCAATGCAATCACAAGGTAGTTTTCAGTGCAGTTCCCTCTGGGAACAGTCATTGTTCTGGCCAACCAGTTGGGCAATATGTATTGTTCCCAAGCAATTGGAAGTTGCCAGGGAATCGCTGACGTGATTGCTCGTTGCACATCTCTTTGGAAGTGGTGGTCACATGGTCCACCCAGGCTATGGCTAGATCTCAAAAGCAGTTGTTTGCAAATACAGTCATCGCATGAACTTCTATATTTTTTCCCCCACTGCGACCCTTTGTGGCCAACAGAAGAACTTGTGCGCTGTGCTTGAAAATACAAATCATTATTCTAGCTGTGTGCCTTCACCCTGTTTAGCACAATGTCACACTAGCCGACTACAAACCACATCATCGCTCTGATACACTGCTCACAGTTTGTGATCTTGCTGCTCGATTTCTATCTATTACCCAAACACGAGCAGCGGTTTCACATGCTTTTCTTTTTTCCTAGTTTCAGCAGAGGGCGGCCTAATGTGACTTGAGACCCTCAATTCAAGTAAAGAAAAGCTTCAATCACACAAAAAGTCTATCGTGCCATCAGAATAAAAACCTGAGATTCCTCTTTGAGCTGCCAAATGTAAAGAGTAGACAAGAATGGAGTTAAAGTGTAGAGCAGGAGAGACATTTGACAACTAAGAGCAGCTACAAGACTGCAGCATTCGACTAAGACCTGCATGAAATCAGACACAGCAGCACGATTTCAATTTTTAAAAAACATTTTTTGGCATTTACTCTAGCGATACATAACCTTTTTCATAGCAAAGCCCTGCAAGCTAACCTCCAGTGTTTCAAAAGACTCCCAGGCCATGCTATCCCTGTCATTATCATAGACAGCCCCCCCCATCACGCTCTCTGGTGCACAGGGTTCATTACACAGAATTAGATGTCACACAGATCAGAGCGCCCGTGATGCCACACAGTGCTCTCCTCCTCTGTTATCTCTGTAAAGCACCGTTGCGAGGTGGATCGATAGCTGAGGTTTGGAGCTTCATTAGCTCAGTATGACTCCATCTCCATCAAGACACCTCTGGCATGCTACGCTAGTGTCGCGAGATATATTTTACTCCCCGATCGTGAAGGTCGTGCTGTTTTACACACAAACACACGGGGGACAAACAAGGCCTTTCACACCTACTGTGCTGTGGGGTAGTGGAGCTGTGGGTGAATCTGTGTTAGGCTCTGGCTCAATAGACAGGAGAAAGAATGATGACAAATAAACAGAGGTAAGTGATTAATGGTGTCACAAAGTGCCTTGAGTGGAGGGGGAAAAAATTACAAGGATGAAAAGAGCTAATTTAAGGCTTTTCATTTCAAAGGAAAATGAGCGCTACAAAACAACTGGGATTTTCACAATGCTAATGATGTTTTGTTTGCATTGAAACGGCCAGTTGGTTTCATTTGGAAACAAGTTCAATTAAACCAACAGAGAAGATAAATGTGTAACAACCTCACAACATGATTGAGCATTCACCGCCCTTTTAGGATGTTTGATCTGACTGCGAGGCAATTCAGGCGCGCTGATAGCATCTGCCTCTTCTTCTTCTCTTCCATTAAGAATCATGTTCTGGTGAAGCTTATCAGACATCTAGGAATTCATTCACTTCTTCTGAGGGAGGCTGGAGGGAGGCCAACTGTACTGGAAACAGAAGGGAGGGCCCGTCTCTCTAAAGGACGCTTGGAGATGAGGAAAAGGGGGCTATCATGTCAGCCGGCATCCCCGGGGCAACATAAATGTGCCACGAATGCTGGTCTTAACAACTGGGCAGAGACATCGCTTACTGACTCCTGCAGGATTTATTCCTAAAACATTTTCTCTGGTTTAAATATTACTCAATTTTTAAACTGGTGGATATTTTTCCCTGATGTTAAACAGGTCTCTTGAGGTATTTGTGAAATATAGAGATGCTAGAAGCTAGAAGGTCAGAACCAAATATACTCGGTCATCTTCATCACACAATAAAGCCAACATCTGACGGGAGGGTGTGTCACACCACAAGCCTGTATAACCATCAGAGGCAGCAAAGACTAAGGTAGTAGCTAAAAAAAAGAAGAAAGAGGAGGTTTTAACCTCAAGTTTAGGTTAAGGTTCGCTGGCATCACAACACTGGAACAATTGGTTTGATACAAGCGGTATCTCACTAAAAGTAATTCAAGATCAGCTTCAGGGTCTCTTCAGATGGCTGCCTTTTGCTCTCCCGTTAAGCTCTGCAGTTTCAAAAATGTGTTGGCCAGGGGAAAAGGCCAACTTGAGCAGGGGAGCAGGATGCCAAGGAATGTACTTAAGATCTAAAACAGACAAGATTTAAAGCCAAGAGCATTTAAATGCCAGTACTAATCCACAGAATAATTCACTGCATAGCACAAAATGACTCTCCCTTACAGATACCATATGGCACCTATACGAAGGCAAAAAATATGGCAGGAGAGACGCTTCCCTCTGTTAAAGCTGCGCTGTCTATGTGATGAAAGAGAGAACCGAGCTCCTCTGTCTCTCACTTCCACTTGCATAGCAAGTCTATATATTTTACCCTCTCTGGTTCCCACTGTTGTTCTTGCCTCCATCATTGGGAGATTAGCCCAGAACAAACTGTTTGGTTTGCAGGGAGTTAAAATTTGCTAATGCATACACTCTCAAGTGTCCTTGTCTGCCACACTGCACTTAATTAGCATTTTAGTGTGAACAGTTTCTCTCTCCTCCAGTACCTCTGAAGAGGAAACATCACTCTGGCTCACACAAAAACACACATGAAAGTTGGGCTCCTGTAGTTTCTTTCGCGACTCGAGAACAGGACGGGGAATGGAAAAGAGAGTTAGTGGGGGTCGATGGAAAAATGGGATAAAGGTCTGCCATCTGAAAACAGATGTTGGGGCTCCAGAGTTGTCTCTTCTGAAGGGGCTTGAAAGGACGTATTAATATATGGGTCAGATGTATAAAGCTGAGGTTCAGTGTCTGAGCGTCGACACTGCGCAGGGGTTTCCAGTTTCAGTGACTCGGAGGTTGTGCACAGACAGAAACTAAATCTCCACAGACATTCCTGCTGCCGGGAAGTGAACATTTCCAAATGTACCACTCTTGTGGATGTAAATGAATTAGTGCACTTAACTCGAACACAAAAAAAACGAAGAACCGAGGAGACAATCTTTCACTGTTCAGAGTCCAGTGAAAGCTAGCGCACCAGGTTGGAAAATTACAGGTAATTGCTGAAGCCATTGAATCCAGTTTGGTTTTGGTTGAAAGACTAAAATAACAAAGCTCTGATTGCTGAAAAGACAAGGGCAGGGAGCTTGGAGGCCCCATTGCTAAGAGTTAATTTGATACATATTTCTCCCTCTTGAAATGTCTGAGGTACTGGCAAGAGACGACGAAAAGAAGAAAAAAAACTGAGTGAGAGAGAGGGTGAGACCCCCGCTCTCCCTGCAAATACTATCCATCTGCCATATTACATTTAACCAGCATGAGAAGCTAAGGGAGCGCCCTTGCACAATATTGTGTGAAGGCTGTCAAACTCAATGCAGGAGCTCAGTGCCCACTGCTCAGAGCTGAGGACACAGGGCCGCTTAAATTCAGTCTAATAATAACTTCTGACTGTGTGCTTAGCACCAGGAGAACATGTGGTGGGAAAAAAGAGCTTTTAATTATTCATGGCTGCTTAAAAAACTAAAAAAAATGAAGAAAAAAAAACATCTAATTGAAACTGTGATATGATGACCCCGTGAGAAAAACACCAACAGCTTCCAGCCTACCTTTTTGAACAGTTTTTGCCTAATAAACAAATCAGAGTTATTCAAAATGAGCAGAGTAAGTTGGAAGCTGGAGGAGAAGCAAATAAAAATCCTGTCTAGAGAACATATTTCCTAAAGCGTCAAATTTTAGATGATTTCCAGTAATTTTATTGACATTTCAAAAAATATTTCAACATTTATTCTTTAAACTCAAGTGATTTCTGCACTTTTTGCACTTTTATTAAGACTTTAAGCAAGTGGCCAACTTCAGGGCTGATGTGGAAAAGCCAAAACCTGTGACTCTTCTAATGGCTCAGTCACACTGTGGTAAACAACAGGACAACAAACTTCCATCTGCAATGAAAAATCATGGTTGCCTGGTAGATGCATTGCTGTCGGAGACTGAAAAGTAGCTGGGTGACCTCACTTGGTGGGAGACGACCTGTCTCCAAATAATCGTCATCGACACACTCATCTGCCTGCGCCCCTGGGTGTTCAGGGTGCTAGTCTATTCTTTACATCACTTCCTCCATTCCCACACCATTACTCTAGACCAATCATTTTATTGCCTACCTTTAGTGCTCTTCTGTCATTCTGACTATCATCCGTACGACTTGCTTCCCTCCTCTCCACCTCACCCTTGTCACTCACATCTAAGCCTCCATCTTCATCTACACCACCACCAGTGTGCAGACTCTGGGAGGTCCAATCCTAATTCCTATCACTGCCTGACTCCTTTCTGCAATGACGATTCATTGGAGTCTAATTGCAAAACAGGTTAGTAATCAAAGTTTGCAGTCAAGTAAGTAAGTTAGTAAGTCAACCTTCCAAATGATCTTCTCCCTATTGAAGTGGTTGTGTTTTGGTTATATTCCTATATAAAGGTAGTTTTGCTGAGCACCTGTGTCCCATTCAATTGCAAACTAATAGCACACTGACTCCGTCTTGTGTTGCCGTTTTATTGTTTTCTTAATGCACCGAAATTGCTTTGAAGATGACTGCTAGTGGCTGCGGACATGATCCTCATCCTCGGAGCAAGTGCAGTCGACTTGATCGCAAGTTGACTGCACGTGGTCGCAATAATTTCTGTCGTGCTACCTAGTGTGACAGTAACATAGTAGCTGATTGTAAATGGCTCCAAAAATGAGTCAATCGCCCACACTGCGTAACTGAAATGACTTAAATTAATTTGACTAAAAGAAACAAAACATGGAAGAGAACTATAATCAAACCAATGCTGCAAATAATAATTAATTTCCTTACTGATTAATTATTCAGTGGGCAATAAATCAAATATGCTTTCCTCGAAATTCTATATCCACAACTTTAAAGTAATAAACTCGTAGCAAGAGTTGAGTATCATCAGACCACTGTGACAAACCCGGTGCTAACACTCAGTACTGGTAATGCTACAGCACTAAAATCAAGTTCAGAAGAAATCAATTGCCTGGAGGCAAGAAGTGTGAACTTTCATACCCTAAGCCCAATTTCCTTGAAAGTGGAGGTTCTAAATCAAATCAAGTCGAGCCAATGCACCATGGAATTATGCAAAAAATGACAAAGCTATACGAAGTGACAACTAGGAAGAAATACTGCCAAGGCTAAGAAACTTCTGAGCTTGTTTATTCACTCCACATGTTTTTTATCTTTCTTGTGCCGAGACACTACAAGTCAGCTCCGATCGGCTCTGTTTATATTTAAACCATGAGGGAGAAATATCGAATGCGCATAGATGAAGTAAACATGCATGTAAGGAAAGGGGGGGCACTCATCTGAAGTTTACTATACTCGTACATGCAAGAATAAAATCTTTAAAGGCTCATGATGCTATGGGGTTTTGATTTTTAAGAGAAGGGGGTCAGTTTCAGCTACAACTTCACTGCTGCCGAGTGGAGAGTGCTTCACTACCTGAGCACGATAATCACGCTCCGTGGAAATTATCTCAGCGGGCGAAAAAAAGTGAAAAACACTGAAGGAGCTCTTAACTTTTTAAAGTAAATGCAATAATACCATTAAAAGTTCTTGTATTTATAATCTGTCTGGGAGCCATTTTCAAAGTTATTCCTCTCCATTGCTTTAAACGGACATTTTCCTTCCTCAAAGCACTGAAATATTAGTATTGTAGGGTACTAAGAGCTTCTTGCACTTGATGGATATAATGACAGCCAGAAAATGAGCCTTTCTTAAGCTGCAAACAAAACCTTAAAATCCCCAAATTCAGATGCTACTGGTAGGCGTCGGCATCGCTTGCCAAAAGTAACGGGGTGAAGAAAATGTGTTAGATGTTAAATTACAATTGTCCAGAGGCATTCGCATGCTGCTCGGCTTTGATAATTCTGACTGAGAGACTTATTAGTCGCAGTGTGTTTGATATTACCTCTCTGTAGGACAAGATGACTAATGCATATCAGTGACTTATTTCAAGGAGATATACTGGATTATAGAAGGTTAAACCAGTGATATTTTAATCTGGGGCTAAATAAAAATGAGCCTAAAAATTAGTTGCCATTGTCACCGGGCGACTCAGACCTAAAAGGTTTTTCATGCCTCATGTGTGCATCATGAGTGCTTCTAGATCTTTGGGATATTTAATCCTATATTGGCCGTGGTATTAATAACATTTACAGCTGTTTTGGTTTTGTTCACTCAAAAATAATAATATGCATTAAAAAACATTTCCATGCATTGCCGGAGTGCAAATACTAGCAGCAGGAATGCACCGAGATAAACAGTTGGTAAAAACAGTTGGATGGCAAAGCACAATGAGATGATGTGAGAAAAGTACTATTTAAATCTCAGATGAACAAAAGTACAATTTGCATTTTCTTTCACTGACCTTCAGTTAAAATTAGAGCTACATTTGGATGGGAGCTTTGCTACAGATCTAATGCTTTTTCCTGATGCAATTTTTGCAACTCTCCAGCACAGCCGATGTTTTAATCAAGTTTGTTTCCACTGCACTGTCTCGCTTTTTGCTTTTATTAAGACATCAACTTTCTCACCTCAGTGTCGAAAAACATTCTCGCTGTATTTTGAATTTTACTTTGTAAAATGTATTTATTTATTTTTAAATGGATGTAAATGCACTTTTTTCTCTCTAATCTCTGTTTTCTCCACATAACAAACACTCAAATATATTGTTAATTTCATCTCATTTCTCATGTTTTATCCAAGTAACCCTAGCTCACTAATAAAAATGCACATGTTATGGACTCCACACCCAGGGTTGGCACATGCCAAATGAGCTGAACAGCCAACTAACATGGACAGGGAGACACTGGGCTCAAGTTGCTTTGTAATCTCCAGAGGTTATAGACTAAAATGCACCACCTAGAGTAGGGCTGTTCGATATAACGATATATATCGGATGACGATATAAAAACGTCTATCGTTTCATTTTACGCTATCGTTTGTTTCGTGGTGTCGCAAAATAAACTGTTTACGGCAATACTTTTTCATCGTTTTTATGGTCACTGTAGTGGCTATATTCATTTCTTAAAGTTCTCTCTTTCTCTTATATTTTATATAACCACAGTACAGATGGACAAGCGCCTGTTTTTATGCGTTGTGGTTAGCAACAACGACGGTAACAGCATCGCGTGTCCGCTTGTTTATGTTCCACATAAACCTTTCACAATAAAGCTCAAGATCCTGTTGAGACTTTTCAAAATAAACTGAATCACGTGAAAAAGCAGATTATTTACGGATGAGAATTAAAAAAGAGCCGCCAGGTGCTAAAAAATAAACCTTAGACTCAAACGTTAGAACAGGCTTTTCCCCGCAGCACGCCGTGTAATAAATACTCACAAAGAAAACAGCGGCTGTTACAACTTATGTCTAAAAATTTATCGTTTCATGCATCGGTTAAAACACTCGACTCCAGCAACATGACGCGCAGCACGAAGCACTTCCCGCAAGTCGAGCGGCCCGAGATTCACAGAATTTACAGAAAATGTTACATTTTTGTGATTTATATCGTTATCAGGACGATAGAATTCTTATATCGGGATATGAGATTTTGGTCATATCGCACAGCCCTAACCTAGAGTCAATTCTACCCACCTTTACATATCAAATTTAAGAATAAACAAACGACTTTAAACCAAAATCATGAGCCGGTATGCATTATTGTAACTAAACACGCATAATACACCCATACAGAAATACACTTGTCTCGGTTAAGGTCGGAGTTCATGATTCAACAATAAGGAAGAGACTGGGCAAAAATGGCATCCATGAGAGACTTCCAAGGTGAAAAATACCTCTCATACCAACAGTCAAACACGGTGGTGGTAGTATTATGTTTGGAGCTGCTCTGCTACTATCTGCTCTCTACCAGAAAATTCCAAAGGAAACCATCAGTTTGGGTCCTGAAGCTGAAGGTTATGCAGCAGGACACTGGACAGTTTAGGTCTGGAAAGGCCAGGTTAAAGTCTGGATTCAAATCCAATTGCGATGCTTTGGCACGACCTTAAACAGGCCGTTCATGCTCGAAAACCCTCCAGTGTGGCTATATTCAAACATTTCAGCAAAGAAGAACGTGCCAAAATTCCTCCGCAACAATGTGAAAAACTTGTTACCAGTTGTTGTAAAAATGTAGATATCAGCAAGGGGGAATATATATTTTGCAACACCATAATTGCAAAATTATTAACAGATACAATAACTTGAGAATCCATTTGTTAAAGTTAACCCACAGAGTCAGTTTTAGTCTCTAACAAACCACATCCCAACTAATTTACTTCGATAAGTAACAAACCGAGAACTCGTAGTTGTGGTGACAAAGTAAAAGCCTTTACATTATAAACCTCTTCAGCCAAGATAGCAGAGAAGGCCAGTCACTCTCCGGCCGGATTTATTATGACGAGAGCCTCTCAGACAGACAGAGAGTCAGCCTCGGCTTCTACAACCACCATCCATTTTTCTAAAATTTCAAAGTGCTTGAGATTTCTAAGTGGAGCAGTCTAAATGAAACACACGGGACGTGGAGTGCAATATGTGTGAATCCTCTCTCAATAATGTGCCCATACGTGCCAGTGTTTGGCGACTGGAGGATCCTTCTCTTTAAAGAAACAAAGAAACATTAACAAAAAAAAAATGTGGTATCTAACGTGTCAGTCTGGTTGAAAAGTATCCATTACTTAATATACACCCACACTTCTCAGAGCTGAGCTGCAACATGAAAAATTACCACTTAAGGGAAAAATAAACGTATAAAGCTGGTCTGAGGAGCAGGAGGTGGAAGGTTGCCTTCTAATTGCTGGAGGGGAGAGAAACCATGTTAGAGTAAACAAAGTCTGATCGATGGTGGGGATTATATCAGAAAGAGCCTTTGGCCTTTGGCCAAGACGAGCAAACACACTGGTCTCTGTCTCCGCTACAGATGGAAAAAATTGCCAAGGCAAGAAGCTGGAGAGTTAAAAGCATTATATTTCACAGGGGTGGGGGTGGTGGAGGGGCAGACAGAGAGTAGTACAATGCCAGATATGACATGTAGCCAACTATATCATGTCTTGGCTATTTGTATCAGACAGAAATGCCAGTAGATAAGAGAGCAGTGTTGTGAGTGTTATGGAAGGCTGTTCCGGCTGGAGGCTTAGCTTTAGGTCAGGCTATACTCCCACAGCGCTGCAGTGTTGTGTGTGAAACCTCTCAATCACCGCACGCACAAGTTCAACGCGCTGTTAGCTGGTCACGGCCGGGGAGAAATGTGTTCTGTACACTCTCGGCTTCAATGTGGCAATTGGAATTCACATAAGCCACTTAAGGAAATCTGCAGCAGGAGAGAAAAAGGTATAGAACTGAGAGGGGGGGGGGCTTACGAGTTACTCGAGTCTTTTAAAGACCGAGTCTCGTCATCGGGTCGGGTTTCCTTTTTTTTTTTCTTTTCCATCAAGTCTTCTAAATGAGTTCACTTCATTGCTTTTAACCTCCTTTAAAGGTATTAAGTGTGAACATAACATAATTAATCACTTCTGCCTGAAACATGTTTAATTTCAAGATGTAATATGAGCAAAAGTGCTTTTCTATTTAAAAAAAAAAAAAGCATGTGCAAAATTTAAGCTATTCTGCCTGGGATGTCATTCAGTGCAAAACGAATACTAATGACTTTTGAATCCATTCAGTGACTCGCTTCAATTTGTGATTTATATTAATAGCCCGTGTATTGCTTTCTCCACATCCAACAGTGCCGTGTTCTGCTAAATTTCACCATAATATTCATGTCGATAAACAGGTGACGACTTGGAGAAAGGGCTGATTATATTTGCTAATCCCCAAAGAAATTAGGCGAGATTGATGAATGCGTGCATATACTCCACACAAAGCCTTGGGAGTCTCTAAAAGCTGTTACCATGGTGGTATCCCATTAGAATAACAAACATTTCCCCTGGATGTTTAACATCGCTTCCCAGTGAGCAAAGCCCTCCCTAAACCTCCCCTCTCTCTCACTCTCTCTCAAGCACCTGCCTTCACATTTTCCACTTCTAAAATTCCACCAGCCGCCTGGAAAAAAAAAGGGAAGGGAAGGGTGAAATATGAAATACAGTTAGGAGAAAACTTGAGTGCCAAAAAAAGGACTTTTCTTCAAACCCGTAATAACTTTCCATGGGAATAAGTAGAAACTTAAAAAGAATAACACTTCCCCTTGATTTTCTACTTCTACCACTTTTTTAAGCAGGCAGTGAATTTCCTGGAGTGATAAGGGCTTAGCCAATGTAATCCTCAGAGGACCCTTCTCTGGCATGCCAGGAATCAAGAAACCTTTCCTCTCCCTCTCAAAAAAAAAAAAAAAAAAAAAAAAAAGACAGAGAGGGAGAGAGAGAGAGGCGGCAACAGTAGGTTTGGGAACAAGGAGGAGAGGCAGCCAGCATGCCATCTCCCGCACATGCTGGCGAATGCAAATTAGCATGTGTGGAAAGAGCAGCCGGACTCGCCTCAGCTGGAGATCAACGGAGGAATATTGATATGACAATGCAAGGAGCTTCCCTGACACAGACAGCAGGGGCCACTGAGGATGCTCTAATTGGCCTCATGCAAAGAAAAGGGTGGGATTGGCAGGGCTGTGGGGGCAGCCATAAATGTTTCACAGAGATTGATTCATTATCAGTTTGCTCAACAGGCTGGGTGGGCCTCGTAAAAGTGTTACATCTTCAACTGGTAGCATGTAAGTCACTGGCACCGCGACAGGACAGAATATATCACCCTGACCTTTCACTTCAGATATTGAAATGAGAGCCTGAAACATGACTTGCCACACCGCAGGACTACCACTCTTGCATTTCAAAATTGCAGACTGCAGAAGGCTAGTGCGATGATAGGTGACAGCGCGAGGGAAAACATTAATAATTTACCAACGCCTCCTCTGTCAGGATGTGCGGCGCTATGATGTGCTTTTTTCCCCCCTTACGTTAGACGGCAAAGCTGGCGGGGCAAGTTTGAGGTGTAAATATTCTTTTTGATTAAGATCCTACTACATTGTCGTGAGGGGGGGAAAAAGCAGGCCTAAAAAGTTTGACAAATTAACCAATTTCCTGAGTTTTGTAACTTCTGGTTTGCATTACTGCCCAATTAACAGCTTCTGTATCATTAACACTTACGCGCACAACACCAACCTCTACGACTGCTACACGAGCGCTCGTAAAGATTTACAGCCAAACTCTCTTCCGTCTTTTAATGTGGTTAAACAAGTCATTTTCTGCCCAGTGATAAATGTGCCCAAATTATTCAATATCCCCGCAAAAAAATAAAAAATAAATAAACGTGTGTGTTAAAAAAGAACCGAAAGCTTCACAGGCACGCTGATAACTGGAAGCCATTTAAGAGCCGTGAGAAAGGCAGTTGAGCATCTCAGCTTCTCGCTGGGTGGTTGGTTACATGTGGCTGACACATTTGCATCTTCAAAAGATGCACACAGACAACCTCAATATGTGTCAGAATGTCTGGGCGGCATGTGGAAAACCCCTGTCCTGCCTCTGAAGAGGTTTCCTCCCCCCTCTCAAAGACTATACGACATCTCGTTGTCTTTTATCTGTCAAGCAGTTGCTTCGAAAAAAGTGAACTGTAAACACGTTGCTTGGACTGGATGCACAGAAAGCGGTTGCTGCGTGCGCTGCGGCGCTGTCTGCTCTGCACTAAAACCAAAAAAGACGCTGCAGGAAACACCAAATCAGGAGCCATTACACAGCAACAAATATGACAGGAACAGTGCCTCACATTATTTGAGCTCCAAGACTCATTCACTCAGTGTCTCTTCCAATGAGCGTGAACAATGCAAGCAGAGTGTGCATTGTGCTGCAGAGCAGGAGACTGTTCCTCTGAATTGGGGGTAAATTACAAAAGAGGCCTGTGCAAATTAGACGTGATGGCTTCATAATACGTCTGAAGTGTCAGCTTCTCCAGAAACTTATCCCCAGGCTACACTCACGGATCGGCGCTTTGAACTTCCAATTATTGCTGCCAAACTGCAGCAATCACCACGCTGTAAAACAATGATTGTAGCACTGCAAAAACACACAGGATCAATCCTGACTCATCAGGGTTTACCGACTCAAAATATGCACTCATTACACGGTGCAGGTAATCTATAGACATAAGGAAAACACATATCCAACCTTTTGGCTTTAAACACAGTAGCGTGCAAGTCTTTACTTTTCCTTTCTGATGCAACTTTTCGAATCGCGGTCCTCGAAGAAGATTAATATCTCTGAAGTGCTTGTAGTGGTTTTAATCCTGGGAGACCATTTGTTACAGAAGGAAGAAGAGGACCGGAGGGAAACAGCTGTATTTCAAGAGGAAACATCTAGAGCTAGTGCGCCCGCCTGCTATTCATTTGCTGAGGGAATATATTCAAGTGCTATCACGGTTCCATAAGATTACTGCACAGAGAGGACTCGTAAACAGAAACACAAAACCCGAACAGGATCTGGCAAATGTGTGCAGCTGCTAAGCAATTTCATATTACAATATGACCTCTTACTCATGTATAATTCTGCTGGCGAAGAAATAAATTACCTTTGCAATTTGGGACACCTCCAAAGGTGCTACTGGGTGCCATTTGTCTGCAATATGTTCGGAGATTGTGAGGCTGCAAAAACTGAAAAGAGAGGCTAAACCCAGGCGGGATGACCGGGTCGAACACCTCAGTTGATCCGGAAAAAGTGACCACGACGGATGAATAGAGTGAGACAGAGAGTAAAATGGAGCCCAGGGAGGTGGGGGGGTGGATGCTGACAGAAAGGAAAGAAAAATGCTTCCCGTAAACACACACCAAGAATTATTTACTCACAAGGCTAAACATTAAACAGTCGTCTCATCCGTAATTAAGCCTCGTTTTTATTTCCCAGTGACAAGTAAGCAATATACATGGGACGTCTAGTTGAGATGCATCAATATTGTCTCCTCAACTCCGCCTGCTACATAATTAATACACGCACTGACATGACATGGATATGATATGACAAGAGTATCAGAGGCGAAGACTTCGAAAAAGAGCTGAGTGGATGCATTTTTCATGAACTGCCGAGCTTCCCAGCCAAAGTTCTAGACATGATTTTTCCGTATTAGCGAGGAAAAGGGGGCAAGGAGGGCAAGAGAGACAAATATGTGAGCGGGAATGAAAACAAACCTGGAATTTTATAGAAAGCTGCAGTAATGTTGAGACGTCCACATCGCTCAGACAAGAGGCTGGCTTTGGCCTTGTATCCACCTTTTTAGCTATCGGGTCAGGGTCTGGTTTAAAAGCAGCAAATGCAATACAACCTATTTGTACCTTCTGATGCCTGATGTCTCAACATCTGACAGGCTGTGCCTGTGAATTCGTAATAAAAACGAAGGCTGGATTTCTTTCTTTTTTTCCATTTCACCCCGGATAGGTTAAGCTATAAATAGCTTTGATTTCTGCTTCTGTGGAAGAAAAAAAAACAGCACAGGTGTAGAGAAGAATTCATTTTGCAGTGTATTTGGACAAGGCTGCTGTGCTCTGGTACAGGAGGAGGGTGGGCAGTCTTGCAGGGGCCATTCCTCCTCATTCAGAGCCATTACCACCCCACTGTCACTGTCAGTCTGTCCCGTCACCCATCACAGAGCCCAGAGTGTGCTCAAACTTCACAACTAAATCGCATTCTGCACACAAACGGCCGGGGCCACGCTGCAGCTACTGTATCTAATCTAATCTGTGCATCTCTTGTGTCCCCACACACACACACACACATATATAAAAATAAAAGTTTCTGGAAAGGCAGGCCTACATCGTAGCTCCTCAATTTTGTACAATTTCACCATGTGTGGTGAAACAAGAGTCAGCGATGCAAATCAGAAATCGGGATTTGCCTCGATTATTGGAGCTTTATCAGCTCATTAAGAAACATGGAGGCATTTCTCAAATGAGCGTGCGATATTCCCATTAAGAAGCCAAATAAGGGAGTACTTAGAACACATCAGCGCGAGTCCTTGGGAGAGAGGGGAAAGTAGTTTTTCGATTGATAAGCTTACAATCTGGTCAGTTTAAAAAACAAACAAACAAAAAAAGCACCTAGGGGAAGCAGCAATTTAGCAGAAAGAGCAGAGCGAATGTTCTCAGGTGGCCCTGATGGCCACTTGTCTGCCCCTCAGTGTTATAATGCCCCGGTACAAAACGGCACATCGTATTAAAAACTTGACAGATTTATTATTACAGTTGTTTAACCTCTTCATAATCAAATCATGTTAGAGGTTCAAGGAGACACTCTCTCTCTCTCCCGCTGAATTACAAACATCTAAATTCTCGCTCTGTGGCTGGATCCAGTCACCCCATGCAGGCACATTTCCTGTTTACATCCAGCATCATTAAATCAAGTGTATGGGGGGGGGGATATTTAAAAAAAAATTACATGAATCACGCCACTATTTACACTTACAAGTCCCGTGTTAGAATCGCAATAGGAAACTGCTTTTCACAGCCATTATGTTGTGCCTAGGGGAAATAACAGGGTACAAAGTTAGTATTCGCCCCTCGTTTTGTCCACTGAAACAGTCATAGCCTTTGTGGTACAAGCTGCACTGCTAACACTCAAAGAGCTGATTGGCAGGATACAAATTTATCACTATTAAAGTGAGTGGGCAAAGCTGCATTAATCCCACAGGCTATGTGTGACAGACAGGAAGGGTGACGTGCTGGCATATTGCGTTACATGTCCAGTAATTGCCGCGGCGCAGAGTGCTCACAGGTGAAATCGTAGCGTACAGTACGACGGCGAGCGAAGCATGTCATCGGGCCGACGGGACAGGACTGTCATTAGCCGCGGGACGTTGATGATTGAGTAACACTCTTACTCTTTTGCTGCAGAGGAAAAACAACCAGATGCCTTCGGCACAATCAATACAGTTTGAGCGGCTGGAATTCAAATGGAGACTATTCTGGCTGCGTGACACGGGATGAATACACTATTACTTATTCTGGCTCCATTCAATGTCATCATCAGCCTTTACAGTGTCAGATCCGCTCAATAAAGGGCATTATTTCCAAAAGGATAAGCGCTGCATTAATCCTTTTATGCTGCTTTCAGCAGGATAGACTCTCCCATAGCTAATATTAATGTGCTGGGTGTCAAGAGTGAGATGGCTAATCCTGATAACTCAGGATGTACAGTCAACTTTGCAGATGGCTATCTGCCCCGCGCTAGCACCCCTAATAGGCACAGGAACAGGATGTACTTTTAATGCTGCACTTCCCGAATGTCGTCTTCAAAGAAAACGATAATTTTCAACGGGGCTTTCTGAACTGAGAAGATAAGCCAGGGAACGGGGGAGGACAAAATAAAAATGATGCTTGCCTCAGAGAGGAAAAATAGCTTCCTGATATAGTCCTAGCTCCCTCTTTAAAGCTGACACCTAGAACATACAGTTTATCAATTATACATGAAGCCAGAATCCATCTTCTGTTGGCAGCTTGTTTGGATCCGGCCCGAGCCCTCTGAGTGGTGAAATGTGTCTGGGAGCCCCCATCCCTCCTGTCGCCTTTTTCCACTTGCAGCCTGTCCTTAAATCAATCCCTTTTTAGGCCTGAATTTATTTTTCCTGTAACAAATCTGTCTTGGCAAATGATGTCACATAAGCGGGGAGAATGACAGCCTGATGTCTATGTGGGGAACATCAACCTTGCTCCAGCAGCCTCCTCCCAAGGTGAGTAATCATGCTGAGGAGCGGTGCAGAGTGTGGATGCCAGCCAGAGTCCAAACAAACCCAGAGTCTGTTGCTCAAGATAAACAAACCAATTAGGGGGAAGGCATGTTATTCCTCAGTTGGTGGGATATTTGCTAGATGGAAAATAATCAATGCATTCTTATTTCCACGGAGTGAAGCTGAAAAAGTCCTGAGCAGAATAAAATCTAGGCTGAGAGGCAGAGTAAAATTATTCATTAGAAAAAATAAATAAATAAATAAATAAATAATGGGACTAAACTAGCTACTAGTCATGTAATTAATCCATACAGGCTCAGTGGAGAGGGGAGAGCACAGAGGGGAAGATTCATCAGAGCTTTTTTGCCCCCTTGCTCCCAGGGATACATGCCCTTCTTGTGTGGATGAGTCAGCTTACATCTTCTGACAACTGTGAGCCAAGGGCTTTGTCAAAAGGAACCACAGTTATTGTTTTGATTGGTCCCCCCTTGTTATGTTGGGAGCGCAAAATGCTTTCAAATGTGATTGCGCCACAGCATCTGAAAATAAAGCACGCACATATAGAACATCAAAAAAAGGACATGTCTGCTTTTTATTTACTGAGGACAATCATTTGGCACTTTGGCGCTCTCTCTGGCCTCTCCCAGACACTGGAGCGAGCAGCACTATCGGTAATTGCGGGGAGCGGCCTCGGTGGCCGGCCAAAAGCATTAGACAACTGGGCTCACGGTGCATGACATTCAAGCTGGCTAGTAACGACGGACGCTAATCAAAGCGTCTCTGGCCTCCCCGCGACAGTGTGACTGGAGGACTTTTGCCCAGTTGGGGTGATGTGCAGCTGCTCTGGCTGCCTTTCCACATTTCCCCCCGCAGGGCCTGGGCACCAGGCTAACCACTGGCACAAGACTTTAGATGCTGGAGAAACAAGAAAAAAAATGGCGGAGGCTAACAATAAAACACATGAAAAATAAATCAGAGCCAGCTTGTTAGCATGGCAGGGAGAGGAGCAAAGAGGAAAAGAGAGAGAGATGGGGACAGAGAGAGGAAGTTGGAGCGGGGAAAAAAAAAGAAGTGGGTTAAGAGATTTAATGTGCTGCTGAAAATCTGACACTTGCCAGAGGTCCAAATGTTCCAACAGAGCAACGGCAGCCCTGCCGGCTAAGTCTCTTTAAAGCCTCCAAAGCTGCTTACAATATACACTTGAGAAACAATAGATAAGGTCAGAGTAGTAGCCTATGTCTGAGTGGGACCATGTATGAAAGATCAACACTTTCACACTGCGTGTGCTGACCTCAGGCATGCTGACGGCAACCCGGGGGAAAAAGACGTTTGTATTAATTCTGAAGCAATTAAGTGACTGATTAGACAAGTACACTTTTTTTTCCAATTTCAGAAAGTAAAAACAGGGCGATGACAAAATCTGAACGATTTGAGGAAAGTATTGAATTGCAGTTTTGCCTTTGCGGTTTGATTTTGAATTAGTTCTGACTTTCTGTACCTTCCTACCTGAAAGACTAATAAAAACAGATCACGTCAAAGTAACTCAAGGGATACTTTTTGACATTTACTTGATACCATCTTGTTGCTTCGGCAGTAAGCTTAGCTTAAAGGGTCCTAAAGTAAAGAATTCCCACTAACAGATTGTGTAAAGTTGACTAATTAGTACATTTCATGTTGTTTGATTAATCCTTATGAAGACAGAAAAGATAAACCGCTTGAGGAAAAAGCACTTACATTTTGGGAGTTTCGCTTATGTACGACTAAAAGCAGAGACTCAAAGAAATCACTGCTACATATTATTACTTAAAAAAAATTAGGTTGGCTTCACAATGCAGCAGATATTGGACTGAGATCAGCCACTAACTTAGGAAAGAATCTTACCATTAAAAAAATTCAAGAATGCATCATCAACACATGAATGGATCATTTGCTTTCAGGCCTGATTTATGAACTAATGTTTCAGATGAGACAGCAACTACTAAAAGCAGCTTACAACTCTAATTTCACTGTACGTCACATTACACTGCAACAACAAAACGAGCAGAACAGAACTCCATCTGCCACATTCTTTTGAAGCACTCTATATGGGTTAATTATTTACCAAGTTACATTCTCAAGGATTCAGACCATTAGACAGTCAAAATAAAACGACTTCTAGCCAATGCTTGTTACTTATAACTAATAATTAGAGAATATAAATTACCTTTTCTCATGATAACTCAGTAAAAATATTACTACAGCGTCCTCGGTGGTTGCCCAGAGATTGCACTGAATTTTGTGGCTGTCAGAGACGAATACACCATCTGCTGCCTAGAAGTTGAGCATGCAACACCCTCAACCCTGGGATACCTGTGCAATCGCTTTGGACTGGCTGCAATCACTGTCAAACAGACTGGAGAAGATGTGCAAATAACTGCTGCCTAATACCTAAGCGGAGACAGATTACCGACAAGTTGCAATCAATCTTAAACAGTCTGTGCTGATGGCCAACTCATCTGTGATCCAGCTCTTTGCAGTTGGACTCTCAACTCAACTGGTAGCCAAGCTGGTTGTATTAAGTTCCCATGTCCTTTTGCATCTAAATCACTGAGGAATTTATGTATTGCTGTTTTAGGATTCTGAACTCTTTTTGAAGGTCTCCACCGAGTCAGCTTGGAAAGATCGGTCCCCTCGAGTTCTGAAACAAGTAGGGGGACCACTAAAAGGTTTCGATTCGATGACCTCAGGTTATGAGGAGAGGTATGTATATGAATCAAATCAGCAATATAGGGAGAAGCCTGTCCCTGTAATGCTCTAAAGGTTAAAACTAAAATTTTAAAATGGAACCTAAATCTGACTGGTCATATGAGCTACCTTTTTTTAACGGGTCAGTAGTCCCGCTGCAGAGTTTTGAACAACCTGTAGATGAGCTAGCCCTTACTTGTTTAGATAAGTAAACAGACTAGTACAGTAGCTGAGTCTTGTAGAGATAAAAGCATGGATTATCATCTCAAGGTCATTTGTTGACATGATAGATATAAGTTTTGAAATGTTCTTCAAGTGAAAAAAAAAGCATGTTCTTACTATTTGATTTAAAATTCCCTCTAAAGAAAAAGCTTCATCAAAAATAATACCTAGATTTCTAAGGTTATGCTTCTGTGAGTAACCTAAATCACCCACTTGCTGTTTAATATCAGACATTGCACTGTCCGGTACAATAATCAAAGTTTCAGTTTTGTCTGGGTTTAGCTGTAAGCAAATGTTGTTCAACCATTATTGAATGTTTAATGTATGATTAAGTCAATCAGAGCAGAGAACTATGAACTTCAGCTAGAAGGTTTAAATGAGTAGTAGAGCTGAATGTTGTCAGCAAAAAGATGATAAAATACATCAGGAAACTGCCGCATTGTCTGGCCTAAAGGAAAAATGTATATTAAAAACAGAATAGGTCCCAGCATGGAGCCCTGAGGAACTCCACACAGCAGCTCTGTGGATTCAGACATGATCTGGTTTGCAAACACACTAAAATTGTATTGTATTATAAAGGTAAAGACCCTGCAGTAATAGAGCAAAAAAACCCAACAATCAGATGAGTCCCCATGGGCAAGCAATTTGCAAAAGTAGAAATGAAGAATTCCCTTTTCACAGGAAGAAACCTCCGGCAGAGGCAGGAAGGATTGAAGGTAAGGGGAGGGAGACAGGACAATTACATCCCACACAGAATTAAAGGATCTGAAATAATAAAAAAAAACCTTCTGGAATACAATGTCAGTAAATTCATTATAAAATACTGTACATCAGCCTCAAAAGTCATTATTGTCATTTTAATTCACTGTGTATCCAGCATAAAATGACAGAACAAAGCTGTGCCCTAGCTTATTGTAGATCATAAACAAATTAAAGCATGAAAGGAAAAATAAAACCTTGCAGAAGGAAACAATTCTCAGAGAACAGTGTCCCACATCTGCTGAACAGAGATGCACATCTGTGGTGATTCTTTGTAGGCCTCTTTCAGAAACTGTCACAGTGACCTCAGTGCTACAGATGGTTTGTGGCGAGGAGACGATTCCAGCAATATTTACTCAGTCAAGGCTTTATTCTCCAGCGTGATAATGTAACACCGTCTGACACTTAACTCTACTCACTATCTTTGCCCAGGAGACATGCTATCCTAAAGCGTTTGCGGTTCCATCATGTGAATCTTAATCAGATACTTAGCCAGTAGAGCAGGTTTTTACTCTCCCTGGTGAGAGTATCAACACATGGCCATCAGGCACAATTCACAGCCGCAAAGTGGCTATTTATTTTCTGCTCAGCATTACTTGACAAATAATTACTCAGTCTATTCAATTAAGCCGTGGAACTCACACAAATGGCCACAACATCCCAGTGTAGCACTGAAACATTATTCCACGTTTTACAACTCGGTCTCATGAATAAAAAGGCACACACATGGCAGGTGCTTTGATGCCTAGGGAGCGAGGGGACAAGGTGATGGCAAGCAGAAATATCATTAAGTCCGAACTATTTCATCCACAGGAAAACAGCCTTGTTGTCGGTGGAGCAGATGCGCAGAGTAATCTGGGATGAAAGGACATGGTGTTTTCCCGACTGCAGAAGAAAAAACAGTTTTTACAAGGTGACGTGTGTAGAAGCAGAGAGTCGCAATGCTGCTAGAGCACTATGGACCGCATCCTGGGAGCTTACCACAGGTGCAAAACAATAGATTTTTAATTGCGTTTATTATTTTTTATTATTAATTTACAGATCCCACCGAGTCACAAATAGCAGACTGATGATTTCTGTGCATTCAATGCATCAGTGAAGGGGTATCAGAGGTATTTAATGTGAGTTTCTTGTTTGTTTGTGACTTTACCACCTCTGTTTTTTACTTCAATTAGCTTTATTTTGACCTCAGCGGCAGAGAGAAGAAGTTAGGAGGACTGTGAATGACAGCTAAAGACAATGCAACTGTCACAATGAGATTAAATGAATAAAGTTTTTAACAAAATAACTATATAACATTAAAAACAAAGTTTTTCTTTGTTCCATTGGTATTTTTTAATCTAAGAATACATATAAATTCAACAAAGGTATTTGTATTTATGTATTGATTATATTTTGTTTTATGAAGCAATGCTTGGGTAAAGCTAACTGAGTATCACAGCTTACTAATTTAACAATGGCATCAAACTAATATTCCGCATTGACTGAATCCTCAGTCAAGGTTCCTGCAACTATACAGGAATGAAAAAAATCCTTTTGAACTTCACACAGAAATCTGTGCACAACAATAAATACATAAAGATCAATACATAACCCACTGCGTACGATGAGAACTTCCTCTCTGTAATAAACAAGGTGAAATCTTGACATCCTGAAAACCTTCAGCACAACAACACATTTCCTTTGTCAAAGATTACACTGTAAATATAGAATAAATGGGCAAACAGAACAATCACTAGTGAGATAAAAGTACATTATCTCTCTACCATCCATCCGTTTTCTTCCTCTGATATTTGTGGTGTGGGGCTGGAGCCGGGTTACCGGTCAGCCATTGCATTGCATTCAATGGTAATGCAATATTAAGCGACTGGACTTTTTTAATATTCTTGAAGACGTCCAGTCGCTTTTCTTTTCAGGATCCTTAGATTACCATGACCTGAATGACTGAGAATCTACACAGACACAATAATACAAATTATAGGACTGTCAAAGAGATCAGTCTGATTACATGATAGTAATTTGTGATAGACTATTTGTGTGCTGTTTAGAGAGGTTAAGTAAGAAAGCCGTTGCACACCACAGCAATCGCCATCTGCTGGGCTCTAGATAGAAATAAGGTTTTTTACTGGCTTCATATTTCTGAATTTGGCTTACATCCACCTGCAAGGTCAACTTAATGATTTATTGGAAAGAAATTGACAAAAAGCCTCAAAACTCAAACATATGAGTTATACAAGTGTATATGTGTATTGTCAACATATGCAAAATGCCATATGTTTTAAAATATTATGTCCCATATGACCTCTGACCTCTCCTTCAAGATCAATAAATTGATCCAAAGTGATAATAAAGCTATTTAGCGCTACTTAAATGATTATGAGCTTTCAGACTGACAGGAACATGGTGGCATGTACATTACTGTAACAGGTTATAACTTTTTAAATACATAATAGTTTCAATACACGAGCATTTTTGTATCTATTAAACGCACACAACGCATAAAATGAGACCAAATACCAGCAGCCATGGAGTGGATGCTGCATTTATTAATTCCCTTGAAGGAATTTTGAAGAGAAACTTTACAGTGGATAGATCTCACATTCAGAATTCAGACTCCATTTTTAATATAATGCAGTAGTCTATGTTGGTACACATTATTTATGTTCTAACCGTAAACACTGTAAATCAAAATGAATACACGAGGGCTCCAAGTCCAAGAGAACTTTTACTTTTAATGCACTACTGCTTTTTTTACTTAACCAAAACATCTAAAAACTGTCTGCCAAATCTGACACGGCAAGAACGAATCGAGTCTCAAGGATAATTGTAAACAACCTAAATAAATTACGCAGTGCAGTAAAAGCCACAGTGTCTCAGCAGCCAGTGTCTCTGCCCTCTTCACCCTAATTTGCCACACTCCGCCCACTCAGGCCTGCAGCGCCGTGGAGCTGGCTGATCCTCCAGCCGGGCCGGGCCAGCCCATACGTCCCACTGGCACAGGACATCCCGCCAGGAGCCAATCACCAAGCCTGCGCTCCTGACAGCTCATTACCACTCAATTAGGCAGGTGCACCTCCATGCACAGTCTTCTGACAAATACAGCCCTCCCAGATGCATGTTTAACATTCAAGAGAATTATATAGTGACAGCAAACAGTAAACGCCTCACCCTTATCACTTGATTGCCTCAAGATTGAAATCCTATAATTGGCCTAGGCCAGCGGGAGAAAAAAATAAATTAGCCAATAAATATGATGCAGTCGACTTGTAATTGAACAATTATGAATTCATATTCATAAGATGTTTGCTGCCAATTACAAAATGCCATCTGATTAGGCGCAATTTGAAATGACATTGTTCCACGCTAAAGACACTGTGGTGTCAGCCTAATAAAGAGGAGACACATCATAGCAGTAGCTCGGCCACCGACATGACCTCCAGAGATGAGAGACATGCTGACACAGTGGCTTGGCTGGTGACAGACGGGATTTGGCACCCATTGCTCTTTGTCCCCCCTTCAAAACCTACCGCTTACGCTCGCGTGCACCGAAAAATATCAGCGCCGAGGGTTGACTTTCACAAAATTTAACACCAGTGGGCACAGATTGTACACATAACAAAACACAAGCAATGCAAAAATTTAAAAAAAAAAAAAAATCTCGATCCCTTGAGAACAGATTCTAATCAAGATGAAATGATTTACAAATCTATTTAATAAGGCTTGCCAGAAGTCAAACTTGGCATGTAAATGCGGTGGGGATTAAATTTCATCGGCAACCAAGACTGTAACTGATCGCCTGCAGACAAAGGGGGAGCCTGCCAGATTTTTTTCTCCCCCATCCACTTCTATTCCCTCCCTCTCCCTCTTTTTTCTTTTTTTTCCTCTCCAGTGCCTGCGTTTTGCCTCGTGATCCCTCCCTGGCTGTGTGGAAGGACAGGGGCAGTGCAGAGTGGTGCAGTACAGAGTGTGGAGGAAAGAGAGAGAAAAGACAGAAAAGGAGAGGCAGGAAGGAGAGGGGAGATGGAGATGGAGGAAGGGAGGAGATAAAGAATGGTGGCGAGAGGGGGAGTAAGAAGGAGAGAAGGGTAGAAAAGCAGGAGAGAGGGAGATCTCAAGGTCAGTGTGAGGACAGTGTGGTCCTCTGAGTTGGACAGAGACACAGCCGCAGTCACCTCTGTGCTAATCAGCCCTTCGGCTGGCTGATGAGGTGTCAGTTAGACGTGTGTGTGTGTGTGGAAAACCTTTCCCTTTGCTTTTTTGGCTGCAAAATGAAGGGGGCTGATCGGGCGGAGTAACAATGTGTGTGTGTGCGTGCACCACTCTGGGGTGTAAGCAGGCTGACGTGCAGCTTGTGGTGCCAGTACTGCGCTTTTTTTCTGCTTTTGCCTTCCCTTTCTCCTTTTTTTCCCTTGCATATTATGCTACAGTGAACTCAGCTTTCCCCTGCAGTGAGGGCAAGAATACAACTGCCAATTAATGCTATATGCGGTGTGCCAGTGTTAACAGTGTGAGGCATTATAGTTCAACTTGCTGTGCTGTTTGAAAAAAAAAAAAAAAACTGGGAAAAAAAAGGGCGGGCTAGCCATTTTCCTTGGGCGTGGCTAACCTCTTGCAGGCTAACGTGGATTGTGCTCCCAGCGCAGGGTGCAAACGAACAGCATCCGCAGCTGTGATTAGGTTTGTGACCTAACAGCTCTGCAGCTTGTGTCTCATTGGGTGAGTTTTGCGTATGAGGCCAATTGGCAGAGGCAAGCGTCTCCTCCGTCTATCCTTGGGTTATTTCTGACCATCTGTGCCCAGTCATTAACAGGCCTTTTCACAGTCAATTGTCTTGTTCGTCTCCCCTCTTCCCCGTTTCTGTTGGTTTCACTGTGCATGACCGTGAGGTGGAGCTTCTTCTTCTTCCTTTTTGTTTTTTTTCCCCCTTGAATTTAAATGGCAGAAGTTAGGAGAGGCCATTTTATTATCCAGGGCTAAGGAGAGCTGTGGAGACGTAGGTTAATTCAAAGTGGCATCATGGAGGATGCATCAAGCAGCGGAGATCAAATTACAGGGCAAAGCCCTCGGTGGTAAAAACAAGCTAGTGGTATGCTGCATAATGTGTGTGTGTGTGTGTGTTTAACAGCATCTGTGTGTGTGTGTTTGAGAGACTAGAGAAAAAGAGAAGGGGGACACAAGGAGGAATAAAAAGGAAAAAGAGGAGGATGAAGAGGGGGGTAAAGGGATGGGGATGGAAGGAAAGTGGGAGCAAAAAAAAAGGAGAGGGAGAAGAGGCTAACTGGGCCAGTGTGCACATGCACACATCACCCCCTCCAATTAGAGTCACTCACCCCCCCCCCCCCCATCCGCCCCTTCTTACAATACATCACCCTCCATTTCTGATGTTTACAGTCGTCGGGGAATGAAATAACTGCACACATCACTGCAGCAGCGACGGCATTGAAAAAAAAAAGAGAGATCTCCTCTGCCTGAAATGCATTTAGCTATTCCTTCTTCCCCCTCATGCTTTTGTTATTGGTCTTTGTGCAATGATTTGCCTAAGGACCCAGATTTCCTAGCAACAGCCTGCCACCAAACATTTGGCAGGAGTTCAACATTCTCTCTCTTTGTGAGAAATGGCAGTGCTGCCTCCCTGCTCTGTGTCTGCCACCAGCCCTGCTGCTGCCGCCGCCGCCGCTGCCGCTGCTGATGCTGGATGAGCCAGACTGGCTGCAAGAGCCCTCTAATAATTCTGTTTTCATCCAATCACACCACATAGTAGCAGGCACCTTGAGAGCCTCTGCCAGGATTCATCAATCACCTCTTTAACACGCATGTTCAGACAAACACAGAGGCATGTGCGAGCAAACAGAACGCAAACGCACACACTCTTGCGCGCGCACGCTCTTGTGCGCTTTCCGGTAATTAAATTTACAGATTAGAGCGAACAAAGCTACGTATACCACCACAGCAGTAGTTTAATGAAAATCAACAAAGCACATTAATGCATAGCAAAGGTTGGTACAGTGAGCGGGAGAGAGGGAGAAGATGTAAAATCTGGCCGTAAATTGGGTAAATACATCTGAGTGCTCTCGACAAGGTTAATGGAGAGAGGAGGCCTTAGTGAACGCTGGTCTAGACATGCCACACAGTATTAAGTGGGAATAGCTGTGGCAGTGTATCTGGCTAAGTACTTTAGAAGTGCGAACGGGACTCTAATAAAGCGAATGATCCCCCTGTTTTGACAAAGAGGCCCAGGAGGGACGCTGAACACCACGTTTTAGATTCCAAGCACTGACAAACACCCATTTGTGGCCCTTCTATCCCCCCTTCCAAATCCCACGGAAGCTTTTCCCCTGCGCGCTACGCTGTCGGATGTGGGCAAAACCCAACTGCCAATTTGCAGAGGATGTGCCATGTTTGCTAATGCGAAGCAGAGGCTAAAAATGAGACCACACAAACTCTGGAGGATGGACTGACTGATCTGCTTTCTGGCACGACCACTGAAAGATTCTTTTTCCTCCCCTCTAATAAACAATTTTTCGTTTGGTATTTGTTTCTTCGACTGGGCGGCTAATTATGAAACCTCCATCATTATTGCACTGCGATGCACTCGTGTTTAGAGGACTTGTGGGCAATGGGGAGGTGGGTGGGGGGAATTGGGAATATCACTTGGGACAACATGCCAAGGAGTATGCTGAATGCTGAGCACTAACGCTGATTTATGTTGATAATGAACTGCTTAAAGACGTGGAATGCAGCGCCAATTTCAGGGCTATCGTCTTGACTTGAGATCAGAGAAAATGTCGATCTGCCGGAATTAAATATAATCCCAAACAGTGAAACATGAGCATAGCAGGCCATCCCACTCCAGAAGCTGTAAGTAAAGACATTACCTCAGTGGGCGCAGCTCGAGCGTGTGTGAATATCTAAGCGCACATCTGTCCTCCTCAATCTGTGCGTGTGTTTTGTCTGTAAGGAGAAGATTGCGTGGGAGTGGGGGGTTGGGAGCTAAAACCGAATGAACTTGCATAATCAATTTTCACACTTTCACAGCACCTGTTGGCCTGTCTTCACGTTAAAAGAAATGAATGAATGCATTACATGTAGAACAATTTCACACTATGTTGCAGCTTCGCGCACAAAGACCTGGGGAAAAAAATAGGGGGAAAATGGAGCTGTATTGTCTCAATAGGTAACATAGCTCATTTCACTCGACAAAGGATGAATGGATATATTGACAATGCAGAAGGCGTGCTGAGGCATTTCCTGAATAAAGCCTCTTAACATTTTGTCCTCCTCTGGCAGTGGAGTTGGGGAACAGTCATTTTGAATGTAGAGGGTCTCACTTACCGCAATATAATAGACCTTGGCTTTCTTCACCAGCTCCCAGTTGCTGTCCAGGTCCAGGTGTTTTTCCTTTTTGTAGCAGTTTGCCGCTGCCAGGTTAGCAACAAGGGACCTGCCGAGACAGACCCCATAAATCTTCTGCCTCGCTTATCATCCATCTTAATTTTGTCTCAAAAACATCCTTAAAAAACACTCAGGCCTCAGACTTTCCTTTGTTCTTTTGTGATATATAAGGATGATAATAGTTCCTAAGAATGTCTGAGCCAAGGTGAATTAAAGTCTATCTGGATCTCTTTATTTTTCCTTTCTTTAAAAAAACGGTGCTATCTCAAAAAGAAAAAATACACCAAAGAAAGGAGATTAAACAAGCTGAGGGGTTTTCAAAGCCAAAAGAGAGACACCCTAAAATTATTCATATCATATTATCACCTGTAAAAGTTCTGCATAGATAACAAGGGTGGGAAAACAACAGAAAGAGATTACTAAATGAACACTTGAGTAGTGAGTGGTGGGAGCTGGAAAGTGAAGCAGGTGGTATTGTCTTAACACAGCTCATTAGCCAGTCCTCGTGCGCTGTATCTTTATGAGCGGCCATCAAAATGAGTGCAACCATCATAGCTACTTAGGCGAAAACTGCTAGGCGACCATATGACAGGAGGGTGTTGCTACACGAAGGTCTGTTCTCACATGGCGAGAAAAAAAAAGCAAAAAAAAAGCTGCTCTCCGTGGTTAGTGTCAAAGAAAAGAGTAACAGTGTGCTAAGCTGATCAGCGTGTGATGATGAAGGCTACGATATGGCAGCTGAATTGGGACCGTGTTTGACCGGAGCTGCCGTAATGGACTCAAAAGGTTGCTACGAGCGTGACAGACAAAACGAGTGTTGTTAACTGAGAAAGTCCAACGGACGTGAGCAGAGCAAATAACCATTATGATGTGACATATTTAAGAGGACAAGCCGAAATGCCACAGTGAGGCACTCCAGGTTAAAATGCTCATTAGGAATTTAACAAAAAGGAAAGAAAAGAAAACTAGGAAATCCAGAGGAATGATTTCTAGTTTTATCAAAGTGGAATAACTGTCACGCATCGATTTCTGTTATAACTCAGTCAAACTAGAGTGAAAATAGCTGAGATTGAATGTGCGACCACTTTCAATAGTACGGGTCAGCTGGAGGAAACCTGTCGCCAAACACTTGGAGAGACTTCAATTGCTCTCACACAGATTGGTGAAGGTTTGCAAATAGTTGCCATCTGGTTTATAAGCGCATACAGTCTGTGAACAGGTTGAAGTCAATCTGTCAACCAGCACCAATAAGCGCAACTCTTATGAGACGCCTGTCTTTGCATTACTAGACTCGACTCTACTGGCTGACAGTTGCTTGTTTTTTTGTTATATTCCTACAGATGAGGACAGATTCACTGCCTTTGGTGAATCTCTCAAATTCCTCTAGATCCGATGATAGTTTGGCACGGACCTTACAGAATTCCAAGACGATGCTTTATGAAGGCCAGTCGGTAACGTTTACTTTAATCTTCTGGAGGTAGTTCTTCACCATGAGCAACGTTGATGTGTTGGAAAACAAGGCGATGACCCAGACTCTGTTTTTCTGCTGACTGCTTGAGGTTTTCTTTTAAAATCTTCCCGTATCCTTCTTCCTTCATGATTCCTTCCACCTTGACGAGATTCCCATTTCCAGGCACACTAAGGCATCCTCACAGCATAATACTCCCACCACCGTCTTTCACTACTGGGGACATTCTCTATCTCCAAACATCAGCAGCATCTCTGTGGCCAAAGAGCTCTAGTTTTGTCTCATCTGATCAAGGGACACATTTCCAGTGTGCATATTCTTGCTTACTATACTTTACTCTGGCTTAAAAGTGTTTCTGCTGCAGAAGTGGAGTTTTCCTTGCTGTTCCTCTTGTGCAGGGTTTTAGTGATTGTTTTCTTTGACTTCATTCCTCAAGTCATTCAATGGTGTCTCGGCAGTTTTTCTGGGGTCTTTAGACACATCTCTCACTAGCTTTCTTTCCAGAATCTTTGAAATTTCCGCTTCCTACTTCTGCCAGGCTTGTTCTGTACTGTGTGGCCTTCTTTGAAATTTCTTGATGATACTTCTCACTCCAGTTCTTGACACTTGGAAACACTATAACTAAAGATAAAGTCTGAACTGGTTTCTTTTGTTTTTGGCATGATGTTTTCTCAAGTGAGAGCTCAAACCATTGCTAAAGTTTTTATACTGTGTGTAAGCTAGAAGATAACCCTCAGTTTCAACTTGATTTTATAAGCTTTGAGCATTACAAGTTAAAGCACATGATTGCACAGCAGTGGTTTGTGCCATGGCTCAATAAAAAGATCAGGTGTTTAATAATATTGACCTGAGTGGTTTTATCTGAAATAATTCTGTTATTGTGTACACGCAGAAATAATTTACGCTTTCTAAAGAAAACTGGTATGTTTTGAAATGCTATGTTGAAAATCCCAAGTGCAGAGTTACCAAGTGGCTGTGTCATTTTGCAGTTAAATTAACGCCCTGCAGCAACAACATGGCTTGTGAAGGCATTTCTGTTTCAGATGAGGTTCTGGCTCTGCTCTGAATGTAAGTAGTTAATGTGAATTTCTGTGTATGTGACCAGCAACAGATTTGTGATTCTTTTCAGTTTATCACAAAGAAATTCCACATAATTATCAACTTGACGCCAGTCAGCTGCAAACCGATAGCAGCCCGATTCCATCGTATCGCCTTTTCATCCCATCTTTACGCACGAATGTCACTTTGAAGATGGCAGCTGACTGTGAGTGGTTGCAGACCTGGTCCTCATCTTCGAAAGAAAAATTTCGAAGCCAAAGAGACCACAAGTTCATTGCACACAGTTATTGCATTTTTGGTCGTGCTGCGGTCTCAAACTATTGTTTTCCCTTGTGAAACTGTAGCAATTATGCTATAGAAAACCAGTGAATGTGGTGAACAGGCTGTGTACACTCCAACAAACTGGCAACACAACAAAGGAACGGTTCACCCTCATAAACAAAATACTCAAGTTTTTCCACTGGCATGTAGTGCCATTTATTCATCTCCATTGTTTGGTTGTGAGACACCCAGCTTTGAAGATATTAGCTGTAGCGACATCTGCCTTCTAATGAATAAAATTGAACAAAATTGTTTCATCGTATTTACATCTGTTTTTTAGAAAGACCTGATTACTCCAAAAAATAAAAAATAAATCCACAAACTAGTCGTCATGTGTTTAGTGTATTTGTAATTTCCCTTCTACTGAACTACACCCCCTCCAGCCACAGAAGTGCGCATCATTGTTCACTTCAACAATCATTCCTTTTGTAAAGTGATATATTTGCTGGGTGTAGTTTGGCAGAGAGAAAATAGGCATTACTTTTACATTATTAACTTCCACAACATTCAAGAGAAGCCAGACATTTCTGCAACAATATCTCCAAAACTGGCAACTCACACCAAAGAAATCTAGATGGATAAATAAATAAGCTATGGCTTTAAGTATTAATAATGTAATGAATCTAAGCAATTAATTTACAGAGGTTCTTGCCAGTGCTTAATAATATATTAAGTTATGCTAAGGTCATCTTAAAACTAAGCTACAGAAAATAACTGCTGACAGGCTAGCAGCATCTTTCACCAAACTGGGAATTTTTAAACGTGAAAATTATCAGCAAGATCTTCACACAATCTAAAATATTTAAATATTTTAAATATCTGCACAAATTATTGCAGTTTTCTGCATTGAAAAGTTGATATAAAGAAATTTGCAGCAATTACTATGCAAAAACTCAGAGCTCCTGGAGAGACTGGCTGATTGAACCCCTGATTACACTTGTAAGATTTTAATAAACTAATTTCTTAATAGCTAAAATGTGATTATTCAACGTAGGGCATCTGCACAGATTGGGACTCAAACTGTCAGATTTTAGTAAAGGAGGCAGGTTTTTTTTCTGTATCTTTGAAGACTTGCACTAATCAAAGCCTTAGGGCTGTGACACACTGGCTCCCAGTACTTCAAAGCCATCACCCTTCCAATCTGGCCCTGCTGGCGACCTTTCCTCTGGCCTCCTGAGCTGTCTGTTAAACACCTGTAAGAAATATTACAGAGCTCGTCTCCCTGAGCACGGCACCTGACCTTTTCAGGTGTCAGAGCCCACATCAAACAATCCCACTAAGACCATTCAGCAGGGCTGACTCCCGGGGCGGTCAGGGTCCAGGCGTTGACTGACTGACAACTCCAGTAGCAGCGGATAAAGGGCTGTAAAGGAAGGGAGTGTTTGAAGGAGGTGGTTATTGATCCACACCTGGTCTATCATGAACTGGAGCCCTTAATGTTAGTGTTATTTGTGTATTTGTGTGTGTGTGTGTGTAGGCTGTGACCCGACGATGCTGGCGTGAGAGTCACCAGAGAGACTAAAGCCCCTTTTACAGTCGAGAAGGCTGACAGGTGAGAACTGGGATAGCCCAGGCATCCCTAACACATTGCTACTGTCAGCCTATAGATGGATGACAACCCACTGGGACGGCAGAGACTGAGTGGGGGCCTGGAAAAACACGCTCAAGCTGTTCCTTTTCCTTTTGATGTGTGAGCTGAGCTATGATTCCCTGTTATGACTTCTAGCCCCGAGAAGTCAACTGCTTGCCCGTGGAAGTCAAAATGAACCAAAAAAACTCTCTTAAAGCCGGGTTACGGGTTACTCCTTGGTCAAGGATAAATGAAAGGTTGCAAACCTATTGTCTCCCGTGATACAGGCTGCACAGGTACCAGTCGGCTCCTCGTTTTGCTCATAGTAATGGGCATCGACATGGGCTTCTTCGGCCTTCTTCTTTAGGATCTCGCCAAAGCGGTCTTTCCCGATGCACCCGAAGAAGGTAGCCACCTTATGGGGCTTCTGGAGCATCCACTGGGAAGGAGAAAATGAAAACAGTTACACAGAGCTCAGTTTACAAAATATAAGTCTGTTTGAGGGGTCAAGTTCAGCTAAGGCAGATGGCACACAAACTGTAGCTTCACAGCAAACATACTGCTTGTGATATATGAGGGCTGCGAGCTGTCGTAAACAGCCCAAGACCAATTCCACTCCGCACAGAGGCACTATTCTCATCCAAGCACTCCTTCCTCCATGTGTGCTAAAAACAGTCTCATCTCCTTATTTACACAAACCCCATAATTCAAGGCTTCATCCTTCTTATGCAAACACAGACTCTGAGTGTGTGACAGAGTATGCAGCCGCTACCGCAGGACACTCCCCGAACTGCTCGCTGGACAATTTTTGGTCCTGACAGTCTTGATGTACTCAGTGACTTTTACCTGATGAGGGAAAAGGGGGTGGGGGCTGCTCAAATTCTACAGCGCTCAGGTTTAACCTCCAAAGATTTATTGACGTACAGTACGTGCTGCTGTTTGCTCGTTTTATTGCAGACTCCTGTTTTGTTGCTGACGGGGGCCCCTTGTGAATGAGATGTTGCTGCTTTTGGGGATGACCTGTATATGTGTGAAATTAATCATTTCACACGACCAAACAGCGTCTCGGTGGGGGAAGAAAAATGCATTTTCATCAACCGTCTAGAGAAGCTCTCCTCTGTTTTTTGTTTTTTTGCGTTCCCCCTATGCCCCACCCTTCTGGTCTCCAGGTAAGTAGTTCAGATGAAAATAAAAAATAAGGAGGAAAAATAAAAATAAAAATATCCAGGAAAAGATTCATTACATCGCACAAAGCTCACCTGTGTTTCCAGACTAAGGTTGACAATTTGCAAGCGCAGCTGATCAGGGCATAGAGTTTTTTGACTATCTATCTCTGTTTTATGAAACAAAGAAAACTTCTTGCCTTGTTTACAGCCAATTTACCTCTTCATGACTAACGCGAGGGATGGCATAAATCCCATGTTAGCATTCTATTAAAGGCCAGTCAATTTTTAAGCTTTTTAAGAGACAAAAAGAAAGCTGTACTCATAAATACACGTTGATTTTTGACTTATTTGTTGTATGTCTTTTCTAATAAATTAATGAACTCTCCAATAAACAGACGTTGGGAGAGATGGACATCACCGTTCCACCTAAATGTGTTTTACACCAAAAGGAGAGAGAGAAGTTGCAGGCACAGCATGCTGTGGAGGTCAATATTAATTTGTGTCTGCACCTTCAGCCTCAAGATATGAAAGATCATACTTATCTTTTGTTATCTGAGAAGGGGTCTCCTTTGCCAGAGAAACAAAAACGTGAAGAAACAGCAACACCGGCATCCAAATAAAATGTAATTAGCAGATTAGACATCAGACCCTCCGGTCTCCAGATAACGAGCTGGCTACACATCAACAACAACAGCTGGTTACAAGTTAACGTTATGTTAGCTAATGTTAGGCTCTAGTGTCCTTAAAAAAAACTATTTGACTACATTCTCACTTTGTTTGAGAGAAGAGTCCAACAATGTTAGAAGCTAAAGCAGGCAAACATTGGCCACCCCTCCCTGAGCCTGGTTCTGCTGGAGGTTTCTTCCTGTTAAAAGGGAGTTTTTCCTTCCCACTGTCGCCAAAGTGCTTGCTCATAGGGGCTCATAAGATTGAGTTTTTCTCTGTATGTATTATTGTAGGGTCTACCTTACAATACAAAGCGCCTTGAGGTGACTGTTGTGATTTGGTGCTGTGTAAATAAAATTGAATTGAATTAAATATTACACAGTTTCACAGCCTCCTCCAGAGTAAATAGCCATGGACACATATTAACAGCTGAGGTAAACAGCGTACTTACGGCCTACACTCACTACAGATGAACGGCTAGAGTTGCTAGGGTTATGCACTTGAATTGGGAGGGCTAGGAAAATAGAATTCAGTTGACTGCAATCTGGGATCTACTGACATCTCATGGCGAGATTTTATAAACTGCAACTTTAAAGTTAGCATTGCAAGGGGCGTGGCTACATTTCACCTGTTATGAATCTGATTAAATCTTGACCTCTAAGTTGTGTTTGTCACTTTTGGAACTAATATGCACTAACAGCCTATCCCAAAAGTTTGTGCTTCACTTTTTGTGAATAAAATCAATAATTTTTTTTATTATTTTTAGTTTTTTACTTCGCACTAATTAGCAGGTATTTCTTTTTGTGTGCTGTCAATGGATCATCATCTTCTTCTTTCCGCTGATCCTATTGGGGTGACCACATTGGATCATGTGCCTCCATCTCACTCTATCCCTAGCATCGTCTTTTGTCACACCACTAAACCTTTGAGCAACTATCAAAACAATTCACAACAGCTGATTTTGGTTTTTGTGGTGGGTTTTTTTTTCAGAAAAATAAATAATCGCCTTTTATTTTCCAGACTAGGCCTTAGGAAATGAACAGTTATAATGTCACACATGCCTGCTGCATCTTGGTCCGTGAGTGCGCCCTACCAACGTGTCATCTTGAGTCATGGTTCTGTCATTCAACCATGCCTCCAACTCCCCACCTGGCCGAAATACACAAACACACCAACGTGTACATGCGTGCGCACGGCTGCGAGCTCTTCTTCCCTAACCTCTTGCTGCAGGCACCTCACACTTATCAAGGTCACTGGCTCGGGTACACGTCAAGTCCAATCTGATTTTCCCCTCGCCGCGATGAGCGCAGAATCCAAGGTTAGGAGCTGCGGGCTGTAAATAATGACAGCGCGGCCCCTCCATTTGCAGAGCTCTCAGGTGGGAATAGAGAGGGCCACTCAGGGGCCTCAGTCCCTCTGATGACAGCACGGTGAATCACAGCAACCACCGACCTCGTGAACATAGCCCCCCCCCCCCGTCGGCTGTACTCTCACTGCCAGCTCAGCTTGTCATTTTACAGGGTCATTAACAGACATAAGTACACACTAACGTGAGCACACAGTGCACCTACACGGGCAGAAGGCTGACGTACACACACGTACACACAAAAAGACAAATCCTGTTTAGTTTCACAACATCAAAACTCCCTCCTAAAAAAACAAAAAGAAAAAACGCCCCTGCTTTTGCCAGAAGCTGCTCTGCTACTCCAATAAACACAAAGCACCAATAGATAAGCAGAAAATGTCTTCATTATGAGCAAGAGAAAAAAAATATCTTGCTAAAAAAAAAATTTCATCCCCTCTTTCACCGTGGTATGCAGGAGCAGGGAGTTATATCAATTCATTTCCATCCCTGGCACCCTGCAGACAATCCCTCTCCATTCCCAGATTATGTGAGATAATACCTCCATTATGACAAAAGCGCTTTCCGCGGGGTCGCCGAGAGGTCAACCAACCCTGTGCTGGGTATTCATGCTTAGTCACATCCCAATTATATCGCAGTGGCAGAGGCAGGAATTGGCAAATGTACATCAAGGCGCTTCATTACTGAGGGCCGCTCCAGTGAAATTAAGCAGCAGATGAGACAGAGTGAGATTTGCCCCCAGGCGGCATGTTAGAGAGCGACTGTGCGAGAGAGAGAGAAAGAGGGAGAAAGATGGGAAGAAAGAGGGAAGCTGAAGTAACAGATTTTTGTGGAGGTGCTGGGAGCTTGTATCTCGCGCAGCAGCTCATGTATATTTACTTAACTGGGAGAACACTGGTCCCCAAAGATTAATAAGTTCCCATGACGCACCCAAGCAACATATCTTTAGGTGCGTTTCGATACAGGAGGGAAACCTAATGCAAACAAGAGAGAAAAACACCCATGAAACGCAGGCGGTAAGATGATGCACAGGCTCACTCGCTACAGGCAAAGCGGTGATAAGTGTACATTATGTTAAGTGGAGAATACGTCTGGCGTCTCTTTCTATTTGGCTTCCATTTAGCCAAATAATCCCCCCCCCTCGACATACACTCTCCCAAACCTACCCAAAACTGGCCCCCAGGCACCCAGATAGCTATTAATTATGACATCTCATGGTTGCAAGGAGCCCCATTTGGGGATCTGACCTAGGCCCGCTCCTCAACACCCAGCAGCTGCCACTCTTCACTACAGAAGCAGCCGTTTCGCGTGGCGGCTTCCAGGAGGGCAATTACACAGCCCAGATGAGATGAGACGGCTGAATGTTTGGGACTTGAGTGCTCAGGCTGCCATTAGCACTATAAGCTATTACATTCCCCCTTCTTTTCCTGCCCCCCTTTTTTTGTGTTCAACTCTCCCCTCCCATCGTCTCCCTCACTCGCTGCTGTATATTGATGAAGTAGTAATGGGACCTCTAGTTAGATATTCCTGCTGTAAAAACATTGTCTTGTTTCTAGTCTCCCTCAGGGGTCAATGTATTCTCCTGGAGTTGCTGGGAAGAATTTCTGCTCTATTAATGATGCAATTCCAATGCAATTCAGATCTACTGAAGTCGCAGCACAGTACCCCCCCCCCCCCCCCCCTTTTTTTTTTTTTGCAGGGAGTTGATAGACGCCGCTGTGTGTTATCCTGCAGCTTTACAACAAAGTGGTGCCTGCACATCATGGGGAAGCTGAGTGGCTGTCACTTGTTTCAGTTCATCCTTAAAACAAGGACAGAGAAGTCCCCATTCTCCTTGCCTCACCTCACTAGCAGTTCCTCTTGAGAAGAACTTGACCGTGCCTAATGATGGTCACATTAATTATAGGCTTATCAACCTCAGCAAAAATTCAATAGGGCTATTTATAGAGGCCTAAAATAGCTGAGGGCGAGGGTTCTGCTCGCTAGGGTGGCTTATAACAGCCTCCTCTCACTCCAAAGCCCCTCTTTTGGAGCTAAAGGCGGAGGCCGATCAGCGTTTCTTTTTACCGTGCAGTTAAAACAACTAGTAAGCATCTGTCCATCAGCGACTGACATGGAAGGTGCTTATATATAAAGTATTGGTGAAGCAGAGGGCCCTTACCACGAGTGCTGACATTGATGAGGTCTGGCAGCTTCCATTAAATCACTCTTTGCTGTAAAGTGCCGGGCATCAAAGCAACCGGCTGAGGATTTTTCACTCAATCAGGTAACACACAAGGCGCCCCCACCCTCCTGCCTGTTCTCTCAGGGGCTGGAGCCTTCTGGTCAATAACTCCAATCAGTTCAATTTCATGCACAGTTAGCCATGTTGGGGTGCTAGGGCACTGCTCGCACTGGGGTTGCATATGTTGTTGTTGTTGCTGTTGTTGTTTTTCTTTAATTTTTTCTCTTCCCTGAGAGGGTTGATAAGTGGGGTGGGGACCTGTACTGTGTAAAAAGTGGAGACTAGCCAGGGCTAGCATGGCTGTTTTAACTCCCTCAGCACAGCAGGCTTCTTGCCAAGCTATTAAAAATCTCTGTGCTCTGCTTTAGTGACACAGCTAAAAGAATAGAGGGAATGCGGGAGGGAGAGCTGTAAATGATCAACACGATAATGAGCTGATTATCAGTCAAAGGCATGGATAAGCCTTCTCTCCAGTAATTTCCTTTGAGATCAGTCAACCACACTCTCCTGTCTGCAATCAACACTCAAAGGGAAGGCATAGCATGCAGCCTGACGGGAAACCGGCCCAATATCGGCTTCAAATATCCAGATCATAGTTGTCTTCTGTTCAGTGCCTCGCTCGTCCCTTGCTGACACACCAGCATGGTGGTGAGGCTCGCCACTGAAGTCTGCTTTTGTAATGGATGTTTCACAGTTGTCATGCGGCTTTAGGATCTGGCTGCAGGACAACACAGATGACTGATGCTCCACTGATGCTCAAATGTAGTGTGCAATCTGTAAGTATTTGGACGTTGATACATCTCCTATTGTTCCGACACTACATATTTAACAACAACAGAGATTAAAAGAGCCGAGCCTCAGCTTAATAAATCCCATTAAACAGGGACTTTAACTACTTGGAAAACAGTTTCCTCCTGGGAATCAGAAGTGAGTAATGACTATACTAATGGGTGTGACTAAGAACAAAGCAATCAAAACTTTGTGAACAAGCTTGTGCTTTTCCAATCAAACGGAAAGTGGGAATTAAAACACAAAGCAAAAGTAATGACATGACTCCATAGGAGCACTGTAGTCTCCATTCGCTATTTTTTAAACTGCTGAACACGATGAGGATTGTTAGATGCTTCCTCATTAGATACTTTGCATTATAATAGAGTGCAAATGCAAATCAATTTGCATCAGCTACTGTTATGCAAATACACTTGAGGCCAAAACAAGATTACATAATTAACCAAGAACCACTAATTTCAATGCTGATTCCCACCTAAGACGATGAATGTGTGTTATTTTAATCACAAGCAACAGAAGGGCTGTGGACAGATTATATACCTTTGCTCCTGCACTATACTTTTATTATTCTGCATATGTACTCAACACACATAAGAGAAGGTAAGAGAAACATGATTTTGTCTATAAAGTGTCTATAAAGTTTCAAACATGCACTGTAGCCTTGAACTTTTCTAGGTATTGCCTGACAGAGATGCACACCAGAGCACAAATTTCCATAAGCAATCTTTAACCTTCCAGTTTCTCAATGTAAACTCCACATGGGTAAAAATTTTTATCAAATTCAAGACTGGCAACAGTGGGAAAGAAAAACTCCCTCTAAGCAGGAAGAAACTCCAGGGTGGAACAGCCATCTGCAGTGACCAGTTGGAGGTTAGCGGAGTCAGACAGGACAAAAACATGCAGTGGAAGAAAGCCAGGGATAAATAATAACTAATGAATAAACTCAAAGTGGTGGATAAGTGAAGAAAAAACACTCAGCGCATCACAGGAAGCCTCCAGCAGCCACGGCCTAATGCGGTGTAACTAAGGAAGGGTTCAGGATCCCTTGATCCGACCCTAACTACAAGCTTTATCAAAAAGGAAAAATTTAAGCCTAATACTCCGGTTTTAAGCCTAAACCAGAGTGGTGAGAACATGTCTCCCGCTGTGTGCTACAAGTCAGAAAGAACAATTGCAGATGTGACATTCCCCCGACACACTCTGTATGTGAAGAAAAGGCTTAATAGAAGCACCAAAGCCATGTGCCACCATGTCATGGTATATTAAAATTTAGAATTACCACCTGACTCCTATATACTCCGAATATTATTAGTGAAAACTTTAAAAGACGGTGTTTGGCCAATAAAGCTGGCTCTGGCAGAACACAGAGCTGTAGCCATTGTAGTAGACGTCACTTAAAATATGAAAGTTAATGCAAAGAAGCTAAAAATGTACACAATGTACATTTTCAACCTGGCACCCACAGCTTTGACATCAACATCAAATTACAAAGTGAGATAAAGACACAATGGCTACAAAGTGTGGCCATTATCTCCAATTTGGTTGCCGAGGTATGATTTTGAATAATAGCCAGACGTTATTCAATGCAGTACACTTTAGGATCAAACAAAAAATGGGCAAGTTAGGGACAAAAACATGTTTTGTGAGATTGTGACGACTGTAACCTTTCGACCACCAAGTTCATCCTTACGTCTCACTGAATGTTTGTCTGAATTTGTTCCACATGTTTTCTGTTTTTCTTGTATCGATGGTGTTACCTTATGAATTCATGTTTTTATACTTGAATTAAAACAGATAAATGGAACGCTCCAAGTGACGGGGAAATAAACAGTCTGGCTTTTCTAGGTAGTAGCAAAACCACCCCTGGGGAATGAGTCCAGACAACAAAAAAACCACCCAAACAAACAGTGGTGGCTCACGTGTCCATGTACACATACGTGTGTCACAAAAGGGGTGGGGGGTGAGGGCGGGGGGGCAGCTTCCAGGAACAGCCCCCCGAAGATAAACATCAAACCCGACGACGCGCCGACACACTCCATAGGTTCTGATGTTAAACGCGACAAGAATGTCCCCAACAGTATCTCTGCACCCTCTTCAGAGAGCTATCAAAGGGCAAGTTCAGTGAGCACACAACAACCCCCCCCCCCCTCTCCACGCTACACACACACACCTAACACATCTCACTGCAGCATCTTTGCGCTGCATAGGAATCAGGGATGTGTCGCTGTCTCCAGGCGCCAAGTTTATCTAAAAAGGAAACACCTGATTTTTTTTTTCCTAGCTCCTCTCATTCCTCGCCTCCCTTGTTAAACACACAACCTTGATTTTGTTTTCTGTTGCCCGGAAGGAGTGAATTATTTACAGGATAAACAAGGTGATGTTGTTTCAGTCAGTCAGAGCCAAACTCCCCTATCGCAGCAACATAGAGGCAGACGGGTTTACCTGGCAGGCATGAGGGGCTGAGCTTGGATACAGAAGCCAGGCAGCAGCTACACAATGGCTGCATGGTGATACTTATCTGAGGAGTGGTGGGGAAGGGGGAAGCAAGGAGAAAAAATACCTCCACACCACATTCATGGGTTGGGAGTCCCAGACTGGCGGGTTGTCCTTTTTATCTGCAGAGACAATGGGGGCTATAAAAGAACATGAGCTGATTTACCGAGCCTGAGTGTGCATGAAGTGAGGATGGGGGTATTATTAAGAGATCATAAAGTGGCATTTGTGTTTGCAGGGGTTTGTTGCCATACAAGGTTCAGGCGGGGAGATGATGAGGGACCTTTGCAGCTAAAGCCGCTAATCCTATCTGTGGTCTGTGGGCTCCAGCTGGTGGGAGTGCAGCTGTGCTCGGCCCCTGCACAGGTGAATCGGTTCTGGGTCCCGCTTCTGTAACTTCCATGTACGAAGTATGGCGGATTTGCACGGGGCTTTGATCTCGCAGAGGCGGCGGCAGTGCTGGTGGCGGCACTCCCCTTACCCCCCCAGATGCAGTGACAGTGCGGGTGATCCGTGTTACCCAAAAGACTTCTTTTCTTTTTAAACCTATGCCAAATGACAGCGCCGGTTTGAGGCTTAGAGCAGGTCAGGCCTGAATAAATTCAATGTGGCAGTGCAGAAAATTCACTTCTAAACAGTGCTGCAGGGAGAAAGTGAGTTTTAATGAGTGTTGTGACTGCATTCTGTGATACAATTTATCATCTGCATGAACATGAAGCGATGAGCGAAATCATTTAGGAACGACGGTTGTTCTCCGACACTATAAATCAGTGTTTCCCAAAAGATCCAACGTTCGATTACCAGGAGCAGTAATTCAGGCATGCGTGAAGTCAAACCCTGAACACGGGCAGATTACAGTTTCTGCTAATGGTGGTCGTGCTGCATTATCTCAGCTACAGACTTGTGTTGCCAAGGAAATTCAGGCCTTGAAACAGCTGACGGAACAGCTGTGCTTCCAGCTTGACCTGTGACCCAGTCTGAAAGTGATTCACATTTAACACTGATTTACTTACCAAGGACACAATGGGAGGATATGATTGGACCCTCGGTGCGGATTTAAAAACAAAATTCCTAATGTCTTTACGTGCTGCAGAGAGATCGCACTTATCATATTACTCATGCCTTTGTGTCCTTTCCTGCAGGCGCAGAGGTTTCTCTTCATGTTACCAGCTGGAAATATCAGTGATGAGCTTCTCCGCTTACTAAGCTCATTGGTGTGGAGGCAGTTTGTGTGCAGATTCTGTGGCCGGCTGGCTGCACAGGTAAGCAGAAAATAGCTTTTAGCTCCGGCCTGACCTTGAGAAGGATGCCATTCAATCAGCGAGCTCACTGCAGTAAAGGCCCTATCATTGCACTAATAGACTGAATCTTCCTCTCTGCTTAGATCATGGACAATGCATGAATGACTTCCTCCTCCTTGACAAGTTAAAGGGGTAATTTATTCAATAAATTAAACAGAGAAAATAAGCCATGATGAAAGAAATACTGGTGTGGCTGTTGGGCGGGTATAGATTGAACTCGTGTAACAGTCTGCACACCTAATTTAATTTTCAGTTTATAGACATAACACAAGTGGATGACGGCAATTGACAAAACAGTTAAAATGCAAGACTGAACAGACTGTGCTCGCGTTCTCATTGCCAAGAACGAACATCAGCGGTAGAGAGTGTTTGGTGCGCTCCTTATCTACGCCCAATCATCCAGCTGGAAGCAGGCAGAGTCAAAGTAATAAGGATGAGATTTAAAAACTGTTGCCCGCTTTGAACTTTGAGGTTGTGCGCTCAAATTCCACCTTATCATCTGGCGGCTTAAAAAAATAAGTTGTGTTATTTTTCTGACTGCTTACAGAGAGAGGGAGAGGACGAGAACATACTGGAACGGTCATAACTACTGGCTGCTGCAGTGCATCGTGACAAACAACGGAGAAAAACTTGGGATTTATTGCTCTGATAACCTTCCAGATTCCTTCAGCTGGTGCTGTATGCCAGACAACTCCAACAGAGTTATGCATCATTAATCCCCATGAACACTGCCAGTGATAAATAATGCTCTGTGTCCCTATGAAAAATAAGGCAGTTATTACCAAACCATAAAGAATGGTATTTGTATCATCACTTCAAGCAGATAATAATGTGAAGATACGATGTTTCAAGGATTCAAAAGCACACTGACAGTGACGGTAAGCAGTATATTTCTGCTCTCGTCAACCTGCTGTTAGAGAAAGAACTCTCAATAAATAACAGCACTTGCACCGAGCAAATCAGAGATCTTTATATCCATGCCATAGTGCTTACAATACTGAGTAGACACTCAAGCTATCAACTGCCATTCAGCCAATGATAAATCAAGGTAAATAATGACTTAGCTTCGTCTCTGGAAGATGCATAGCGCCAAATAGCAGGTAATCACTTGGAGCACAATACAAAAGTGCGTCTAGAAACCTGTTGCACGACGTTTTTCCCACAAAGCGTGGCTCATTTCACTCGTCTGATAATTTCTCAAGGCTCAGACTTGAACCCGGTCCAATAAACATAGTAATACTATATCCCCTACAGGTGTAAAATTCTTGGTGGTTAAGCATTGCAAAAAGAAACTAGAAGGAACTCTGTTTGATACAGAGATGTTTCCAGCGCCAGATGCTGTGGGGCCCTCTCTTGTGAGAAGCCGGGCGAAGATCACTTACTTTCCTATTGAGAGCCGGAGCATAAATTCAAACCCGGCTATAAATCAAATATAAATTTTCAGCTCCCCTCACTTTCTCGGGAACGGCTGCAATAACAATGTCATTCGACTCTGCCTGGTTGCCATTAATGCTCTGGATTCCATCCATGCTAATGATTGGGCCCTGTATCCTGTGCGTTTTACAAAGCCCGCAGAAAAAGAAGGGAAATATTACTGACCTATTTAATGCTTTGCAGGTTAAGAGAAGAAACCAAGGTCTGTGGTAGACACTCTTTACATATACACTATTTCCACACGCTCTCAAAATGGATTTTCCTTGCCAGATATAACACCCTGCGCGCCAATGATTTTAATATACCGAAACTCTGCGACTACGACTTTAACATTTTTAGACAGCAACGTTTCTGAGCCAGAAAGGAGGACAATGCACTCCCTGCTAAATCTAACTTGAGTGAAAAATGTGATTTCTATTTAGATATTGTTCTGTGTGCCAACAAGCCTTTCCTTCTGCCAAAAAACAGAACTCGATCTCATTCAGGCTATTTTCTCCTTGAAATCACAGTCGCGTAATGTTCTTTTAAAAAAAAAGAAAATAAAAACACGAAGCGTGGGCCAAGACTGATTCACCTAACTCCCATCCCACACACATATTTACTGGAATGGCCACATATCACAGTCTGAGCAGTTTTCATAACCCAAATATATACAGACTAGTATCAAAATCCAATTCATATATTTGTTTCACACAGTGTAAACAGACTTTTTAATTCCAGTGAAACCATAACCCCAAAGTGGAGCACGGCTAGCAGATTCTGGTTACAGAGCGTGTTTGGAGAGAGAGGTTTTCTGGGTGAAGCACACTTTATTTTTTAAGCAAAAAGCAAACCAATTTCAGTGCAACACCTGCACCCTTCTGCCCTGTTGGCTTTGGCGAAGCAGATTCAATGAGTTTTCAGCCAACAGTACAGGGCTGTGTGCCTGTAAGAATCTGCACTGACAGAAGGCTTTTAGAGAAGAACCAAGGTCACCACTACAATAACACAGCACTGAGGATGTACTCAGAGCCAGGGGGAAGTGCTGCGTCTCTCACACCCTTGAAATAAAAACCAGTGAGTGCGGAATGATACTAAGTTCAATAAACTTCACTTTGCTTTGTAACCTCTGCAGAAAGACTAAACAAGCAGAAGAGAACAGCTGTTCTTATAGTGTTAAACACTTAAATAGAAATCAACTTAGATTTTAAAAAAGAAAATCATTACACCATTATTTATATTTCAGGGCTAATGGATGTGACCTCTAATATAAGCAGCATTAATACTGCGTTAATATCGTGTTAGTTTATAATGTTGTAGGCCGATCTATGACAGGGGTAATGCTGTCACGCAGCTGCTTTCAGAATACAAGAAAACACAATTCAAGGACAGAAAAACAAGTTTAACTCAAGATTTATGAGAATCATACAATATAAAAGAGCTGTACATTGTAATTCAGTGCAAAGCAATACAGAAAAAATAATAACTCAAAGCAGCCAAATATTTAATAAATGTAACAGGAGGTTTTTTTTTCAGTGAAACTATGTTTCTGGTCCAGTTTCTTTTAGTTTATTTTAGCTTCGTCGTCTTGTCTCTCTATATGCTGCAGTGTATATAGTGGAGATGACAATAACGTTTACTTTGACTTTGACTAGTTTATAAAAATATATCAAATCAAATTGGAAATGAACAACATTCACCTTCTAATTAAAAGTTATGCCTTACTGCTGCGATCAGCAACTTAGTTGGAGAGTATTTGCAAACCAGTTGCCATCTTCCATGCAAACTACAGGTGACCATGGCAACCTGCTAGCCACCAACTGCAATGCAGCTCAATATATGTGACCAATACTGAGTGCTATCAACCAAGTCAGGAAATGAAAATATTTCCATTACGACCCCTGGTTGACAGGAGATTGCTAACAGATCTCTAGGCCTGTGTAACCGGGGCTTTGGCAACCAATTTCACCTAGCAACAACCACCAACTTTCAGCATTATTTCCCTAGTAACAGGTGGTCGACAGGTGGTTGTCAAACGGTCTCTAGGCCTGTGCGACTGGAGTCTTATTTAGCACAGGATCAGAAATAAATAAACTGCAAAACTGCAAAACAGCAGCGCCGTCTGCTTTTGAAAAAATTACTAAAACATGAGTTAATAGTGTATTTGTGGGGGACTATTTTCAGCTGTGAATTAACACGCATTTGTTGCTCTATTAAGTATTTACTATAGCCAGATGGTGTGTATGAGATTGACTCAAAATAAGCAACAGTGACTTACAGTTTGCTCATCGTCCCCCCAGCAATGAGTTTGTAGGACAAGAGTCGAGGTACGGTACCATCAATGAGGAAGACGCTGCAACAGGCTTCAGAGACACAGACGATATCTGCTCTGGTCTTTACGTTGGATTTACGATAATAAGAGAAATAGAAAATCGCCACACATGCTTTCATAACTCAAGACAGACATCCTCTCATGAGCTGAAAATAAATCTCAGCACATACTGCATATGCTGTGCTTCCCATTTCTCTTCTGATCTCGATCCAGATTCAGATCTCTATTAAAAACATAAAGGTATTCTTACAACATACATTAAGAAAATCACATTTAAATATGATGATATTCTGAGGATTAGAGGATTGCGTAGCTGTGGCAAAGCGCCGCATGATCTGACTGCTATCTAATCTTTAATTGTTTTTCAGAGTGCTGTTAATTCACCTCTTAAGTGTGGTTTGAGCGTGTAGCTTGTGCTAATACGCTTTAATATTTCTAATATTCTATCTGCCTGTATTTAAAAACATGCAGTGCCAAGAACGGTTAAAAACCAAATCACAAAGCACTCTTGTGTTGGACTGCATTACATGTAAAAGGGGTTTCTATTTTTCAGTTAAGTCATTTTTAATCATTGTTAATGGTGGGAAAGCCCCAGTAGGCTTCTTTAAAAGGTTGTCAGTGAAATCACTAACAGCTGCCAGCTACAGGAATTCAGAAATGCCAAACCAGCACTTTGTGATTGGCATAAGGAAGTTACACCCACTTTGTAATAATATGTTTCTATCTGGTGAGGTGCCAAATGGGTTGCTGCCAATGTAGACATGAAAGACTGATCAGATCATTCTGCACAAAAACATCAGGCTGAGGAGACTGTAATTATTTGTCTGAGGTTGAGGTCAGGTCGCTGTAAAGCTCCTAATTACAAATGAGATGTAACTTACAGAACAAATCTAATGATGGCAACTCCACTCAAAAGTCATTCTAATGGATGTGGTTTAATTATACCTTTGCATCACCTTTTTTTCCTCTTTCAAGCATGCTTCTATACCTGGTATACCTTCATACTTATCACTATTAAAAAATCATTTAAAAAGAGAATCAGTGGTTATAATTCTATGTTATCTAAAATGGCTAATAACTGATTTGGGTGTAGTTTTTGGCAGTTGACACTCCACTGCTGAGTCGATGGTGAGCCCAGTGTAGCAAATGAACAAACGAAAAGAGCTTTCAGCACAGTGCCTGTAGTTGTACCTCTTCCTCGACTCCACCACACCTGCTCTGACCTGTCTATAATAGCCTGCTCTGTCTGCTCTGCAGGTGTACTCTAGACCCATTTACCACAAACACATGCTACTAGCTGCTATGCTCCTCCAGCAGCCACATTTCTCCTTCTGTCACCTCACCTCATGTAACACTGTCAATCCACTCCCACTCAGCCCTGGCCTTGATGATACATTTACTTTCCGTTAATCAATTTCTGAAACTCTGCAATTACCCCACGTCACGGGGAGTCAGAGGAAATCTATAAGTCAGAGGTGGCGAAGATGCTCGATAGTCAGTCCTGTCGCTTCCTGTGCACCTGCTTCAAAACACAGCAATGAAAAGATGAGTCGAGAACATCTAAGCCACGAGTTTAAAAAAGGGCAAAGGTGGTCAAATTTAAACGGTACGTACTGTATTAGAAATATAAGGAGTAAACGCAATCTATTGTGAAATAGACAGAATAAACTGTAGCACTGTGATATCACAGCCTATTAAACTTTGAAATTGATTTGTTACATTAGATGTGATAAGCTTCTGATCCATGAACAATGTCAAGAGCACATCAATCACATCTTTTGAGCATCGCATCCTCAGAACATACTCAAATAAAAAAGGAAATGTATGACCGGGAGACACACTGTAAAATTTAAAGCTAAATCAAGGGCTGCTTTCTTTTGAAGGAATGACTCCAAATCTAGCAGCTTTACCGCTACCTGACATTCCCGATGGTCCTCTGAGACATTAACTGTTATGTTATATTCTATCCCGTAGCTACGTTAACAACACCTTTCAAGAGCAGAGATTTAATTTCTTTGCATGTTTACCTTCGCTTCATCCCCACCTGCCCCTCCCCTGCAACATTTCTCTTCTCTTCTCCTTCCCAGGAGACAAAGCAGGCAGACAGCTCTAATAAACAGTGGCACGAAGCCTCACAGTGCAGGCGTACGCCGAGGCAACCAATGTGATCAATTATCGAGTGGCCGATTCTCTTTAATTAGAGGGTTTAAGTATTGAGTTAGCCTGGGTGGGAAGCTGAGAAGCAGCATGTAAACCAACCTCATTACACTGCAGTGATTCACCTCCCAGGAGCTGTGATCCACGCAGTGTTTACACCATACATTTGTTTCTGTGGTAACATATCGAGTGGAGGAATGGCTTAGTGACAGACCCAGTTTCCCCCCACCGCCTCCTCTCCGCTACACTCTCTCCATTTTCTTTCTTTCACTCTCCCTCCCACTCACTGCTGAAGAGGCTGTCACACTGGTTTGCCTTTTGTTGTGGAGAGTCTGGAGAGGTAGCACAATGTGTCCTAGTTAAAGCAGTGCCCCATCTGCCCGGCATAATTAGACAATTATGCTGGAAGGATCCGTCATTAATTCCTTTGTGGTGGCCAATTTCGCACCACAAAGAGGTCTCAGGTTTAGTTTTTCTTTGCAGATCTCTGTTCATTTACCCTGGCCCCTGTTATCATCCTCAAGTATTGATAGTGTGGCAACTTGGGGCAGGAAAATATTCTCCTGCCAATATTGACTGGTTTGTACTGTTGTGGTGAAAAGGCCAAGAGGAATATTGGCTGCTGTCTTGTGCTGAATAAAAACAAGCAGCAGTGCGAAAACACAGGCAGACAAATAACAAACAATCATAGTTAATGTACTGAGGGTAGGTACGCTGATGAAATATACATTACGTGGAATGATCCTAGCGCTGCACTGTGCTGTCTACAGACTAATCTGAGAGCCGAGCCCGCATCAATTTAACATTGCCAGCGCTAAAGACTCAACAACTGAATCTGTAATTGATTCATTATATCCACGCTCAAGTAATTAGCCACCACGTTTTCAAAAATGTTGAACTGCTTTATGAGAGCAAACCTGTCCTGTTGAAAGTGTTAATTAGAGCCCAAATAACACTTGGACAATATTCATCACATATATAACTACACACTCACAGGCTACTACATTAGGTACACCTTGCTAGTGCTAGCCTGAACCCGCGGTTTCTTCATGGCACACACACACACACAGAGTCAGTCTTCATTAAATAAAGTTTATAGTTTCATAATCATTTCAGTATTTGCCAAAGTCTTTCCAAACAGCTAAGTATTTAAGTTTAATTCTGTCATTTCTTATGAAAATATGAATACTACTGAATGATTTCAAAACACAATCTACTGTTTTTGGTTGTTAATTAAAATATATCAGAAGGTATAAACCTATTTATCAAAAGAGACAGTAATATACTATATTACTTAATGGAATTCACTCCTTGCATTAGTAACATATACAATCTAACTATAATGAGGAAATCTATGTTAGTAGCTTAGCTGACCACTTACCTGTTAGCATTGCTATTTTTAACTGTAGCTAACTTCCTGTCAAGATAGTTAGCAAACCTGCAGTCCAAGAAAGACTTGGGTATCACTGGGTCACTTAATGTTTCGGGGTCCAATAAACTTGTCAACATAGCAATAATGTTAACATTTTAAATAAATAATCTATCATCATGTCAGTGTTTAAAACAACTTTTCTAATAATAGGATCTTATGTTTAAGAAGGTGAGGTGATCATTTGTAACAAATTAGTTACTGACAATTATACTGGTATTGGTACCAATTATGTTTTGATATCAGGACTGAACTGGACAGCTACAGTAAACAAAGCTAACACCTTGAAATATCCCGTTATGTTAAAACAAACAAACAAATAATTGAAAATGATAATGTTGCCCGTAGCATGTACAGCATTTGTGCCTCATACATCCTTTTAGTGCTACTAGCCGCTATTTTTTAGCATTTTGTCATATGCACAAACACTAATGCATTCTAACTAACATGAGTATGTTAATGTGTGCAGTTAGCTGATGTCAGTGCAAGTCAAATATTTTCACAAAAACTCTGAGAATGACCCAAAGTGCTGTTGATAAGTGCAAACAACATTTCCAACTCTTATCATCTTCCAATAATCTATTCAAAACTTCAGTCCATCCAAGTCATAGACTAACATTAATATTCCTCAATCACAGCGATAGAGGTGCCATAGGTCAAAAGGCGGGATACACCCTGGACAAATCACCAGTCTGTCACAGGCATAACATGGAGAAAAAAACAGCCATTTACACTCACATTCACACATAGAATCACCATTTAACCTAACATCCAAGTCACTGGACTGTGGGAGGAAGCATGTGTGGAGCGAACCCTTGCAGGTTGGTGGATTCAAACCCAGGACCTGCACCACTTTGTCCCCCACAAGTAAAATGTGAAATTTACATCACTCTCAAATCCTGCACATTTCTGTGACGTCCCAAATGTCAGCTTGCAGCTCACATCAACACTGTTGAATGTTTCATTATGTAAAGAACAGCGCAGGAGTGAAGGAGGCTGCAACATCAGACAGTGCAAGACATTGCCTCGACCCTGTATTCAGCTAACCAGTCTTTAGACTTAATTACATGAACTGGCTGCCTGAAGTTCCACCTCGGCTTTTTATCTGTTGTTACGTCTTAACCTGCTGTTTGTAAAAGTACAAATTGTACAATCCCCATCGAACATATGTGATGCCGTGTTAAGTGTTTCACAGTTACACTGTTTAACTCAGCTTGACAGAGACATGTGGGAAGATATTTTACAATGTAACTCAAATCTGATTAGAGCAGTGATCTAATCAGCCATGAATTCATCTGTGAAGACAAGCAGGCAAAGAGAAAATAACCGCAGAGAATTCTGTATAATTATCAAAAATCTCACAGCGGTACATTAAAATTCTAATTACGACATATTATCTTAATTGCTAAGGAGATGCAAATCAAAACAAGGTTATCGCTGCTCCCTTAACATGCACATGAACGTGTGGTGGGAACCTCTTCAATATTCACTGAATCAGCTTGACTTGTTCGACATGAGAGGCTGTCATTCTGTAATGCTTCCCCCTCTTAGGGGTGATAATCCTGGCTGAGAGCACCAGCAGCAATGGTGCAGTTGTGCAACAATAATACAGAACAAACATCTAATTGCTGCACATTCACTGCCTTTTATTGTATCTAACAAAGCTGTTGACAGCTCATGACAAGCCAAACTAATGCTGTCCGGAGTATTTCCAAAGTACTCGCATCTTAGAAACAGAAAAGAAAAGCAGTCTTGTTTTACACAGGAAAAAAAAATACATTTTCACAAATGGGTTCGGAAATTGCTCATGTGCAGGCAAAGGGTCTGGTAATCCTAGTGAAACACGCATGAACCCAAAACATATTACAAAACCTGGAAACACAATATTTCACTCTTGGCCAGAAACACCAATGTTTAATGTCCATCAAATACTGGGGGGGAAGAAACAAAAGTTCTCAAGAAACTGCAACTCCCATGGTACACGACAAATTGCATGCCATAAATTCTATGTGACAGGTGCACACTAACTCTGCAGACATTAGACAGCCGGATGACAGCAGGCACAAGGGGTAATGGTGACAGGAGAAGAACATGCCATTGAACATGGATTTATGAAAGGGCCCATACTGAGGCGATCCATCAGTGGAGTCACATAGCATCAAACGTGACCACATTTAGGACATGTCTAAATGAAGCTCCAGAGGCTTTCACACGGTGCCAATCTCAAAAACAAAAACATGTGGAATGTGTGTGGAAAGGAGCAATTTGATGCTTTTTAGCAGAGTCTGTTGCCGCCCACAAAGGTGATTTTCAATCCAGTGCAGTTTTTTAATTGGAGTAGTTATGCTTTGATAGAGAGCTCCCATTTCTCCGGAGGTTCCCGCAGTAAGGTAATTACAGTATGTGGCAGCTTTATACTAACTACAGCCATTTCTGAAACATCAGAATCCTGACAGAAAATAATAAACTCGAGGTTCACCATGTTTTCACTAAAAGATATTGGAGTTTTTCTACCAATTGGTTTGGGGACGGTGGTTACCCACATACTGTAAATTGAGTTTCTCGTTCTCACTTTCTCCCTCAAACACACACAGTGCAAACACTTTCACAGACAGTCCTTCCCTCGCCGGACAGAAATAAATGGAGACTCCAGGAGTTCCCTTTGGCCCCGGCCCTAGCAGTCTATAACAGAACCGACAGCTCTGATCACTCCTGAGAAAGCAAAAGCTGCTCTGGGATCGCTTTACAATTCTCAGGGGCTCGAATAACCTGATCTTGAACCGATCCCGTGCACTGATCCTTTGGTATTGGGTTAGGAACGTGTGAAGGGGTCTGTTGAATGAGCTCGCTGGATATCAACATCCTCACTCGGTGTTGCTCCAGCCTGGCAGATTGTTTGACTTGATTAGTCTCTGCCCAAGTGTTAGACTACCCAACGCCGAGCCCTCCAGACACCAGTATCAGTGTGTCAGAGGGAAAAGTGTTCTCCCAAGTCTCAAGGTGGAGCCCATTACCCTGAGTGAGAGCACTGTAAGTTAATAGGATTTGCTCCCGATCAAGAGACCGAGCTATTTCCTGAGGCTGTTACAGGCCGAAGCACAAAAATAAATGTTCCTTTATTAAATACTATTAAGTGTCTCCCCCTCCAAAAAACTCCCCACCACCACCAACCACTCTGACCCCACCCCTCCTTTTTTCCCCCTCATTGGGATATCTGTTATTGCTGCAGGAGGCTGTGCCCCCCCTTCTTTTTCTCTTGTTTTTTTTTTTCCCTCCAGCAAGCAGCCAGTAAAAGTAAAAGGTTGGCACTTTTTGTCTAAAGGAGCCATTTGTTCAGGTGAAAATGAAACTTGCATGGTAAGCAGAGCTGGCCCTGCAGTTGGACAGGGGCAGAGGGGATTCCAGATTAATCATATGGACTGTACGCCATGAGGATATTCATTGAGGAGTAATTGCCAAGGGGCTTTGTGTAATGTATTCTCCCCATGAGGTAAAACCTTGTAGCGCGGAGAAAGGATAATTGAGTAAGAGGATCATATAAAAATGTTTGCTGCTTCAACCTTTCACTCTGAGCTTAACCCTGACCTCAGATAGTAATTACAGAGTTAATTGCTAACTGATCTGAGCAAGAAGCTCCATCTTGCTATACTGCAGATATCAACTGAGCTTAAGAGCCTCCTTCAGATTTGCAATGGATCTCAGCTTGTCTAATATAATTTAAAGAACTGGGGCAATTAACAGTACGCAAGTCGAGCAGCGTTTGATGTTAAAATAACAGCTAATTCCTAATAAACTATATTATTATAATTATTGTTATTATTATTATTACATTAATATTTTCAGAAATCCCAAAATAACACCTGCTTGATAATGTTTAAGCAATTAATTATTTTTTTAAAACAACAATCATCTTGTTTTAGAACCTAAAGACTGTTTGATATGTTTACATGATATACTCACTGTCTTTTCTGCTCCATAGTTTAAAGGTACTCTGTGTAAAACCTCACCACTAGATGTCAGTAGCTTGTAGATTGCAGTCATCCTCTCCTAACTGAGTTGCATAATCCTAGCTACTTTGACTGCTGTAGGATAAACATGTTTTAATCAGCCAAAACAGACCAAAAACATCACATTTCGAGTGTACCCTATAATGGCAGACAGTCAATGTGTTTCTACTACCTTTTGACTACAAAAACATTCGCTATAAACCATATTTTAACATATTTCAATAATTTATGAATAAATCAGGGACAAAGAATGGATGTGTCAATTAAACATAATGTGGTATTTGATGTTTGGATGCTGGAGGCATCAGTGAGTAATATGTAGGGGAGTGTCCTGAATTTTTCTTTTTATTAAGTGCTGCTGTTTTTGCTGCTGTTAGCCGCTGTTAGCTGCTATTAGTCACTGTTAGCCACTGTTAGTCACTGTTAGCCACTGTTAGTCACTGTTAGCCGCTGTTAGCTGCTATTAGTCACTGTTAGCCACTGTTAGTAAAACTGTCTTTCGAGCAAAAATTACACTTTTGGATTAGGACACTTAGCAAATAAACCCATACAACAGGGGTCTCCAACTCCAGGCCTCGAGGGCTGGTGTCCTGCAGGTTTTAGACATAACCGTGGGTCAACACACCTGAGTCACATGATTAGTTCATTACCAGGCCTCTGGAGGACTTCAGGACATGTTGAGGAGGTAATTTAGCCATTTGAATCAGCTGTGTTGGACCAAGGACACATCTAAAACCTGCAGGACACCGGCCCTCGAGGCCTGGAGTTGGAGACCCCTGCCATACAGTGTAAGACTATAAATAAAATATTTATCAGTGAATGTGAGCTTTTGACTTGCTGTTGTTGTTATTTAAGCGGCTCTTGTTAGCTGTTCAGACATGGGAGGATTATATGTCTCAAACGCTGACAATAAGTAATTGCAACAATGTCTGGCATACAACATACATGGCCACTCTCCAACCAAATGTATAAAACATTAAAACTTTTACCAGAGCCCGCTCCTACATATTTTTAATTGATTGATTCTTATTTTATGAGCCTGTATCAATTTGTCAGAAGACTTAATTACACAGTAATAAATTTTTTAATCATATTCTTTAGTCTGTTACCTCTATTACCTTTTCTATAACCTAAAAAAAGACTGACTGTACCTTTAACAATCACCTAAAATATCAAATCACTGAAAGTCTCACAAACAATGAGAAATTTAGAGCTTTTCTTTATAAAAAAGAGGGATGAAAAATCTGCCCATTGTCATGCAAACCAGTTGCTCTGGTAATCCAACTGTATCTTTCCACGCTTACACTAAATTAGGGGGAAAGACCTTTGATGAACAGACTCTTAACCTTAGACTGTGAGCCAATATGGTTTGGGCCTACTTGTCACTGCAAAGCAATACTGAGGTGTTCTGTGGGATCACCTTTATTTCTGTCCCGACAGGACAGGTTAAACTCTGATAACAAGACTCCATTTAGGGGCCACTGTGTCATTAAATGGTTAGTGAGCATGGGAATGATGTGAATCATATGCTATGGCTTTGCAGTCACCAGATCTCAAAGCAGCTGAACATCTATGGGAGATTTGGACCAAACGTCTTCCATCTGCCCGGTAGAGTACCGTACAGAAGCAAAGGCACACTGAAGCTGTTCTGGTGGCACAATACCTTACCTAGACACTGATGTTTCACCTTATCAACTGAGATGGGCATTTCAAGCAAACAGACTATTGTAATAATCACTTTCTTTCTTTCTTTTTTTTTTTTTAAATCGTCCCCCGCACCCAGTTCTAGTTCTAGCACATTATGTGCTGTGGTGAGGGAAGAAGGTGAAGAAGAGCCAAACGGCTTTTAGGTGGATTAACTTCACCCTCTGCTCTTTCTCCTCTCAACCAATTGATCACGGCAGATAGCTTCTGGTTCTGCCACAGGTTACTTCCTGTTAAAAGGGATTTTTTTTTTATTCCTACTGTTGCCAAGTGCTTAATCATAGGGTCCTGATTACTGAGGTTTTTTTCTAATATTGTAGGGTCTTTACCTCATATAAAGTGCCTTGAGACAACTGTTGCTATGAATTGACGCTGTAGAAATTGAATACTTGAACTGAATTGATTTGGGTAGAAACAATCCTTATCAACACGGGTAAAAACATAGTAAAATATATTTTAACACAACCACTAGTCCCATCAACTATTTTTATATAATTTAATTAATATTTAAATATTGAAAAATCATGACCTTCACTATTCAGTGTAAGGATTTTTTTTAAATTATATCCTTAATATTGTGAGTAGTAATTTCAAATAGTTCAGCTGAATTATTGGAAATCTGAAAACATTACTGTACTGCCACTATTTCATAAAAGACTGCAGCCCAAATGAACGAAGTCAAGAGTTTTTTAATGTTGAACTGAAAATTAAGAACATTATTTAAAAGGTGATGTTGAATACATTTCAGTACATAAATAGGGACAGACTGAAAATATTAATACTGCAGTACTATAGCCAGCCATGAGAACAAACAGGATTCTTTGGTGTGCATGACAGCATACAACTCAAGTTTTGGCTACTCAAGACAGAAAACGAAGCACATTAGCCTAATAAGCCTCGATGAGTGAAAAATACAGGCACATTTCTTCAGGATTTGTTTAAAAGCTTAAGATAGAATAGAACTGGTGTATTTCACAGCAGATCTAAGCACAGCTCAGTCAGGAAACCTGAATGTCTTCAGTGAGTCAAATAGTTAAGTTGAGCCGGTGCTGCCATAAACCCGGTGGGAGAGCTTGGAATAATCTAGGCGATGTTAATGATGCAATTTATATGTGAGGGGACCGGTGTTTGGCAGGCTCTTTCCGTCTGAGCGGGCTGCACAACCCAGCGAGCTCCCAACACCCCCTGCTAGATGGAGGGGGTGGAGTAGGAGGAGGATGTCAGAGCCCATGTGAAAAGAGGGAGCGAGCGAAGCACTGATAAGAGCCATTACTATTAGTGTCTGTCTGTCACCTGCTGTGCGTCATCCAGCCTTCCCCCTCTCCACATGCGCCCCCATCCCCATCGCTCCATCCCCATCCGTTTTCCTGAGGCACATCACTTCAAATTTGCACTCACCTACACATTTTCCATCCTGTCAAAGATATACTCAGTTGGCTTGAAAACTGAGCTGAGCTGCACTCTGAAAACTACTCTGAGCTTTGTTTCAAAACAGTTGTGAATTAGTGAAGGTGCAGACAGCTGCCAGTATTTATTCGATAAACAAAATAGCTTCAGATGAGTAACTGAACTGGCACAAGAGGACGCGATACTCTAGACATATCGTTTCTCGGTTTTTACCACGCCAACACAAAGCCTAATTTGGTATTTCATTTATTACTTGGCACAATTCTACAGCTCCTTAAACTTATGAACTCGGGAGAAATGAACAGTAATTGCAGGCTGTTCTTTATTTTCTTAAAACCTTTTTAACCAAAATATTTAAAGCTGTTTTTCTCAGTTGCTACGCAACACTTCAACCGCAAGAGTGGGAGCATGCTGAGAATGTGCCAAATAAATACTACTGCCACAGACATTCTGTGGGGAAATATGAGAGAGGGGCATCGTTCAATAATCACATGAAAATGCAGAACAGTTGTGTAAAATGCACAATCATCCTTTCATTCATCACTTACTTGACCTTTGTCAACATATAATTCAAACAATAGGTTGTTTAATGAACCACTGTTTGCAATCTGAACGGCTTTGCCTTTCCGCAGCCATCTGAGAACACTTTTTTTTCTCTCATTGTCTGCGTATCAAACCTACAAGTGGCTGCTTTTAACTGCAGAATACAGCAAGGTGGCAGGCATGCCGAGTGTCCTGTGCAAAATATCGTTCTGTAATTTGACGCGAGCATGCTGCCAGATATGTAGACTACTGTCTGTTTCACAAGTCTTTTCAGATTTTGCTCAGAGCTCGCCTGGAGCCTGGGCAACTGTACAACAGCCAAGCAAAAAGCAAGCAAGCCAATGGTGCAGCCTTTCTTCCTGAGCCTGGAACCAAGGACTTAAAGCAAGGACACGTTATGCAAGATATCACATTCAATTCCACTGCCAGCCTCTGAGGCCAGATGATACACATTGAGTGCGTCTGTCTCTCGAGCCCTCAATGTTAATCAACACTCTTTCCAATGCATACTTATGAGTTACAATCTACTCCCCACGTCTTCCCTTTGGCAGCTTAAATTAAGTCGCAAATTTGACGGCAAATTAACTTCAATGGGGACGGTAATATGTCACCTATATGGCAATCTGTGCCGTTCCTTGCCGGGGCATCGGGATCTCCGGTATCTAAACGCAAAATTAAATCCAACAAATTATTTTTGTGTGAAAGTCAAATTTGAGGAAACACGAGAAAGAAGGCAGGATGCGGCAGGGCAATCAGCTGTGAAATCCTTCTGACGACGAAGGCTTGCATAATCGCTCAGTCAACCTTTATTATTGTGATCGCAGAGTTTGAGATTTAATGCATGCTGGTATTAGCTGTGACATACAGTCACAATACAGCCGAGGTGGGAGGAACATGTGCTCAGACAGTGTGTATACGTGCATGTGTGCGCGTAAAGGGGAGGTGAATGTGGAACCAACAGAGATCTCCTCACTTCATCATTGAGTAAATGGCACCGCAGACATGAGCTGCGACTTCACAGCTGCCTCATGGCGGGTGACATTGAAGCCTACGCATGAACACATCGCTCATCAAAGCGAATGAGGCGTTCTTCGCTTCCGCTGCTTGTGCCGAGGAAAACAATGGCAGCCTGCCCCCCCGCGCACACACACATTCAAGTGCACACTTGCACACCTGGAATGTCTGCAATGAGTGGGGATGGGAATAAAAAACGGAAGAAAAAAAATCCATTTGGTTTCATGCATCTCTCTCAAGAAGCTTAACAGACTGTGACCTTTCAGTGCTTTGTACTAGGAAAAAAACGACAAGACCCCGGTGCCATAAAACGGCTCAGAACAGGGGCTAACAGTGGTTTTGCAATTAACCTGTCTTAAAACAAACAAGAGGGGTTTTTTTGCTTTAACAACAGGCACATACTTGAGAGGACTGATTTCTGTGGCTAGAAACTCAAAGGCCCACCAGGGTTTAGGTTTTAATCGGCTATTAGCATGCTCATTTTGGCACAGCTGCACTCAGATCTATGCAACTACAAGCTCAATGCGATCAGAAAGCAAAACACACACACACACACACACAAAAAAAGTGGAAGCTTTTATGTAGATCCCAGAATGAGCCACGATTAAATGTCACAAAAGCCCTCCAGGTCTTTTCACAAAGAAGCAAAGAATATTTGTTTCAATACTGATCATTAAGTGCAGGAAGAATAAGTGAGGACAGACAGCAACAGCTAAACATTACAAATGCCCCCTTTTAGCGTACATCCTTCTAAAAGTTTACTCAAATAGTTTGAGCACAAAAGCTCCTCTCTTTTTCCTTAACTGTCCTCTTTTCTCTAAGTGGTACCAGACGTAGGTATTTCTTCATTTAGCCCATTCAAATGGAGGCAAGTCGCTATTCTTTATTTATTTAACAAAACGAGCTGTAAAAGCCAAACATTAGGTCATGGAATACTTTCACCCTGAGAAATAAGTCACTGCGTTCAATGAGACATCAAACCCGGTTTAAGTATTCTCCTGCAAAATATGAGCTGGTGAGGACCTTTCACAAAGTCAAGTAGTGCTGTGGGATTTTTCTGCTTTTTAAATACAACTTTCAACTGTGTGGCGCACATGCGTTTCCAATTAAGAGCCTCAGAGCCAACAACCGAGGCTGGGCCCCATTCACCTCTTCCACAATTGACCAAGTCTGAGGAAATGTTAAACAGGCATCATAAGCATGACAAGGAGAGCAGATTTTTCAAAAGCCTTTATTTTCTAAACAGTAATTAAGACATCACGGTGAATTGATGATGTAGGCTGAAAAGCATCCAATGCCAATCTAAATAAAGAAAAGAGAACATACTTAATCATAACTTTTAGCGACATTTTCAAAGCAAGGCCCCTTAGAAGAACCAATTTGTCCGTTTGGTGAATAGGTACACAGCCTGCTTACAGTGCACAGAAACACAATGCGTCAAAAGTGCTGATTTGTGAGGATCATAATGAGAATGCACGGTTTACACGAGGCACTTAGAGTAGGATCTACTTCCCTGGCAGCAGCAATAACTCCCCGCGAGCCTGTCTCTACTCAGACTTCAATCTCTGGGCCCCAAAGAGCTGTTGGAGGACTTTGATGTTCTGTCTAAATGAACTGACTGTGCTGCTTGATACAGCCCTCCAGTCAACTGAGTCCCCCCCACCAATTCTGTCACCAGTGATAAACACCATGCATGCTTGGCGTCACCAAATTCTGCCCCACATGCACAGAAAGGCCACAGTTTTTTTGTTCCCCCTCCTTCAACTCTGTGAATAACTGAAAAAAATATGATTGTTGTTTCCTGCCGTGCCCTATCTGAGCAGAAAGCCTTTGATGTGTGAGGCTGTGTGTAAAGCAGGCAACGCTGGGCTGGTTTTTGTTACCTTACACCCCTGCAACATCCAGTAGGTAAGCCTTTATGTTGGATGCCCCTTCAGGGCATGGTGTTTGTTAGAGCCTGGGCAAAGGCAACAACCTCCAACCCACTTCTATCATTGCATTTTTTCAGGAGAATCAGAGCCAAAGAGCGCTGCGTACAAGCTTGCAACTTCGCTGGCTTGATCCAAACAAGATCCAAGGCTTATTGGGGAGCACTGGTGCACAGCTAGGGAAGCACAAATGCACTGCTATATCTACTTTGGGGCTTGTATGATTTGAATATGAATATAGTGGGTAGTAAGTAGTGTCAAAGACAGCACTTAGTACAAGCTACTGATGATTAGCAAACACTGCAATGAAGGATTTCAATCAAGGAGCAGGATGGAGATGGTGGCTAGAGGAAAATAATACTTTATCCGTCTAAGCTTCAGCTTGGTCAATTCTCATTTGACTAAATCCAATTACCATTGATTCTACATCTTCTTAAAGCCGAGGTTTAGGTTTTCCTTGATAGTGCAGAAACCTTAGCTTGGATGAAGCTGCAGTATTTAACCTATTACAGCCTCCGATGAAGCGTCTGGGTTTTGGAGGGAAGTATGAGTTCTGCTGGCGAAAGCCTTGATCTTCCCACACCCTGGGTTTTCCCAGCGTGTGTAGCAATTCCCGTGCAAAGCCTCTGAACACTACTCTCTCTCCTCCAGCGGCGGTGATGCTCCTGAGCAAACCTGCCCCGGATCGAGCATCTCATTTAGTCACTGGGCCCCTTTGATGTGGATTCAGTGCTGCAGTGCATATCATTCGTGTTTGAAGGTTCAGCTTCCACAATACAGCCGGGTTTGAAGTTTCACATATTGCAGGTGCTACAATGTGATAATCTGGGAGCTGGTTATGCATTATACATTTTTCATAAAAGAACACCATCACCTGAAAGTGAAATGTGGAAAAGTCAGCGCTTCAAGGTATATATTGACAGAGACTGTTTCTGAGACTTCTGGGTGTGGGACGAAAACACTCTTGTTATCTTGAGCAGTTCAGAATCAGCACTACATCTTCCCTCTGAAGGGGGTAAATATCCAAATAAACAGAGTAGAATACCATTTGACTAGGACCTGCCATGCCATTATGAAGCCAATTTAGATGACGAAACGCTTCTCACGGGGCACAGAGGCCATGACGGCTCTTTCTCCAGTCTGGGCCCACACTAAAAATCTCAAATTCAAAAGGGGCATTTATTTCTTGGGGCAGTTCCTTCAGTGTCTTTTTATATAAAACATGAAAAATTAATGACAACCATTATGCGACAAAATGTCTAAAAGCAACATTTTGTTTTCTTGTGCACTTGCAATCTCACAACAATTAAACTTAAGAGAAATTTGTAATCTTATTATATTACATGAAATTTCTGTCTGTCTGTGTGTTTGTTTCTTTGTCTGCAAACTCCTCGTAGACCATCAATAGCTAATCAACAAAACTTGGCACACAAGTACATCTTAGGTCCTTGAAGGTTTTTATTTATATAAGATATTATGATGTTGTCATGTTGCCTAGCAACGTGATGGCAGTGGGCTAAAATCACCCATTTTTCTCAACTATCTACCCATAACACCTTAAAAAGCACCGTGTCATTTTTATTTCATGACATTAACATCTAACTTATATCCACAAAAAATGAATTATGCATGATATATTATGACACTGTCATGTTGCCCGGCAACCATGTAGCAACAGGCTGATATGACCTGTTTTTAGCCTTTAACCGCCTACAACAGCTTATGAAAGGATGCTATCATTTTAATTTCACCACAGTAGCATCTCATTATATAGACCAAACAACCATGTAGGAACAGGCTAAAAAGACATATTTTCTTAGCATTTTTTAGCTTTTCATTCAAAGCGACTGCACAGGTCGCCCAATGGGGGCCAACCTATCTGTAATCCTGGTCTAACTCTCACTCACAGAGACAGATGCCAACATGTTATAAAAAATAAAAAAAACCTGGGGAATTTCTATGAATCTGAAACTATTTCAACGTTTTAAAGTTCTTGCTGGACCCTGAATGTAAGTTTATGTGAAGTTTTGGTTAGCCACATCTGTGATTTTTTTTTAACTAATTTGTACATAATTGCCAACTTGACACCATTCAATCTCAAACTGGTAGCAGATTGACTCCCTTTTATTACCATTTTGAGGCACCAAAGTTGCTTTTAAAATGGCAACTGACTGTGGGTGGTCTTGCAGACCTGTTCATTATCTTCAAAGTGACCTATTCAAAGGCTGCAAGACTGCAAGTTCAGTTCACATGGACCGTGCTGCAGGCTCCAACAACTGTTGTCCGTAGTGTGACTGCAGCACTCTCTCTGAATGTGATTCATTTTATACCTGTAGATTTTCTCCAGTAATGGAACTCCAATGGTCCAACACCCACTTCACACGGTCAAAATCCTCCTAGAAACAAAGCTTGCTGGTCGTCAGCCATCTTGGCAGTTATTTCAGGCTACACAAAGCATAAGTTGCTTTCCCACGCAGGTTATACTAAATCCCAGTACATTCATTAATGGCTCAATCCAGATCAACTTTTTGGGCTTAATCCACCAGAGCACAAAACAAATTAAACAAACAGACTTGTTAATTCATGTTGTGAATAAAGTAAGCCAAAATTTAAAAATACTGGCAACTGCCAGTGCCCTCAGCCTCCATTTAGATACACCTTTGGTATCAATTTCAAAATTTTACGTCGCCTTGTTCTTGAGTTATCGGATTCAGGAGAGATTCTGAAACTTTGACCTCCAACCTCTGACCTTGAGGTCAAGTTCACTGTTGTTCAGCTGAGGGGTAAAAAAAAACAAAAACACACATACCTATGATTTTACTACAATAATAACCAGATGTACCCACCCTGAAAACTAATTGAAACGGTTGAAAACCAAATCTGCGCATGTTTCAAACCAGCAACACGACTTGCTCACATGTCATTGGCTCTTTGAGGGGAGGGTTAAGAGGACCACCATCCTTGATTTCACCGAATTCTTCCACAGATTTTGAGTCACATCTCCGTTGACATTATCTTCAAGTCGTTGTTTCTAAATCGAGAAACCCTTTAGAAGCCCAAATTACACTGTGGCAACCTAAAGTGAATCTACAGATTAAGCTCCAGCATTTTGCAGTGATTGTTTTCCAACATCTAACCGACTCAAGCAGGAAAGCGAGTCCGCCAATTATATGAAATCTAACTGCATCAAACAAACAAGATTTAAAAGGCAGGGAGTTGTTGCCCAAAGAATAAAATCAATTTGACAGTTAATGTTAATGCAAGTGACTGAGGTTTATGCAAACGTGTCTGATCTTGATAATTAAAGAGTGTTTGTACGGAGGTGCACAGCTCGGCGTCTCATTTTTAAAGGATGTTTACTGTCTCCAAAGCATGGAGATGGTGGCAGCCTGAGGGCCTGCTTGCTTTCTTTTCCCTTGCTCTGTATCTATCTTGCGCTAAATACACACAAAAACACACACAGGCGCACATATACAAGCACACGTGTACAAATACAAAGTCTACACACTGTACTGACACATACAAACAAAACCCACACAGAAGAAAGACTCCACGCTTCCACAGACATCAGCCTCTCAATTAGCTTCTGCACTCATTTCTCCTCCTTGGAAGAGAATTATTTTTCAGCTAGATGCTTTTTCTTTGTTTATTGTGAACAGACCAAAGCCTTATCAGCAGCTAATCACTGGATGTCAAATTCAGTGACTTGCTGCAGTCACATGAAAAAAAAAAAAAAAAAAGCATTCAGTGAATAATCTTCTAAAAGTTCAGATTGCCATTTTAGATTTGGACAATCACCAATTTCTTTTAGATGCTCAAATCTGTCTTAACAGCCAGAGAGCGGATCAGCATTTGTTTGGTATAATGTGTTGTGACATGTTAATTGCGTCTACTTGTAATTCTCTCTAATTGATGTTTGATATGTCTCAGGAAATTAGGCCAACCAGATAACACTGTAAATATTATTAATCCTTCCCGCCTTTCTCTTTTCGTGGCAGGTTGATGAATTCAAAACAGCTAAAAAGCTAAAACAGTAATGTGTCATCGTGCTGTGCAGCTATGCCCAGTATTCCCAGGGTTGCAAGGCAGACAAATCTAAGGTTACAAGCATACCACCGTATATTCAAAACACATTCGGGCACATGGCAGGCGGCCAGAGAAGACTAACCTGAGCAATTTTGACTGAGTTCTGGGTAGAACCACCGGCATGGTACTCAACTTTGTTCCTCTTGACAATTTCTTCAAACCTGAAACAAACAAAAATAAAAGAAATGCTTCATAAGACACTGTTTAAGAACAATTACAGACTGACTGTGGCAATGCCAAGCGCGGGGGAAAAGAGAAGGTTTATAGAGGTAATGAAGGAAGACATGCAGAGAATGCAAGGGACATGGTGAGATGGGTACAAATGCAGAGTGGATCAAAACTTTCTGGAGTTTGTATGTCAAATGCAACTTAGCCCGTTTAACATGCCAGCCTCAAGCATTAAATTTCTCATGATAATGTCACCTAATCTTGTGGTTTCCCTAAAGCCTACAGAATTTTCCCATTTCCTCTTTCTACCCATTGTCTGGTTTAAACGCTGGCAAAGTTGCTGTTTCGATTCAGCCACACTGCTCCCACCAACCTTATTTCCAGCCGCTGTGGCTATAAAGCTGTACTCAGCTTCAGAGCAAAAATATTTTCCGAGCCCTAATGTCCCCCACACTAATTTCGCAGCCAACTGTTGAAAATAATAGAGCATTTAGCAGCTAAAACGTCAAACATTTCTTTGAGGGGCTGATGAAGACCATAAGAAGGCTGAAAGGAGAAAGATTATTAGACCTGCATTCATGGCGAAAACAACTGTGCTTCCAGCTTAATGCTAATGCCGCTCCATGTCGGAGCACTTAAAACCATCAGGCTGACATCCAACCCCAGGAAGAACAAAAAAATGTTATCTTACTATAAAACATAAAAGCTCTGTCTGTCTGTGTGTGTCTTTTTTTGCAAACTCCTGCAAAACCATCAGGAGTCGAGCAACCAAACGTAGCACACAGGTACATCTTGTCCCCCTGGTGGTTCTCATCTATATCAGATATTATGATGTTATCACTGTTGCCTAGAAACCGCCCAGCAACATCCTAAAATGACCCGTTTTTAGCATTTCTGCACCTACATCACCTAATGAAAGCATCCAGTTGTTTTCATTTCATAACAATAGCATCTCATTATAGCCATAAAAGTTGAAATACATATGCTCAGCAACCAAACGGCAACGGGTTAAAATGAGCAGTTCTTAGCGTATAAACCACATCCATCAGCCCTATAAAGTGATTAAGTATATTAGTTTGCCAACAGAAATAATGAAAAAGGAGCAGCACATGAGAAGCATAATTCATGAAGTTTTTGACAACATATTTAATGCATAGCTATGACATGTATACAACTGTACGTGCGGTACATTGTGCAGACAGTACTGTAAAGTGGGAGGCACTCTTCTGGTTAAACTACACGATGACACCATTTCTACATCAGCCCAAGCATCTGTTTATACATCATTTTCTGTATTTAAAAATTATTTTGGACAACATACATAACAATAAATCTGCAATAAGCTGGGATCTGCTTATAATATTGGCTAACCAGTTATCACTCAGACTGTTGCTATGATGATAATGTTAACATTAGGATAACTAAAGGAGCAGCACTGTGCAAGTGCTGCATATTCAAAGTTTGTCTTTTCAGAATAAAACTAATCTAACAGCTTTATGCTTCACATGCGCAACCTCAATGGGCACTTCCTGAAAAAAATAATGGTTTTAGCTTTTTATTTTATCTTTAAATTAAACATTTTAACTGCATTATGTACCTGTTCTCTGAATTTAACAGGTTAGCAATCTCTCAATATATCAGAAGAGCACTTCAGATGAACTCGGGCACTCAATGTGTTTAGTTAAAATGATCTCACACTGGATGCTCTCTGACTTTGTTAATTAAATAGTACCAAACAAAAGATGCTTTTATCTTTTTCAGACACATATTTCAAGTGTTTATCTGTCAGTTTAGCTATATATTTCAAACATTTATGTCTGATCTACAGAGAGCATGCTCACTTTACCTAGAGGGCACTTATGAGATGGAATAAGAACAATCAAAATAATTATTTATACTTGCCTCTAGCTAAAAAAGCCCAAATGTCATTTCAATTTTCACAAACACGTGTCAAAAATAAAATGGACCAATGCCAATGTCCGCTAATGCAGTAATGCTGGTCGGTGACAAATTTACAACAGGACGTGCACACTTTGCGGCAAATTCCAAACTAAAACCAAAGTTTGGAAGTTAATCAAAACACAAAGTTACATGTGCACATAACAAGCAGCTGCCTGTGGGTTTTGAAGGTGAGCACTATCATGTGGCTGCTGCTGGAAAGTCTCTACTGATGCTTGTTATAAGCAAGACCTACAAACAGAGAGTCCTGTAAAGTGTCTTGTGGTTCTGTAACACTCCTAACCCTTCCTAACAGAATTATCTTGATCATTTAAACAGAAAACACAAGTAAAGTTCACAGGATCGCTTTTTAGATCGCCATTTTAAATACTGCATTTGTTACTTTTGACTCAGTATTCCAAATATTTGTGCTAGACTTTTTGTTAACTTACTCAGCTTATCCTGTAAGGATATATTTTCCAATCCCCTAGTTAAGTCGCAACATTTTTCTTCCCTTTTCGAGCAGTAAAGAAGTTGTGTTTTGGAGCACGTAAACCCAGAAACACAACAGACTAAAAGTGGGATACATTTACGCCATTCTTTAACCGTGACATTCCAGGTGCAAGTTGTTTATATAAACTGCTTACAGGGAAAAGAGGGGGGGAGAAAAAAATCAAAGCTGGATTTTGTTAAATGGGATACTTTACCACAAATGTTGCTGCAGTTGGGAGTCTAAAACGTCAGCTTGATAAAAGCAAAAGAGAGAAACATTGTTCACACATGGTTGTATTTAGCCTTACAGTATTATAACAAGATGAGCAGTGAGCAAAAGTTATTTCTAAGGAACTTGAACTGCTTCCTCAAAGAGATGCACAAAATAAAAGCAGATATTCATCTTCAACTTGGCAAAAATAGGCGACTGCACATATTTCATAGGTGATGCTTTCAGAGCAATTAGAAAATTACGTTTTATTATTTTCCCATGTATAAAAACCCGATACCCAGATAAGTCGTTTAGCGAGAGACCGCATCTGATTAAAGGTTTGATGTTTTTGAACCGCACAGCAAAGTTTAGAAATGACTGTAACAGACTAAACAGAAATGAGTCGAGAAAGCAGACATTACATCGGGGAATACGGAGTAAACAATTGCTGTGTTTTCAAACATAAACCAAAGGAACACCCCAGGGTAATACTGAAGGCAGTTCTATCATTTTTGTATTTTCCCCATCATACTGCCATTTCAAACATCAATAGCTGCGATGCTCAGGCGTAACATGATGCAAAGCCAGGCTACGCTGCGAGATAGAGCCCTTTATCTTGGAAGCTGAGAACATGAATAATGTTGCGTTCTGCACATTGTTTGCGCCATTAGCCTCCTAGAGATTGGGGGGGGGGGGGGGGGGGGGGGGGGCTGGATATACAAACATATCCGCCATGCTATGGCAACTGGCCTAACTAAGGTGAAGATGCACCTTGGCCTTTTTCTAAATCAGTCACATTGAATTATATGTGCGTTACTGCTTTAAATTCATAATAAAATGCTTAGTTGTAATCCCAAGGGGGCACTGGTACTCTGCGCTACAGAGATCCAGTGCATTTTATGGGGTTGGTCAACAGTTGTACGTTTTAAATTGTAGCCCTGATCATAAAAATATGTCATGTCTACTGTGTATACTTGCCACAGACAGCACTGATCTGTATGCAAAGTGCGTCATGGCTTACCAACATGTGCCAGCCAGAGGTGTTCAATACTTCAGCACAACCTGGTTTAACTAGGCATGGCCGAATTTTGAGCGGGTGTGAAAGTAACCTTAACTGCTTCAAAGAAAGTCTACATATCATGTCTCAAGGCGAGAGGTCCACCCAGGGCAGAATGTTCCTAATAAAGAAAAAAAAAAACTTTCCATGCAAGTGGAAAATATGCTAACCGGGTGGAAAAAAAAATCCTTCCTGAGACACCTGTTATGACTCCTTGACAAAAGAAGAATTTGAGCACTGTGGGTGTTTATAACATGAAGGCAGCCGAGGGACTCCAGAACCCATTTCAAATAGACACACAGCTTCTGAGGATTTCAGTGCTTCCCCCCCCCCCCCCCCTTGCTAGAAGTATTTGCTCCACCTTTCAGTGCAGACAGCATGGGGCCCTGCTCTTGGACGCCTCGAAAATCCCATCCGAAAAGGAGCAGCTGCCTCGAGACCTTTACACCCTCAAACATCATGTGATCCCATAGTAGTGACACCGTAAACGGCCCCCTTGGCCATTTAGAGAGAGAAAATCCCTTTCCATCTACTGCAGTCTAAGCTCACTCAGTGATGGGAGGGAGCAGAGGGAGAAAAAAAAGAAAAAAGAAATTGTTTTGAACAAAATGTCCTCAGCCAGTAACCTCAGCTTTTAAAACCTACTGGTGTCGCTCGGCGTAAGAGCAATCCCAGCTATGCCATGTATTCCACTAATGTATGGTCAGCATGTGTTATATAACATGTTTTACAAGAGGCTGCCGGTGGCACTTTGGTTAAACGCCACTCTTAACTAAAAGCCACAGTTTTTCAATTTCATACCTTCCAATTTGAGACTAATAGCAGCATTTATTTATTCAGCTTAAATGAAATCATATTCAAATTAGAAGAATTAAGCCGCTGAATACAATATTTGTATTCAGAGGGTATCGGAGTCCTAGAGTCCCCCCTCGACAACTAATACCTCCAGATCTCTCCGGCTTAACGCGTTCAAACTGTTGAGGCAGATCACACAAGTCGGGAACATTGTGTTGTTTACATTCCTGAGGATGGAGCCCCCACTGTTGTTTCCCATCAAGGGAAATATGAGAGCTTCCAAAGTACTTTGAGAGTTCTCTAACCCGAGTGACTCATGAGCTCCTCTCTCACCTCCCCAAAAAACAAGCCAAGTAGATTATTTACATGAGGCAATAATTCAAGATTTGCTCCTCTAAGTCTCTTACACAGAGGGCAAGGCGAGCCCATTTACCCAATCCCTCTTCATTCGCCTTTGATGTTAGCCTATCTCGATAAGACCGGATGAGTGCCCTAAAATCCCCGTCGAGTGATTTCACAGGAAGAACAAGTCTCTGTTAATCAATGGCTAGATTGGATCTGGATTCTCGGGAGTGGTCCGCCTGAAAGTCCTCCCGAGTGTTTGAGTGCACACCGGGGTAATTCATCGCTAATGATCACCGCGGCACCTTCTCTCCTACACGCCGTTCGTCCTCGTTTAATTGCCTCGTTCACGTTTAAACAGCTTACAAATCACAAGGACAGGCAGGGAAACATGATCAAACGGCCTCTATCGCTAATCAGGGGAGGGCAAAGGAAGAAGTGAGCGGACTGGGGCTTCTTTGCTGGCTCTCCTTGGGGATTAGGCAGGAGGAGGGTTGTACAGGAACAGTAAATTATCTCTGCTTCAAGTATAGCAGGCAGGTATATTTAAACAGGCAGATCCATCTTCTCTCTATCTGACAGAAACAGAGAGGGGCCAATGCAGCTAAAAGGCTTTGGTAATCCCAGTTTCAACACGGGCATCTGGAGTGGAGACAGGTTCCACCATTGATTAGATTCCCTAATCAGTGTGTGTGCATCCCACACCAGCCTTCCTTGGTAGTCTGGAGGCAGTACGAGGCCTGATGCACAGTAATTGTTTCCATAGGTCAGGCGGAGGAAAAACAGCTCGGGGACATGATGAAAGGGAGATGGAAAGGGTGAGGAATATTGTTGTTTTTCCCCCCCAATTAAATTGTTTGTCAAACCCTTCACAAAGGGTTACGCAGTTTATCTGTTTAAAATCAATACGCTCGTCTCAGTGTGAAAGCTTGTCCCGACACAAGACAGGCCCATTAATTATTCTGTTCTGTGTGCTATCGCTGGGCTGCTCAAGGTTGAGCCTTATCTTTTCTTATTTCAAATCAATAATTATCTTCTACCATGCTCGCGCTCCCTCTCAGAAATAGATGTGCTTTTCATTCAATGCCTGTAGAGTCTCTCTCTCTCACTCCCTCTCTGTGTAGCAACCGGTGAGGAACGCAGAATGAATAGGACATTCTTATCAGAGGAACATTAGGGCAGGATGGGAATAGATGGCGAAGAATGAGGCATATAAAAGTACTGAACACAAATGAGTCATGATTCAAACAGCCACAGAGGCCTTGTTCCCGTCCTCTGACATCTTCTAATAGACTACAGTAAGGGATGAATGTTGATTTGTACAAAAGCATTAAAGTATCGGCATCGCTCGGGTATCTCAATCCACTGGGGCAAATCCCTTTTTAGCTAAGAAAACCTTCCTCGAGTACCTCGGTGCAAAAGAAAGAAAGAAAAAGTAGTGCCACATCTTCTCTGCAGTGACACTTTTTGCATCACAGACTGGATACACAATTAATGACTGCACAATTACATGGTCATAATGGGTGAGTAATTGCATTAGAATGCAGAAACGACAACTGTGCGTCCCTTTAATAATGGGCCAATCCAGCTTCAGCAGCAGCAGCAGCCCATTTGTTGGCATTAGCTGAGGACTGCTGTTTGTACTTAATTAGGCTGCACTCAAGGATTAGGCGGTGGGGGCAAAATCTGGTCATGGAGTATGAGTTCATATTATTTCCTCTAAAATGTCACAGGTTTTTGGCTTCGCGCTGCAGAGGGTGGCGTTGTTTGTCACACTGTACTGCGTGGATGTGGGAAAGGGAGTGTGAGAGTGTGTGTGAGGAAATGAAAGGGAGAGAGAGAGAGAGGGACACACTGAGGGAGAGAGGAGTGGGAAGAGGGAGTGTGTAAGCAAGGATGGGGCTTCTGGTGCTCTCTTGAGGATTGAGATTTGAAGCCGGAGCACAAAGCCTTTGAGACATTCCCCTTATCTTGGAGGTTGATACCAGGATCTCAGTGATTCAGAGCGCTCCGTGTGAATAATTCCACCAACACCCCCTACTGCGGGGACCATATGGCCCAGTGTGAACTTTAAATACACGGGGAGTGCTGCTGCTGCTCACCAGTCAGGCCTCCCATCTCTACCCCCGCACAGGCTAGGTGTAGAGAAATGATCGGCACAGATAGTGCACTAACTAGCCTTCATGTTAAAAAAAAAAAAAAAAAAAAAAAAAAAAAAAGGGCTGCTGCCATCAGTGGCTTTTTCCTGTGTGGCTGCTGGGGGATCAAAGATGACTAAAAATAGCCCTGAGCATGCTTTTCTGAACTGAACATGCTGTATGTACTGGCTGAGACGCCCACATTTTAATTATAAAACGCTCTTTAAAAGCGGGGAGTTGGAGGGAGACGAGGTGAGGAGGGGGTAGCAGCGCCCACATGCACAGAGATGTAGATTGTGTTTGTTACGCCCCCTTTGACTTGTGATGTTTCCTTCTGGCACCACCTGCTGGCAGTGGCCATCAACAAGCGAGAGAGAGAGTGGAAGAGAGGAATTCAAAGCTCCAACGAGGACAAGCCTTAATTGTGATTGCATCAGCCATCTCTCATAATGCAGCATGTATGCTTTTAAATGCAGAGAAATCAAGCGGCTGCACAGCACGCTGACAAATTTCATCACACAGAAAGCACCAACACGGGAACAAGGAGACCCTGCGCTGTTTTTTCCCCCCTTTCTTTCCAGTATTTGAAAAGTTTTCCTCTTTTATAATTCACAAGGTCTACATTCGCATTTCTTACAGCTGAGTACGGCTCTGGCGAGCACGTCAGATTCACGCAAGCGTCCCAAATTGCCAGATTCACGGTTATCAATAAAACATCAAGAGCAGCGCGCCTGGTCGCTGAACGTGTTTCTGATGTCTCAATTACCGGTTGAGTGCCATTAATCTCTGCTCTCTCGCTTTGGCTCAGAGGTCGGCTGATGGATGCAGGCCTGTGACCTTTGTCCTCGGCAGCGGGGGGGAGCCGGACGTGCTGACCCGGTAGCTGCCAGCAGAGGTGAGTTTAAGTACTGTAGTACAGCACTCAGCGTTACCAGACAAGGGAGCTGGGAAATAAAAGGATTGGTGGGTGGGGGGTGTGTAATGTGTCTACACACTCAGTCAAGCATGAGTACATCCAGTGAAGTGGCACCATGGCAAGCACATGCAGCTCCTGCACACATGCATGTGAGCAGACACAAACACACAAACACACAACAAGCAGGAGTGTCTGTCCTTATGACACCACAAGGATAGCTCCACAGGGGAAGGGAGGGGGGGTTGTCTAGCACTCACGATTCACTTCATTATATATTAAAAACATAAAAAATAGAAAGAGAGGAGAAGAGTCAAGTGTGTTTACAGAGCAGAATCTATCACACACACGAACCCGGGAGCCAAAGTGTTTAGCATGTACTCAGCGAGAGAGGCCTTTGTTGTTTTTTCCCCCAGTAAGCAGATTGAGCTGCATGGCAGCAGCAGGGGTGTGTAAGATGTACACAGACAGCAGGGTGTGTTAGTGGAGAGGCACCTCCACTGATCTCCTGTGTCGTGTGATGATGTGTGTGTGATGTGTGTCTCAATCCAGCGCTGATCCCCCTGAGTCAGCCCTGTCAGTGATATGAGCCTCCCACCCTCCTCCTCCCCCCCACCCTCCCCTATCCTTCGCCATCCGGAATGCTAATAACAGCCAGCCACTAACACTGCATCCCTGAATTATTCATGCAGCAGAGGGTCACACGGCATAATGAGGAGTTTACTCTCATTCTGGATGCGATTGTGATGCTGCTAATCTGCATTTAGCACAGAGAAACAGAGAAAAGGAGGGAGACGGGGTAGGTGGTGGTGGGGGGGGGCTGGGGGAGAGGATAGGATGAGCACTGATGAACTTAATTGCTGTGAGCAAACAACTACTGAAAAGAGTCACGCCATCATCCAGAGATGAGAAAGTAAACAATTAATTATCATTGGACAGAGGGAGTCATAAAACAAATGTTTGAACAGCACTAATATTCAGGAGCCAGCTGATTCCCCCCACCGCCGCCGCCACCACCCCTCTGAGGTGACAATACTCTCACAGTAAAAAATGACACGCTCATTTGATACACTAATAATTATTAGCGCTAATATGATTCACTTAACACTCCCAAGAGGGTTTGGGTAGATATTATATTATGAAATGCTGCATGTCCCACATTATAATCTCCTGCAGAAAGAGGCGTGTTTTCATTATGTTGACATGTTGTTTCCTATGGAGACTTCTTTTTTAGGGGGGTAGAAACAGCAGGTTACTGTTGCCCCCTGCTGGTCATATAGGGTGCATGCCCCATATTCTGCAAAGTAATAACATATTAAAAAGAATTTTGCTGCCAAGAAATAAGTGACAAGGTTAAAATATAAATATTCGCCACGTGCTAATGAGACGAATACTGCAAATGATCAGCATCAAATATTTTAAAAAAGCAAACACTACAAAGAAAAATTAGACATGACCTAAGTAAAGAACACAACTTTATTTTGAATTTAGTAATCTTTGGGTTCATCTGGTCACAACACAAAGTCAAACGTACCCCAAATCTTGGCACATGACAAAGAGCCTTTAAAAATCCTGCAGGAATCAAACTCATATTTGAATCCACACGATGGCAGCAACAGCTGCAAAAAGTCAGAGGGAACTACAGTTACGACAGTTACCCACTGAAACTCTGAATTTAACATGTCTAAGCAGGCAGAGAGGAAGTCTCACGCAGCTCTTTGGTTAGTTGGTTTCCTCTCATACCTCGATTTCAAAACAACCAGAGGCTTCGCCTGAAAAACCAGCATCTGCTGAAAGCAGACCCTCTCAACTGCAGCTCACTAACCACAAAAAAATATAAAAATATATATTTTATATTTATAATATATAAGAAAATATAATGTGAACAAACAGTACAGTATTTTGCATTTACTCCAGCCTGACAGACTAACCACCACACTGTGAAACCAGGAATAATATACAGGTACCGGCAGAACTCGCAGCTGCTTTTTGAGGAGGAGAGACTGATGCTGTCACTCATACAAGATAATAGCACTGCTTAAGATTGCATCATGTAAAAATTAACTACAGGTATATTATAGTTTGAGGGCTTTGATGCATTACAAAGGAGAAAGAAAGGATGCAGCAGTTGGCAAAGGTGAAAAGAAAAGAAGCATTATGAAACAACAGAAAGGTCACGCCCAGCAGTGAACCGGGGCTTGTGGTTAAATGGAATGTAGCAGGAAGTTTGGGTTGTTTTTCTGTATGGCAGATTTCCCCGCCACCCCCCACCCAAATCAGAGCAGCAAATAATGATTGTTTTCATTCAATTTCCTGCATCTCTCGATTATTTTTTCAGTTAAGTTGATCAAAATTTTGTTGCAAAAAACATTAAATATCTTAAAATGTCAGAAGGTTAAGTGCTAGATGGAGTTGAGGTCTTGCAATTTTCAAAATAACAGTCTAAGAACAAAAACGTGTTTAATTTACTGCGACAGAAAACAAAAGAAAACAGCAAAAGTCAGTGAATTTTGGTGCCTAATCCATTACTGAATCACTAAGAATACGCGGCTGAATCTTGTTACACCAAAAATAAGTCCCCAGCCAGTACTAACATGGATGTAGATAGTTTCTACTGTCCAGCAGGCAATTTCTCAGCAACAACAGGATTATATGGGCTCTGCTGTGACTAGATAATTGAATTCAGGCATGGCCACAGCGCACTGCATCCAATGATCTCTCTCCCACCAGGGTGATGGGAGGAAAAAATGAATCGTGTTACACTCTGTAGATTCGGTAGCGCAACAATGGTGTTAGTTGACTGGACTTGTAAGTCCTTTTTAGTAATGAAGTTATTTGTCACAACACTTCAGCGGACTTCTTCTTCTTCTTCCGTAAGCCAATGACTTTGCACGTGACTTCTTAGCAACCAAACCAAACCTCAAGCAAAGCAGCATTAATAGGTACACTGTGGCACATGCTGCAGCGTCGAAAGTTAACGTTCAGAATGATAAAAATACTGCATGCTTACTCAGATATGCATTGACTGACATGATGACAGGCACGCTGGTGTCTATAGCATTGAGGGGACGTGCATTGAAATGCATTGTGCTGGGAATTAACCAGCAAAGCTGCATGTTAATCCTGCCCTGACCTTGTGCAGAATGTGTAGAGAACAGTGTCTGTGGGGCTAAAGATAACACCGCTGCCTTTGTGCTGAAGGAGAACAACACTGCTGATGATGCTGCTTTGTGCCGCTGCTCCTGCCCAAGGTCACATGTGTCCTTTTGTCAAGTAACAAGACCCGACAAGGTAGTCCATTGTAAAGTACAGATGATCAGATGTACTGATCTGTCTTTAAACTCTAACTGCATCGTTATGGTGCTTCATAGTTTTATAATGCCTTCACAGATTTACTACAGCATGTAACAGCTACACAGTAGGTGGTTTGCAGTAGTGTAGTAAAGTTTATGGACTAATGCAGCCTGGTACGGATAGGCTATGTATCCATTTGCATTATTATTCTACAGTACTGTACAAAAAGTCTCGGGCCACCCTACAATTCAAACGTGCTTCAAACTTGATATTTAAGGCTTTACTGTCATTTCTTTAAGTAATCTTCAGGAATATTTCTCCAGACATTTCGTTGGATACTTGCTGTTTTTCTCTGTCAAGATGATCCCACGCTGCTTCATTAATGTTGAGGTCCAGGTCTGGGGAGGCCAATCCACGACTGATAGTGTTCCACTTTATGTTTTTCTATCCACATATGCTTTTACTACACTTGCAGTGTGGTTGGAAAGATTTTCAGTCCAGTTCATCAGTCATTTAACCTTCAAGACCATCGCTGTTCTTCAGCTACCAGTTGATGGATCAACTGAAGAGCCAAATGCAACTCTCAAGTTCTGTGTCAGCTCTTTCCTGGATGTTTCCTATTTTCTAAGGACTTTCAGATACTGATCACCTGTTGTGGAAAGTTTTGTAGGTCTGCAACTTCTTTTGTCCTCCACTTGTCCAGTTTCCTCACCATATGCAAAATTTTCTTTGGGAATCAACTTGCTGTTCCAAAAATAAAATTTTATGCCTGTGAATGTGTGTTATTCAACTAAAAAAAAATGGGAACAAATTATGTTTTTTTTTTGTGACTGGTTGCAGTAACAAAGTGGCTAAAGATACTAAATTTAAAATTGGTTCGTTGCCAAGTTGTCTGTTATGTGCAGACTCTACAGTGGTTCAGCCCTTGAGTTAGATGCCTTTTATATATATACTTGATTGAGTTGTATGTCAGTGTTAAATGGCTGAACAAACAACAAGAAAGGGTACAAAAACTGAACTGAATTGGACTCATTGGAAACAGCAGCTTATAGTCACTTATCCTAGAAACATTACAAGAAAGTCTGGCTCCTTGGAAGCAAAATATAAAGAAATGAGGGGTGGCTCAGTAGTTCTGCACAGTCAACGGTAGCAGTCACCAATCTTTGGTTTAAGCTGGTCTTTTGAAAATTTAAACATTATGGTTTTAAACTGGCTAAATGTCTATGGATAGGGTTTGGGAAGCACAATCACAGCATCACAGTATGTTAGCCGATGTAACATCTGCAGTGCAGAAACCCCAAAGCCAGGACCACTGCTCCACTGGAGCTCCCAATACAAATAAATATGGGGGTTATTTTGACATGAGTCAAATTTTCCACTGCTCCGTCACACTGAATCCAATACAAAGTTTACTCAAGACATTAAAACGTCTTAATGGACAACAAAATCATTTTTCTTTGTCTTTGCAAAAGTGCCAACTGTTCAGAATTTGACATCTTTAAGCCATTTTATTGTCAAATTGTTAAAGTAATGCTAGTAACAATTAACTGTACATGTCCAAGGATTCCCACTGGCCTCTCCTCATTTGTTAGTGCCACTATCTGGCTTATCGTACTTAAAACAGACCGTTTTACACAATGAAAATGCCGATTCTGTTTTCATAAAGACTTTTTTTAAAAACTCAACAGGGCACCTTAAACACTGAAGTGCTCCAGTAGTAATGGCCAGCAGATAACTGTTGACTGAGCAGGTTTAAGGTGTGAACGTTGACCAGTGTGATGTAATAAAATTGTCTAAAGGAGCACTTCAGCGCAGGTGACCTGCTACTGGTTAAACGAAAGGCCTTAAAAAGTCATCTGTTGCACTTTTATTGCTAGAGTGAACTGAAAGGCAGCGGGCATTGGGTTACATTTGGTTGCAGAGACACAAATTGCCAATTTAGGACAAAATGAAATGTTGCCGTCAGAAAATATCCATCATGCTTTAAAAATAAAAGAGAGCTGGATTCACAGAAGAGGTTATTCTGTCCCAGTGAATGGCTTTTTTGATTACATTTCAGACTTGGCAGGCAAAGTAAAGTCATAAAAACTCAGAAAACCTGTGATTTTTTTCTATTGCTGCTTGGGTAATTATTAAACATCTCAGTTCACTCACACACTAATAGGCAAACCCATAACAAATGTTTACATATGCTAAATGTGGAACATGTGATTTACCTCTCAGTGTGAAAACTGTTTAATCCTTCAAACTTCAAAGGGAACCCCAACACCTCCCTCTCTCACACCATGTTCTTATTTACAGATGGTGCACATATTTAACATCTTCAAAAAAAAATTCACACAACAAGTTCCCTGCAAAGGAACCATCTGTACCTTATCAAACAGAAGGAAAAGGGTGGTGTAAGGTCAGTCAGTGATTAAAGCCTAGTTCTTTGTTTCTACAGAGTGACGGGCTGCAAGCGGGGGCATGCCACAGTGTCTTTGAGGAAGGATATAGTGTTACTGCTTGCAATGTGACGGAGGCGTGTTTACAAGAAACTCACAACTCAGAAAAACCCTTACTAACTTACATTTGCCACAAGGCAATTGTAAATTTAGAGGTTATTTATAGCCTGGCATGGGTTCAGAGCTGGAAAAATGTGGGCGTGTAAAGTTCTGAGGCTGCCAGCTACCCGGGGCCAATGTATGAGTTAGCTATTTTGAGCACAGCTTACAGTGTCAAGATGGTAGTAGTGTGTATGAATGGCTAGTGTATCCCTTATTTGGTTTCACATGTTTTTAACTGTTTGCATTACACAAGCGACTGTAGCGTGGGTTACGAGCGAAGTTTTAACTCACAAGGCTTTGTGTCTGTCTTCTGCGAGGATCTGGTCATTCGGCTTCAGTCCAAACCTTTCAGGAAAGGGCAAGCAAACAAACATTAAGTGTGTTCTGAGCATGCAGGATGATTTAAGGGGAAACAGATGAAGCATTTAGACTTACTTGTCAAGGAAATCTTTGTCCACAACAGCTGAAATGTCGAGCAAGGGATTTCCCATCCCAAAGAGCATGTTTTCACTGTGGGGGAGACAAAAGCATATTGTGTTATGGAGACTCCCACTAACAGGCTCTGCATGAACAGGGGGAACAAACAGTCTGTTGTGATACAGAAAATCATCTGTTTGTGATTTGGTCAATTACACTGGAAGGACCCATAAAGAGCATCTCTTTATGGGAAAATTCAAGCTACAGAAACATAAGCGACTGAAAACTTTTAAGCTTATAGCAGAGTAATTAATGAATGAACTGTTTATGACTCCTGCAGATGATTATTATGCCTTTGATACCTATGTGTCATGCAAACGCTTTAAAATAAGGTTTTCTTAGACTACAGCTACAGATTACCCATTTACCTAAAAGTATGAGGTAATAAGATATCATAGCGGTCAAAGTATACTCCCGAGGACAGAGTATGCTTTCTGAAAGTTGGGTAACAGCTCAGAGCACAGGGAGAAATACTTGGCCTTTCAAGCTCAACATGCCTTTATCCATCTCAACAATAGGTGAGCTCAATGCTTTCAATCAACCCACTGAAAGTCTGGCAGTGATGTTAGCTCATGCTTTAAACAATAAAGTCATAAGAGCAGAAATGCTTACGGTGTAAACAGAGGAGGATAATAATCATGTGGCTCTCACCTTGGAGTTGGCATGTCAGAAACCCCTGCAGCCTAAACTGATTATTACTGAAAGGTCAACAGCTTCCTTCTTTGGTTCAAAGCAGCGTGTTCTTTGACTACAGGAACTGGAGCTGCACTTTGGCCAACCCTGACTGTTGGTGAAAGAAATAGGCGGGCCTTAGCGTCTTTTAGCCATATGATTGGCTGCTGACTCTCCAATGTTGAAAGGCCTTGGATGATGCATTCACAGGCAATGGGAACTCAGCAAAAACGGTGGACCTCTATTACAAACAGAGCACGGCCACATGCATTGTATATAAATATGTATAAATTTCAGTTATGTTTTAATGATTATAATTTTTTTTAAAAATGAACACTCGTTTTTCTAAAAATCTGAAATATTAAAGAATAGTTAGCGAAGGAAACTCTTTACTTTTTCACTTGTAACCTGTCCACAAATGGAATAAAATAAGAATAAATTAATTATTTTCCATCACACATATATCACAGGTATATTGATCCTTTAGATTCAACAATGCTTATAATTTTAGTTCCAAATAGTCTATCCTTGTGCAGAATTCTACTTAAGCCTTTGTCTCAGGAAGTCGAGTAGGTTGTCTAACTATCAGAAGGTTTGTGGATCAATTCTACAGCTACACCATAAATGTATATATTAAGACCCCGGGTTGCTCCTGATATATCTCTGTGAGTGTGTCCACAACTGTTAGATAAGCTATTAATAGGTATAGAAAAATAAATAAAATAAAATAATTAAAATAATAAAATAGCCTGTGTATGTCTTGCATACTGCCTGTTTTTAAGCACAGGATGAAAATAGGCACCTTACTGAAGATAATTTGTGTAGGAACACACCTCATACACTTCCCTTCTGGTTGTATGACTGTACTTCCTGCACTATAAGCTGTTTGTTCTAATTTTTTCTAATTTGTTCTAATTTTTTCAGTGTTGAATATTTAAAGAAAAAACAAAAAAAATCGAAATGAGGATGTTGTCCCCGATTAATATTACTGTGGTTAGGTCCTAAACCGTTGCACCATTTCATTCACATTCCAGTTTCCTTCCAAAGAGCTGAATGATGACTTTTTTTTCTGTCATTTGCCAAATACCTGCAAACTTTTTGGCATCAACTATGCAACAGTTTGTTTTTTCGGTGAGTGTCTTATAGAGTAGTCAGACAGCGTTAACTGCTAAGATTCAGGGTCTGAGCAGTGTTATCTATGGATTTGCTGAGCGCACGGCCTGAAAGATGAAGTTCTGATGGATGAGTAGTTTGTGGTTTTGTAAACAACTGAATCCTTGTTACCATTTCTATGTTAAAAATATGACTCATGTGTGAGATGTATGTAGAAGCAGTGAAATAACTGTTGAATGAGGAATTCTATAAATGACCCATCCAGTGAGTCTGTGAGGACTTGTGGTTAATGGGCTTCTCTCTTCTTGTTCCAAGTTAATCAAAGTTAAATATGTTTGGGCTTGTGGTTATGGTTGCACTGAGAGGTCAAATGCACTGCAAACTAAGAAAACATCAGCAAATTAAAAAAGGCTCACAAAACACAATGCATGTAATTTAGGGGAGACGATAACTTGAAGGAAACATGCATCTTCAGCACTTTATGAATCGTGTGATTAGAACACACATTATTCTTTTTCCTCTGTGCTGTTTTTCCCAATTTATTGTGCTTTGTGTGCTTTGTTTTGTTTTTTTCTGCACCTATTCTGTTTTATTCTACTTTGGTTGTATTTTATTCTATTTCTGTGGTGTTTTATTTTACGTCCGTGATGGTTTATTCTACTTCCGTTGTGTTTCAATCTACTTCCATTGTGTTTTACCTTACTTTCCTTGTATTTTATTCCTCTTGTATTGTTTTTTTAATTCTACTTTTGCTGTGTTTTTGCTGCATTCTTCTGTTTGCTCGTATTTTCTTTGTTTGCAGTGCTTTTGAGCCCTCGGGTCTACCACATCCGGTAGTCCCGCTTAAAAAAGATGGTGTGAGTTCACAGCACAAACACAACCTCTGACACAACCGCTAGAATGATGTTATTGTTAATATTGATTATTGCTCTGTGCGTGAATGACAGAGATAATATGTGAGAAAATATGGGCAGAGAAAAAGATATTTGCCCCTGGGCCAATCATAGAGATGATGCATCCTTCAGTGTGACCATTTAAAGGCATGTAACAACCTCTGCATGCCTGTGTGTTTAAATGGGTGTAAAAGCACTGGCTCGGCCCACGTGCCTCAGATATTTATGCTGACATTTAAGTTTTCCTAAGTTTCCATGAACGTAGCACGCTTCACTTCACACCGTGTTCTTTTAATGTCAACAAAACAGATCAGCTGTGTGCGCTGCAATATGTTGAGCCTATACTGATATAAAAAATATAAACAAGAAAATGATAAAAAACATACAAACGTATCCGTTCCCTTTACATGTTTCATATTACTCAATGAAAGTTGCATTTAAAAAGCTTTTGCATTTGTAGCTCCTGCCATTTTTTGTGTGTGAAAATACAGCATTAAATAGCGTCCTCTCAACTTCTTGGCTAACGTTAAAGTTTGTCCCCAGTACCTTTCATTTAAAAACACGATACTCTGCAGATTGCCCACACACGACATTTTTTATGCATGTGTGTGCTTTATTTTTTAAAGGGGCACTTCCAAGCTGGGTAAATGTAGCGGAAATTCTTGTTTTCCAGTCATGTGATGACGAACCCAGCCTTTTCCCGTTAGCTGTGCTCCGTGCTGTTTTAACCGAGCATAAACGCTAACTACAGCGTACACATCCAGCTGATGTAACGTTCAAAGGTTAAGCCGCCCCAGTGCCATCACTGTGCACCTCCCGCTCTCAGTTCACCACGGCAACAGAGACATTAGCATCGATTAACAGCTAGCTGCTAGCTACACCGTACGTCGCATATGTTAACACAAATACTTTCGGGTTGTTACCTTAACGCCGTCTTCCTCCCTGTCAACATGTTCGGTCCTTCCTCGGACATTTTTTAAATCTGCTGCCGGTTGTGCCGTCGCCGTGGAGCCAGGGAAGCTGCTGCTAACTGCTGGAGACGGGATTCAGCTTCCTGCCCCTTCAGATGATGATGATGATGAAGAAATTAGTCGACAGTATGCAACGACAGAGAAAGAAAAGTAGCAAAAATAAACATAAAAATGAGGGGAGCTAGTTACGGCCCGATCGAGCAGCCACTGTGCATTTGGACAGACATGTGGAAAAAAATTGCTACCTCTCGTTATCGCTTTCCCCCCTTCCTCTGCTCCAACGACTTAACTTCAGCGTCACCATCATTTTTGGATAGGAGACATAGCATGGATCAAAGTTAACATGCAGACAGCCACAGTAGTATATTAGCTTTGTATTGGAAATCAAAAGTGTCCAACATGGGGCCCTCGGGCCACAAGCTGGCCACCAGAGGATCCCATCCCACACAGGGTTGTTTTGCAAAATGTGGGGTAGTAGTGAAGTCATAAAATCCTCAGTGGTTTCAAATTAAAACACAATTGACAGTTATGTATGTAAATGTAAAATTGCTTTTTGAGGTAGACAAATCGAGTCACAAGAACAAGAATATTGTTTACTTACTTACAAAACATACATCTGAATGTGTTTCTCTGTTACAAAGTATGAATGTGATTTTATTTTATTTTTTTTAACAAATTGTATGAATCAGTGTAACTTAGTTGAGGTGTATAGAATTCAAAGCTTGCCACTTTACTGGGCAAGCTTTGACCTAAAAGGTCTATCCATAACTTATCTCAGGCTCAGATCTTTTTGCAAATGTCAAAGTGTGAGAACGTTGCTGGTGGTATTTTTTTTTTTTAAAGAGGTGGCTGTGGTTAAGGGGGTAGAGCAGGTCATCTTAAACCACAAGGTTCCTGAGTTTGCGCCTAAGTGTGAATGCTATGTTAAAAGTGCTCACACATAGAAAACAAACAGGGTATGTTGGTTTGGTTTCGTTAGCTCGGCTTGGATTTGCAGATAGATTTGTTTATTTGTTGGTGTGGCCTTACATCAAGTTGTTCTTAGGTTTTTGTGTGACTTGGGGAAGATGGATGGCTTTGGTGTTTTGTTTTGTCCCCCTTAGACAGGGCATAACAAATGCCTGTGCTATAAAGGAATTATTGTGGAGTGAAAACACAGCTCAATCACACACCAAAAAGATTCTGGATTGCCACACATGACCTCTATGTTTGTTTAATTCAATAGAGTTCCATTCAGTTCAATAGATAGTAGTTTAGTAGAAAACGGATATAGTTTCCAAAAGAAAATATAAGCCATTTACAGAACAAGCTAGCTGTATATGAAGTTGTGTCATCTGTGTAAAAATGCACATCAAAGATATGGTTGGCAGAAATAGTGTTTTTTGTGTATTTGTTAAATAAAAAAAATTCAATGAAGCCTTTGTAAACTGCTGACAACCGGAAAGATAAGTACTACTAACAACCGGGATAGACTTCAGGCCCTGAAATGGTTAAGTTACACGTAAAATGAAATTATCTGCCAGTCAGTCCTTTGTGGGTTTTGCATGTTGTCCCTGTGCCTGTGTAGGGTCTTTCTGGCTTTAATCGCACAGTCCAAAGACATAGATGTTGGGTTAATTGTGGATTCTAAATTGGTCAAATGCATGAGTGTGAATAATCGTCTGTTTGTATTAGCTCTGCACTGGACTCGCAGCCTGCCTCTCACTCCATCAAAGCTGGGATAGGTTCCAGCCTATGTTATTGTGTTAACTGGGTACATGTTGGCTGTTATGTCACCCTAAAGCACAACACCTCAAAGTATCCAGCATTGTCTGAACGTTGATAAGTTTTTTAGTGTTTAGATTATGGTCATTTTGTGTTGTGGAGATTCAAAAATGCCTTTGTGAGTTAATAAAATACAAAATGATTGATATAAAATACTTTGGTTGGTAACACATTCCTAATAAAGGAAAGATAAATAATTCTAGAAGAATGAATGAAATTCAGAAAATAAATCTAACTATTGTACAGTACTTGTGTGTGTGTGTCAGAACAACAGAAAATACAGATCAAAACACCTCCAAGTGCTATAAAATGCTTTATTACAAAATTGTGAACGATGCCTAAGCAAATCCACATTCAGGCCCATTTAACCCCAGCTACATTGCATAATTTGAAAATCTGCTAAGTTTTGCATAGAGCATAACGTGACTAAAAGTAAGTCATAAACCGGGAACATTTTAAAGAAGAATCATGTACAGCAAGTGTTTCAAGGAAATCAACACAATGATACCTGGTACAAAATGATACAAAACATCTTAAAATGAAAATTGTATCAATTGCAAATAAAGTTTATTTCCCAAGGCACATCAGTTGGCATTAGGTACTTAAAATGAGACATTCACACCAATAGTCTTCAAATATTTTAAAGTTTCAACTACTGTAGCCCCAAGAAGTGGCCATTTAATTTTAGTGTATCAGGACATCTTTAGACAGACGTGAGAATATAAAAAGATTTCACCAGCTGCAGACACTGTGCTTGTATGACTTTCCCTTGGCTACCTAAGAAGTGTGCTATTCATATATTACAAAAATGATTGTGCACAACAAAGATATGAGACGTACAATAATGTTGAGTGAAAAACAACAAAGAAAACAACAGGCTGGATGACTTTCTCTAAAGAAGGCAAAGCTTTGCTGGGAAGATTAGAGTAATAACTTTTTGGCTATTAAGCCGCATAGTGTAGCATAAGCCTGTTTATTGCATGTAATCTCAACGCACCGTGTTAAACAAAAAGAGTTGAATGAGTCAATGCAGGCCTAAAAGCTCTGCCGGCTCTTAAAATTCGTTTTTTTCCTTTCAGTCAGGTACATCTTAAAACTATCCCTTAAAGTCAAATAAGTATTGCTGACCAAAGAAAGACTTGAAATCGTTGCAGGATGTCTTTGGCAAAAGCAAATACAGACTGCTACAACGGCATAAGCAAAACAGTGTTTCTCTTTCAGTTGTCATAATACAGAATAGTGTAAACAGACAAAATACTGCTGAATAGATGCATGCACTCAGCGCAGGTGTATAATGTGTATAATGTACTTGTAACAACTCCCCAGGTTCATGTGCTTATTCTAGAAAGAACGAATGGATGATAACGACAATAAAATTATCAGTACAAAGATAGAAAAATGTCTAGAGATAATGTTAGATTTCAATTTAATTTACTGTGGTTTGCTAGAAGAGGCCAGAAACAATTAACCTCACATTATAGGAAATTAACCTCTGATCAAAATATATATATTCCTGGGATTTCTCAAAATAAAAACACATTTTTACACACTTTAGAAAAAAAAAAGCTGTTCCCAGTAAGATTATAAGCCATAACTCACATTGAAAAGTCCCACCGTTTACATTATATCAGAACAGCAACTGTTACAGACAGGACGTGGGACCAAGAGAAACTCTTCCAATATTAGGATGTGGGGCACTGATATCATAACTCTGGTAAAGTATGTATCTGTCCATTCAAAGTCCTCCTGGACCGGCATGAACAATGGCCCTTCTCTTCTCTTACTGGTACCAGGGGGTCTTTCTGACCCAGTGGAGGGTGAAACCTGCATCTGTCCGGATCTTGATGGAAGCTGCCTCAGCCTCTCTGACAGTCTCCTTCACAGACTGCATCAGGTTCTGAGCATTGTGGACCAACATCTCAGTAGCCTGAAAGGAGAAATGAAAATGGACACAAATGGAGATTCGAATGATACTTTTCTCAGAGGTTAATTCAGTGAAATGGCACCCTGATGTCAAACTCTGCTCACCTGCTCTGACTCCTCTTCGCTGATGTTGGTACGACCCAACATGGTGGCCTTGACTGTCGACAGGATTTTGAGCTGAGTGCTGATAGTGGGAATGCGCTCGCACACCTTAAAGGAGATTAGAAACATTACTTATAAAAATACATCAAACTGTCTGTGCAAACTGGGAAAAAGAGGTAATGGTTGAACCACATGATGAAGACAACTTAAACTGACCTGCAGCAGGTTGGTCCGGATACGTTTGTCAGTGCACTGCTTGGCCACCTCCTTAGCCAGCCGTGTGACCTCATCAGAAGCCTTAGCGATGTCTTTGGCGCACTGGATGAGTGCACGCTTGTTTCCGCTGCCTCCACGCACCAGACGTGACATCTCCGCCATGAGAAGGGCCATTCGTTTGGCAGCGCCAATGATATCATTTCCCTACAAGGCACAGAAAGAACATAATCAAAGTTTAAAAAAAACAAACATCTCTGCAATGCATCTTATCACTTCCTCTTGTGGTAAATTGTTGATAAGCTGGTATGTCGAACTGGCAGGGAAACCTGCTTTTAGTGTTTCAAAGAAAGATCTTTAGAACGCTCATAACAAACGAATGAAATTAGAGTCATTAGAACTCCTTAGAAATTATTTTCACAACACCAGAATGTGCTTGGGCTCAGGTTAGGCTCTTATTGACCTAAATGTAAAAGGAATCAGCAAACCTCTGGTATCGTCACATCTGCTGGGTTTATAGTGTTGACCTACTTTGCTGGACCATTTGCGGGCTTCATCGTGAAGCTGCCTCGCAGCCACCATCATGGGCTCATTAACCATGTCACCAGCCTTCTGCTCAGGGAACTCCTCATCTTTCTCCTCTGGGGGAGGAGGCCTTGGGGGAGGAACCTCACCCTCTGGGAGAGGAGGTTTGGGAGGTGCTGCCTCATCGTTAAGCTAGAAGGAAACAGTAAAACAATCGTGGTTAGGCGGTTATACAAATCATTGTGAACAATCAGAGGAGCTTTAATTTATTTTCCAAATCTAAAGTTGTACTTATATGAAAACTTACATTAAGCTGATCCAGTTCAGGAGGAGGTGGAGGGAAGTCTGGTTCTTGAGGTTGGAAGGCCTCCCTGACTTTTGCCACAGCACCAAGAATCTTATAACCAGAGTCCAAAAAGCCCTTCTGAAGACCTGGCAATTAAAACAAACACATGACCATTAATCAAAATGTGCCATATGAACATAAGACAAAACCTGTGAGAAACATAAACCTACTTGGATCCTGGATATTTCCAGCCACAGCCTTAGCATTCATCACCATAGGAGAGATAGTCTGGCTCAGTTCATCAGATGCAGCCTTCACCACCTCCCTGAATTTAGGATCCTCAGAATTTTCTACCTCTCGTTTAGCTACCAGGAGGATGCGGTTAGCTCTGCGGGCGATACTGGTAGCACCTGCGACCAGCATCTGAGGCTGGTGATTGGTCATCGCCACACGGCACTTATCCAGGTCCTTCTTTATGGCGTCCTCTGAGGCATCGAGCAGAGATTTGGTGTCGATGGCCTCGTCCACCAAACCTAGACATCCACAGGGAACCACAGGGAGTTATACCAGGACCAGGATATGAAATGATGTTCCAGCCGTTTTCAGGGTCTTTACGGCACCTTACCTGTCATTTTTTCTACATTGTCAATCCACTGGTTCTTCATGGTTTCAAAATGTTCATATGCTGCTTGGTTGCCGGGGTTTCTCAGCAAAATGCGAGCAGCAGATACAACCTAATAGGAAGGGGAAAAAAAAAAACATTAATTGGAAGTCTACTTACAACTGCTAAAAACTCATTTCAAGTGGTGAGAAACACTTAAGCTCTGTGGCTCACGGCGGAGTGGAGGGCAGACACAAACACTCAACCATAACATACTTGTGGTGTTAAGTCTCTTGTCGACTTTACGGCAGCCTGGATTCCCTCCACCGTGCTCTTGTTAGCAGTGCCAACAGCAGCAGCCTTCTCGGCTGTGGTGCCAAGCTTATTGGCGTGATTCTCAAAGTTGGCAGCTCTTTCGTCAAAGACCTACACATGATCAAATAAAAACAATTATCCAAAATGATTTCTGGAAGCAACAGAACACCCTGCCAATAAATATAATACAAATGAAAAAGAATCACTGCAGTGAGATCATAGTTAGTAGTAGAGTGACTGTGCCGCTGACCTCATCTCTGTTGGGGGCGTCGAGCGGGGCGGTAGCGGCCACTGCCAGTAACTTGATGGGGGTAGTTGTGTCACTGAAGATGTCAGACACCTCCTGAGTCATCGCCTCTTGCATCTTTCCTTTCAGATCCTGAGATGAGGTCAGACAAATGTTACAACCAGCCAGCACTCACACAGAGTTTTGCTGAGATTATAGATACACATCTGTTTTTATTTAGCTTCAGCAGCTGCATGAAGTGCATATTACAATATGATCATGGCTACAACACTACGTTACACTGTTTTTTATTCAAGTTTACATTTAAGTAAGCTTTAGGGAAATAAAAAGCTTTTAGGGCATTAGTTTCCTCCACCCCTGGTAACCAGCAGAGGGGGTTGTTTGCCTGCATTCCTGAGTGAATCCTGTCAGAGAAGCTACAGACCTGGGTGGGAATGACTGAAGAATGTGAGCCGTCTTACCTTCAGGGCTGCTTGGAGCTGTTGAGCCACAGCACGTGCTTGAGGGGAGTCCCCTTCACCGCGGGCAGCCAGGTCAGCGAGTTGGGCCATGAGCTGCTCTACCTGCTCACACTTGCCTAGCAGCTCCTGCCTGTATGGGCCCGGCAGGGCATTGGCCAGCCTGTGGCCCTCTGCAACTAGGCCACGTATGGCTGCCTGGCCTAAAAAAAAAAAAAAAAAAAAGTACAAATAACAACATATTTAATTTAGTTTGGCTTAGAAAAGTTATTTCTTTGTACACCTTTGTTAACAATTCCTTTTTATAAATCCACAAGCTCTATATTTAATTTAATAGTGTATCTACAGATAACAAAATGGCTATATAGATAAAAACATATCCCTGACATAGTTTATTAGATAATAAGATTCATTTTGGGTTAATTTTGGATGTTTTTTCCATTTTTCTTTTTCTAAAAATGCCCTGAAAATGTAAAAAAAAAAAAAAGTCCATCCTAATACACAAAGAAATATGCTCCAGTAGATGGTTTGGTTTGGCAAAGAATTGGAAGATTCATTTTACAATGAAAGAAGAAAAGCAAGTCAGCACATCTGAGAAGCTGGAACAAATGTGCTTTTCACATTTTCTTTTGATGAATAACAAAAGTGGTAAACCAAATATTTCACTTCCAGTTTCAGCACTAGGTAAGTGGATGCTGCTCATCGCAGCATTGAACTTTGTCATCTCATGCAACTAGCTGCAAAACAGCCCAGCTGCTAAAAAAATCAGATCAGTGTCTCTTTCTATTTCTCGTTTGCTTTTTCTCGGGAAACTACTGTAGATATTTGTGGAACAGGCACACTCCAACTTTGTTCAAAACCACGTAAGTTGTCCAGGTTTAAGTGGAGATGGGCCAAAACCAGGGAATAAGACAACAATGGAATGTCGAGTATGTGTATAATTTGTATACTCTGTAATTAAGCCATGGGAGCAGTGGAGTGAATATAAAATGTGTGAGAGATAGACAGACATGAGGAAGTCTGGAGAGGATGCAAGCCAGACTCACCCACACCGCTGTCATCCACGGTGGGATTGTCAATCCAGCGCTGTGCCTGCTCGATTTTTCCTTCCAAGTGAACAGCTGCCTTTGCAGGCCTGCTGTTGGCCACAGCCTTGTTAGTTTTGGACTGCAGGTTTTGCAGAGCTGTTGCAATTTGTTTAGCCAAAGCTCTGGCTTCAGGCGTGTCACCTTTGCCCCTAGAAGGAATTAAAAACAGCAACCTAATTTATCACAAAGTTATGGCTGGAATGAGGTCTGTATTGCTATTAAATCTGGAGTTCACCTACAAATATGGTCAAATGAGAACTTTTTACTTAAAAAAAAAAATCGCAGGTGCAGCCCATCATCCATATGTACAATGCTGCATATGAACAGCTCCAAACTGTCAAATTATAGTATGAAATTGGTAGCTGACAACCGTGACTGTACACATTTCTCATTTTTGCCTGCATACATAAAAAGAAACACCAATACCGTTTCCTCGCAACGAAAAGTAAACAGCAGGGATTTGATGATGATGACAGTAGCAAATGATTTAAGGGGTGAAAAAAGCATCTGAACAACTGTAGTAAAGTGTGAACGCACACCAGTTGGATTAGGGAGACACAGAGCCATCAATCTCACGCTTCACGTGTGGAAAAACAAACCAGCATAAAGCTGTCCCATTTTTCAGCCGGTCTTTAACTTACTGTCTTCTGAGATCAGACAGCTTGGCAGTCATGGCAGCGATCTCTCCAACAGAGCGCATGATGTCATCTCTTTCTTTGGGGTCTTCGCACATGTCAGCAATCTTTCTGGCCTCCATGAGCACCGCCTTGACATTCTCCTCTCCCTCTGTTCCACTGTTAGGGTCTGCAAGCCAATTCTGCAACAAGACAAAACACATGCACACAAAATAATCAAAACCATCAAATTGCACTGAACTGTCTGAAGCCATGTTTTCTGAGCTAACGACTCACCTGCGCAGCATCGATCCTTTTGGCGATGGCCTGCTTGGAGTTGGTCATGGCCTCCAGTTTCCGTGCAGCATTTTCCACCTTGCCTGTGAGCACATCGAGACCTTGGGAAACCTGCTGTGCCTTTTGCATGGCAACCGGGGATGCTCCATGACCTCTGAGATGGACAAAGAAAACACCCAGATTCCATTAAGTGCACATTTGCACTTATTTTGATCTACTTGTTTGTTTTTTACTGCAGAGCTTAATCCATATGGCCCATTTGGTTAAGTAAAACTTCCACACTTAATGTCGTAATGTCTGATTTATAGACTCATCTCTGTTTTCGTAGAGGTAACAGCACCAGAGGTTAAAAGTGGATTATGGATTAATACCAGGCAGCTGCTTTTAATCTAGTGTGACTCAGGGTCTCTGGTGACAATAACATTTCTTATCAGGTCTTATCACTCCCACTTCTGTACACTATAATCCCCTTTAATATGCTTACTGCATTACAACCTTTATCCTTTGAGGACTGAAAATGAAACAACTGTATCAAAGGAGCACATTGCTAAAACACCAAATCAACACATGAAATGCACAATAGCAGAAATCAAGACTACTTGAAGAAAGGTGCACAAGAGGAGGACAATTATTTTGCAACAGCTGCAACACAAAAATGCAAAGCAGTGTTGTTAATGTGCACTTTACCTGGCTCTCATCTCAGACACCTGGTCTGTCATTTGACTCAGTGTCTTCGCTGTGCCAACTATATCTCTGCGCTCCTTCCCTGCACAAAGCTCACCAACTTTTCCGGCCTCATCAAGAATCTGCCGGATGGCCTGCTCACCTGCGTCTCCTAGAAAAAGGAAAAACACAAATAAATGAACTCAGAAATACCAAATACGTCTCTGAATTCACTTAGGCCACGCATAAGGATAAGGATGTGATTAGCTACAGAATGAAGGGATTAACGTAGAGGAAACTAAGGATTATTACCTGGTTGAGCCTTTGGATCCCTCAGCCAGTTCTTAGCCTGAGCCATCTTTGAATCGATTAGCCCAAGAGCCCTCTTCATAGCCTCTGTGTCCTTTGAGTTTTGAAAGAAAGGAATATATCAATATGCTAAAAAGACTAAAATTACTGCCTCACTGTTATATGCTTGCAGCAACCAGTCAAGTTGGAGTTTACATCCATATCTGTGACATATCAACTGTTGAGAGTTTAAAAAAAAGATGCCGATTTTGTCAGAGCCATAAATATAGATGCTACAACAAAGAAACATCACATTTTGATGGATGAATGATACACACAAACACACATATATTCAAACCAGCAGCACAAATCATCATAGTTTCAAGGCATCTTCACTAGATCAGTGTCACCAAGTCACTAACCAACCAACTGTAAAACATGATGACAATCCTCCTTTCAGCTCCTGAGTTATGGAGATGAATAACAATAAACAATTGTGCTGTTTTTGCAGAACAACATGCTTAATCTTTGCCCTTTATGATATGAAACAACATCATTTCATTTTATTCTACAGACATTTTGTGGACTTTTGTACTACTGGCGGTCTGACTAATTATGTGAAAGACATAATGTCAACATATGACATCCAGTGATGACCAAAACTTTATCAGATTCTCTTGAGTCTCCAGTTCTCAATGCCGTGCCAACATATCGAACAGACCGAACAGCTGGACAACCAGAGAACATAATTCATTTGGTCGTGGCTGTCTCAGGCATTACAATCTGCACGAGGAGTTCATGAATCATTTTACTCTTATTGCAGAATCTCCATATAAAACATTACTGTCTAGAGTCACTTTATTTTAACAGTTAATCTATTTTTCTATAAATACTAATGTTTATGTGAATCAAATTGAATTCAGTTTCTACAAAAGCAGCTATCTCAAGGCAACTAAATGCAACTTCAGTTTAAAAATCAAGTGATCTGGAAGCTCGGACTTCTCACTGAGTCAGTGACTTCAGGGAAAATTTCCAGGCCCTGTCACCGTCATGATCAACTGTTAGTTATTTGAGTTAAACATAAACATTTGGCATAATCCACATGCAGCATCGTTAAAATGTGTCACGCTCAGCCACGTAAAAACATGCCGTTTCCATTATTCTTTCCCTTTGTCGACAAAGGGTGTGCGTTTTTATAAAGCCGAGAGATTTTCCATTGTATCTCCGTCCGAGTGGATGGAAATACAACAATCTATCCAACAGCAACTGACTCAACAATGAGCCTTCTCTTTGCAGAACTCTGCAAATCAAAGCAGAGTCCTGCAGGAGCTTGAGCCAAGCGTGAGACCAGATCAGATGAGTGTTTGAGTTAACTTGTTTTTCAGGGTAAAATATCCTGCTGTATGAAGACTGACTACAGAGTTCAGTAAAGAGTTTCAAAGCAAATCAAACCACATAGGCAGAACCAACCTCCATGATTAAAAAAATAAATAAAATAAAATGTAATGTATGTTTAAGCTAGTCAAAACCAACTAGATGAAAACCATGCATGTGATTCAATGTGACTAGAAATGGAAAGAGAAAAAACAGGTACAGTCTACACAAGCAAAAAGGTGTGAAGTGATGATACCGGAGATGTGTGGGTGTATTACTTTATTGTTCAAATATGCTCAGCATGCAGCTGCTTTGGCATTAACTGACTATGTGTGTGTCTGTGCATGTGTATGAGTACAAAAAGCCAGTGAAGTAAAGTGAAAGAGATATGCTTTGCAAACATGCATTCATTTAAGCTTATATTTAGAAATTAGATGGGGTATGATTAACACCATTGATTATGTTGATGATGTTAAATGACAACGGATATTTAGTGTTCATGAAAATAAAAAAAAACATTGAGAAAATGTGGTTATGCATGTTGGATTAAACAAACAATTAGCCATTCATAAAACAAAATCCATATCAGAGTTTCTATGTGCTCTCCTCCATCAGGAGAAACCTGATGTTCATGGCAAGAAGAGATGAACACTCAGAGTCCTCCCTAATGATGCCAAAATCAATACTGCATGAGTCAGGTCAATCAATAACCCAAGCAGCTGAAGACAAGGCTATAGTGAGGTTTAAAGGACAGAGGAGGGGGGACACACAGATGTTGATACAAAGTCTTACTGCAAGGCAAACAAAATCCCAAAAAAGGCAGACATTTCTGCACTTCAACCTGCTTTACTCTTCATCAACAAAACTCCAGTCTATAGTAGATAATAGTAATTGAATTTATTAATTAATAGTCAATTTAACCTCCTAACAGTCTCGCTACTGAAAAGCACACAAAGGCACTACAAAGCACAAAAAGCCCACTCATCTCTCATAAGCATGCTGCTGTACAACCAAAGGGCGACACAGGCAAGCCTTACCTTCTACAGGGGGTGAAGGGAGAAAGAAATGGTAAAAAGAAAGGAAGAGGGACATAAATTCAAATGTTCAGCTAGACATACTGACTGAGAACCACAACAGAAAATAGACAGAAGTGACACAGGAAGGAGATTTTAGAGAGACCCTGGGATAGAAAAGGAGCTGCACATGCAGAGCTGAAAAACATAAAAGAACCTAACACATTAACCGACTATACAAGAAAGAGAGAGGAGAAGTTAAGGCATGTGTACTTTGTTTCTAATTGTAATGAAAAAATCTCATTCACACCTGTCAAAACTGATACAGTCTCATCGTGATGAAACAAAGCACTTGTTACTAAAAGGGGGGAAAAATACAGCTGAGAGTTACCATCACTTTATGAACTTTCCAGTTCATTGCTGATCTTCTATGAGTACATGGAAGCAATATGGGTGCTGTCTTTGTTTTCCCAAAGCACACAAAAAACCAGGTTTAAACACAGCAGCTCAAACAGCCACACAGACTGTAGCTACTCGTGTATATTTACTGTGTAAAAGCGACTCTGTGGAGTTTCATACTCATATAATTATACTGTACGAACCTTGTTTGCCCAAGCATCCTCGTCCCAGGAAGTCAGCTGCAGCACTCGGATGATCTCGTTTATCTCGGCACTCATCTTCTCAAAAGTGAAGTTACGATTCTTCAAGGCCTCCTCCACTCCGTGGCTTTCAGAGGTCTTGGTTGTCACATAAATTTTGATGCCTTAAATACAAAACGGAACTTGCGATAAGAAATCGGATAATCCAAATAAAAATGGCTTCCCTTTTAAAGAAACACTGACTTGTGTAACAGTTATAAAGAACAAGAGTACCTGAAATGAGGATGGGCAGCAGCTCTTTGACAGTGTTCATAGAGTTGACGAGCATCACGCGATGCTCCTGATGCGTGAGCTCCTGCTGCCGCTCATCTATCATCTTTGCCATCTTCGTCATACCTGGAAAAAGGCAACAAAACAGAGTTGGAAAAATAACTATTTTGCACTGGTATCACAACTGACACTTACACTAGAATGATTACACAGCAAAAACAACTTCTGAATCTGTCAACTAACACAGCAAAATGTTATTTTTACACGCTGTCTAGTTAAGACTTCGGCTAAGTAAGCTTGTACTGGAAAACCGACCTGGTCCCAGGTTCTTTGTATATGTGATCAGGTCCTCCATAGACTCCACCACCTCTGCCACAGCCAAATACTCCAGGATGCCTCTGCACACACGGATTATTCTGCGAACCTATGAGAACAGTAAGCAAAAAAAGAAAACAACTACTTAATCTAATTCAAAGACAAATAAAACAAGTGATCATGCAAACACACATTCACACACCCCTTTCACATTCCCTCCAATTACACTCTGATAACACGGCCAACTGACATTCCAACTTCTTTGTGCTGCTTCACTCCAGCTTTATGTGAACTGCTGGAGTCACCACTACACTATGCAGGGTGATCCCTGAGCTCTACCGGAAAACATGATTGCAGTGCTGAATGATGACTCCTGCTGACTGCTGCAGACAGGACTGGGATGCCTGATGTCTGCATCCAGAGTGCTGACCTGCAACTTTTTTCATTTCACTCTCTGTCCCTGAGAGGAAAAGATAGATGGGCATGACAGATGATATTCCCGTCTGATTTGAGATATAAGAAGTGTTTCTGTACACGTACAGTATATTTATCTACGTCTCTGCCTACAGTACCCAAGAGGAAGGCCGGAATAGATACTATCCTTACAGCAGAGAAGCCTGTGACAGCAATCCTCTGAACGTCTAAACAGTCAATTAATAAGTCGGTGAAGCCCTTCCAAATCAACCGCTGAGCACAAGAACGGGAGTAGAAGGTCACTAAACCACCATCAAAAGTATGAAATGAATCTGGTGCTGTAAAACTGATATCTAGCAGCGTCACCTTATCAGTATTTTGTTGCCGTAACAAAACTGATGTTCTGACCTCCAGCAGATTTATTTTGGTTAACAGGTTTTCCATGTAAAATGAAATAAATTAATGAATGAATACCTCAGCCTCATCAAAGGTGAGGAGCAGGTCAGAGGTCCCAGACAGGATGCCCCGAGAGCCATCGATCAGGTAATCCCGAGCAGGAACAGAGTATGGATCAGCTTTCAGCATGGATGCAGCCTGTACCAGTTTAGCACACGCATTCTCCACTCTGTGGAAAGAAGACAATCCATTTCAAGAGCCTGTAGAAAAATGCTTAACACGAGTCATGCTCATGGTACAAAGCCAAGTGACATTACAAGTAGAAACAACATAAAGCAAAGACAGATGGAAGCCTTAGCATGTAGCCATAACATATAGTAACTGCAATGTAAACATAACTTTGTTTCATTTCCTCTTTAGTATATGCTTTTTTTTTTTAAAGAAAAAAAAAAAATCACACCTTGTGCAGTAAAGTTAATGAAGCGTGAATCCTTTTCACACCATCTTCCATAAAGTGCATATCAAGAACATCGCAGTTCTCGCTACAAGTGTGGCAAACCACAATTCTTCAGATATTCATTTACATATGGACTCAAATGAAGTGATCCTCATAAGATTTTACTCTAATTGTTGCTAGTTGCAATCAAATGTAACCAAAACACAAAACAAATACAGTCCTGTGCACAAGTCTCAAGCCATCAAGAAATAGGAAGCGTTCTTAAGAAATAGGAAAAGACCTGACACAGGAACTGACAAATGCATCTGACTGTTCAGTTAATCCATCTACTAATTACTGAATGTTCATCAGAAATGAACTCAATGGAAGGTTGGCAAATTATAGAAGAACTAAACTGAAAAATGGAATGAAGAATTCAAATTTGAAAATTTTGCTTCAAATCACTGTCAATTTGTACAGTTTAGGTCAGGAGAGAGGTACAGTGAATGTCTACAGCCATCTCGACGACACAATGGTGACACGTTGGAGGCGGTATCATGGTTTGGAGCTAGAATTCAGCCAGTGGTGTTGGGGACTTTGTCAAAACTATAGGAATTAAGAACAGGGAAAAGTACCATCAGATTTTCATCCATCGTGTGATACCATTTGGAAAGCATCTGTTTGGCAACAGCTTCATTTTGCAGCATGACAATGATCATAAACATACTGCCCTTACATGGGGTTTTTCCATTTGTGTTTGTGCATTTGATTAAATAATTGTCAACCGTTTTAAATTTTTCCTAGCAAAATACAAAGAAATAATGGGTGGGTCAAGACGTCTGCAGAGTACTGTAAATATTTCCACTCAAACGAATTCTTAACTGAAAAATGTGATGGCAGAATTTCTCTGGTAAGGAGCCCACACAAACAGCTAATAACAGTATCGTCAGCTTCCTCTATTTGCTCGCAGAAAATAGAAGTGTGTGAAGTTGGCAGTCTGTTAACCAAAAATGGTCACGTCATACTCTAGCTGAGCATACGCAGTCATTTCTTATTATATACCCTAACCAAACTTTGTTATTTAGTAAGGAAGTTATAAATACACAAACTAATTTCTTCAGAATAAAAAGTTTAAAGGTCCTTTCACTGTATCTTTTTAAAATGATCTGGGAGTTTTCTCTATTTTGAAAACTTCAATGATCTCAGAAATACATTTATGCGATTTTAAAATCTATTTTAAATCATTTAAAAGTTTCGTTTGGAAAATGTTAAAGCACAAAATTAAGGAGTTACTGTTTGCTGAATGTCCTTTTATTCCTCGAAGAAAGACTGTAAAAAAAACTGCCTAATTAATTGACCTTGAGTGGTGGTCTTTAATGAAAAAACATAAAAGAAATGGGTAAAATTTGGTCTCATGAGCAGAGTCTAAGTAATCAAGTCTGAGCCTGGTTAAAAGCTAAAGCAATGTCATGTGTCGTACTGATTATGAGGCAAATCTGTGATAGTGGCTACATAAACAAAAATGGCCTGACTGAAATATTCATTCTGTAAACAATCTTTTGATACAGAAGTTATCTTGCTTTCACAGGACGTGATACGAGATCCAAGAGGTGGGGTTCCCCTCTGAACCCCACCTCTCGAGTCTGGCCTTGGTCCAATTTAACCCCTGCTTTACAGAAATGTAAAGATCAATAGCTGCCTCCTGGGTGTGGTGTACTCTGTGACTTGTAAAGCAGTAAAAAAAGAAAAAAAAATGCAGGCTCAGCCATTTGATTCATTGTCGTACATGCCAACTGCAAAATATCTCAGCCATTTTGCACATCGAAACAGGCAGTAAGCCAAGGAACAACACGTTTCAGTTCCCACGGTATACTGACTTCCTACATTTGCCTACAGGCTAAAGGGTTCACCGGTAACAAGGAAACATTACTGCTATAGACTAAAGGGGCCAAGCAAGAGACAGTCGGTTAATCAAGTCTTGTGTAAGATAAAGGCTAATATATGTGCATGGCATCAAGGTTGACATGAATGTGTGTGTCTTTGCAGAGCCAGCCAGCACTGTCCTTCAGCGTGCACCAGAAAGAAAAGAGACATGCATTAACTGGATCCCAGCAGACACTATATTTAGTGAAGGAGACACATTCCAGCGCATGTGCTGATGGATGACGACAAGGTGACGATGTGACTTTGAGGCGCCAAATGTGTTGAGCCTGACGACCTGTGCTTGCCAATGCTTTTCCCTGACCTTGGGGTGGCCCATAGGACGCCCTTTCCCCCCTCGCTGACTGCAGTTTCTCATATAATAAGGATCAGTCAAAAACTGTGATCGAGACAGGCAGCAGATAAGCACAAACTAATGACTTAAGCAATGTCAAGCAAGCCAGGGGAACAAATACACTGATTAAATGGGGACATCTCTTTTCTATGTCAATATCTACATTTTTTCTGTAAACAAAAAGCAGCAGCCAGCGACTCTCATGAGGCCCCACTTCTTAAAGGGTAAAGGAACTCCTCCCAGATCTAAAAAGTATTTTTGTTACACCATGGCAAGACTGAGGCACTTAACATGCCATGTCTGACCTTTGCCTGGGCACAACCGGCCATTACTGCAACAGATAAAGAGAGAAAGAGATCCAAAGGGAAGCTGATGGGTTCCACATACTGAAAGAGACATTTAATCCAAGAATTTGAGATGTTTGAGATGAATTTGAGGCATTTACTTACTTGATAAAAGCTGGTGGCATGTCCCTTTTCATGAGCTGGTCTTCTGTGGTTTGTACAGTCTCCTTTCCCACCTGGAAAACACAAATGAGTAAACATTAGACACGCATAATGTAAAGAAACATGACATTTAAAGTAAACACAGTGTGTGCAATAGCACACCAAGCTGACCGTGATGGGAAGTGTTTGGGAACATACTGGACATTTCTGGCATGTCCAACTTTAGAAACTGAAAAAAAAAAAAATCCCAGCAATTTTTCACTAATCAATCAACTGCTGACAATAAAATAGATCCATCTGGGTTTTAGTGATATTAAAGGTCAGCACAATAAAATCAACAAAGTGTTATTTGATTGTTTATCCTACAATCAACTTAATTTCACTCCATATTTTACACCTTATCATCAGTGCACCTGCTGTGACTCTATGCCCCATAATTGGTCTTTACTTCGCTGGCATAGAAACTATAAGTGTGGCCAGGGACAGAGAGCACATGTGTACAAGTGCATGTTGGGAAAAGAGGTGTGCAAGCCTAAGTTACCTATTAAATAATGCATGCAGACTTTCTCCTCAGCAAATGTTTTACTTGCCAGGTACTCTGTGGCAAATAAATAATACAGGAATATATTCATCTGCCTTGTGCCTCAGTGTGGTGGCACATGTCTCAGTTTTCATGAGAGACAGATTTAGGAAAAGTGAAGTCAAAGTGTGGTTATTCTACTGGATTGTGTCCATGGGGTTCTCTGATTCCATCACACCTACTATTCTCACAAATTAGCACAATTCAAGAATAATAATCTAGATAACAACCATAAATAATAGCAAGGATACTACAAACCACTTAGTTACAAAAAAAAAAAAAAGGCAAATTGGTTTACTTGCCTAATAGATGATACATATACTCTTATCTTGCTTTTGTTATTTATGTGCCTGCTGTTCACAGGTCTTATTATTTATAGAAAGTCTTTCACCTCTTCACAATATTCCCACAGCTTTTAGCCTGTGCAAAAGTAGTCTGACTCAACAGATAAATACTGGCCAGTGATATCACCAGATGGCATTAAAAGCAACTGTGACACATTCACTGCAGCCGCAAACTTTTCTGGGGCCTACAGGTCATCGGCCAATCTTTAACCTGACAGCTCCTGTCAGATTGCGCCAAAGTGTGAATAGCGCAGTCCAGTACATTTAACACAAGTGAGTGGGCGTGTTCACTATCCATGCTGCTCCCTCATGAAGCGAAATGTTTCCAGGTTTGGAAAACCTGTCTGACACAGAGTATTTAGGCAGATATTTTATGATATGATGGTCCCAAAGCTCACAACCAAAAATCCCAATAACAATTTCCCATTTAACCAGAAGGTGTTATGTATTCTTTCTCTGTAATATTTAAAAGCCAGTTAGCCATTATATTTACAAACTGTTAAAGATAGCACCAGTAATAAAACAGCAGACACGAGACACACCCAACACCCAAGCTTCAACTCTGACTAGTTCATCAGTCATGAGGATTTCTGTGAGTCAAAGCTTAAAGCCCCTGTACAAAATTTAAACAGGGTGGACACAGTCTATTCCAAAGCTTTTATGCAATGTGACCACAGTACATAGATCAACTGAATGTTATATGCATGAGTAAAAACTTTGTAACCACAACTTTCCTCCTTAGAGAGTCTTGCTGTTAATCAGGCAGTTTTTCAGAATGATGTCCTGTTAGTTGTGTAGCGAAGCACTATTTCAACAAGGCAGCTGCTGAGGGATGCCAGGCCTTGGTACAGTTATAATGTGCAAAGCAGCTGAACGCCTCCTTGCAGCTGGCCATCCAATGCCAAAATGACTCACCTCCCCCAACCATGACCTCAGCTCTGCGGGGAGGCACAACTCACCCACGTTGAGCCGCCATGGGTGAGAGATCATAGGCATTCATCCTTACGGAGCATACTGACCAGTTTAAATGAGATGCGTTGCTGCACAAACCTTTCCTTTCACATTAATATTGCACTACAAATCAGCTGAATAGTAAAAGTGTTGCAGAGCGCTAGATTATGTGTGACGGTGTGATTTCCTGACTGTCACACAATTTACTCTTACAAAGCATTTCCAACGTGTTTCAATGTCCTGAACACTTTTGTACCCGCTAGGCAACACACCAGGAAGTTCTTCAGTTACGTTTGCGGAAATATATCTGAATTTTGGACAAGACAAAACAATTTAGAGATGTCTAATTAGGGCATGGGAAATAATGAATCCAAATCCTGGCACAACTTTCAAAGTGTTTTTTAACCTCTTGGAAGTTCCTTTAAAACAGTGACTTCTGCTTTTGCTTTTCTTATTCATGATGCATTCCTGATGCTACAGTAAGCAATCCCAGTGAGCTTGTCATTGTGTCTGTATACAGCCACTAGAAGAGCCATTCCAGATGGTTGACGTGGAGGCAGTAATGGAGCAGAGCACACATGCATCTCCTCGCGCTGTGCTCACTGGACCTGAGGGACTCTGAGTAACTGTGGGGTTATAAATTAGGAGCAAAGGTTGTGCCAAACCAAAACTAAAGCTCAGCCGGGGAAGCTGGAGTGGCAGGGAGCATACGCCACCCTGACATTCCTCCAAAGAGGCTCTGGGAAAAAAAGCCAGCAACAACTGATGTTGGGATATTTTTAGTATTTAAACTACTTACTCAGTGCATCCGAGTGCATTTCCTTTTTCCAGTCTTATCTTGCTTTAAAGCTTTGTCATACTTCTACTGATCCACCTGCAAAAAGTATTTTGCACAGTTGCAGTAAACTAGAATGATGAAAAAAAATGTAGCTTCCTTGTGGTTTCAGCAGCTACTTGATTAAATTATTTGCTCATCAGCCCTAACAGGAACAAAGCATATGAATGCTGAAGGTCTTTTATCAACAGCTATATGAGATTATTTGCATATATGGTCTACTATTTATAGATTACTTTCACTCCTTTATATCAGTGTGCTTCGAGTACTTGTTAGGTGGGTTAGGTAAATAAATCTATTATGTCAAGGGGGCTCAAGCAGCTCATGAACGACTTTCCAAGGTAAGGGTGATTGTGTAAGCTCTTCACAGAACTGTTAAAACAACACTGCTATTTATTGAAGCTCAAGTCAAGTTTAGACATGATCTGAAACTGAGCATTCATTTAACAAGAGCTGAGTCATATTGACCCCGAAGCGTCGCACAGGAGTCTCTGAAACTGAGCAAATTTAAATTTCTTGATACTGTCACTGTCTTCCTTTCCTTCCTCCCTTGTCGTGCCTCTTCCTGTTGTGTGAAGTTCAAAAATTGTTTTGCACCAGCGATCCAAACAATTTGATGTAAAAATAGAACTGTAACCAAAGTTTGCAACGCTTGTTGTCGAGCAGTTTGTGATGCCTGGCCTCTTTTACTATTTTGAGCCTCTGTCGTGATTTTGGACCACATTCCTGTGACGGCAGCAAAGCCCTAGTTTGACATTAGGGTTACAGCTTGTGATTATTTATCTCTTGATTTGTCTCCTGGGGTCTTTTGTTGGCCTAAGAGATTAATAGTTTCTTCTGTAAAACAATAGAAGATAATGTCCTTCACTAGTTACCAAAGCCAAGAATGGCCTGTAATTACAAGTCTTGTCCGACAGCAACAAAAGTTGAAATGCAAGGATATTTAATTTATAACAAATCAAACTTAATATAAAGAATAATACTGAACTGAGACCCCTGAAGCCTATACTTTGTATTTCTTTTTTCCAGATTACTTTTCTGTCAATTTTATGGTATTTTCCCCCCATTAAATTATTGATATCAAGACTTAGGGAAACAATGACATGAGGATGTCCGGTCACCAGTCATTAGTAATTAAAGCTATGACAGCCAACCCAAACCACAATAAAAATCCTCTATTTCTTGAATAGAATCTTGCAAAACAATTTAAAGAAGCACAGCTGTTCCCTCCCAGCATCTTTTTAAAGCCTTCCACAGATTTAGTGTCATCTTCTTCCAAGCTGCCATTACAACACTTTTAGCTGTGTGTCCCATTTGAGCCTAGAGTGGAAACACTGGCACTCCTGTGTTGTGAAGTAGCTTGATAAAGTGGCTGCTCCTTTAGCACAGACTCTGCATTGTTGACAGGAGCCCATCACTCTTTCTCGAGAAGAAAGGCGACTCTGAAAGCCTCCAGACTGCCAAGACACAGCCTGCCTTTCTCATGTCGGGCAGTTTTAACACAATACTGCGTTAGTCATGGGGACCTCAAAGATCTATGACTGCAAAATTCCTACAAGCAGTGCTACCGCTAACCCTTAACACCATATAAGAAAATAAACTACACTTGTATTTCTCAGAGAGAAAGACGCCGATTTCCACAGTAAGTGTCTCTGAACTGCAATCTGATGCAAAAGCACTCCATTAGCTACCTTTGATCAATAGTCTCAAACCAGGAAGTGCTGCTTTTTAACATATCAAATGGCTTTTGACTAATAATGATTCAGAAGGGCAGCAGAAACATTGTGCTTATGGCATTATCACACATCTTCCAAGCGGTGTCCAACATGTTTGTTTGTTTGTTCTTATTTGGATCAGTAAACACTTATGCACGGTGTGTCCAAATCCTATCATCTGCTTGAAAGTCACAAATCAATTGTTCTGCTAGGAGAGGCAAAACAGGCTCTGTGGCTAGAGAAATACATCACAACTACTATTTCACAATGCAGGAACTTTGCAGCTCACAGCCTTACTGGGGAACAGCATTTATACTCATTGTCCTTATCTTAAAAAGAAGAGTGAGTCAATAAAAAGCATGTTGCATGTGTTCACTTCCACAGAACACGGACAGCTAAAAACAACACATTTAACAGATAACTTTTAAGTGCTAGAGAGGAAGCCTCAACTTCACATTTGGCCAACCAATGACGTGGTTCCATATAAAACCTATTTGTCACTATCTGATTGATATAACTATTTCCATGAAATGTAGGACTGTAACTTTACTTTATATTCCATTAAACTAGACTACAGCTCAGCTTGTTTAGCAGAAAATGAGGGGGAAACTATTCTAAAAAGACAGTCTAAAAAGGGAGCTGATGTTTTTGTTCACGTTTACATGAAAAGAATATTAATTTTCAGTTAAAATACAGACTACACTGGTGTAAAAACGCAAACTGTTGAGTTTGAAAGAGTCAAAGACTTTAAATATCCATGAATCTGTTAAAGGACACAAATTATTACTGCCTCTGTTCTCCTACAAAACATAACTACACAAGGTACATCACAGAAAGCTGAACATAGCAAAATAGCCTCGAGTAGCAGCTGATGGCTTAAAGGGGTTACTAGAACTTCATGTTTGTTCATTACTCTATCATAACTAGCATGAATGGTGTCCACAACAGAACTAATCATAAAAAGAAAGTGCCGGAAGTGTGCCGAAGAACATGGTTTGTCTGACAACGTGGAAAACAGCAGCTCAAAGGTGGAGTGGCTAAATGTTGAGGTTTCCTTGGGCAAAATACGGTATCTCCAAGTTCCTTCTGATATTCGATTACAACATGGACAGATGTGATCGCAGTGAATGTACGAAAGTTAAGTTAAAAGCTAAGAGCTCAAATAGGGTAAAAAAGAGGCAAGTACAAGTCCTTGTCTACACCTGACTTGGAAATGCATTTTATATTTCTACTACTCTCTCAATATTCTTTCATAAGTTTCAATTGAGCAATTTTAGAAAGCCACATCCGTGTTTTAAAATACATTTGGTAATACTGATTGCAGTGTTTTTGGGGAACACAAACTGCACAGGAAACAATTCCAACAAAATCTTGAATTTTTGTTTCTTGGGGAAAAACCCCCCCACAAAAAAGATCACCCCAGGTGCATTTTGTGATTTGTCATGGTGTGCTCTGGAGTCATAAACACCCTGCTGCTGAGGGACAAGGGTTTCCCTTTGCTTTCCTTTCATTTGTTCAGAGTGGGGCTGACAGCTGCTGGGTATTCCTGACTTGGCTTCCTGCATTTCCTTTTCAACTCAACGCTCTGCCGTATTCTCCTATCCCAGCTAATTTTCATCAGAAAAAGCTAAAAATACACAAACTTTGCATTATGAATTGATAGTGCATGAGCATGAGGACTAGTAAGGTGTTCTTGTTTGACTATACAAACATTTCACAGTCCATAGTTCTCACATTGCTGCCAAGATAATAGAATCAAATGGAGAGCTGCATGAAATTGTTTCCCTTGACAAAATGCAGGAAGTTTGAGTACCAGGTAATAGGAAAGGGTTTCTTTTGTTGGCCTGTGAAGCAGTTTACTTAATGAGCTCATTTGTTTCCCATTTCTAAAGGGTTAGAGAAGTGGGTGATTGAAATTGCTATAAACAAAAATACTCAAATACTGATCACGTCACAATTAAGTATTTAAAAATTCCCCTAAAAGCGCCCTCGTGTTGCATCCTCTGTATTTCTTTCAAAGTTTAAGGACATTCGAGAAGATATTAAAGGCCTCCAAGAGTCTTGCAGATGTGTTGTGCAGATTGAGCAAAAAGCATGAGGCCAGATTTCTCACACAACCCACTAATCAGTGACTGCTGCCGAGCCCAGCTTCCAGTAACTGCATTTCATAAATCAGAGTGATATTTTGTAACCTCCAGAGTGTTGCAGAAGACAGTAGCTTCTTTATCCCAACAAAAACTCAGTGATCTACACAGAGAAGCATCTCCACAAGTCACGTGATCTCTGCAAACAGGAAGAAACTGGATTTTTTTTTTTAACCTTACACCTATAAAAAGGAGCTATAAAAATAATGAGCTACAACAGGCCTGCACAGCCAACCTTAAAGGCTGGCTACTGACACAGACAAGTATGCTCTCCATTTATCCCATTAGGACATTATCAAAACTCTTAGAATCATTAAAAATATCAGTCTTTTTAACAGTGATATGTGCCTCAAAAATGATTTTACTTTGTCAGATTAAAATGACTGCTAAAATTGAAAGACATCAATAAAAAAACAAGCATCAAATTTTCATGACAGGATGCTTTCTTTTAAACATTTTCAGCTTTACAAACAACTTATTTCATTTTCTTGATGTTACCGTTACAACACTCATTTGTGCAACAAAGGCAATCGTTCTCATTGCACAAGCATATTGGTTCGGCTAGAAATCGACCAGTCAGCCACAGCATAGCCACATCCTGCAGCTAAAGATATGTATCAGGCTAAAACTTGATATCACTGACAAAAAAGAAGCTCCTGACATGTGAAAACATGGTCAGGGAGTAAAGTTGTTCATTCAAAGGATCAGCCCAATCCCACCTCCCCCTCCAAAATGGGATAAATTCCTGCCTGTTGGGAATTCTTCGCATTCCTAACATTCATCTTTAATTGAGATCTCGCTCATTGTCTCAATGAGGAATAACTACAGGGAGTGCAGAATTATTAGGCAAATGAGTATTTTGTCCACATCATCCTCTTCATGCATGTTGTCTTACTCCAAGCTGTATAGGCCCGAAAGCCTACTACCAATTAAGCATATCAGGTGATGTGCAACTCTGTAATGAGAAGGGGTGTGGTCTAATGACATCAATACCCTATATCAGGTGTGCATAATTATTAGGCAAAGTCCTTTCCTTTGGCAAAATGGGTCAAAAGAAGGACTTGACAGGCTCAGAAAAGTCAAAAATAGTGAGATATCTTGCAGAGGGATGCAGCAGTCTCAAAATTGCAAAGCTTCTGAAGCGTGATCATCGAACAATCAAGCGTTTCATTCAAAATAGTCAACAGGGTCGCAAGAAGCGTGTGGAAAAACCAAGGTGCAAAATAACTGCCCATGAACTGAGAAAAGTCAAGCGTGCAGCTGCCAAGATGCCACTTGCCACCAGTTTGGCCATATTTCAGAGCTGCAACATCACTGGAGTGCCCAAAAGCACAAGGTGTGCAATACTCAGAGACATGGCCAAGGTAAGAAAGGCTGAAAGACGACCACCACTGAACAAGACACAAGCTGAAACGTCAAGACTGGACCAAGAAATATCTCAAGACTGGTTTTTCTAAGGTTTTATGGACTGATGAAATGAGAGTGAGTCTTGATGGGCCAGATGGATGGGCCCGTGGCCGGATTGGTAATGGGCAGAGAGCTCCAGTCCAACTCAGACGCCAGCAAGGTGGAGGTGGAGTACTGGTTTGGGCTGGTATCATCAAAGATGAGCTTGTGGGGCCTTTTCGGGTTGAGGATGGAGTCAAGCTCAACTCCCAGTCCTACTGCCAGTTTCTGGAAGACACCTTCTTCAAGCAGTGGTACAGGAAGAAGTCTGCATCCTTCAAGAAAAACATGATTTTCATGCAGGACAATGCTCCATCACACACGTCCAAGTACTCCACAGCGTGGCTGGCAAGAAGGGGTATAAAAGAAGAAAAACTAATGACATGGCCTCCTTGTTCACCTGATCTGAACCCCATTGAGAACCTGTGGTCCATCATCAAATGTGAGATTTACAAGGAGGGAAAACAGTACACCTGTCTGAACAGTGTCTGGGAGGCTGTGGTTGCTGCTGCACGCAATGTTGATGGTGAACAGATCAAAACACTGACAGAATCCATGGATGGCAGGCTTTTGAGTGTCCTTGCAAAGAAAGGTGGCTATATTGGTCGCTGATTTGTTTTTGTTTTGTTTTTGAATGTCAGAAACGTATATTTGTGAATGTGGAGATGTTATATTGGTGTCACTGGTAAAAATAAATCATTGAAATGGGTATATATTTGTTTTTTGTTAAGTTGCCTAATAATTATGCACAGTAATAGTCACCTGCACACACAGATATCCCCCTAAAATAGCTAAAACTAAAAACTACTTCCAAAAACATTCAGCTTTGATATTAATGCGTTTTTTGGGTTCATTGAGAACATGGTTGTTGTTCAATAATAAAATTATTCCTCAAAAATACAACTTGCCTAATAATTCTGCACTCCCTGTAGTCATAGATATTAAATGAACACAGAGTATATGACAGTAGTTTGTGATGTTGCTAGAGTAACAATTATGGTTCGGGGCTACACTTTTATCTCCATGCATCTGCTAGAATAAGTTAAAAATTAATCATTTGTACCTGATCTCTTCAGACAGGCTAAAGCATCCAAGACATCCTGGAATCTCACCTTCCTTTTTAGTCGGAAAACCTGGTGCAATCGTCTTAATAAGCAATTTAAAGGTAGAATTACTTGCAACTTGCTCTCTGTTCGATTTCTAGGTCATCTCAGTTTTTTAACTTGATTACAGTACTTAAGCTTCTGCTCTGGAGATCTTGGACAGAGTTAATGGGGGAGGAAGTCTGTGCAACAGATGGTTTTCTAGGAAGCACAGACAATAAAGCAAATAAATGGCTTTTCTTTGAAACGATCCTATCCCGACAATGACTAAATAAAATCCAATTAGAAGGGTTCATCCTTTTCCCTAGATAGTAAAGATATACTTTCAAGTTAGACGCTTACATTTTTGTTTTCAAGCAGACTCACTTCAAGTAACTAGTACAAAACAGGTGCAAAAATGAAGAAGTTCAAAAGTCATTTTTAGGAAAACAATGAAATATGCAGGGAAAAGACACCAACAGCTAATGGACTAAAATAAACTTCTGTTTTCTCATTAGATAAAATCAAAGATAAGGGCTACACGGTGTATTTGATTACTTATGTAGGCTCTGCAATGTATGACTCATGGGACTGTGACCACAAGAAATTGCATCGGATCCTTAACTTCAGTGATCTCATAACGCTGTTCATGTTGTAATGTTGCCACAGCAACTGGAAATAATTACAGACTCGTGCAACCATTCATGCCACTGTTGGAAACATCTGATCACAATTCACAGTGTCCAGAAAGCCTGGATGATTTCATCCTAAGATAGCTGAGGATACACAGGACATTTTCATGTGCTACGACAAGCCCTGTTTTCATGTTAATTACTTGGCCGAAATAAAAGGTTTCTACACTAAAAACTTAATTCTGTACTTTTTTAAAAACTGAGTGGCAGAACAACTTGACCGCTTAATATCTAAATATTAAAATGTATTACCGAGCCTTATTTAGCTCTGCTTTGGCTTTGTTTATTCAATGGTTTGTTGTAAGTGGACTGGTAATGAGCTCTTGTGCTAAATCCACCCTAATCATGGGGTTAAAGGGAGTCTAAATTTACTGCAGTCCACCCAAAATGGTCCAAAAACATGTACCATTTAGTTCTTAGACCTGTCAAAATAGAAGGTTTGCTCTTGA